>NC_141135.1:41032631-41750223 GCF_053477565.2 Lygodium microphyllum | reverse complement strand
CTAACAGACCCATTTGATAGGAGGAAGTATTAGGTGTACAAACCAAAGCACCCACAATCATTGATATCTACATGAACAATATAAATAGTAACTAGTTGAGCATATATACATAAACAAGTAAAAGTCTCCCATTAACTCAAGTGTCCAAGGTTTGTAAAGAAAAAGATCAAAGTGCTCCTATGGAAGGAAGTTGGAATGTCCAAGAGCAAGGCAAAGCTCAATACATATGCTTCATAGCATCTAGTAGCCAAATAACATGAAGAAATACATTCGAGAGCATGTACTTGCAATAAGCATTCAAGCTCATAACCAAGAAAGCTTCAAAGTGGCCACTACAAATATTCAACCATTGAAGTTTAAAACGAAAGCTTTAAAGCAAGAAAGCGTAGAACTCAATATAAGTGTATCCACACATATTAACCAATGCCAAGCATCAATACATCAATGTAGCATAATAACCAATGCCAAGCATCAATACGTCAATGTAGCATCCCCAAGGCATTTGTAGATATTCAATACCTAAGCCTTCGGAGTGAATGCTTGCTATCCACTAGGTATGACAGTAAAGAACCATCCAATAACTAAGATAAACAAGATCTAATCAATCCAAAATGCCTTTTTTAATCACCAGTACATCATCTAGGCATTGAAAACTTTCACGATAAGCATCAATTGAGCATAAAACATGTCACTAACTTGATTGCTTATTACGCATTCTCTATTTAGTAAATTTGTATCAAGAAACTAACGACTCACTTTTCTTTTAAGTGTTCATGATGATCTAGCATGGCGATGAGACCATTTAGAGACTAGTATCCTTAATGCATCAATTAATGGGGTGATCAAAGCACTGTGATGGGGATATCTGGTACATGCAGTACAAGTTATGAAGGGGGAAGGAAGTGTCTACCAAGTGTAAGAGTGTACACAAGAACCAAGGAGCTACACATAAATGAAGATGGATTGAGTTCTAAGAAGAGGAAGTGCATTAGCATTGTGTATATGTATTTATGTGTGCATCCGGGGATGCATGGGAATGTTTACTTGTGTGTAATGAGCATTGCATTCATTTGGGATCATCCTCTCCCTTACATGTCAAGGTTTAAGGTATTTTCTCTCTTAATGAATTAAGAAGAGAAGTAATTATTTCACAATGAAAAAACAAGAGAGGTAATTCTCTCACTAAGAAAGATAAGAGATGTGATCCTCTGGAAGTGATGAGAGAAGTGATTTTCTCTTTCTGTCTAAGATGACACAAGATTTTGTGGGAAGTCAATCTTAAGGTTGAGGCCCAAGGCAATCTAATGAAATCTCCTTATCTATGGCTCAAGGTGGTTGCATGGACCATAAGTTGAGAGTAGAGTTTAAAAAGCTGCTTTTCTTAAAATAGGCATGGTGAATCCATTTTTAAAATATATTGGGATAGAAATCCGATCTCTAAATATAGCCCACGTGGGTTATCGAAAATGGCGAGATCTACAACTTTTGTGTTGGATGTTTTCCCATCCGAGCAACGCACAGAGAGATATTTCAAAATTGGTGCTGTAGAGTAGGACTTGGAACAACCACATATTGCATGAAGATCAACCTTTCAAATCTTGGCACTCATGTCTCTCTCCAATAAGAGAAGCTCTCGAAGCCTATAAAAGAGGAGGCTCTCCTTGGGTGTGGGAGAGATGAAGGAAACATCACTTTGCATACATCCAAGAGGAGAAGAGAAGGAGTAAGTGCTGCAGAAGCTCTGTTGAAATCAAGTTCCAAGAGGAGAAGAGAAGGTGTAAGTGCTACGGAAGCTTTGCTGAAATCAAGTTCCAAGAGGAGATCCCTATGTGTAGGAGAGAATGAGAGACTCAAGAAGGATTAAAAGGTGCCAACTTCCAAGTTGTGCAAGTGTTAGCTGGTTGTATATCGTGCAAGGAACTGTGGTCTTGTTCCCAAGATCTACAAGTAAGGACTGGTTTATGTGTAATGGAGGAGCTTGCTCCTTGTCAATAATATAACTCCACAAGGGGGGGGAGACTGGCCCATCTTCTAGTCCCTAGTGTGTTGTTAATCTCTCTCTCTCTCTCTCTCTCTCCCCTTTTTTTAAACTTTATTTTATAGCAATATCTTTTTCTCTCTCCCTTTTTTATTAATTTGATAAAAAAATATTTATCTCTCATTTCTTTTTTCTTTTTTGATTTAAAACACACACACACACACACTCTCTCTCTCTCTCTCTCTCTCTCTCTCTCTCTCTCTCTCTCTCTCTCTCTCTCTCTCTCTCTCTCTCTCTTTTTCTCTCAATCACTTTTTTCTCTCTTCTCTCTATTTGCATATATGTATATATAGTTCTCTCTCTTGTAGTCCTCTATACATTCTTTCTCTCTCTTCTCTCTCTTCTCTTTCTTTCTATACATGTATAAATACTTGTTTCTCTCTCTTGTGTTCCTCCATTATCTCTCCAACCCCTCCATCATCGCCTTCTCCTTTCTCTTTCTCTCATCCTCTTATTTGATACTAGTATCCTCCCTCCCTCATTCTCATTCTCTTTTTGTTTTCTTTTTCTTTTGCTCACACACACACACACACACACACACACACACACACACACACACACATTCTCTCTCTCTCTCTCTCTCTCTCTCTCTCTCATGCTTGCTCCACCCCCATACTTGCTACATAACCTTTCGCCCCCATACCTTTCCTGCACATATCCACCATTGGCTCCCATAGCCTTGTACTCGTAGTGTTGTAATTGTTCGTCGCCTCGCCATATTTGTAACACCATACATGTAACCTCTTCCTCCAACACACAGACATGCCCATCGATTGATGATAACAAAGTGTCAAATCCCTACTCGAGGTGTACTTGAGAGGCAGTGCTCAACTTTTGCAACTCCCGACTCACCCTCGCATCTCCCTTCGTCCCAAAATAGACACACAATCAGTTGCGGGCCAAATTGAAAGCATTCACAACCAAGTGCAATTGCCTCAAGCAATGCCTAGATGCTTGCTTGGTGCCTAGGATGCTTGGTATGCCATTGAGAGAAGGTATTCTCCACTTGTGTTGCAAGATGCTAAGGCACGAACCAAGGGGGGCACACAGATCGAGCGGGCATATAAAGAGAGAGGTTGTGCACCAAAGGGGGAGAGAGAATTTAGGGGGACTAAGAACTTGCCATGTGATGATCCGCGAGAACATGCCATGTGGTAATCCCTCCAAACCTCAATAATAGTAAGGGAAGAGATATGCCAAAACATGAAACATATTTATTGTCAAAAGTATTTGTGCTTGTTGTGTAATAAAACTAGCAGACAATTTTGAGGGTAGGCGAGAACTCTTGCCTAATGTATAACCAGCATTATATAGCAAGGGTTACCATTTTGCCTCAAGATTCCTGCAACGAGCTCTTGCTTAGCATGTAATTGGCCTTAGGGTGGTTACACACCAAGAGGCAGCCGCCCAAGTTATCAAGAACCGGCCAATAAGAAGGCCAAAAATTCAAAAAATGGGCACCCCCCTCTTACATGCTGGGGGCGCCCGGCATCTCCCTCGAAAGGGGGTCTTCGATGTTCCCCCCGCCCCCTTTCAGCGTTCCACAGGGTGGGGGAGCTCCCCCATCTGGTGTCGTCTGTAGGGGCTCCATGCATCTTGATTGCTGGGCGACGGGCTCTCTTTGTCATTTCTGCTCCATGTGAGTGGGCTCCAGGCGAGATGCTTCCCTCTGTTGCCTGTTGCTATAGAGGGAGCCATTGCTACACACAGGATGCTTCCCTCTTCTGTTGCCCGTTTCTCCACATCCTGCGAAGCAACTCTGGCCGCCAGGTAGGCGACGGGCTCTCTCTCTTTTCTGCTCTAGGTGAGTGGGCTCTAGGCAGGATGCTTCCCTCTGTGCCCATTGCTACACAGGGAGCTGTTGCTACACAGGATGCTTCCTTGTGTTGCCCATTTCTCCACATGTATAAATGTTATGCCAGGGGTTGCCATGCATGTGTGTTCGTCTCTCTGTGTTCTTATGGATTCATAATCCCTATCTTCACACAAATATATACACATGCTGAAGGTGGGAAGGCATCTTTGATGATCATGCATCTAGCCATGTCTCTCTCTGTTCCAGAAACCAGTTGTATGTTTAATCATGGCCAATTGGTTGCAGGTGATTTGCAGGCTTCACAGGTGATTCGCAATCTTCAACGGAGGTCTTTATCAGAGCTGCGAATCGTAGGCTTCACAGGTGGTCTTATCACAAGTATGCTCTCTCTCTTTCTCTCTCTCGTGTAGGAAATAGAATATACACAACATAAATAGAGGCTCTGTTCATTCTATTGATAGAGGCTCTTTCTGTGATGAGCTTTGGATAAAATTGCCCATACGTAGGACATAAAATGTTTGGGGAGGAAATGTGATAAAGAAGGATGAAACTGTCCATTGTCCATAAAATGGAATTGTTGCATAATATCGATTTTGCATGCAAAATTTCTCATCATATCGATTTTATTATGTTGAAAGTGTTGGAAAAGATTGTCCATAGTGCTACCTATATATATTTTTTTTGTCCATTGTCCATAACATGTCTGAAACTGTCCATTGTCCATAAAATGAAACTATCGTTTGTCCATAAAATGAAACTATCCTTTGTCCATAGTGCTGCATATTGTAGGAAAAATTTCTCATCACATCGATTTTACATAATATCGATTTTGTTATGTTGAAAGTGTTGGAAAAGACTGTCCATACTGCTGCATATTTGTAGGAAAAATTTCTCATCATATCGATTTTACATAATATCGAGTTTGTAATGTTGAAAGTGTTGGAAAAGATTGTCCATGGTGTTGCCTATATTTTTGAAACTGTCCATTGTTTGAAACATGTCTGAAACAGCACATTGTCCATAAAATGAAACTGTCCTTTGTCCATAGTGCTGCATATTGGAGGAAAAATTTCTAATCACATCGATTTTACATAATATCGATTTTGTTATGTTGAAAGTGTTGGAAAAGACTGTCCATACTGCTGCCTATCTTTTTGTAATTGTCCATTGGTTGAAACTGTCTGAAACGCTCCATTGTCCATAAAATGGAACTGTCCTTTGTCCATACTGCTGCATATTTGTAGGCAAAATTTCTCATCATATCGATTTTACATAATATCGAGTTTGTAATGTTGAAAGTGTTGGAAAAGATTGTAATGTTGAAAGTGTTGAAAGTTTGTAATGTGAATGTGCCATCAAATGTTGCTATAAATCATGGCAGGCATATGCTCAAAATAGTATCCATTGTGGTGCCTATTTGTAGGGACTTATGTGTTTGAGCTATCATAATTATTGTTATGTAAATAATAACAATGGATCAATTATGTAAAGAACAATAAACCTATTTGTCCATTCACGTATTGTAAATCATGGCAAGCATATGCTCAAAATAGTATCCATTGTGGTGCCTATTTGTAGGGACTTGTGTGTTTGAGCTGTCATAATTATTGTTATGTAAATAATGATAATGGATCAATTATGTAAAGAACAATAAACCTGTTTGTCCATTCACGTATTGTAAATCATGGCAGGCATATGCTCAAAATAGTATCCATTGTGGTGCCTATTTGTAGGGACTTATGTGTTTGAGCTGTCATAATTATTGTTATGTAAATAATAATAATGGATCAATTATGTAAAGAACAATAAACTTGTTTGTCCATTCACGTATTGTCAATCATGGCAGGCGTATGCTCAAAATAGTATCCATTGTGGTGCCTATTTGTAGGGACTTGTGTGTTTGAGCTATCATAATTATTATTATGTAAATAATAATAATGGATCAATTATGTAAAGAAAAATAAACCTGTTTGTCCATTCACGTATTGTAAATCATGGATCAATTTTCATGCATAAGGTGGAGCTTGATGGATTCTCAAGAGAGCACTCCCATGGAGGAGTTTCATCAGTTCGTGTCTCAAATGAGCCAATATGCAATATGCAATAATGACTTCATGTACTTTTTGAGCCAAAGTGCGGGTGTTCCAAACCACATTCCAAGCCATAGTGCCATTGGCAATATCCCTGTAAATGTGTTTCCAAACCGCCCTCCTTTGATCAATCCCCATCCTCCTCAATTCGTACCGTTCCAACGACCAACTCAATTAGGTATAGAGAGATCCACAACAATACACAATAATGTAATTCTTCGTCCAGTTGCACATAGTCCTCAACATGGTCCCTTCGCACCGTGACAACAAGAACCACAAGCAATAAGTTCTTGTGATGCCAACCAGGACACATGTGAAGAGGTTGACTTGGTTCAAGCTCAAGAACCAATGGTGCCATCTTTTGAGAATGCCAACAAACAACGTCCATGACGAACATCATCGGAGTTTGATGCTCCTAAACCTCCTAAACCAAAGAGGGAGCGGAAAGGAAAGAATCAGAATGACGGTCCTGAGACACAAGATCATTCAATAGCCACAAAAAAACCATTTGCGCAATGGAAGGATGCATGGACAGTACAACTCATTCACATCCGAGGATGCATGAGTGTGGAGTTCTCAAAGCCATCGAAGCAAGGAGTGGATATATGGTCCAAGGTGGCCACCCAGCTAGCATCGCTATTTCTAGAGCTCGACAAAGATGGTGAGGCATGCAGAAAACGTTGGGGACGCGTGTATGAGTCATATAGAAAGGATAAGGCCCACAATGCCATATCAGGCAATGATCGCAGGAAGATTTGTCAGTGGTATGATCTTGTGGATGAATATATGTGGAATCGTGCCAATATTGTTAGTAATGCACATGCCTCGTTTGTTGGTGGGTTGTCTTCATTAGAAGACAACAAAACATCAGTCTCCAATGATCAGGGTGACCATACCCAACTAGACATTGGCTCTAATGAGCCTTCGAAGATCGTGCATGATCAAATGACCAACCAAGGAGCACACAATAAGAAGGGTAGAAAGATAGAGGAGTCTCTCAATGACATGGCTAGCACCGCCCGATCAATGTTAGCCAACCAAAAATCAAACCTAGAGAAAAAAAAAAAACATTTGAAGAGCGCAAGCTCGTTATCATGGATACACTTGCCTCCTCGGTATCTAGTCTGTTAGATGTAATCAAAAGTCTTAAAGAGGAATGATGATTTCAAATGTAGATGAATTTGGAACTTTTAAAAAAAAGTTTTTAATTCTACCTTTACATCTCTCTTCAATTGTCTCATAAAGTTTCGTTAAATCTTTTGACAGGTGAATGGACGACGAAAGTCTTTTGATAATGTGTGTCATTGGTGTTGTAGTAGCTGTCATAGCAATGTTTCAACTATTGTTAAGCGATTTGGATGACGGGGACGATGACAACATGCAATTGCATACTTTGATGGAGTGCATGGCTCGAGGTTACGTTGCACGTCGAGCCAGGATAGGTCAGCGAAGGCACGATCGACGGTCATGTTGGGCCTATCCAAGACCACAAACTTTTATGGAGTAGGGGCTTCTGGGGAGTTATACAAACCGAATGTTTAAAATCAGGTTACGAGTTAGCAAGAGTACATTTGAATATCTCGTCGTGAAGTTAACACCACAAATGCGACGCAAGAATACAAACTATAGAAGGGCAGTACTTGTGGAGAAGTGGGTCTGTGTGGCTCTGCATCGCTTGGCGAGCGGCTCAAGTTTGGGACTAATACCTGATTTGTACGGAGTCTCAACTTCGTTTACACAATTAGCTGTTTTGGACTTTTGCGATGCACTGGGTGCATCTGGATTGCATGGTATGTATGTAAAGTGGCCAATGCCACAACAAATGCAAAAATATGCTGGTGCATTTCAAGCCCTTCGAGGCATACCGTATGTTATTGGTGCAGTAGATGGTAGTCATATACCCATCATTGCCCCAAGGGAGAACCACGAAGATTATTTTAATAGGAAGGGCTTCCACTCTATTATTCTACAGATAAGCGTGGCAGCCAATTGTGTTGTTTGGGACTATGACGTTGGCTGGGCAGGTTCTATGCACGATTGGAATGTTTTTCAACATTTAGACCTAGGAAAACGATGCATAAACAAAGCTCTGGGACAATACTGTCTACTAGGTGATTGTGCTTATCCGGCACAAACAAAGCTCTGGGACAATACTGTCTACTGGGCGATTGTGCTTATCTTGCACGCTTTTGGATGCTTCCTCCTTTCAAGGATAGTAAGGATGGGCTATCTCCGGGACGTTATTATTGGAATTACATACAATCAAGTACTCGTATGCTAGTTGAAAGGGCATTTGGCATCCTTAAAGCGCGATTCTATATATTGTTAAAGAGATGTGACACGCTTTTACAAAATGTCCCAAAGATGGTGGCAGCATGCATTGTTCTACATAATATATGGATTGTGCATGGAGATGGTTTTGATGATGCATGGATACATGAAGCGACAGCAGAACTTGATAGAGAAAGTAATGCGGCTCATCAAGACATGGACCATCAAAATAGTTTGAGGAATGGATTAGTAGAGGTTGCTATGCTAACTAACACAGGTACCACACAAGCAATACAAAGAGCTCAAGCAGCGGAGCCAACACAAGAGGCAATCCATCTTGGGGGGGCATCTCAAAGAGACAACATTGCTCGAGCCATGTTTCGGGAGAGGGAGAGCGCAAATGTGAGAACGATCTTTGGTGATTCTGACTTTGTGGAGGAGATGGACGACAAAGACAATGGTGAGTAAACTTCTGTAGCATCTGCAGTGTAGATGGAAAGGCCTAGTCTGCTATTATCAGGCCTTCCAATGCAGCAGCCTCCACAAATGCAAGGACAGCCTATAAATGTAGGCCTTGCTCAACCTCAAGCATGATAGCCTTGCCTCAAATTGAGGCCCCTCCTTTAACACAATCAGCCCATACTGTTAAGCACAATCACTTCCAAGTAAGTAATTTTCAGTCATCCTTGCATCTGTAGTGCAGGTGGAAAGGTGGAAAGAGGGGTGGTGTGCTAAATTTTTTTCCCTCTTTCCACCTTTCCGCAGAGAGCTCGGTAGAGCCGTCATGTCTCAACAACATGGTGAAGGGGTTCAACTCCCCTGCTCTCTTGGAAGTGAATGAGCTTCCAAAAACATGCATAGTAGTCACCATAGAAACAAATATATTGACGCAGAAAGCAATGAGGCAATAAGGTCATATTCTTGGAGTTCTTTGGTAGGAAAAACTTCAGATTCATGCTTTTAGTTTTATTGGTGACTTTTTTAAAAGGTTTATTAGTCGGTTTAAAGTGTTTAATCAAGTATTTTTAAAATAATTAATATGAGAATGATGATCAACATCCGTAGCGTCCCTTCATTCACATGTGATTCAGGAAGTGTCCGTTGCGTAGGTGGTGGCCGGTGTGTAAACGATTGTGGACGGACACTTATTGATAATGAAAAGTGTCCACTGCCCGGTGTGTAAGCAGGTGGCGGACAAGTGACTGCCCAAGTCAACTTTTCTGGGGTGCCCATAAACTGGACACAGATTGGGCGGGCAATGGTAGTGTGTAACCACCTTATATAGCACGAGTTACCATTTTTCCCTCAAGAGGTTGCAACGAGCGGCCAATAATCCCATGACTTTTTGGAGACAAAAATTCGTAACAAAAGAAAAAAAGAAAAAAGAAAAAGTCCTTAAAACTTAAGTACATCGACCATGGACTTTCCCGCCATCGCTCCATTCTCTTCTTGCTCGACCATGGCGTTTTCTGTCAGGGCCGAATTTCCTGCCTTCCCCTTTGAGCCATACCCCATCCAGCTCCAACTCATGCAGGCTATCTATGGAGCCTTGCAAAAAGGTGGAGTAGCGATCGTCGAGAGCCCTACAGGTAATTTTGAGAGAGAGAGAGAGAGAGAGAGAGAGAGAGAGAGAGAGAGAGATCCCTTGTTTTCTGCAGGAACCGGAAAGACACTCAGCTTGATTTGCAGCGTGTTGCAATGGCTTCATGATCAGCGATCATCCAGTCCTTGCCGCAAGCAGGAACAACGGAGTTCTTGCGGTGATAAGCAGGATGAGGAGCCGGATTGGATGCGGGATTTTTCAAGTGAAAAAATAAAACAGGCCATGGCCGGGGACGCGAAGAGTAGCTCCAACATTTTAAAGAAAACAACCAAAATTTCAAACAAAGCAGCCAAGAGAGGCCAATTCTTTGGTTTTTCCGAGCATGAGCAGCTTTCTCAAGCCACTAATTCAGCTCCTCAAGCCACAGGTCCAGACACAAGTACAAATGAGGACGAGTATTTTCTCCTAGATGAGTATGATAGTGCTGATGAATCATCTTTGAATGGTCCAAGAAAGCGGAAATGCTCAGAAGACTTGCTGGGCAGCAGTGATGATGCTTCGGATGAAGGTGGAGATGAGGATGGACAGCCTTTGAAAGTGTTCTTTTGCAGTAGGACACATTCTCAGTTATCACAATTCATCAGAGAACTGCAGCGCACTGTCTTCTCCACATCGTTGAGGACTGTTTCCATGGGCTCAAGAAAATCTCTCTGCATAAATTCAGGTGCCATTTTCATTTCTGTTTGCCCATGTCATATTTCTTCTGACAATTCAAACAAAGATACGTGCCACCATCATTATGCAGTTTGTCAAGTTAGAATTGATGCCTTGTTACTTCTTCCTGATGAGTTCCACAAGGGACATGTTTTATATTAATCAATATCCTCTTTAGTCTGTCCTACTTGCAAAATCCTTTGGAACTGTTTGTTGTTGATGCTGATGTTAATGATTCTCAACAAACACAAGATCCATTGATCCTATGGTTAAATTTGAAACAGAATCATTGTTGCTGTTGATGACCTTTCTAAGTGCTTCGAGGTCACACATACACTTGAAAGGGATTATTTTCTTGGGTGCAATTCTAATGCAGTGGATTGTTGCCACCATTGCTATAATCATCATTGTGCAAATAGAATGCATGTTGCCAATTGGTATTGCGGGCTTGATGATGAACTTGGTGGATGAATTTGTCTTTTGTGAGGTCCTCATATGTCTGTTCTTGCCAAAGCCCCACTACACTATGGGATTATGAATCATTTGCCATTAATTGCCCTACTATCTTGGACAAGGTAGTAGGCATGCTTTGGACTGAAGCATAAGAGAGTGTAGGATTGCATTTGGATTTGAGTATGGTGTGGGTTTATTGTTGGCATTGTTGAAGCCTCGTGTAGGTTGTTATCAGAGCTATACCATATTATTAGAGGATCATTTTTGCCTTTGGACCCTCTTATCTCCTTCGAGTTGTTTTTGGGACATAAGTATCTTACAACTGTATATCAGAGCTGACTTAGTAACAAGATGAAGAAGCAAACAGCCAAAGATTAAAGCATGGAGGATTTGCATTTCTTATTTCTTCTTCTTCATAGTAGTAGTGCAAGATTTCTTCACCATGTGGTGTAATAAGTTGGGGTGACACATATGTGGTGCTTTGCTAAGAACTCACTTTTCTTATTAGCCAAATGAATTATTCACAAGTGAGGGTCCCCTAGAGAAGCATATAGGCTAAAGGGGGATAGTCTCAAGCATTTGGTGGTTCTAGATTTAGCGGATGGAGTATTTAGTACCATAGGCACAATTACAGGCATCCTTTCAAGGGTACCTAATAGTGTGAGGACACCTAGTATAGTTCAAGAGGTTGCTCCCTCCAAGCTTTCGTGGAGGATGGAAGATTGTTCATTGATGCCAAGTAACAATGACCTCTTACTTCTTTATTGGTTTCACCCTATTTTATCCTCTCTTATTTTTTTCCTTAGAGACGGGACCATTGGTCCACCTTAAGTATCCTTATATTTCTTCCTGTAGTCACCCAAAGTTTTTTTTTCTTTTTTAGAGGGGGTCGGTATCTCTTGCACTTAGTATTTTCTATTGGGGCCATCCCATATTTGTTGGTCTTAACATCTCCCTTATTGAGAAGTAACAGATGCTCATGGTAAAGAAACTTACCACTGTTAATTGGCAAGCAAGATGGAAGGCTTGTCTACACTTGGGTGGAGGAGTTTGCTAGTGCTTGAGATGGAAAGCTTGTCTACACTTGGGTGGAGGAGTTTGTTGGCGCTTTTGCCTCAATGTGGCAAATGAAGGGATTTAAGGATTCTTCATGATCAAAAGTGTTATGAAATGAGCAGTCCTTTTGTGGAAGTTAGATCTTTAAATCCATGTAGTGCATACTTGGATTGAGATGCACTTGGCCTTCTTCAACACTTTATTGCAACGGACTACAAGTTATGACAAAGGAAAGAGTGGGAATCCTTTTGTTAGAAGCAAGAGATTTGGATCCTTTATTCACTTTCTTCATAATATTTGTAATCATGCATCGTTTTTTGGTTTTGTTCGTGTCTTTATAATAATGATCATGTTTCTAATTTTGTGAACAACTTGCATAGGGCTGTTTAGGTAGATGTGGAAATCATTGACCACCTTCCTTAGAATGGGCCATGGAGTTTGTCACTACTTTTTTAGAAGGAGAAGCGAAAGGTTGGTTGGAATAACCATTGACTTGCTTTGTACTTGCACTTCACATGCGCATAACTTAATAATGCCAAAGCTTAGCATAAAATTTCACATCCTTGTGACACAAAGTATTATTCTCTCAAATAGTATGCTTTATACTATGCAATGGCACCACTTGAGCAATGCCCTCATAAAGGAATACTTCACTTGCCTAAGTGCCCTTTTACAAGTATAAATTGTCAATATGCAAATGGACAATGATGTAAAGGTATGGATGAATTAGTACAATGCAACCAAGATTCTTTAAGCATGAAGAGAAGGATACCTCCCTCCACTCACCATAGAATGATGGAAAGGAAGTAAGCATCTCCTCTTACCCTAAGATGTCAATGTTGATGGGAAAGGGGAAGCACCCAAAGAAGAAGAGTGAAGCGCATGTCCAGCTGAAAACTTGTGATATGAGTGGTGGCTGGCCTTCAAGGTTGCCTCAAGTAAGGCTGTAACTCAGCCCTGGGAGAAGAAGCCTTCATCTTGGTCCGGAGTGTGAAGCCCAACCAAAGAGGGGCAATCGAGATAGAAAGTGTCGAACTCTCCAAGTTTCCACTACAATCAAAACAACATGTCTTGTAGGGGTTAGTTCCAAATTGAAAACACAGGGAGCATAAGTACTATACAAGGCCGTAGAACACATATACCTCAACTTCAATGAAAATGCTTTAGGTCATAGGTGCTTTTATGGTTATGTGTTTTGTGTTTTGTTTAGGGACTTCTTGTGAAGAAATACTTGACACAAAAACATAAATAACACCGTACAACAAAGCATTGACTGATAGAACACAATTAGGGATAGGATAACTCAGAGACAATGAACCCAAAGAATGAATGAAGTGTATGACTATTGAATATACAATGATCATGCAACATGCACACTATACAGTGAATGAATACTGTACCTCAAACTCTTGTATCTCAAGGGTCAGGGCAGGGGTAATGAGCTAGAGAGAGTGTCGTACTTCGAATGGATCCTAAATTGCAGCAAGGCAGCTTCCGGATTTCAAACACTAACAAACGCAGCCAAGGAAGGTTGAGTCTAATGCAGACGGCAATGCAAGAGAGAGGCTAAAAATGTAGGTGAGGACATAGAAATACTAAAAACACAGGTGAGGAGAGAGAAAGACTAAAAACGTTGGCTGCAGAAGAGAAAACAACAAATGTAGGCTATAGAAGAGAGAGACTAAAAATGTAGCAAAAACCAGCAGGAGCACTCAACATGTTGAAATCAGTTCCGAACAATGTGTGGTAGGTTGGAAACAAGTATCGGACTATTGTAGTTAGCCATGGCGAGCTTGGACCGCGATGTCCTCCGCGTCGGGGGTGTGGGCAATAAGCTGAAATACCTAAAATTTGCAAAAACAAGATTAAGGCTGAATGGAGGGCAACATATCTATTTATAGAAAGTTTGGGTCCTCCCAAGTGGGTTTGTGGCTATGGGATACACTCTCTCTAGGAACACATTTCTTTTTAGATAAACAAGGTTTATTTTTTAATTGATCATGTTTTGGGGCTGTTTAAGTGAAGCTAATGCATTTTTAGCTCAATGCCCCCTCTCAGGTCCAACAACGATGCCACGAGAAGTAGGCCAGCCAAGCTCTTTAAAAAAAATTAAAATTTTTACCCCAAGGTGTCCCATCCCAAAGCAACTAGAGCACCAGACAAAGGGTGCGCGTAAGCTGCCCAGTGGCCTACTAAGATTGCAAAGGCGATGGTTATCTTACCAAGGGAGCCCAAGTGATCACCCCAGAGAGGCCAAGGCATTGGACAAAGGGTGCACGTTAGCTGCCCAGTGGCCTACCAAGTCTTGCAAAGGCGGATGGAATCAACTATGGACTTTAAAAAAAAAGGCATTGTAGTTTTAGTAGATTTAACATTAAGTGAGGGTTTCAAATCAGTTTTCGTGCTATTGAGTATCCGTGTCCCACCAGGAAATGAGAGCCTGCCTAAGGTGAAGAGGTAGTAGCCATGGGAACGCCAGGTGTCAGGATCTCTCACCCAATCAGATTAGTGTACCCCTGCAAACATAAACCAAAACCATAAGTGAGGCCATAAGAATAAGTACATTGTAAATGACACAATACATAAAGATATTCAATCCAATGACATCCTAGGTGCTGTGAAATACTGACAGAGAATGCCGACTAAGTAAGCTATGTCTGGCCTAGTATGAATTAACCAAAGAAGTTGCCCTACGATAGACCTATAGGTAAAGACCTCTCTAAAGTGGGATATGATAGGCTAAGAGCCAACGAATACCTCATATGAGGTCTTTTGAGGAAGAGCCTCAATTGGGCACTGGTTGAGGATATACACTGTAGTGTTAGCAACCTCAACCCAAAAGGCGCTCAGGGAACTCTGCTGCGAACATAGAGCGTGCCATTTCCATGACAATCCGGTTTTGATGCTCTATGACTTCTTTCTAAGAGGGAGAGTTGATTGAGGTGAGCTAGCGAGAGATGCCATGTTGTTGTAGAAACCAATACAACAACCTGTTTGGTATGAACCAACAGCACCCAAGCAGAGAAATATGTGAAAGCATTGAATTTATGCTTGAGGAAGTACACCTACATATATCTCGAATGATCATCCACTATTTGAAAAAAGTATAGCACGCCGTTCAAGGTAGTCGTGGATGTGGGCCCACAAAGATCAACGTGAATCAATCTAAGAGACACCTTAGCTCTATGTGTAGATTGTTGAGAAAATGGGGTACAATGCTGCTTCTTGAGCTGACACACTCTACAAACATCTCGAGCTAGCTTCAGGCGAGGAAGATCCTCAACCATCTCGCAACGAGACAACTCATGAAGAGAGTTATAGCGAAGATGCCCTAGGCAGAAATGCCAAAGACGCTCATTGTTCGTAGGCTCCCAAGATGTGGCTAATGCTTGGAAGCTATGAAACACGAAGCCCTCGGCTGTCGGCTTGGTAAGAAAATGGGTCATGTGGTATTTGGGTGTGCCTCACCGCGAGCAATCACTAAACTAGTCTGAAGTCAAGGACCTCGACTATGGTCACTATAAAGAAAATTGCTTGTCCCAACCGACAAAGTTGCTAAATAGATAACAAGTTCACCCCAAGCTGAGGGATTGATATTGTCCAACAAAGCCAAATTCGGACCCTTGTCAATGGTAAAACTGATGCAACCTTGAGCTTGGAACTTGACCGAGTTGTTTCCTATGCAGACTTGTCCAGTTGTTGCAGGGACTCTAGTACGAAAGATGTCCTTTATAGGAGTCATGTTATGTGTAGCTCCATTGTCCACAATCGAAACATGTGTTGATGTGCTCAGTTGTGATGAGTGGGCCTCTGTGGTAACCTTGTTGGGAGGCAACTCACAGATATGAATGACACTCACATCAGATGTCTCTATGGAGATGATGTGGGCCTTAGCAGACCGGCCAAACAAGCCCTATGGAGTTAAGAACGTTGTCGATTGAGATGGTTGATTGGTGGTAGTTTGAGTCTGATCTTTCCACTGGCCCTTGCCATCACCTTGTCTCTCGTGATAGGAGTTACCTGACTGAGGGGCGGGGGTTTGTGACTTGGGTTTTGGTGCTGTGCCTCTTGCCTTTGATCGACACTTGTCGTCAAAATGGCTAGCCTTTTGACAATGTTGATAATACCTGTTCTTCTTAGATACAGTTTGCCACCTGGGATTGAGTTAAGACTGGAGTTTCCTTGTGATTTCCTTGCTTGATTTTGATTTGGATTTGAAGTTTGATTTGGTTTACCCTTCCCTTGTTGCCCCTTCTAAGAATGAGCAACAAGAGCTTCCTTTGAGGGATTATTCATATGAAATTGATTGAACAACTGTGTATAAGGCAATAGCTGACATTCAAAATCATAAAATGTGGCTAAATTGGGTAGAGAAACCACTTGCTGCACAAAATTGAATTATTTACGTGGCAGCTTGTTAAGAAACAATGTGACCTGATCATCAGAGGACTTAGGAGTCCTTGTAATGGAGAATTTGGCAAGGAGACACTGATACTCAACCAACTGGACTTTCAAGTCATATCGGTCAAAGATTTTGAAGTTGTGAAGCTCATGGTCAAGATTTATTCAACAGGTCCTATCCCGAGCCACATAGCGGTCAGTCAAGTGTGTCCATCGCTTTGACGTTAAGTCAAAATGTTGAAGCTAAGAATGAAACTCAAGCAATAAGTCCTGGATCAGCTCAACAACAACGAAGGCATTCCTAGCCTTTCATGAGTGGACAACTTTGTATAAAATAAGTGCAGGATCGGGTTGGGGTTTCAACCCTTGCACAAGATTGCATAGATTCTATGAGTCAAGGACATGTCTCATCAAGTTTGGCCAAGTTGTAAAGTTTGATCCGTTAAAACGAGTCTTATCATTAAATGTATGCTAGGTGGAAGATAAGATAGAACCATGAGGTGTCGAGATTGTGGGGTAAGATGGATGTGGAGGATAAGATGGTGGTGGTGGTGGTGGTGGAGGTGTTTGATAAGGAGGAGGGGGAAGAGGTGGGTAGACAGAAATAGGGTGTGAGTGTCCAATGAGTGTTGGTTGATGTGGAGGCATTGGAACATGAATGTTTCCATAAGGTGCCAATGGAGGTGGAGGCATAGGGACATGTAAGTCCAAATGTTAGCTAGGACACAACACAATGACCAGAGGGTCCACTAGGTGATGCTATAGAGGCAAACTGTGGCACCAATTTATCCACACTGGGGAGAGATTGGGGGGGATATCTAGGTTGCAATGATCCCGAAAGTGTGTAAGAAAAAGGTGGAACATGTTGAGAAACCCTTCACCTGCAATTTTGCGTTCTGCATTTTGTATTTAGGGTTTTGTGTTTTGTGTTTAGGTTTCACGGTGGACAGCCCCAAAAAAGGGACTTGGTGTCCACAGTGTGGTGTCACCCCAGACAATTGACACCCTCCCTTCGGGTGCCACCCTAGCCAATCTCTTGCCTATTTATAGGTTGTCTTTGTCACTCATTATACATGGTTGATTCATTCAGTCCGTCACCTTTTCTCTCCAGCCTCTCCATTGCCCTTACATCCCTTCAAGATGACATTGCGGTTTGTGGTTTGTGGCTGTCTTCATCATCTTCCTTGTGCTACGGCACCCTTGTTTCCTTATATCACATTCACTCCAAGATTCAGATCTTCATCATTCCATTGATCAGAGTTTCTTCTCTTTTCTCTTCTCTTCTTAGTGTTTGCTGAGTTTACTTCGTATTCCTCCGTGCAAACCCTACTATCTCGCTTGTACGCCGTCTTTTGACATGGTATTAGAGTTGGATCTGCTTAAACAATGGCAAAGATCCTTCACTCCAGTGAAGGCAAAGATTGGTGGCGGGTTCAACATCCACTTCTTTTCTTCTTTTGCTGCATCAACACCCTAATTGGTGGCTGCTCCCTCCTGCGTTCGTTGTTTTCCAGCCTACGTTCAGGGCTGTTGCTACTGCCTTCACTTTCCCTTTGCTGCATTTACTGTTGGCGGCACTTCTATTGCACCTGGCAATATTCCAGTACCTACTTCTTGCTGTTGGCGGCTGTTCTTTGCTCAGCCAGTCTGCTGGGAGTTGTTCTTTGCGCAACCAGTTTGTTGGTGGCTGTTCTTTGCAGCTGGTGGCTCCTCCCAGTAGTCAGCTGGCGGCTCATTCCTAATTGTTGGCAGCTTCTCCTTGTCGGCTGGTAGCTCCTCCTGGTTTGTTGCAAGCTATGTTTGCAGCTGGCAGCTGTTCCCTGTAGCTGGTAGCTCACTTCCAGTCCTTTCACTGTCCTTCTAGCCCTTGAGTTGGATATTGCGGTTCATGGTTCATGGTTCACCTCTTCCTTCTTCAGCAAGGCACGGTACCCGTGGCTTCTTTACCAAGAGATGACCAGACTACTGGGTGCCTCTACTGTGGCATCACCGAACACATCACTGATGCTTGCCGACTTCGACCTTCGCTCCCCACTCCCCCGGAGTATATGCATCTTCCTTCTGGCACTTCGTGTGCCATCTCTCCTTTTTGGGCCATAGAGATTGTTCTGCATCGACTATCAGAGTACTATGCTCAAGGCAATAAGACGCATTTGATGTGTACTAAGTCCTTTTGAGCACATGGAGGATCGATTGGCGCTACGACCTCTTGGAGATCGTCGCAATGCCAGTAGCAGTCTTCTCCCACCCTTTGTCGGGTATAGTGGCTACCATGGCCCGCGGTTCTGCAGTCCACTCCATCAATAGATAGTGATTTTTTGATACAGTCTCCTCTTCAGTTTGCTTCTTCGAGAGACAGTGGCTACTCGGCTCTTTCCTTTTCTTTGGCTTCTCAGTCTGCTCCATTGAGAAGAAGCGACTGTTGCCTACTCATTGCTCAGTTTAAGCCCCACCCTTCACCCTCGCCTACTCAGGTTTGAGAGGCCACCTCTGGGAGTTCTTCACCGGTCCGGTCCATTGAGAAGCAACAACTATTGTTTGCTCATTGTTTAGTTTGAGCCCGACCCTTCACCCTCGCCTACTCAGGTTCGAGAGGCCACCTCTAGGAGTTCTTCACCACCCCAGATACCTTCTTCGGCACGACCGGCGGCACTTTTTTCATCCTCAGACATTTCAAAGTTTGCAATCCATGCACTTTTGGATTCCCTATCTGCCTTAGAGGGGGATTTAGAGAGGGATGATCTTTCTTTGCTCTCTGAGGGGGTATCTACTGCGTCTTCAGAGGGGGCTCCTATTCCTCTAGTTTCAAAGGGGTGCTCAATCCTTCGCACACCGTAGTGGAGGCCTTTTACCTTCTTCTTCTAACCTTGGATGGGGTGTCTTTCTTCCAGCGGTCATCTCACCTATTGATACCCAGGATCTCGAGGATCTACCTAGATCGAGGCCTTGGAGATTTAGTCGCGATTTGGTGACGAGGCCTTCGTATTCCTTCTCGCATGGATACGGGGAGCTAGTGGCTTCTCTCCCGAGGTTGAGTTTGGAGTTCTCAAGTTCACTTTGTCTACCGTTCTTTACTGCAAGTTATCTTTCAGGTGGAAATCTTGGATCTTAGGGATCCTCTACATCTTCCTTCTCCTCTTCTTCTTGCCTTAGTCACCTGGTCAGCATGGAGCCAACTCTCGAGATCGAGTAGCGTATCCTTGTGGTTCTTGGCACCACACAAAGTCCAACATTCCTCCTATGTATTGCATGTTTTCATCATCTTTGTACTAGGGTACTTGGGCATGTGAACAATTTTCCCACGAGGGTCCTTGTCCAAGTGGCACGTGCTGCATGCACATTCTTCAGCATGTAGCATTGCATCTCTATCTCACTCTTCTATTCTTTCCCCTTTTGGGCCTGAGGGGGTTTTGAGAAACCCTTCACCTGCAGTTTTGTGTTCTATGTTTTGGGTTTAGGGTTTCGTGTTACTGGGCACCCACAGTGTGGCACCACCCTAGACAGTTGACATCCTTCCTTCGGGCGCCACCCTAGACGGTCTCTTGCCTATTTACAGGCTGCCTCTGTCACTCATTATATACGGCTGATTCATTCGGTCAGTCACCTCTTCTCTCCAGCCTCTCCACTGCCCTCACATCCCTTTAGCAGGACATTGCGGTTCATGGTTCGTGGCTGTCTTCATCATCTTCCTTGTGCTACGACATCCTTGTTCCTTTGTATCACATTCACTCCAAGATTTAGATCTTTATCATTCCATTGATCAGAGTTTCTTCTCTTCTATTCTCTTCTTAGTGTTTGCCAAGTTCACTTTGTGTTCCTCCCCGCAAATCCTATTGTCTCGCTGGTATGTCGTCTTTTGACAAAACACCACCCGACTAAGGAAGAGATGAGGTCCTAACAGCTGTGCCTAAGTTTGAAGAACCCCCCGGTGTGTTGAATTAAAACACATGTGACCCTATATGAGAGGCAACATGTGGTGTACTAAATGGAGGCCAGAAGGATGTGGCAGCGGAATAAGAGGGTGGGATGGGAGGAAGATTAAATGGATTTGTGATAGATGTAGATGTGAGAAATAATGTGGGTTTCTTTTGTCCATTAAATGCATTAAATTGAAATAATGATGATGAAGATGCACCTATTCATTTTGACCTTTGAAAACAAAATTGTTTAAAGGAAAAGAAGAGGAAGGAGTTCTCACAGTTTCTTGTTTCAACTGCTTACCTAGTCTTGAGTTCATAAAAAAATATGTGTTTTTTGCATTACTCATAAACCGGAAATTGTTCTGCATACGTCAATCATGAAAATCGTCCATATCAATAGTAGAAGGGGATTAATCATTAACAAAATCTGAAATGGTAGACATACCTGGCACTAGAGAGAATAAGCCTGAAGGTAATGGAGTGTACTCTATACTAGTTTCCACTTGCGGATGGCTAGTCCTAAGTGGAGATGCCGCCCTTCTTGTAGGGTCAGTAGATTGGTGCATCGAATCTAAAGGATGAAATTCAGACTTATCTTCTATTTGTTGTTGGGCTCTATGCATCATAATGAGATCATACTCAGCTGCAGTGATCTTGAAAGATCATGGAACTCCATGGTAGTTCAATGTTTGTCCTGCCATGTCGGGAGCTTGTGAAGCAAGTTGTGAGGCCCACTCCGACTTGTTCCTCGATGGATCTAGCTTAGATGTGATAAGTGGTGCGGAAGTAGTGTTCAAAGTCGTTTGTCCTTTTGTTTTTCTTGCTTCTTGTGTAGAGCTTTTAGATCAAGGCCCAAGTTTCTCTTAGAGAGCTTGGCTCTGATACCATGTAAAGAAATACCCTCACACAGAAACATAAATAACATTGTATGACAAAGCACAGACTGATAGAAGAACACAGCTAGGGTTAGGGTAACTTAGAGACAATGAATATAGAGGATGAATGAAGTGATATGATTATTGAATATACAATGCTCATGCAACAAACACATTATGCAGTGAATGAATATTGTACCTTGACTCATGTATCTCAAGGATCAAGGCAAGTGTAGTGAGTTAGAGAGAGTGTCGTACTCTGAACGGATTTCGAATTGTAGCAAGGCAGCCTCCAGATGTTGAACACCAGCTAACGCAACCAAGGAAGGTTGAATCTGATGCAGATGGTAGTGCAGGATAGAGAAAGACTAAAAACGTAGGTGAGGAGAGAGAAAACAGCAAACACAGGTTGCAAGAGAGAGAAAGACTAAAAACGTAGGAAAAACCAACAGCAGCAGTCAGCATGCTGAAATCGGCTCTGAATAGTGTGTGGTAGGATGGAAACAGACACCAGATGAGTGAAGATTGTAATGGACAGCTTGGATTGTGATGTCCTCCGTGAATGGGGTGTGGGCAGCAAGCCGAAGACCCTTGAAACCTGCAAAAACGAGATTAGGGCTGAATGGAGGACAACATATCTATTTATAGAAAGATTGGGCCCTCCCAAGTGGGTTTGTGCTTATGGGATACAGACACCCTCTAGGAATGCATTTCTTTTTAAATAAACAAGGTTTCTTTCTTAATTAAGAATGTTTTGGGGCTGTTTAAGTGAAGCTAATGCATTTTTAGCTCAATACTTCTTCCTACCAATAGATAGACATGCTAGGGATGTAAGATAGTAAATGAAGAAATGTGTAGTTGAAGAGAGATTGCAAGCTAGAACATGCCTTGCTATATTTGAATGATGTGTAGGTGGGAAAAATGCTAGGGCCTCAATGAGTGCCATTGATATTTGAGCTGAGTAAGGAAGGAGGCTCCATAATTTGCTAGATTGGAGGGTCCTTTGGAAAAGTGGGCTCAACTGCTTTTGGTTGTGTACTAGATGTAAGATGGTAAGTTTGAAAGAGAGGAGGTCATATTCGGTCTATCCTCAAGGGAGACAAGGAGCGCATGAGGACCACAGTTCATGGAGGGTTGATGGACCAATCAGATAATCCATTGGGTGGAACATGGGCCGGATTGAGGAGGTGGTCCTGTAGCTATGTGATTGATAGGTCTATATTGATCAAGACAGGTATCTTGCTAGTGTGGAGGTTGACTTTTCTCAAATGTGGAGGGGTAGAAGTACCCTCTCTTGATATGCACATGTTCCTAGGTGGAGAAGAGAGTCAAGTTGAGGGGGGATTGCCCTTGGCTTTTGAATGACACTCATAATCAAAATGATTGGACTTGTGGCAACATTGACAACACCTATTTTTCTTGGGGATATTTTTCAACTTGGTTTCAATCCCTGAGGGGAGTTACTTTTGCTTCTCGCTCCTTGATTGGGTTTGGGTGTTGTTTTTTCACCCCCTTGCTTCCTCTTTTGTGTGTTAGAAGCCAAGGCTAGCTTTGAGTATGATCGGTGGGTTTTCTTTTAAACTTGATTGAACCACCTAACAAAACGTAATAGTTGACATCCAAATTCATAGGTGGGTAAGTGGGATTATGAGACAACTTGCCATATAAAATTGAAATATGTAGGTGGTGATTCATTCATAAACAAAGTAATCTAATTGTCAGCTAACTTTGCTGCCAATTGCCGCAAATTTGGCAAGTAGACCTCGATAGTTTACTAGCTTGACAAGTCAAATTATCCCTTTCAATGATTTTGAACTCTTGGAGTTCTTTGTTGACATTGATACATTGGGTATTATTATCAGCTATTTGGTGGTTGATTAGATGTGCCCAATGCTTAGATGCTAGATTGAAGTGTGGAAATTGTAAAGGAAGGAGGTTGTTAGAGAAGGCACTTCTTGAGAACTCGAGGAAGACGCTTTAGTAAAGAACTTGAAAGATGACATTGAGGATGCGGACCATGTCAAACTGAGTTGCCATATCGAATTAGAGTTATTTATTTTATATTTACTTATTTTTATTCTTAAGTGTTGCTTTATAGTTGATTGGAAAAGATTATATTGCTTGTATTGGTATGTTTTACTTTATGATTTTGCTTGTGAATTAATGAGAAGATTTAAGAGTATATGTGTTGTTAGATTTATGGGATCAGTAGCAAAAAGAGGGTATATGGATTGTTGGATCCAGAGAACCAAGGAAGCTATCTGTAGCCAGACTCGCCCCAAGGTTCAATGGAAATGTTGGAGTCATTGAGATAAACTCGGAAAGGCATTGTTTGGTATCCATGGCCGAGAGCTAAGTTGTGAAAAATGTTAAGCATGTTGTTGCTACACGACCTTAGGTGGAGGAGCTTAGAGGGGGCTTTGGGTGAGTAAATCCCTTGGTGGCCTATGATAGGAATGTAGAGCTTCATGATTCCTATTATTGGTTAGGAATGAATGACCTTGTGAAGAAAATACCCTAACACAAAAACACAAATAACACCGTAGTACGACAAAGCACAGATTGATAGAACACAGTTAGGGTTAGGGTAACTCAGAGACAATGAACACAGAGAATGAACGAAATGATATGACTATTGAATACACAATGCTCATGCAGCAAATACACTATGCAGTGAATATACTATACCTAAAAACCCTATATCTCAAGGATCATGGCAGGGGTAATGAGTTGGAGAGTGTGTCGTACTTCGAACGGATCGCGAATCGTAGCAATGTAGCCTCTAGATGTTGAACACCAGCAAACGTAGCCAAGGAAGGTTGGATTTGATGTAGATGGTAGTGCAGGAGAGAGAAAGACTAAAAACGCAGGTGTGGAGAGAGACAAAATGCAAGTGAGGAGAGAGAAAACAATGAATGTATCTAGGAGAGAGAAAACAACAAACACAGGTTGCAAGAGAGAGAAAACAGTAGCGACAAGTTGAGATGATGGCGTCAGTTGGAGGAGAGAGAAAATCTGCAGGGCGGCAGCTGGGGCCTGCTAAACGCAGCAGTATGCTGATGTGGCAAGCTGTATGATAGCTGGATGACAGACAATAGTAGTCGCTTGGCTGGAAATAGCAGGAAGTTGATGACAGAGGGCTGGAAATAGGCGCCAGATGAGTGAAGACTGCAATGGACAGCTTGGGCTGCGATGTCCTCTGCAAATGGGGTGTGGGCAGCAAGTTGAAAACACTTGAAATCTGCAAAAATGAGATTAGGGCTGAATGGAGGGCAGCATACCTGTTTATAGAAAGTTTTGGCCCTCCCAAGTGGGTTTGTGCCTATGGGATACAAACACTCTAGGAATGCATTTCTTCTTAAATAAACAAGGTTTCTTCCTTAATTAAGCATGTTTTGGGGCTGTTTAAGTGAAGCTAATGCATTTTTACTCAATACAAATACTAGTCAAGAGATGGAACAACCTTGAGGGGTTGGGAGCCCTGTTGGAGATCGAGATGGCTTCGTCAAAGTTAGCATCCTTGGGGAGATCGTAATAAAGAAATTGAACCCTAATTAAAAGGAGCTACTTTCATTATTGATTGTTTAGTCTTGTGTTTAAATAATGTGTAATAAATCTTGTATAAGAGGATAATAAAGAAAGCTGCTTTTATATGTTCTCATAGTGTGGTAACATGCTTTGCTAATTAGATAACTAAAATAAATGCATCGAGGAAAGTGTGAGGCCTCGGTCATAATGATTGAGAGTCTATAGTCGGGCAGATCCAATCAGTTGGTAACTATTCTAAACACTAGATAGAGTTGTTAGAATGTAACTTCCAATTTGATAGGATAGTTAATCGGCTTAACATTGTTTTAGGGGACCAAGGTACAGTTGAGTATATGTCCTAATGGACATGGAAGTTTAAAAGATAGCTCTACTCTCTTTGAACGAAGTGCGATGTTATTCCATTAGTGACTCTTCTTAGGTGGATGTTAGATTGCTGTCTAGGAGACCTTTGTAATTTAGGAACCCTTAGATTGCTGTCGTGATGTTTTGCTACGAGATAAACTTGGGGACTACCTAACCAGTGAAGTTTGTGCATTATTAAAATTGGATTTGGACGGTGTTGCTCTTGGAGAGGTGCATGAGTGACTAAACATTATATTCTCTAGGTTAGCTAGGGTAAGTATGTCACAATTGGATCCATTGACACAAGTCTTATCCATCATAAAGACATTTTTGGTTGATGCAGATGTATGGATGGTTATGTGAGGAGTCACATTAGTGGGTGGCATTGAATAAAATTGTGAGTGGCTAGGTACTATATGCAATATAGAGGTGGTTGGCCTGGTGACTGTAGGTGTTGCCCCACGTAACATGATTGATGAGTGCTGAAAATGTACAAGTTGGCCCACTACATATTGACATGTTGGTGATTTTTGGCCACTTCTGAGGAATGGATGGGGCTTGATACTGTTGAGAGTCATTTCTTGCCATGTCAGCAATGCCACGTGGCAGCAGTTGGACTATCCGACTGTAGTCGGCTGCATTATTTTGGGACATTTTCGACTTGGTTATTTTGGGACATTTTCGAGTCATTCTTTTCAACCGACCTGGTTATTTTGGGACATTTTCGAGTCATTCTTTTCAGTCTTTATAAGGCTGAGTTTTCAGCGGACTTACACACTTGTATTTGATAGATTTCAGCTTGCTGGTGACAGAGATTGCACTTAGGGCTGACGGAGATCAAGGTCCTCAAGGTGGAGACATTCACAGATATTTTCTCTGCACCCGTGTATAATTTTGCATCCTTACACAACATTCTTCACTGCAGATTTTGTGCGTTTCATTGTCTCTTTCTCTCTCTCTCTCTCTTCTCTCTTTGTTCACTCTTTGTCATGGTCATTCGCTTCCGCATTGCTTCACTCTGACATGGTATCAAAGCATTGAAGGACTGACCTAGGGTGGACCTATCTGAAGAGGAGTTTTTAGCGCGACACAAGGCTGCATTTTCAGTATTCAAGTGCGAGCAGGTGAGCTGTGCATTAGAACAAGGCTAAGGCGATCATGGGCGTGTGAGAAAAGAGAAGATTTGCTGAATCTGCTGCTGTTAGAGAAGAAAGAAGGTTGCGTTTTTGGCCTTCAAGTGCATATTTTACCTTTTCATTGGCTCTGGCGAGACTGACGTTCGGGATGCGGAGACAAGAGCCCTAGCAGGCTGCGTTTTCACAATCAGAGGGGGGTTTCTTTTGCGATTGTGCAGACATTGCAGGTGAATATGTCTATAGAGATTGACGTGGAGTTCCAGGTAATCATGGACCGTGCCTTATTGGCTCTTCCATCAAATCAAAAGCTCAATGGCGATAAATACCGCATCTGGCATGTGATGATGTTGGCCATATTGGAGTCTTATGATTTGGCGGAGCTTGTGATGGAGGAGATCAACCGGCCCTCCGTGAGAGACGAGTCCAAACTCTCTTCAAATGCTCGTGCGGAGTTGACCAAAGCCAGTCTCATTGGGACAAGCTGAATGCCAGGATTCGTTCTTTTCTTTTTCTGTCTTGTACAACAGCCGTAATAGCCCATATAGAGCACTTGACGGTGGCTCGGGAGATATGGTTGGAGCTTGACTAGATGTACAACCGGATGACCCTTATGAAGAGGGTTTCTTTGGAAGTGCAGATACAGACTCTATCCATGAATAAGTCTTTTTCACTTCGGGAACACATTAACAAGCTTTGCTAGCTTTAGATGTAGGTTCAAAATGCGGTGAAGTCCATTTCCTCCAAAGACATGGCAATCACCTTACTGTCCCAGTTGCCGCTACGATTTGGTACCTTTTATTCCCCTCTTATTGTTTCAGGGCGGGAGTCGACTCTTCATTGGGAAGAGTTAGTTCCTATGGTCTTGGACCAAGAGGAACAATTGAAGGGACAGAATGCTTATAAATTGGAGGCATTGATTGGTCAAGCCTCTCAGAACAAGGGCAAGGACCAAAAGGAGGACAACAAATCTAAGAAGGACAAAGAGAAAGAATGGACATGACATATTTGTGGTAAGACCGGCCATTGGAAGAAGAACTGCCCCGACAAGGAAATGAAGGACACCAAGAAGAAGGACCCGAAGGATTCTGGAGTGGTGGATGCACCCTCATCAACTGCTTTTCTACACTTAGCGATCATTGAGGACTCTACACCGAAGACTTTTGATGTTGTGATGACAGCTCCCTAGGCTCGAGAGTGGACCGTGGATAGTGGTGCCTCACGGCACGACTCCTTCGACAGTTGGTGTTACCCATTTGCAACCCTCGCGTGGGCAGATTCTCGTAGGAGACAACTCTTTTGTGTCTATTGCCGCACGGGGTGAGATGCAGCTGATTCCGAATGGATGTGGTGGTATCCACACTTTCGAGGTGTTGCATGTGCCAGGTTTAGGGTATCATTTGCTTTCAGTACATAATATTTGTTCTCTTGGTCTCTTGGTGGAGTTTGACAATGCTACTGTTCAAGTTCTTAATCGAGAATTGAGGAAGGTTCTCTCTTCAGAGTATGAGGAGAATGGCATCTACAAATTGAAGTCTTCTTTACCCCTTACCTCTCTTCTTCTTACCTCTCAGACACAGTCCGAGCTATGTCATGCTCGAATTGGCCACCTGAACTATGACTATCTTCGGAAGGCGTCGCGAGGATCGCTTGTTGGAGTTTTGCCGAACATAGTGGTGAGCTAGCAGCCATGCGTCTCCTACATTCGTGGAAAGCAACATAGGGATGCGATTCCCAACAAAGCTTTGAGGCGGTCTACTTCACCTATGGAGCTTGTATCTATAGATCTTTGTGGCTCGATGAGGAATGAGTCCTTGAAGGGGAGCTCGTACTTCATGTTGCTCGTAGATGACTACAACAGGATGACGTGGGTCTACTTCTTGGCCTTGAAGTCGGAGGCTTTCTCCCACTTCAAGGATTGGCTTGTCTTTGAGGAGAACCAATTGGGCCGGAGATTGAAGACCTTGCGATCAGACAAGGGTGATGAATTTTTTTCTAATGAGTATGCTTGTTTTTGTGGAGATAGAGGCATTCACTAGGAGTTTGCTAATACCATCACTCCTCAAGAGAATGGCATTTTGGAGCGGAACAACTGAAGTGTGATCGAGATGGCACGCAACATGATGGAGCATCGACAGACACCTCAGTTTTTGTGGGCTGAGATAGTGGCTACGGTAGTCCATATCCTAAATCGATCTCCCACTTCGGTTGTTTTGACAGGATGACACCTTTTGAGGCTTACATTGGGACTAAGCCTGATGTCTCTTATTGTAGGATCTTTGGGTGTGAGGGTGTGACGCCTATGTGCACATCCCAAAGGCCCAGCGTGACAAATTTGAGGCGACTTTCCGACGACAGGTATTTGTTAGCTACAACTTTCAGTCCCCAGGTTATCGCTTGTATGATCCCGTGAAGTGAGATGTCTACACGAGCTGAGATGTGTGGTTCGTGGAAGTTTTGGCCACAGAGGGGGGTGAGAAGCAACCTGTACTTGGAGATCCAAGGGAGAGTTGGGCTCCCGAGACAGTTCCTTTGGAACCAAAGCCCCTTGATGGAGATTTTTCTTCAGATTCCGAGTCTTCTCTTCCATTGGCCATCCCAGTGGTGATTTCACAAGTGGATGTACTCGAGTCTTTAGGAGATGGAGAGCGTCGAGGAGAGATCCGGCCTCCTCCTTGTTGGGCCCGTGACACCCTCCGAGATTCAGGGATCAAGGGGATCCCTGAGGAGTGGGAACCGCAGGATGGATCGCGGAGGTCACAGAGGCACCGGATACATTCTACGGAGCTTGTTTGCTCTAACTACTGTTTGATGACTCGTGTTATGCAAGATAGAGAGCCTATATCAGGGAAGGAGACTTTATAGTCTGATCATTGACGGAAGGCGATGGAAGCCGAGTTAGAGGCTATGGAGCGGAATGGCACTTGTTTCCTTGTGCCTCGTCTCTCTCATAAGAAGGTGTTTGGTGTCAAATGGGTCTTCAAGACCAAGTACCATAGTGACGGCTCTTTGGACAAGCATAAGGATCGCCTTGTTGCTAAAGGTTTTACACAGTGCCCAGGTGTTGACTTCCGTGATACTTTCCCCCTATAGTGTTGTTCTTGCCTTGGTTGGTCATAGGAGATGGCTTGTTTTTCAGTTGGATGTGAAGTCGGCCTCCTTGAATGGTGATTTGAAGGAGGAGATCTATGTACAGTAGCCTCTTGTCTTTGGTTCTTCAGATGGGAAGGTTTATAGGTTGAAGAAGGCCTTGTATGGCCTGAAGCAGGCTCTGCGCGCTTGGAACAAGAAGATTGATTCGTTTCTCCAAGCTTAGTTGGGATATCAGCGCTCTAGGGCTGTTCTGCAGCTTTATGTGTGCACTTCCGAGGAGGGTCGCGTGTTGTTTGTTTTGTATGTTGATGACTTGATTGTTGCAGGTGATCATACCCAGAAGGTCGACGAGACGAAGGCAACCCTACATCAGAAATTCGAGATGACGGATTTAGGACTTCTCCATTTCTTTTTGGGCCACGAGATTTACTAGCCTCAAAGGGGGATTTTCATCCCTCAGTAGAGATATGTACTGGAGCTCTTGGTGACTTTTGAGATGGAGGATTGTTGGTCCATTTCTACTCCTATGGATTTGAACTAAAAGGCCACTTCACACGCAGATTCTCCTCACCTCAGCAGGTACATTGGCAGGCTGCTCAGAGGATACTACGGTTTTTGAGGGGGACCTCTGACCTTGGGATTTTCTATCCAGCAGGTACATGTGCTTCTGATCTTATTCTTGTAGGTTGGAGTGATTCAGATTGGGCTGGTGATGTGGATTAAAGGCCAAGTCTACTACAGGTTATTGTTTTACCTTGGGTGCTGGTGTTATCTCTTGGAGTAGCAAGAAGCAACTCATGGTAGCCTTATTTTCGACTGAGGTAGAGTATCGGGCTGTGTCTTCTACCACATGTGAGACTGTGTGGCTTCGGAGGTGGTTGGAGGAGCTTGGCTACCCCCAGATTCATCTTACTATCTTGCGGTGCAACAATGAGAGTTGCATTGCCTTGGCACGGAATCTAGTATTCCATGCGCGGAGGAAGCACAAAGAGATCGAGTATCACTTTATTTGGGAGAAGCTTCTGGATGCGACCATTGATGTGGAGTATTGTAAGATTGAAGACAATCTTGCAAATTTGTTTACGAAGGCACTTTCCCAGGCTCTACTTCATTGACATTCCAGATCCCTCCGTTTGCTGCCTTGTCCAGGATCTGAGAGGGGGTGTTGAGAGTCATCTCCTACCATGTCAGCAGTGCCATGTGGCAATAGTTGGACTGTTCGACTGCTGCTAGTCAGCTGCATTAAATGCAGCCAACCTGGTTATTTTGGGACATTTTTGAGGCACTCTTTTCAGCCTTTATAAGGTTGAGTTTCCAGCAAACTTACATACTTGTATTTGACAGATTTTAGCTTGCTAGTGATGGAGACTGCACTCGGGGGTGACGGAGATTGAGGTCCTCGAGGTGGAGACATACGTAGATGAACCTGGTTATTTTAGGACATTTTCGAGGCATTCTTTTCAGCCTTTATAAGGCTGAGTTTCCAGCAGACTTACATACTTGTATCTGACATATTTCAGCTTGCTAGTGATGGAGACTGCACTCGGGGTTGACGAAGATCGAGGTCCTTGAGGTGGAGACATATGCAGATATTTTCTTTGCACCCATCTATAATTCTGCATCCTTATACATTATTCTTCACTGCAGATTTTTTGTGTTTCATTGTCTCTTTCTCTCTCTTTCTTCTCTCTCTGTTCACTCTTTGTCATGGTCATTCGCTTTCGCATTGCTTCACTCTGATAGATACATGTGGATGGGCCACCCTTGTGTATAGGTCCCCATCAATATGTGGTTTACAAGTGAAACTCCCATCATTGTTGCATCAAAACCACTCGGTTGAGGGATAATAATGTGAGTTGTGATCCATGGTATATGTGCTTGATGTTGTGGCATGTCCTAGTGGTGATTTGTGAAATAGATGTATGTATGTATACAACAAAAGGATTTTGTGAATTAAAATGGTAGTGTGATTTTGAGTTTGTGATAATGAAGCACCAAAAATTACCTGTTCTCGCGTTTACATATTGCTATGGGTTTGGATCTTTGTGAGAACTTTCACCCATTATCAGCTTTTTAGAAGGAGAAATAAAATAAGTACTTAGAAAATTTGAACCATAAATACCTTGCACCTTGTTTGGTGATATGGGTGACATAGGCTATGTTTTTCCAACTTGGTTTGTTCTCATTTAGTTGGGCTTAAGCCTTATGATCCGCACCGACATGGATCTCCTAGTGGTGTGTAAGTTCCTTCAAGTTGTAGACTTGGTTGGTAGGCTTGTATACTAAAGGTTTTGTGAGGTAGACTAAGAGTGTGTTAGCTTATTCCAACTTGATCTTTTCCATATCTAATCCTAGTGAGCAGCTTATATTCCTAATGAGTGAGTGTATACATTCTTGTTTTAGAGTACCACTTCTTCAAAGATGAGGACATGGGCTCTATGGGAGATAGCTGAGAATACCAATCCCTTTCAACCGTTGTCATAGGTTATTAGGTTGTGAGGGGGAATGCTTCGGATATGATGAAAATAGCTTAGAAGGTGTCCTTGTTTTTGGTGTTTTTGCGTTTTTTAGTTTTGTGTTTATAGAAAGCCAATCTTGTTCTTCATGGAAGGTAAGGATCTTTAGCTCTATGAGCACCTCTACTTTGATGCCATGTAAAGAAATGGTATGGCAAACATAGGAATGCAAAAGTGAAGTGTATGGCAACACGAACAACACAATTTGAAGATTGATGAATAATAATGAATGTATGAATGAATGGAGATACGAGTCTTGAACCTCGTCTCTAGGAACAGGATAGAGGTGGCTGAAGGAGTGTCAAAGTGTATCCTACTCGAACAGATTTTGAAACAATAGCAACGTTTTGAAATTGGAGATAAAGATGAAGAAAAAGCAGACCAATAGGTGAAGAAGACCTCAGATGATTAAAATATAAAGTATGATTAATGATGACAGCAGTAGGAGTGTCTCTGATTGTAGTACAGCTTGATTCGGCAGTAAACATAGATATATACCAGCTAGAACAGGTAGCTAGGTAGTAAATGAGTCCATATGACAATGATGAAGATGTTGAGGTTGAGGAAGCTGCTTAAAACAAGACATTTGGTTGGATAGGGGTTGTATATAGCAAGGCGGCACTTGTAGACTCTATAAGCTGAGTTTGTGCTTTGGAAGTGTCATAACACAATAAGAAAAGAATTTGTACAATTTTTAAAATTATTTTGCATATTTAATTGTTTATTAAATTTGTTTCATTTGCACTTGCCAGATATTAAGAAAAGTGCATTAAAGCTGGTCAACTGATGAGTGATCATAGGCTATGGTGGATCCATGCAACGGGTTTAAAGAAAAGATAGTATACACTTTTGCCTATATGACTCCATTAGGCGCTTGTGATTGAAACTCAAGCATATTAGGGTCATACTTGTATACAGAAAGGATTAATGCCATGAAGTGTAGGTTAGATTTGCTTTAAAAAAAAGGTTACAATTAACAAGATGACATGATCATCAAATGTTTGTACAATGTGCATGTATAGATTGAACGCTTCAAATGCACATATCTTTGCATAGAAAACTTATATAAAGATTTCAACACTATTTTTGTAATGTATCGTGAAGAGCTTTCACATGACATTCATGTCGGGGGATTCCCTAAAATTTAGGAGCCTTGGATTGGTCTACAAATGCTAGTCCTAAAAAAATAGAGATGAGATTCTAAAAATAGTAAGTTTTATGTTTTGGCATTGCTTTCTAAATTTGGTTGTTTCTTTACTTGACAATACCCAGCCCAAAAAGGAAGGCCATAGAGAAGATACAAGTGTTGGGACACTTGTTACACAAGCTTCCAAGTGTCCTACCAGTGGTTACATCTCATGACATGTGGTGGGACACTTATCTTTTGCTACTCCATTTTCTCTTTTTGCACTAGCTCTCCCCTTTTTTCCATAAAGAGAGGTTGCTTTTTCTCATTTTACATCAGTTTTCTTGGTTGTAAACTTTTGTATAGCAATTGAAGATACCCTAAAGTTGGCCCCATCCATCTACATCATCATTCTCCACTCCACTATTGAATAATCCTATATTCCCGCTTCTTTCACTATTGTTTTACAGGATAACAAACCTGTAAATTCATTACGACACCTAAAGCAGTAGTTATGATTAGTTGGGGTGCAATAGTCAACCCTAGGTGATCACAATTGCACTTCCAGCAAGGCAACAGCTGATGACAGCCAAAGCAGACTGCATTTTGGCAGCAGCAACAACTTGGACACTTGGAGCAGCGGTTATGATCACCTTGGGCTACAGTGGTAGTAGAAACCTATGTTCTAGGACAGAACAACAGTGTGCAACAGCAAGGATTGTTGCTAGGGCAGTTGAGCATGTCGAGCAACTTCAATTAGGATTTGCACTTCATAAATTACAATGGATTAATTGGTATTTCATTCCCCTTAAAACTATCCCAAAAAGCATCTATTGCTTATTAACAAAGATAAATGGCTTTATGTTTTTATCAATGTACCAAAATCCTGCGTGTGTAGAGCTAGTTGTGGGCATCTCCTTAATATATGGTCATTATCTCACCTCAGCCCTTAGCCATCAGCCTCCTACTCTCACATAGTTGCACACAGCATTTGAAGCTGCTGTTGGTCATTCTTAGCTGTTGCCATCATCACATTAGCTGCTGCTTGTATGGAGGACCTTATCACCAGTGGAGAACTACACCAGCCTGGTGTCCAGCCAGTTGCCTTCATCCTTGACCTGTCCCAGCCTGCATTTTGGTGGCAGCTTGCTGTGCACCTGTTGTCCTACAGGTCACCCCTGTTTGTGACATCATCTTTTACCTTGGTGACCTGCCCAGCTTGTGCTTTGCTGATTTGGAGGCCACTTAGCTGATCACTGCTGCTGTATGATAGCTGATATCATCATTCGCCATCATCATCTGCTGCGCTTCTCAGTCGCCTGCCCTATGTTTTGCTGCTGCCCAACAGTTTGACATCTGGTTGACTGTAGAGGACTGATGTTTTGCTCTCTTCGCTAGCATCGATATCATCATCCCCATGGCATGGAGGTTTGAGGCCCCTTGTATCATAGCATACCAACATTCCTTAATTCTTTTATCTGAGTTCTCTACATCAAAAATGGCTACTCAATGTTAATCTCTATTGAGATCTATCTTCATTGTTGCTCAATGCGATGACTGCAATATCTATTCTGGTTTAGGTTTGTGATCTGCTCTTAAAGGTTAACTTGTTGAGGTCATGTAATTCACAAAGCATTTGCTTTAAAAAAAAAAAAACTGACACACTGCAGCACGTGGAGAATAGGTAAGCTGAATATGGCCTTGCCTATTTTTGTGTTTTTACAGAGAGGTTTGTTTTAACCTTGTGCATGTCCCATGTATGTAGACACTTGATGACAATGAAGAAAGGAATGCTATTAAAAGCTTGGCTTTTAATCAGTGTGAAATATTGCATAAGGACATGATCTGCATTTGGTTGCTTCTAAATATTTGTATTCAGCTGGTTAGGCTTCTGAGTGTTACCTCTGTTTTGTAGGTTTTTGTTGCATTACAGTTGCCTGAGTATATCCATCAACCAATGTGAGCAGTGGTAATTTCCTTTTGTAACAAAATTTGAAATGTGGAGTTTTGCTCCTGCATTTCGTCCCTTTACAAAACAATAGCTTATGGTTGAATATCATGCTTGGTCTTCTTACTGCCCGCATGTGATGGAAATTACTGCCCGCATGTGATGGAAATTGTTCATGGTTTGGATGAGTGTTACCCCGGCCTTGCCATTCTTTTAATGCCCCCACAATCAATGTTGAGGTGCTTTCTTTAAAGAAAATAAATTTCTATCAATGTTAAGTTGCCTTTGTGCAATGAATCGTGAAATTTTGAAATCTAATTATTATAACTCTACTACTTAACCTGAGAAACAATTTTTATGGTTTTAAGTGCAGAAGTGTTGAAGCTAGGTCATGCTTTTCGTATTAATGAGCGATGTTTGGAGCTTCAAAGGAGAAAGAGCAATCATCATGTCAAGAGCGAGGTGCGTATTAATTCTTCTCATTGACTTGATGAGCCCATCTAGTTTATGGTTCTAGAGCAGGAAATGTTGTAACATGCTATCGTTTTAACACAGGGCCATCATTGATGCATCCATTCGTTGTAGATTCCAAGTCCAACTTTGTTTTGTTGGATGAGATTTACTTTGCATTAAATGAATGTTTATGTGAGATACAATAAAAGTTGCCACCTTGTACTAAATGCTGGAAAGAATGTGTACAAGAATGCCTATATATAGTCAACACTCAACCAAAACTCTTGCGGGTGAGTAGAGCACTCTTTTGGGGCTCCCTTTTAAGTATTGAGTAGGACACTTGATGAAAAGACTCTTTTGTAGGGAAACGAAGCTGCAAGCCTAAAGAGGGAAATGGAGCTATGGAAGATGCGTGTCTATTAACATGTCATGAAGTTGGCAAGTGATAGATGCTTGGCATCTTTGTAGTGTTTGTCTTCTTGAGACTTGCCAATTAAAAACAACAATGGTAGTTAAGTGCTTAGTTAAAAAAAAAAAGTCCCACCAGTAGTGCACCACCAAACATCTCCGTAAAGATGCTCTTTGTTTCAAAGGCAATTTACTCTTCTAGATGGCGGAAATATTACTTTTCCACCACCTAAGAGGATTATTTATGTGGCATAACTGATTTCATGAGCTTGCATCATTGGATGAGGAAGAAGATGCCTATAGATCTTGACTGCAAAATGTTGTTAAAAAGGAAAAGGGGAAATTCCATAAGCCCTATTGAATTGCCTAATCATGAAGAAGGAAATGAGCATTGTAATCTCTCTCCAAATAAATGTATGATGCATTCAAAGACCCAAACTTTGCCTTGCTTATGGGAAAGAAAGCACAACGCCTTGATCATCAAGCATAACTCCAACATACTTAACATCAAGGCATGTTGAGTCAAATGAAACTACAAATATGCTGTGATGATTGATTGCACTATGCATAGCCCATTTACTGTCTTGTCTAAGAGAGAATTTCTAGGATGTCCTTAGACATTTTCTAGGATGTCCAAGATGTCTAACTATTTGATCTTCTTGAGTAGTGTTGCCTGACCATGAAACCAAGTGCTACTCACATTGCTTAAGAGGCAACAATATACTATATAGATATATGAAAATTAGCTCTTAAATGAGCAGCCATGCCATATAAAAACAAATCTTTCATATTAATATAGACATATCATTTTGAGTAATGTTTGGAGAAAAAGGAAAAATCATAAGCCTAACCGATGTGCTTTAATTGTATGCTATGCAATGATCTTGTTCCACGAATGTATCCAAGTACAACAGTATGGGGGCCAGCATGCCATTATGGGGGACATCCTGGCCTTACATACTCTCAATGAGCCATTTTTATGAGTATATTTATTATGTTCAGTACCAATGTACGCATTGGTAATATTATCCATAATTTGTCACCAAGGTGCAAAACTATATTGGGCAGGATGAATGCCATTACATCCTTCAAGTGATTAGCTAGCATTTCAGCCACCAACTTTTGTAAACAATTGGCTGCTAATCTGCAATTCCATCACAAAATTGCTTTTCTGGGGTCAATTTGACCAACCCTTCTTTTTAGCTGTTAGGAAGAAGTCCTATTTGCCAACCATTCAAACTATAGTCTTCCAAGTTCCAACAAACATAGAAAGCAATGGAAGATTTAAATGTGAGTCCATCCCAACTTGGAGATTTCCATTTTCCCAATGTATCTAATGCAATTTTTAAGTTCAACCATACTGAAACCAGATTCCACACTTCAATTCACATGATGATGCCATCTTTATCAGTATATTTATCATGTTCAGTCCCAATGTAAGCATTGGCAATATTATCCATAATTTGTCGCCAAGGTGCAAAACTATATTGGGCAGGATGAATATTTTTTGCTAGCATGAAAATAGTCCTTGAGTTATGGTGTAAACATTCACAAATCACAATCTATAGGCTACAATGCATGTGTAAAGTGAAAACGGATTCTCATGAGTGGAATCCTTGTGGGAAGGCATTTGTTGTTCAAGGAGGTGGATGCCCAAGGCATAGGAGGTGGAGGAGGAGTGTGGAAGAGGAGAAGGAAGAGGAAGAGATAAGGTGGAGGTGGAGGAGGAAGAGGTGGAGCAGGAAGAGATGGAGGAGGCAGAGGAACAGCAGGAGAGGGAGATGTCCAAGGAGGAGGTGATGGCACACACAAGGAGGATGTGGAAAAATGCAAGCTGAAAAAAAAGGATTTTGCAAAACAAAATGAAATGTTCCATGTGTTTCAAGGTTTTGCATTTAGCTAGGGCGAAATGGGGTTTTGCAAAACAAAATGAAACGTTTCACGTGTTTCAAGGTTTTGCATGTGAAACAGGGTTTTTGGTTACTCTGTTCAGTGAGGGTGCTGGAATATGGTAGAAGAGACAAAGAATGCAGGTGAATGAGAGAGTGTGGAGGTGATTGAAATTTGCGATGATGGCAGCCAAAAATGGCAGCAGCCAGAAATAGGCAGGCATCCCAAAACTGGCCAACCTGCTATCAAATAATGCAAAATGCAATCAGTCCCGACTGGCTACAATGAATATGAAAATAATGGCCACCTGGTTGCCAGTGACGGGCTGGAAATGCACCACCAAGTCTGGACTGAATGACCATGAACTGCTGGAAATACATGCGAATATTGGGCAGGACAAATGCACACAAGAGAACAAAGTTAAAGGTCTTTGGTCTCCGCCACACTCTGATAGAGCTCACAAGTACGAGATTGACAGCATGATACACAGAATGGTAACACAAACATCCATAATTTTTTGCCTGATAAGTCTATCTACCAGGCCATGTGTTGAAGGGAAAAACCATGAAATATGAAGGTTCGTCTCTGTTGGTGCATTGCAACATCAGCAAGTAGAGCTTGCAAGGCCTCTTCTTGCAAGAAATGCTCTAGTGTCCTGTCCAATAGGGCAGCACACTCCGACCAAACATCTCCAAACTCAATAGTCTTGATTTGACGGAAAGCTTACTTTTCCATATGCCTTTCAGAACTTTTCACTACCACTTCAGGGGCTTTGTTAGATGCAATAGAGTATTAGCTTGTTTCGTGATCCATGAAGAAAGAGAGCAGTACCTCTTTTTCCATGGAGGGGGAATAGTATGCACTAAGACCACTTTTGAGTCGTTGATTTTAAGGATAAAGGTCTAGTAGCGGGCAAATCATTCAATAGACTCTAGTCAGCTAGTATAAACTCTCGATCAACTGGTGGAACTGGTTCCAAAAGTCAAACAAGTTTTTTGATTTTCCTCCAAACTGGCTTATAGTGCCCATATTGGCCATAGAGGCAAAGGCACAAGAGATCACGTAGCCTGGATCATCCACCACATCTTGTATGTAAGTAGTTCTTTTCTTGGCATTGAAACATATTTTGCTCTTTTCCTAGCTACCTATACACACAAAGTGAGGTAAACTTGCTTTGGGATTGTCTTGATAGCAAGGAGTTTTTGCAAAAGTTATTTAGTATGCTTTGTTTCCAATTTCCAAGAACGGCTTCTCATAGATATCATTTTGTCTTGGCCAATATGACATCTGGTTGATGGATTATTCAAATTTTTTTGCATGGACCAGATTCAGGCTACTTAAATTGACTGCAATGATAGATTTTTTGGTGCAATTGATAAGTACTTCTATTTTTGTCAGTCATAGCATTGATCCATGCATGGTAGTTTCAAAAAATCAGAGCAGATTGATTAAGTTGATTTAGATGTTTATTGTAACTCTGATGTCGAGAGGATTTGGGGAATGCCTTCTGTAGCAATCGCAAAGGACAATGTAAGAGGGAAAGGACATGGTAGAGCTATCAATACTTCCCCTGACTATGCTCTAGATCTACAGCTCTACTAAGAGAGCTCCTCTGCCAACAAGATGTACTCAATGCTTTCCCACTGATAAATGTGGAAGAAGCAGACCAAAGCAACAGCCTCCATATGGTGAATGCAACTGGATGAATTTGTCACACAAGATTTGCAACTCTGCAAACCAGATGAATTCAATCTGTCATATGCCTTCCAGGAGACGTGCCCTTTTTCTGCATGCATAATCGAGTTATAAATTGTCGTCGCTCAAAAAAAAATTATGCTACATGCCATGCTGAGATTTGATCGAGGTAGAGCTAGTATCTCATGATTTTGAAACCTAAGTTTATGCCCAATGAAGCAAGACTGAACCTGCATCAAAGCCTGAGGCTCAAGGTTAAGTGCAGTGTGCACAATTCTCTTGTTGGATTTCTGGGAACCTCAGGCTTAAGGTTAACTGATGTAGACCCATTTTATGTTATAACGTCAATTTGGATTTGAAGGCTTGAAACGAAGTTGGTCACCTGTGATTACACTAGGTTGTTGATAGATGACAAATGCTAGCTTGTAGACTACACTTGTCTGCTCATGTAAAGGTACATCAGTCTTTCTCAGGAGATCTATTGGTGTGTATGGACACTTCGTTTGTCTGGTATGGTGTACAATGCATTTATTTCTTCAGTTAAATATTGTAGATAATCTGCATGGATCCTACTGATTTTACAAAGACCATGCATGAATAGATCACCAGAAAGGACACTTGGAGTACTTCTTTTGAAGTTCTTTGCGGCTCTGGCTAATGTCATTTCTTCTTGTACATGCAGATAGTTCCCTCTCATGCTTAGCTCACCTAACTGATGGTCTGTGTAGATATTGATGGATAATGGAAACAAGTCTAAAAGGAGAGCTGTTGGGTGTCCAATGATGAGAAAACAATCACTTCAGAAATCATTCAGAGAAAAGGCATGGGCATCAGAAGTTATGGATATTGAAGACATGGTGAAACTAGGGAAGAGCTTAGGTACTTGTCCTTATTATGCCTCACGGAGGATGGGACCATCAGCAGACCTTGTGGTGCTGCCATATCAGTCACTTTTGCATCACATTACTCGTGAGTCTCTGGGAGTAAAGCTGAAAGGCTGTGTTCTGGTCATTGATGAGGCACACAATCTAGTTGATTCAATAACCAATATGTATAATTGCCAAATTTCTGAATCACAGGTAACTTTTTGATCTCATTTTAAAGGTGAAACATTACTAGAACCTTAGAACCGATCATTACATGTTCAAGCAGTCAAGGCACCGAGTTTCACTTTTTTGATAAACTTGTTTGCTACATGGCAGCTAAGGCAGGTGCAGTCGCTGCTCAAGGTCTACTTAAATAAATTTAGAGAGAAGCTCGGTGCTGGGAATAGACGCTATATACAGACATTACTAATACTTATCCGGGCATTTTTAGACCGTCTTGGTGCTGCCAAAAATGCTTCTGGAGTCTATAAGCAAGCAAGTGATGGAGATGACAAAGTGAAGGTTGAAATCATGAGTATCAATGATTTCTTGTTTACTTTGGACATTGACAATATCAATATGTTCAAGCTCTGGCAATATATGAAAGAGAGCAAAATAGTGCACAAGGTAAGATATAACAATTTGTTTCCTTCTTTTGTGGTTAAACATTCTAGTAAGTAATGATAAGTTCTTTTGCAGGTTAGTAGTTATGCTGAGAAAGCTTTTGTGCAAGGAGAAAGATTGGGATATGCAAAGGATGGAAGCATAAATAATCTTGTTGAGGAAGCTGGAACAGTCACTAGCTTCCATGCTTTGGCTGAGCTGGTCCTAGCATTAATGAATGCAGACACTGATGGCCGAGTTCTAGTTATTCCATGCTCTGTGTCTTGCAATGATCGTGGAGGGAAAAGTGATGGTTATCTTAAGTTTGTTATGCTCAATGCTGCACAGGCTTTCATGGAGGTGAGGTTGCCACATACAGGGTTTGCTGGCCTCAATCAGCTTTAACAGAAACAATCTGTTAGTGCAAACTTGCAGACAATTTTGATTCTTGTCAATGCTTCAAATATGTTGACAATTGTAATTTTGTACTTCCTAGGTATGTTTAAGAGAGGGTGTTCAGATAGAACCTAATCCTGAGGAGCTGGGTGTAGGTGGTGCATCAGGCACATGCAGTGATTCTGGCGGGGGGAACCTTGCAGCCCATTGACGAACTTCGGTTTCGCTTATTTCCTCAGTTGCAGGAAGATAAGATTCATGTCTTTTCTTGTGGTCATGTTGTTCCTGCACAGAATGTTTTGGCAGTAGCTGTTGCTCGAGGCCCCACAGGGAAACAATTGGATTTTACATATCACTCACGTAGCCTCCCTGGTATGGTAAGCATCATAGGTTTGGAAAACGCTGGTCTATAAGCAGCATTGTCTGTTCATATGTCAACTGTGGAGTTAGGCCTTGCCGTACTTGTGGACAATGTCGGAAAATAACCATTCTGAGAAGCCTTTGACATCGATTGTATTCATACTGCCACTGCAGATGGACGAATTAGGACGACTGCTGTTCAACTTGTCTTTAGTAGTTCCTGAAGGGGTAGTGGTATTTGTGCCATCATTTGAATATGAGCAGCAGCTATATTCTGCTTGGAAAGTCTCAGGGATGCTAGAAAAGATTGAAAGAAAGAAAAAGCTCTTCAGGGAAGCCAGAGATGCAGCTTTGGTAGAGCATACGTTGCAGGAATACAAGGATACTATTACAGGTGCTGCAACTAATATTCCAGGCATTACAGGAGCTATCATGCTGTGTATTGTAGGTGGAAAGATGTCTGAGGGAATCAACTTCAGTGATGGAATGGGCAGGTGTGTTGTAATGGTGGGCTTGCCATACCCAAGTCCGTCAGATCCAGAGCTCATAGAGAGAATGAAATTTATTGATCAGCTCTCCAGAATGCCCCCTCCAGGAGTATCAAAATCAGATTCACGGCAAACCAGTAAGGTGGAACACTCACATTCTAATGGGTACAGTGGACAAGATTACTATGAGAACCTCTGCATGAAATCTGTGAACCAGTCAATAGGTAATCGATATTGTCGCTCAGATCTTTACTGGTGTACCAGCTGTTTCAATGAAAGAAAATTTAGGTCAAGTCAATTCTATGTTAACAGGTAGAGCGATCAGGCACATTGGAGATTATGCTTCCATTCTACTAGTCGATGCCCGTTACACATCAACTTCATCATCCTTGTCACGGCCGGCCTCCAAATTACCCAATTGGATCAAGGAACAGCTAATAAATGTCACAGGTAACTTTGGAGAAGTGCAAAAGTTGCTGCATCAGTTCTTTAAGAGCAAAAGCAGGGAGTCGATACATGTTACAAGCTGAAGATGCTGTTATGGCTGTGGACGGATCCTCTGCAAATGAACCCTTGCTAGCATGAGAATGGATAGGACCTACATAATTGTGCTGACCACCAGCTTTGGCTTGCCTTCCATGAAGCGAATAGGCACACTGTAGACGTGTGCTGGCAACTCTCCCTGGCCCTGTTGACATTCCTATGGCTGTAGGGGCATTGGGCAGATGCGGAGGGTTCGGCACTAACACATCAATTTGCCAGCGTCGATGAAGATACATGCACTAATATATGGGTTGCTCGACTCTAATTATGTGCGTGTGCGCACGCGCGCACAGAGCATTGGATGGTCACCAAATAATTGTATATGCTCTTGATGCATACATGTGCATGTGTGTGAGCATTGGGTAGCCACAGGAAGAAAGAGAGAGGACGCATTGCATTATATTAAATATATGGTCACCAAATAATCATATAGGCTCTTAGTGCATTGTATTAGGGTAAGTTGCAAATTTTAATTGGAACCTTACCTATATCTTGTGAATACTTATTCAAATTTTTGAAGAAGTGCACTTAGAGCAAATGCGAAGAGATGATTAGTGAAAAACATTTTGTTTGCCAATCTGACGTAATGCATGAACGTGTTGGCTTAGACCAAATTTAGTACACTTCATTTGGAAATATACATACCAATCCCTCCTCCCTCCCCCTCCCCCCCCTTGTTATGCACCTTCACGGGACTTCATGGTAAAACCTGTTATGAGGCACAAAAGGCACATCGGAATGGCACACAAGATATATCAATAAGGATTCTTTGTATTCATGATATCAAAAAGGGATTACATTGAGGCATATCTCAAAACTACACCCTTGCGACGTCGCACATATGAGGGTTCACCATTGAGCGTAGGGAATCACACGTAGCGTGGAAACCAAGCAGAGCTTAGAGTCACAACTACTCCCTATATAGGTGCATTCGGTGATAACACCATGGTATAGCTACAAAGCCCATATCCTTACACCAACTAAGATTGTTGGCAGCCCCCTATTTCCAAACACAATGTCATTTCTTATTATCCAAATTTTTCTAAGTGCAAAGATATGAACCACATCCTTTTTTTTTTTTTGACTCATCACCATATTCACCTGAACTCACTTTCTTTCTGTAGATTAAATTAGTTAGTCCATCTTTCATTGTTCTTGTGATTCTTGATTGAAGGGCTTTGGATTGTGTGCATTTCTACTCATTTTCTCAAATAAATCAGTCTCGATATTCAATTATTGAAGTGTTGAATGTCCCTTGCATTTCACCTATTAATAGGTTTCCTTATACCTTTAGAGGAATCCATCATTGAAGAAACCCTTTCTCATAAAGTTATTGTAGTGGGTCAATCATCCTTTTTTCTTTTCGAGTATAGATTGCATTCAATTCTATGCATTCAACATGGAATGTTAAGAAGTTATAGTTTGACAATTTCACTCCACTTGCAAATACCTTTTTGAAACAAATTCAAAGGCATCTTAGGATTCTTGAAACTAGTAGTAAATCTATCCACCAAGATCTCACTCTAAATCCAAATAAGTTCTAGTGATGTACCATCTCCATGATTGTTCACCATCTTATTGAGGTACAATAATTTAGAGATTCTTCTAAGCATTAGTAATGTAATGGGCAATTGAAGAAGCTTTGGTATGTATCAAGTGGCCTTTTTGTAAAACAAAATATGCATCTCAAGTTGCTCCAATGACTACCAAGAAGTTTGGCAGTATAGATCTAATGATGCATCATGATTACTCATGATTGTTAGAGCTAACTCTTTCATAAAGTTCAAGCAAAACCTTTGAGCTTTGTGAAACATTGATTCTAATTTTGCTTCACTTGTCTCCTTTCCAAGAGTAGGTTGATCCACGAAATAACATGCCGATTATGCTTCTTTCTAAAGATTAAATGAAATGCTTGAATATTTAAACCTTTTGATACCAACAACTTTTAGAAAAGAGGGATCTTGGTGCTTGCAATTATCACCATAGGTGTAATTATATGCTAGCTTATCACCAACTTTTCTAGTTAAATGTGAAGGGAATGCAATCCACTTTTGCATCTTGGACTTAAAAGTCTTTTAGAGAGAGCTTCTCCAAATTTGCATCTCTAATCATAAATCTTCACCTTTTCTAAGCTATGCCCTTGATTATAAGGACTTAGGTTTTCACTCTTGACATTAGAAGTGGAAGAAATGGAACCATGCAAGTCCTCTTTTTTATTTTCTTTTAAAACATTTTTATGGGTATTATTGAGCGAAATATCTAGCTTCCTAATGCAAATAGCATGCAATTTAAAATGGCAAGAACTTATAAACAATAGTACATCATGAACTCAACATTCTTGGCATTGAGGAATCATGCACAAGTTGCTTCACTAATTTTGGGAAAATTTCTATGCCAAAAAATTCTTATGGAGTACAATGTATGGTTCATTACTTTATTGGAAATCTAAAACTTCGTTAGTTCCTTTAGCCTTGAAAATTTAAAGCATTCATGACTTAATTAGAAGATGATGGAAATATGTGACCATGAGACATAACACTACTTAGAAGAGATCTCTCATCATCCATAGTGACATCACATGCACATAATGTTAACAATCAACTCTTATACACAGTAGTCAGTAAAGAGTATTAACATCGATTGTACAACAATAGTAGTATAGCTACGTAGACAATAACAGTATTTACAACAAAAACAAGACCAAGTTTCTTAATAGACGAGACTAGACATTGATGTAATGGAAAATGTACCTTTTGTAAGCCTATAAAGGCATACTCTCTATGAATTAACTTGCTTTTGTATTTCCTCTCCATTATGGCATGCATATGGTGGCACCCTCCCTTAGTGCCAATACAAACTAGATGCTCAAAATGAATAACATCACTAGGGGAGAAGCCATATATTAAAAATAAAATATGCACAAATTCATTTCAAAATCCAACAAAGCAAGATAGAATTCAATCTCTTTCTACACTTGACCTAATAAAGTAAATTGATTGCTATGGGCCTAGCAAGTTGTATTAAACCACTTAGAAATCTCATCTTTTATGGGCACTCAATCGGTAAAGAAAAATGGGCTAGTAGTAGCAAATTCAAAAATGTCTAGATCACAAAAATTTCATAGAAAGAGCAAGACAAGCTTTAATGAATCCTCTTACAACTATCAACTAGAGCTTCCCTATTGGTGGTTGAAAGCTTGTGTATCTCAAAGGCCATCGTCTTGAAGAAAATTTGAGGTTCACAATGTCTCTCTTTAACATGTGCTACAAATGAATCTAAATCCATGTCCCCATCTCTAGAGGCTTACTCAAGCTTGGAACACTAGAACCCTCAAGGGCATGAGATTCCCTTGCATTTGTCTCTTTGCACGCATGAAATTAAGCAATACCTCATGCACCATAACTAATCATAACAACAAGTATGATGATTTCTTAACTAAGTTTGAACTAGAATCAAAACCATGAAATTAGGCTTGCTTCCTCATTTGTACGTTGAGATGATACTTCACATGGCAATGCACTAACATTGATGATTAATAATAAGAACCTACTACACATACATGCACATTGAGGGTTCATCAGGCTGATGCACATCTAATATTTTTTTTGTGTGTTCCACCATTAACATGTCTAGAAATTTAGAATATATATCCTTTAGTTACTATTATTGTGAGAAATGATGGATCAATAAAGGTTTGCAAAAAAAAAAAGAAGAAGATTGATTTGTCTTAATGTCTCTAAACACAAAAAATAGCTCTAATGGATTGTCAAATAGGTTGGATAGTAATTGAGTTACTCGATAAAGGTTTCCAAAAAACTGACTATCTTTTTTGCCTCAATGTACTAAACACAAAAAGTCCTTATAGCTAGAATGAATTGTCGAAAAGGTTGCATAGTAATTAGAGTCATTGAACTTGCAAGACTAACACCAAAAGTTTCATGAGAAATCACAAGATAGATGAGATATTTGCAAAGTTAATGGATACCTAAAAATCAGATATCTACAACATAAGCTTGCTTAAAATTTGTTGTCATCTATAATAAAGCAAACACAATTTCAATGTAAGCAACAAGTAGCTAGACATCAATATAGAGGGTCATTAGTCTAGAAGAGCACAAAACTAGTAGTTGCAATGAAACATGAGAAGATGAACCCTATTAGCTACAAATACATGCCTGACTCAAACTAGGAGTAGAATGGAGTCTATTACAAATATGAAGCATAGAAAATGTCCATAAAGTCCCTTCCTATCTTGAATTCAAGAGCAAAAAATTCATTTTAAACAATAGTTGTGTCAATTTTTGCTTTGTAGTTAGAGGCTAGCATTGGTCCCAACCCTAAATAACAATAGCATTTCATTAGTTCCAATCCTAAATAACAAGAAAATTTCATAGTATTGGGGTCCCAAACCTAAAAAGTATTTAGAATGCTACAAAACGCATGCTTCCTTAGATGGATGCATGAAAATGCTTCTTGATTCTAGTACACTAACAAATTGCTTAGTATGAGCTAGAAAAGAGGACAGATACTATTGTCACAATATAATATTTTTTTATTGGCATGTCTCAATAGGATTAGGTTAACATGGACATCTTCTGACAAGAAATGATTATGCAAACATGAAATGTTCTTGTTATTTAGGATTGGGCCAATACTATGAAATGTTCTCACTATTGTTGGATACTTATCCCCTACACTAATGTTTTGTTGCTTGGGCATTATGTCCCCTGGAATTGTTGAATGCATTGCTTTTAAAGCTTAAAAAAGGGTATGTATACTTTTATTGTAGAGATGCTAAAGAATATGACCAAGAGTGCACTTTGGCATGTAAAATGTTGACATGACAGATTGCTAAGTGAACACCCCCAAAATTGCACAAGTTCAAAAAATTAGGAGCACATCATTTAGGACACTAACATATTCTCAATGACATTGACCTAATGTACACAACTAGAAATTAGAACTCACCAACGGTCAAGGTCGTCAAGGTCTAGACCTAAAACAATGCTAAAAACATAAACTACATTGTATTCTAAATGGTTAGGAATAAGTGCAAGGTTTCAAACACATGATGCCAATTTTATAGTTGAGTCTCTTGAACGGCTCATTAATTTTCACATATAGTAGCAATAGTTTCCAACTTGGGAAATGTTCATTCAAATCTTACTCTTTCAAATTTCCAAATCTAGTGTCACATGGCAAGGTTTTAACAAAAGCTTCATAGGCTTACTAGACTGAGTCCTTTTCACTTTTTACAATAAATTACTTTTGAGGTGTAGGTAGAGGGAGTTCAAGTTTTTGAAAGGGTTGGGGTAAAAGGCCTTTGGGCCCATGTACACCATGACCGCCTATTCTTTATTCATATATAATATGATAGTGCAATAAGGCTATCAGTTCAGTTGGATAGTACCTACATTGTGTGTGCTCTTCTCTCCCGCATCTTCCTATTCTTCTTCTCCACTGCCATTGCATCCCCTTCAACTGGTATCGGAGCTTTGGATCAGAGCTTGATCGTGGAGCTTGGCCTGGCATTACTTCAGCCCGGATTGAAGACCTAGAGCTTGGAGCTTCAATGCCAGCCATACCTTCTTCCCCCCGAGGTAAGATTTCATCTCTTGCCTCTCCCGGGTCCTCATAGGCTCTTTGCAGGTGTTCCTTGGCTTCATTGGGCACCTTGTATGCCCCCATTTCCCCCCTTATCCTCAGCATAACTAGTAGGCCCTACAATAGCAGCTAACGTTTTTTTGTGCCTAGTTCAAAATCTGGCTCAAAAATCCCATTTTTTCTCATATCTCGAGCATTCGGAACCCGATTTAGGCAAGGTAAGAGTCTAACTTGGGGTTTTGGCATGCTCCGGACGCAATGGTGATGCCAGATCTACCAAATTCTGATCATAGAATGTTCTCCAATAGATCTGAGTTGATTTACATCAAGAAAATGTCATGCTCTTAGCTTATGTGATGCTCCCAAGGCTTGGTATTTGATGCCCAAATGATTTAGGGATGTTTGCCTAATGTTTTGATATGCTTTGGGACTTGGTTTGAGCTTCCATAGCTCGATTTATGCAGGGATTTATTGCTGTACATTGTTTGGGCAACAAGGTTTTATCAGGGATGGCTTGTGCATAATGCTGTTTGTTAACATTCGAGTGTCCTGTTGGATGTATTGATGGTTGGTTATCATGGTTTATGCACGGATATGCTATTTGAGAGCTATTGAGCCTTGATTTGGATGTGGACACTTCATTCTTGGTTGGGATTTATGCTACCTTGGTTGACATGTTATTTTATCTCCAGTTTGGTTATGCTTATGGTTTATGGGTGCTCCCGACTACCTGGGATGATATGTTGATGTATTTGGATGATGCTACTTTGATGTTTATGCTCCCGGATGCTTCTTGAGCAAAGAGTAGAGCTCAATTCTTGGTTCACTGTCATTTTCTTTACAGTTGACATTTCACTTGACAAGGTTTATGCCCCGTGCTACCCATTATAGAACTGATGTGATGTGGATGCTTTTGGGTTCGGTTGTAGTATGGCAGATGTTTGGAGTTGAATCAACTTGCATTGAAGAATTTTGTTGAGCAGTTTGCATTTGGTTGGCTTATCACTTATGCAGCTTGGATGCTATTTGGCCCTTAATGCCTCGATTATGGATATTGGATTTACTTCGATGCAGATACATGTTTTGAGCAGTGCTTGCTCCATTGTCTTGGAAGTTGGTTATTGAGATTTCATTGCTCATTGATGCTTGGTTCTTTGCGGGTTACTCCTTGATCACTAGACTTCTTGATAGTGCTTGCGTTTAGCAGTTGGCTTTGTTGCTTCTGTGTTGCCTAGCTTCTATGCTAGTTGAGTTGCTTTTGCCCATACAGGTTAGAGAGCAGTTGCTCTTGATGCTTACCCGGCTATGCACTTTGTCTATTGTCATGTACTTTACAGAGCCACTTATTTGGATGTTGTTGTATAGATACTTAGGCTTCTCCTAGAGCTTGGATGCTATTATGTGGTCTGTGTACTACAAAGTCATGTTTGCCATTATGGTTATGGGCCGATTTCATGGCTGAATAACATATGCTCTTATGACAGATGTCTTATGCTTTACCGTACTGTGGTTGGTTATGTCATGCAGTTGGCTAGGACTCTTCTTCATGTGGGATCTTTTGCATCCTTGGTTGATGCCTTTATGTCCTCCAGCCTATTGAGGTTTCATGAGCCTTTGCAGCATGCTTCTATCACTGATGTACTTGCAGATGATTGTCTTTATGAGCAGGTTCAATCCATTGGGATAGCCCTCGATTGCTTGAGCTTTGTGGATGCTATGGATAGCCCTATTCATGATGACTTGGATTCCTTGTCTTCTACAGGTTCTTCTACTTCAGATGTTGCTTGCTTCCATTGTGGGAAGCTTGGGCATGTTCAAAGGAAATGATTTAGACGAATTAGAGAGCAGTAGAGATAGAGACAGACTCGACATGAGTAGAGAGTCATAGATACAACAGATGCAACATGTGTTACCACTCTTACTAGTGGTGAGATACATGCAGTTACCCATCATGATGCAGTTGAGCATGTACTCTTGTCATCTTGTTTCCCTACAGCTTACTTCCTTAGTGAGATCAGACCTATGCGTTTGATTGGATTTTGGACTCTATGGCATCTTGTCATGTTACCCCTCATAGAGCATGGTTCTCTTCTTACACGGAGGTTGATGGATGTATTGATTTGGGCCTTGAGCAATCTTATGCTATTGTTGGTATAGGGGATATATACCTAGCTTTGCTTAATGGGACTTCTCTTATACTCAGGGATGTTTTACATGTTCCCATGCTCAATAAGAGCTTGATTTCTGTCAGTCAGTTGCATAATGTAGAATATACTATTTCTCTTCAGGATAGGTCATGGAAGATCTGTCGTGGTTGCTTGGTTTTGGCTAGAGGTTCTAGAGTTGGTTCTCATTATCTAGTGCACGTCTCTCATGTGGGAGATTCTATGGTTGTAGTTATTCGGATACCACATGCATTGTTATGGCATTATTGCCTAGGCCATATGCACCATAGAGAGATGGAGATCTTGTCTCGTTCAGACTCATTGCTGCCTCCTATGTCACTTACATATCTTGATGCTTGCCTTGATTGTGCTATTGGTCCTTGCAGAGCCCCCTTGGCTCATGGCAATCGTACGAGGCATGCTCCTCTAGATCTTGTCCATTGTGCAATATATGGACCTATGTCTTCCCAGCCACTTGGTGGAGCATTGTACTTTGTCCCACTGTGTTTGGGATTTTCCCTTGGTGTAGATTGAGGATGCTGCAGTTACGCTTGACATGATAATGGATTCTGCTGGTAGTAGGCATAGGTGCTTACAGATGGATTATGAGAGTCATAATCTCTCTCCCAACTTTCGGACCTCTTGTTAGCAGTATGGCATTGATTTCTTGTGCCCATGGTATTATGGGATTGCTCATGGCATGTGCCTGACCTTAGAGGCAAAGGTTGCTTCTATGCTTACCACAGCTGGGTTGTCTTATGGCTTTTGGGCTGAGGCCCTTATGACGGCAGTCTATTTGGTTAACAGGATGCCGTACTTGACCTTGGATCGTATTACACCCTATGAGGCATGGAGTGGCATGCAGCCCTCTTATGATTACTTGAGGATGTTTGGTTGCCAGGCATCTATACGTATGCCACATGAGCCAATGTCACGTAGATGTATCCTCCTTGGTTATGGAGATGGTGACTTTAAGGCCTATAGATTATGGGATTTGGATGCCCAGCAGGTCATATGCAACTGTCACGCTGTCTTCTATGTAACGTAGACACCTCTCAAGCCTCTTGATGAGCGTTCAGTACGCTTTATGGCTGATTTTACAGCAGCTACAGTGCCATTATAGTAAGCTATTTATGCTGAAAATGAGGCACTTATTGGCCCAGATGACATAGCTATGCATAGCAGTCAAGGTCAGGATGTTGGTGGTAAGTTGCTAAACCCCTTGCAGGTTCATGAGAGCCATTTTCTTGTAGATTTGCAAGATGGACAACCTATGTCAGTCTTCTGCTTCGCTGAGGCCACATGTAGTCTTGAGACCCCGTTGGACGAGTGTTCGGAATGTTGGCTCTCTTTCAGTGATTGACTCTGGAGAGTTTGACTACTCTTCAATGTCTTGTATGCGCCATGCTAATGCTATGCGTGACTTTGATGCTTTCAATCGTGCACTGATGAGTTGTGCTTGCTTCATGAGAAGCATACTTGGATTGCTCCATTGTATGGAGCTGCGAAATCGCTTATCTCCTAGATGTCATGGACTCGGGGATGCTTGAATCTTCTTCTGCAGAGGTTCCCGACACTTCTTGCATATCTCGCTTTCCGATTGGGCATTGGGTGAGATGTCATGATTCCTCACCTTGTCTTTTTTTTTTTCTTTCCTTTGTTTTCACTCCCCAGCCACATTGGCCTTTTAGTGGGAGGTTGTTGGGGTAAAAGGCCTTTGGCCCTGCCCATGTACAGTGTGACTGCCCATTCTTTATTCATATATAATATAATAGTGCAATAAGGCTGTCAGTTTAGTTGGACAACACCTACATTGTGTGTGCTCTTCTCTCCCACATCTTCCTCTTCTCCTTCTCCACTACCATTGCATCCCCTTCAGAAAGGGTGGGAATAACTAGCCAATGTTACCATTAAGCCTAATAAAGGCCATTAAGGGCCATAAGTTCCCATTAAAAACAAAATTTAAGGACTCGGCCATTTGGCCATTCGGCCCATATGTACTCGGCCCACTCAGCCTTAGACAGACTGAGTCTAGGATGCAAACCTTTGCAATTCAGATCACTTGGGCCGAATGTGAATTTAGGCAAAATTGGCATCCCCAGACCACCCTCACAAACCCGGACCCAAGCCCCGACGAACCTCCAAAAACCTTACAAATGAGTTAAATGGCTTCTAGATGTGAAAAATAGAAGAAATGGTAACCTAACGACTCAAAATTGACCATTCTAACCCGTTAGCTGTTTGCTCCCACTTAGTGTCCCAAATTGAGCTACAGACCCTAATTACACCTTGACCAAGCTAGGAGACACGGTAGTGACCCTAATTAGCCCTTGAAAGCGGCCAGGAGTCGCGGTCAAAGTTGTGTTTGGCCAAAACCGGAATGAGGAGAGAGCGAGAGCTACATTGTTCATCTTGTAGTCACACGTCACACTGTTTTTGACACTTGAAGTGCACTTGAAAGCTAAAAGCCTAATTTTCCACCACACACGAAAAAGAGCACCATACACACATTGAGCACACATTAGTTGAGGGTTGTTTGCAATAAGAAGGAACACACCAAGACATAATAAGCGGAATGAACCCACTAATAGGAGACAACCCTCAGACTTAGATGGGTGACTTAGAGCTCCACGACCACCAGTAGGACCACGAGATTGTAGGCTCAGGAGCATAGAAGGACTGACACCATTGGAGATGCATCACTACTAGACTTAATCAACCTGATCAATAGCCTAGTAGAGCAAGAAGCCACTAACATGTCAAGATCTAGCTCCATTGTGAGAATGACCAACTTGACTTGGAAGATTTCCTAGTTGATATCCAACAGATGGTTAATAGATATGACTTACAAACCATGATGGAGCACCATGGTAGGCCGGCTAAGGACATCATAGCAGATCTCGAGGAGGAGAGGAGATTAGCACGATAAGCACTACAATGCATAGCAATGTACAACCATGAGCATCGGGCTAGGAAATTGTAGCAAGACAGAGAAATGCGGGAAGTCTAATGCGTTTTAGAGCTAGCCAATAGGAATCGGACAGAACCTAACGTAGAAAGGGAGAGAACACTAGAGGAAGACTTGATGCTGAGTGAGCTTCTCACGAAGAAGTGGTTCATAGGCAATACGGCCTCAGAGCAGAGCGTAGCAACCCTATCAACCTCGTTGCTCGTAGGGTTAGGAATCAATCAAGGTTCCAAAAGCTAATCAAAGATCCACACAGCAATCGCAAAGCAATTAGAAAAATACCAATTGGATAACTTTGTAGAGTAGTTTGAGAAAGTCCACGAGGCCAATGGCCTCATGGATCTTGCCCAACGCTCACAAGCCTTTGGCCTTTGCCTCCTAGGTGACAAGGGTAGGACATGGTACACCAGCTTAGATGCGGCAGAATAGAATAACTTCAACAACCTCAAGGATCTCTTCATCAAGAGGTTCTCTGGTATTTCGACAATCTCATAGTACAACTAATGAACGTCAAGCAAAAGGATAAGGAGAACATTAGGGATTTTGTTAGCTACATGTGGAGCCTCTTTAAGAGAATCCCATCTAACGAATGACCCACCGAAACAATGGTCTCCACAATGTTTTATAAGCATGATTTACAATGAGGAACTCTACAAGGCCTTAGCAAGCAACTCGAGCTTGCAGAGAGATGTACTAGCTAGGGTTTTCAAAGAGGCCATACGAGTGGACAACCAACTCAAGGAGAGTGAAGGAGCTCAAACCAAGATAATGTTAATCCTAGATCATCAAGGAAAGCCACGACATCTAGCAAATGGTCAGTCATCCTAAGCATCCAAGACAAAGAGAGAAGTGTTAACCAGAGCTAAGAGCTAGGTAGAGATGAAGTTGGAGCTAGCTAGACTGCAAGAGATGGTGACGAGACCTACACAGTAGAAACATCCACTTCAAAGACTATGGAAAAGGGGAGTGCCAAGGTCGAGGAGTACCCCAACCCAAAGCGCCAGCTTGAAGCCATAGATAAGGTCAAGAAGTGGGTGAGAGAAGCCCAAGAGCACTTGAAGGATGCTGAGCCCATCCTAGAAGATGAAATCAATGAGCTCTCTAGTGTGAGCACACCAGTTTCACCTACACAACTGAAGTCAAGAGATGCACCTTCACCTCAAGCATTACTACATAAACAAAGCTTACATGCCATGGGCCAGCAAACTAGCCAGGGCCATTGGCCAAGAAGCACAGAATTAGGAGGGAAGCAAGTAGCTAACAACCTTCTTACGACACTAGTGACAACCCCTATGACTTTGTGCTTAGGAGACCTACTTAGGCAACTCTCAACCTTGTGGAAAGAGTTGAAGCAGTGGGTGGAAGGACCAATCGAGCAAGGGGCAGTTGACTTACATGACCATGACACAGTGACTTAGATACCTAGCTTGACGCTGCACTTAGTGCCTAAGTCCTTACATGTTAATAATTTCTGGGAAGGCACATAGATTCATGTAGTCTTGCCGTTCTTAGCACTAGGAGATGCTACGAGAAAAGGGATTGTGGACAAGTGAGCTAGTGTCAAGGTACTTAGCCACATAGTGCTCCAAACTTGGGGTTAACCTATGTGTTAGAACGCTAGGTTTAATGTCACATAGGCCAATGGGATGAAAGTTAGGCCATTCAGAGTGTTGAAGAATTGACATTGAAGATCGTAGGAGTCAAGTTTTCAGTGGACTTCATCGTCATGAAGGGAGTGGACTAAGATGTCTTGCTAAGCTGACCTTGGATGCAGAACGCATGAGTTATAGAAGACTAGGGCAATGATTTGATCTTCTTGAGCAACCAAACAGAAGCAGTGAGGCTAGAGATGGACACCTAGAAGATAATGCCAAAGTCTACTTGAACGCCATCTTTATTATGCTAAAAGGTGATGCTCAAGTTAGGAAATCTTATGGGATGCTAATGAGATATATACCTAGCCTTGAGGATGAGCAAGATTGGATGCACGTGCTAGCCACCATCGATCTGCCATTCTCGAACAATGAGGAGAAATATGAGCAAGATGTTAAGACTGTTGGTGAGCCCACGAATAAGCCCTTGGTACCATTATACATGATGGATGGAAGCTCTTATAGCTGGCCCACTCGTATCATGTTCCATGTCCGGAACAACAGGCTAAAGCTCCACAGGATCTTAGAGTAGTTGATGGACAAGCTAGCTGGAAACCTAGCTGCTAACGTTAAACCCCTCAAGGATCTCATGGACGAACCCAAGTGGAAGTGGACCAAGGTACATGATCTGAACCTAATGTACAATTGGGCCTTATTCACATACGAGAAAGAAGAGGAGCATAGAAACCTAGGAGATGATGAGGAGTCAGATGAGGACAATTTAGATGATGAGTACAAAGACTATTGTTTCCTCAGTGAAGAGAATGAAGAAGAGATGGACACAATAGAGTATGACACTGATGGACATGTGATTGAGCAAATACAAGTAGATTCCAAACCACGAAAGGGGAATACCTTTAAAATTGAGAGAGGAATCATGCTAATGGAGTGCGATCGCACGTGGTTGGAACACTTAGGGGCAATTGATTACGAATGAGCAGGGCTCACCCAACTAAGCACCGCATCGCTATTTAGAATGGAATCACCTTTAGAGCTACGACCACTAGGAGAGACTCCCTGTTCTAGTGAAGATGGAGAGTTCGATTTTGGGTCGAAAGTAAGCTTAGATAGAAATCCTGAAATGCCTTAACCACCTAAGACCAAACGCACCAAGGGGAACCTACCAGTCCACCTAAGGCAACACAGAGGGTTGAGGAAGGAGAGAAAGAGACAACCTAGGGAGTTGAAAGCTGAGGAGCAAAAAAAACTGCAAGATCTACCAAAGTGATTCATGAAATTCAAGAAGGGTGATAGAGTAGTGATCTTACTAGGTGCCAAGAGACAAGGACAAGCAAACAAACCCATAGAAGGGCCTGCCAAAGTCAAGGAGGTTGACCTGGATAGGGAAGGGGAGAAGCCCCGACTTGTCTTCATAGTTGACGACTTGATGAAGTAGGAAGAAGCAAATCTCATTGCACTCCTACGAGAGTACATAGATACGTTCGCTTGGTCCCTCAATGATGTAAAAGGACTAGATCCAAGTGTAGTGACTAATAATATTTCCATGACACTAGACGCAACGCCAATCAAGTAGTGACCATATCCGATGAATCTCAAGCATTCTCATGTGTAGTCAAGGAGGAGATAGACAAGCTATTAAGAGTTGGATTCATGTATGAAATTGAGCACATGGACTGGGTTGTTCCCATTGTAATTGTCCTAAAGAAAAATGGGAAAATCAAAGTGTGCATCAATTATAAGAAATTCAATGCTACTATGTAGAGAGACAACTATCCACTATCGTACACTGAGCATATGCTCAAGAGAGTGGTTGGCAAAGAAGCTAACAATTTTCTAGATGACTTCTCAAGTTACAATCAGATACAAGTGCATCCTGACGCTTGATTGCATTTGCTACCAAGTGGAGCATCTTTGCTTATAGAGTCATGCCCTTTGGATTGACAAATGCACCAGCCATGTTCCAATGCCTCATGTGTGCCATCTTCAAGGACATGCTTAAGCAAGAGCTAGAAGTGTTCGTTGACAATCTATGTGTTCACTCAAGTTGGAGGGAACACCTAGACAAACTCAGTGCAGTCTTTTCATGATGTAGATTGTATCATCTCTCATTGAACCCCCTTAAGTGCCAATTTTGTGTGAGACATGGATGCATCCTAGGGTACGTGGTGTCCAAGAATGACATTTCCACTGACTTAGAGAGAAGGTTTGGCCATGGTGTTTGCTATGAAGAAATTCTGGCATTATCTTTTAGCTACGCCTTTCACTTTCTTTGTAGACTATTAGGCTCTACTGCTGCATCTCATGAATAAACCTTGCACTACTAGATGCATAGCCAGATGGCTACTACTTCTACTAGAATTTAACTTCTCCATGGTTGTACACAAGGGGAAGTAGCACTACATGGTTGATCACACGTCGCAGATACCCACCCATGGGAGAATCCATTGGATAGGGTATCATAGATGACCTACTAGACATGCATCTTTTTAACCTATCTATTAGTGAGAAGGATTTATTTAGAGTCAATTTGATGCAATACTGGGCAAATGACATATTCTGGTGCTACAACATAGACTACCCGAAAGACCTATAAAGAAGGTCCGACTTAGGCGACTTATCCTCAAGATATAACCCTATCAGTCCAATCAACTCTATAGGTTAGGGTAGGATGGCTTACTATGACGATGTGTGTGCGAACATGAGATGCATGACGTACTTGCGGAGGCACACGATGAAATTGCTAGAGAATGCTTCATTAGAGATACAACATCACACAAGGTGATCTAGTCTCAACTATGGTGGCCCATGCTTTTTTGTGGTGCAACATGATTTGTGAAGCACTGTGATGAGTGCCAACGGACTAAGGTTCCCATTTGCAAGGACAGGATGGAGCTAACCCCAATCATTGCAAGACAACCATTTGAAAAATGGGGATTGACTTCATTGGGCTGATTAGTCCTACAACACAATACTCACATGCCAAGTATATCATAGTCGCCATAAACTACCTACAAAGTGGGCAAAAGCATGAGCCACTAGGAAAAATGACGCTAGGACCACGACCAATTTCCTTTGGGAGTAGGTGATCTCATGATTTAGCTACCCCATTGAACTAGTTAGTGACCAAGGCACACACTTCATCAACGAAGTGATTACCCACCTTCTATCTACCTTTCTGATCATCCATAGGAAATATTCACTCTACTACCCTCAAGCAAACAACCAAGTTGAATACACAAATAAGATCGTAGTGAATGTCTTGACCAAGGTAGTTTTTGCTTTGCGCAATGACTAGGACAACAAGTTGATGGCAACCTTATGGGCATATCAAACAACCTATAAAATGGGTGTGGGGAAAACTCCCTTTAAGTTGACCTACGGCAATGAAGCCATTCTACTAGTGGAATTCTTTGTCCCTAGCCTGAGAGTAGCCATTCAAGAGAGATAGGATGGAAAGGAGGATGGATGGAATGCCTAGTTAAGCTAGAACTCCTATTAGAGACTCGACTTCTAGCTATCCATGCACTAATTCGTGAAAAGGCACGACATAAGAGATGGTTTGACAAGCATGTCAAGCAACGAGACTTCGACTAGAGAAACCTAGTATTGTTATACTCAATGGAAGGCCATAAAAAAAAGATGAAGTTTAGGGGATTAGGGTCTTCCAAAGTCTACACCATTAGTCAAACAACTGGCAATGTAGAGCTCGAGACCCTAGGTGGAGAGGGCATAGGCTTCTTCAATGGTAGCTGCATAAAGAAGTACTATCTTCCCACACATCTACTACACAAGCCTCCGACGATGCTAGAGTTCCTTATGAACATACGAGTTGCCACAATTACAGAGATCGAGGACGAAGATGAGGAAGTAGTAGCACCCACTTACCTACACTTAACAATCATTGCGCAACAAATGCATACTTTCAATGCATTGATCAATGAGGGGGCTGATTCTAATATCTTAACTCACAATCATTGGACTCTCATTGGTCGACCACAACTAGTATCCACAATCGCTAAACTCAGCCCATTTGGGGGTCAATCATACATGCTTTTGGGAAAATGCAAAGTTGCAATCTCTATCGAGTCTGAGAGTATACCCATGGTCTTTTATGTGTTGCTAAACACAAAGGATGCTGGTAAGGAATCATTGTTAGGACACACATTTTAGAAGCAAGCACATTGCAATGTCGATTAGGAGTCGCAATGCATTCACCTTGCCATCGACAACGTATGCATAGTGACAGCTTTCAGGAAGGGTAGCGCAGCTCCATCAAAGCCTGCAAAGCCATCGATAGATAAACCTACAACCAAGTCTAAGGTGGGGAGTTGTGACTTGTCACAAACCACCGAGTCGCAATGCTAGTAAGAAGTAGCTAGAAAAATCATAGAACAATGCATACTAGCAAAGTACATTGAGAAGTTTGGGCAGGAGGCCCACTACAATCTGTGTGTAGAGTTCTTGAGAGAACCTATGACTCTGATAGAGCATGTGGTATCGTGACTGTGAGAAGAGGTAAAGAGGCCAAACAGGTGCAGGTAAAGCTGAGCAAGGCCTTGGTGGAGAAGGCATTGGGGTTAGCACACAAGGTGGAGAGGAGATAAAAAAGAGATATCTATGCCATGCTCAACATGAACAATGACCAAGTCCTAACAAACAATAGCATCAGCATTTGGGATATCCCTAACCCTGAAGTGAGACTCCAAGTCAAGGTCATCCACACGTTGTTTTCAACCGAGAGGTACAACTCACTCATGCATAGGATTGGAGTGCCTCTGTTGGAGAGCCTGGCAGCCCATTGGCCCGATGAGATTGACTAGAATGGCTATGTATGGAAGACAATCTATCAATCTACTAGAGCACTAGCCTTAAGGAGTAGGCCAGCTAGTGGAGAGTCCTCAACATCAAAAGTTGAAATAGAAAAAAAGAAACTTTCCTTAAAAGCTTCATTCGTAGGGTTCAGTGAAGTACTAACTACCCTCATCCAGGAGGTAGTAGGAGAGGCACCCAAGAGGACACCGCCTCATGAGTAAGAACAGTCTAGCAAAAGAACAATAAGTGAGGGAGGAGAATAGTAAACACAATCTAGCCAAGGAGGGCTTAAAAAGACAAAGAAGAAGACTCCCCATAAGCAGCAATAAGAAGTCGAGGAGAGAATGATAAAAAAAGAGAAGGCTGACTTGTAGAAGGCACAAAAAGAGTCAAAGAACGCTGAAGAAGAGAGACACAGGAAAGAAGAAGTTGAGTTGCAAAGGATAAAAGAGGAGTCAAAGAGAGGCGAAGAGAAAAGAAAGAGGAGAGCAGAAGAAGAGGCAAAAGAGCTATGCAGAAGGGAAGATGAAGACATGGCCCAAGCATTACGCATGTCAGTAAAGTAGAGTAGCACTCCAGGTAGGAGGAGTTGGTTGCCATGAGCCCGCAAGGAGAATAAGGCCCAAGCAGTAGTGCCCAAGTGCCAAAAACCGCAGCACCACCAGTAACAAAAGGCTTGAGGAGTACTGGAGCGTAGAAAGAGAGACACATCCAACATTGTGGGGGATAGAGGCACGTGACTACTTAGAAGACAAGGTCATGGAGGTATCCACTAGGATGATCAAAGGGTATGAATCACATCCAAGATGGAGGCGGAGAATCTAGGATGTGAATGTAGATACATGGATGTCATTTTGCATCACCCTACCCTACGAAATAAACAACCAAGTGTACATGTCATGTCCAAGAAGGGTAGGGGTGGACTTTAACCTCGACATCCATGGTTGCTATGACTTCCCTAAAATCTACAATGCTCTAGCAACCACCTACCTCTCATGATTACTGCCTACCACCCCAATTTTTTAATCTAAATGCTAGCATAGATAGCTACGCCATGGGTAGGTTAATGATGCGAGCCACCCTCCTTCCATCCTTTTGCACTGCTTTACTAGAAGACATGAATGACAGTCGGTTTACTAGGTATAGTCATCCATTTTTGTCAACAACTCCTTTGAATGTATGCATGAAACTAAAGGACTATATGCAAAGTAGGAACTTCCTTAGTAAATCACTTAAGATCCGTCCTCCTCCTCTCATGACCCAAAATTTGAGGATTAGTTCCTCGTGCACATTCAAAAAAAAAAGAGAAGAAAATAAAAAAAAGAGAAAAAGAAAAAAAAGAAAGAACAAGGAAACACGAAAAAGAAAAAGAGAATGAAAAGAGGAAAAAGAAAGACAAGAGGAAGAAGGAAAAGAAGATCAAATGGAAAACTGGAAAACGCCCCTCACTTAGTGAGTGCCACAATCACTACACCTAGGGGTCCTCAAGTTAGGCACATTTGGTGGCCTTCGTTGGTCGCGTCTCCATGTCTAACCCCCTAGCTCCTCTTGTTTCCCACTTGATGCTTAGGACACATCAAGGGTAGGACATACCTAGGGAGTTCATGCTTAGACCTGTCTCACTGAGCTATACCCATCACACCTCCCCTATGCATGAATTGGGTCCTCAAGTGTGGGACAATACTCCAAGCTTTGATCTAGCTCCCATTTCCACTAGCACGGACACAATGCATCACACCATAAGGTAGACATACCCCCTAGGCAGTGCACTTTTCTTTTCCTTTTCAGGTAAATACAAATGTGACCAACCACTGACCTTAGAGGCCCCCGTCAACCACTCAATATACCATCAGTCTCCAAAGCCTCGACCGATCTGAGACATGCTTTTCTTCCATGTCAAATTATCGCAAGAGTCCCATCATCAACCACATGACAACCCTTCAAACATCGAGCTCTCACCAACAAAGATCCACAAGTGCCATGGGGCTAGCACTCGACTAGGAGGGGGTAATGTTAGCCCCAGTGCAAGATAGAAAAAAAGAAAGAAAAAATAAATTCAAGAAAATTTAGAAATGTGGACCCAATGGAGAAAACAAGATAAGAAAAGGCAAAAGGGGCAAAGGCAACCTCAAAGAAAGGAAAGGGGAAAGGTGCATTTTAAAATGCAAAGGCACCCCCAAATTTTGCAAAAGAGAACCAGGCTCCCTCCTGTGCAAATTGTAAAGAGTAGATGGGCATAGGTGAAGGTATAATGTAGATAGAAGGGAATAGGAAAAGAGGACCTTGGCAAGATGCCCGATCATGGAAAAAGGGGATGGGTGCCCAAATGGATAAGGGCATGTATAGAAACCAAAAAGTGAATGGAAGAGCTCATTCTTGGTGTGTGGCTAAAGTGGCTCTCTTCTCAAACCATGGTGGAGAAACTCTCCATCATCTCCTCTCTTCTCTTCTCTTATCTCATGAGCACAGCTATGGAGAAAGGAGCTTGAAGGTAGAGAATTGAGCTTTCTTGGATTCGCATCTCGAATCATGAAGCTACAAGAGTGCTTGGGGGAGGAGGCTACTAAATTGGGCATCAAGGTAAGCTCACTACACTTGTAAGATCGAGAGCGCATATACGGCTAGGTGAGAGATAGCCATTAGTTGCTTACTTGAAATTCTTGAAACAATAAGCGATCCATGGGTCTTAGCAGTTGAGCGTGAGCTCCTACTTCATAAAGTGAAGATAGAACCTATATAGTAGACCTAATAGAGTCTACTTTCTACAAGATTAGCGACTACATGTCTACGAACAGGTGCAAAAACCTTCTAAAGCACATGCATATATATTTAGTGTTGTTCAAGTATCTCTCGATACTCTTTATCCTCCCAATTCTTTTTCCTAGGGTTTAGTATATACTTGCCAATTACTCCCACCACATAGGTAATGCTTGGAGGTGTAGCAACCATGGCACACATTAAGCTACTAGTTGTGGATGCATAAGGAACCTTGGCCATTTTAGCCTTCTCTTTATTTGACTTGTGGTTATTCTCTTGGCTAAGTTTCAAATATGAAGGCAATGGAACATTAATAGACTTCTTCGTCTCCATATTGAAATGCTCCAATACCTTCCTAATGTATTCTTTATGAGATAAATATTGCGTCAATCTTACATAATGTGTATACCAAGAATGTGACTAGCATTCCCCAAGTCCTTCATATCAAAGGTTTCATGCAACCTTTTCTTTAAAGCATCCACATCCATGAATGACTTCCTAGCAATCAATATGTCATGGACATAAAGAATCAGATGAGACCATCATTAGAGAGTATAATATGGACCCTTTCTTGAATTGCTATTTTCATCTTTCTCAACTATACCATTTTGAGTAGGAGTCTTAGTAGGATCGATTTCTTGATACCATGGTTTGCACAAAAGTTTGTAAAGGTAAAGGCATATTCTCCACCATTATTAGTGCTCAACCACTTTAGCTTCTTGTTTGACTGATTCTTTGCAAATGCCAAGAAATTGTTAGATGCATCCAACATATCACTCTTCTTGCAAAGAGGATAAGCACAAACCTTCCTTGTGGCATTATATATAAAAGTGGCAAAGTAATATGCTCCTCCCAATGAAACCGTGATCATTGGCACACACAAATCACTATGAAACAAATCGAGACAAATTGATCTTTTACTGTCATTATCTCTCATTATCTCTCTTGTGTGACATTTTTGCTTGATTTCCAAAGAGGAAATGCTCACAGAAGCCAATACTAGAAAAACTTAAATGAGGAAGATAGTTCAAACAACACAAATCTTTCATTGTAGTGACATATTCCCCAAATGTAATGCCATAAGAAAATATATGGTTGTTTAGTGACAACTACAACATGGTCTTTAATACTAGAAACATGCAAAGGATACAAAGTACTAGATTCTAGCCCTTTGGCCACAACAAGAGATCCCTTGCGAATCTCCAAAACATGATTACAAAGATCACTCTATAACCACAATCACCAAGTTGTCATGTATTGATCAAATTTTTTGTCAACTGGAATATGCCATATATTCCACTAGACAAAAGAACCATTTGGCAATGACAAGTGTATATCCCTAATTCCAACAATGCTACATATATAGTTATTTCTAAGATAGACACATCGTCTCTTTCCAAGGTCATAAGTAGAGAATCACTCCTTATGTGGCATAACATGAAATGATGCTTTAGAACCCAAAGAAATATGCCATTATCCATGGCAACCAATAATGCATCATCTAAAGAGGATACATACAAAACATATCTCCTCTATCTTTGCCTCGTCTCTTTCTGAGGTCATAAGTAGAGAATCACTCCTTATGTGGCATAACATGAAACGATGCTTTAGAACCCAAAGAGATATGCCATTATCCATGGCAACCAATTGAAAGGGAGCGACAGATCGAAGGTTGGACTTGAGAGCTATAGTGGGAGAGCAAGAGCAAGAAAGGGAGAGACTAGAAATGGGAACTCCAACAGTTACAATGTGTGACCGGGCCTTCCTTTATTCAAACTGTCGCTAAAAGAATAAAGAATAAAGTGACGGTGACGGGCACCCGCCACCTGCAGTGTGCAGTGGCGATGACTGTCAGTGTCGTAATACTACACGGGCGGCTAGGCGGAGACGCCTTTACCCCCAACAACCTCCCACTTAAAGGAAAATCCGCCCCAGTGAGGAGTGAAAAGAATAAGAAAAAAGACAATACAACATGCACACATGTACAAGAGGATGAGGAAAGACGTCATCTCATCCTACGCCCATCAACCTCCTGAGGAAGACAAAGCACTCTGTAGAGAGGCTTTTCGTGAGTAGATCTACAGGATTCTGGTCAGTTGAGATCTTGACAAGATCAACAAACTTGTCCTCATCAACAACCCCATGTATGAAGTGATACCTCACCTCAATGTGTTTCGTCTTCGGAAGACCGGATTCTTGGCTAACTGAATAGCACTCATAGAATCCGAATGCAGTGTAGGGATAACATCAATACCAAACCAAATGGCCTCCTTGCAAGCCTGAGTGGCTGCAACATACTCAGCCTCTGTAGTAGAAAGGACCGTGCATTTCTGCACCCTGGACATCCAAGAAACAACACCTCCAGTATAGGTGAATACATAGCCGGAAGTGGACTTCCTACTATCTGCATGTCCTGCATAATCAGAGTCAGTGTACCCTACGACTCCTGTATCCTGGATGCCATAGCATATACACATATCTGTAGTGCCCTTCAAGTACCTCATGATACCCTTCACGGCATCCCAATGCTTCTTGCCAGGTGTAGCCATATAGTGTGCCACAACACCAACTGCAAAGGCAATATCTAGACGAGTGGCTATCATGGCATACATAAGACTGCCCACTGCGGATGCATAGGGAATCTTGGCCATCTCGGCCCTCTGCTCATCTGTCTGCGGACAATCAACCTGTGATACCTTCACATAAGAAGGCAATGGACAGCTAATAGGCTTTACGTCCTCCATGTAGAAGCGCTCGAGGACTTTATGAATGTACTCCCTCTGTGACAAGTAGAGGAGTTCCTGATGTTTGTTGCGTGTAATGCGCATACCAAGTATGTGAGTGGCCTGTCCCAGATCTTTCATCTCAAAGCTCTTCTTGAGATGAGCCTTAAGAGCATCAAGCTCATCATGATCTTTCCCTGCTATCAACATATCATTCACATAGAGTACCAAAATCAATAAAGAACCATCACGAGCTTTCTTCGGGTAAAGACACAGATCCATAGCACTCCGACTGTAGCCCTGTGACTGCATAAAGGCATCAAACTTATGATACCACTCCCTAGGTGCCTGTTTCAAGCCATAAAGACTTTTCTTCAATTTGCACACTAGGTGCTCCCTACTAGGTTCTGCAAAGCCCTTAGGCTGCTCCATATAAATCTCATCATGCAAGTCCCCATGTAAGAAAGCCGTCTTGACATCCATCTGGTATAAAACCAAGTCAAGCTAGGCAACCAAAGCCAAGACTAAGTGCAGGGTGGTCATCTTAACCACATGAGAAAATACCTCATCAAAGTCCACACCATGCTCCTGCTTAAAACCCTTTGCTACCAATCTAGCCTTGTATGCCGGCTTGGGGTGTCTAGGGGTACTTTTTAGCTTGTACACCCACTTGCATGGCAAAGCCTTCTTGCCCATAGGCAAGGAAACCAAATCCCAAGTGTCATTCTTATGCAAGGAGTCTATCTCAGACTGCATAGCCCTCTCCCAGGAGTGACTATCACCCCTGCGTATAGCCTCATCATAAGTGAAAGGCTCTTCTGCATCTGTAACCAAGACATAATGCATTGAGGGATGAAATCTATCTGGTGGACATCTGTATCTAGTAGACCGTCTCACGGTAGGCTCTGCTGCCTGCCCACCTGCTTGTCCAATGCCCTGACCATGAGCATCTACTGTAGCTGTAGGCTGTCCAACTAGCTGTGCAGGAGCTCTCGGCTCCTCCTGAAATATGACCCTGCGGATTTCAACAACTCTCTCAGGCTGCCTATGCATCTTGTCTTCATGGAAGACTACATCATGACTGCGGATGACTTTCCGTGCATGCGTATCCCAGAGATGGTAACCCATCTTGCCTGCATCCCCATAACCAAGGAAAATGCATTTGACACTCTTGGGATCCAGCTTACTTCTCTTGTCCCTGGGCACATGGCAAAATGCCTCATATCCAAAGACACAGAGATACGCATAAGAGGGGGGTTTTCCAATCCATACCTCCTCTGCAACCTAGAAATTCAAACCACTAGAAGGTGATCTATTTATGACATGCACAGCTGTACTAACTGCCTCAGCCCAAAAGCTCTATGGTAAGCCTGCATGGCTAAGCATACTGTGTACACGCTCTTGGATGGTTCTATTCATCCGCTCAGCCAAACCATTTTGGAAGGGGTGTAGGGGGCGGTCAACTGACGCTTAATACCCCTCTCATCACATAACTGCTCAAAAGCATGTGAGACATACTCACCCCCATTATCTGTCCTTAGGCATTTTAGCCTATATCCAGACGGTTCTAAACCAATACAAGCCAATTCTGAAACATAGCCAAGACATCGGATTTTAGCTTAATGGGATAAGCCCAAACTTTTCGTGAAAAATCATCTATGAACGTAACAAAATAATTTGCACCACCCATAGACTGACAAGGCATTAGCCCACAGACATCCGAATGTACCAATGCCAAGGGCTCACTCATGCGTGGCCTACCAAACTTCTTATGCGTAGACCTAGTCTGCTTGCCATTAAGACAATGCTCACATGAATCAAAACATGCATAATCAAGGGGCGATAAGTACTACAAACCAGAAAGCATTTTCATTCCCTTCAAAGACATATGGCCCAAACGGGCATGCCAAAGAGATACATGTGGGATAGAATCCACAGACAAAACATGATCAAGGGAAGAAGCTGATACAATCAAGGGATAAAGGCTGCCAGCCTTGGCACCTCTCGCAATCACAAGTCTGCCATGAGTGATCTTCCATGTAGAGTCTCCAAAACATACATGATATCATGCGTCATCAAGCTGTCCAGCTGACATGAGACTGCATGTCAAAGTAGGTACATGACGTACATCCTGCATAACAGAACTGCTGCCAGAAGGAAATTGCAGCCTAACATCACCGATGCCCACAATATCAAGAGAGCTGTCATCACCCAAGTGCACAGAACCTGTAACAATACGGTATGAATGAAACCACTCTCGGCAAGGTGTCGCATGAAAGGATGCTACTGAGTCCAAAAGCCAATACTGCGCATACATAGAGTGTATCTTTGTCATCTGCGAAGCACTAGAAGAAGCCGTTAGGATATAATCATCATCATCAATATCCTCAGGCTATATAACATTGATCTCTTCAATTTTAACACTGGACTTGGCAGGCACTATGCTGCGATCAGAAGACTTATCCTGCACTTTGTCTTTCCCCTTGTCTTTGCGCCTTTCATTGCGCAATTCATGGCATTGTTGCCTAATATGGCCCTTTTTCCCACAATGGTGACAAGTAACATCTGCATTCCTGCCACGGGATTTGCTACATGACTTCCTATGAGACTTGGACCAAGATTTTTGAGAATCCCGTCCACGGCCACTGCCACTGCCATGCTTTCCATATCCATCATTCTTGCCTCTAACTGTCATAGCATGTGACACACGAGAGGCATCCAAATTCTTACGGTTAACCTCTTCTTGAGAAGAGTACTCTCAACATCAGATAATTTCAAGGTAGCAGTAGAGGCACATAATGCAGTGCGGAATACATCCCATGACTCATTAAGAGTACCAAGCAAGAAAAGAGGAGTGACATCCTCTGCAAAAGTGATGTCCTGCGAAGTCAAGTTCTTGAGTATAGCATGGAACTGGCTCAAGTGAGCAGATATAGTCACATTCTCCTTCATGTGCAGATCCATAAGTTGCTTTAGCCAATACATTTGACTCGCTGGACTTTTCTTGTTATAGAGATTCTTGATTTTATCCCACAACTGCCATGCACTCCATTCTTCCTCAAATACATTGTAGTGAACCTGTTCTGTGAGAGACAATACAATGGTGGACTTGCATAACTCATCAAGCTCAAGCCATTCCTCGTCTGGCATAGTTGTAGGTGGATGCTCGCTTAACCTCAAAGGTTTGATCTGTGATTTCTGCACCAACACTTGCCAAATCTGGCTCTTACAATAACTCATCAAGCTCAAGCCATAGCTCATCTGGCATAGTTGTAGGCGGGATGCTCGCTTAACCTCAAAGGTTTGATCTGCAATTTCTGCACCAATACCTGCCAAATCTGGCTCTTCCAATAAGAGTAATTTGTACCATCAAGCTTAATGATGTTGACAATAGCATGATCAGTGGACGAACTCGCCATAATGCAGGTTGGAAGACTGTAGACAGTTCAAAATTGCTTGTTGTTTACTGTAGAAAATGACCAAAACATCACCAAAATCGAGGGAAAATTGCAAGGAAAGTGGAATCAAAGCTGCCGCCCACCAAGTACTAGTGAAAGTACATCATTTCAGAGTGTTTTAGCATGAAAAATCCATGTCAATCCATACATATATGCTTGCTGTAATAAATTTCAGATTTCAGTAAAAGAGAGCTAACAATGCCAAAATCGGATCCCAAGGCAATCAAATACTGCCAAGACCAAAGCCGGCATCATGCGGGCATAGCATAAGCATATGACGGTCGATAAGCATGACTCCAATACCCAAGTATATTATACAAACATCTGCCAATGAGTAGGCACACCCCCCAGGCACAATGGGGCAAAGTGTTCCTGCCACTATCAAAACTTGACACAAGTAGGTGTCAGTTCACAAAGATACAGTTCCAAAACTGAGACTTAGCTCATAAGCATACAGTGAACCAAGACATATGATGTATCATCCCAAAAGGTAAGAAGTCCCAAAGTCTCAAATGTTTGTAACTGCTCAATGGCATGTAACGACTCAATGCATAAAAGTAGTGCCTGCTCAATGTCTGATAAGCATTCAAGAATGCTCCCAATGGCACAAAAGTCGTATGTACGAGCTCAAGAGATCAAGCCAAGGCAAGACATAGTGCCAATGACATAAGTCTAAGACAATACATTAATAGTACATCCCGAACATGTAGGCGGTAGAGCATCCGTAAGCATATAAGATATCAAATACATCCCAATCCAAACTCTGACAAGCCAAGTAACATCCAAGAATACTTGAGATAATCCAAAATGCATCCAAGGTGGAGCTTCAATGAGCACTCAAGCTCAACGTATGCATAGGGTAATCAACCGTGACATGAGCATCAAGCCGTAGGCAACAGGTATGCATAAACCCAAGAAGCATCACTGTCAAAGCATATACCAATGTCAATAAGTGCGGGTTGAAATAAGCCCAAGCTTCCAAAAGCATCCAGATTCAATGATAAGCTCAAAGTCGTCCCTTGATGATCAATACATCATAGCATAACCCAAGACATACATCCGGAACCAATAGGCATATGTCAAAGCATGAAAGATAGCTTCAGCCTAAGAATATTTAGCATGCATTTACTGTTATAAACTATGTATTTCCAGCCCCAAAATCAGGTCAAAATCATAGCATTATATGTAGCTTCAATCCCCCAATCAATCGAGATGCAATAGGCATTAAAACAGTTATGTAGTCATGCCCAAACAAGCATAGGAATACAAATACATGCTGTCTCAGACCTGAAATCTATTGCAGAAGATTCTGTCATCATAATTTTGCAAATCCGACATCACCATCGCATCCGCAGCGTGCCAAAACCCCAACTTAGACTCTTACCTTGCCTGAATCAGGTTCTAAATGCTCGAGATATGACAAAAAGATTGATTTTTGGGCCAGATTTTGAAACATGCGCAAAAAAACGTGAGCTGGCTGGGGGGGTCTGCTATCCCACGTGTCAACTTTGGGCCCAAAGGGGGCACAAATGAGGGCCAAAGAAGGCCTACACCAAGCCTCAGCAAGCCTTGATAGGCTAGAAGAAAGATCCAGGTGAAGGAAGCTCCAAGAGGTGTGAGCTATGGCTGCCCACAACTTGTTTACAGCATGTGAGACCTGAGAACTGAAGTAAACCCTGAAGAAAATGATCAAATACCTCTGATGTAATGCCTTGAAGGTGTCCAACAATGCCAGGAAGGTTCTCGGGAAGCCGAGGAGTGATGGGAGTTCGAAGGAGTCAGATATGGCTGTCGGGAAGGAGACCCAATGCAAGTAGGGAGTCGATGGGATGTTGTGAATGCCACGAACCAAGCTTAAGAGTCAGAAAGCAAAGCTTTGATACCAGTTGAAAGGGAGTGACAGATCGAAGGTTGGACTCGAGAGCTATGGCGGGAGAGCAAGAGCAAGAAAGGGAGAGACTAGAAATGGGAACTCCAACAGTCACAATGTGTGACCAGGCCTTCCTTTATTCAAACTGTCACTAAAAGAATAAAGAATAAAGTGATGGTGACGGGCGCTTGCCACCTACAGTGTGCAATGGCGGCGGTGACTGTTAGTGTAGTAATGCATGGGCAGCTAGGCGGAGGCGCCTTTACCCCCAACACCAATAATGCATCATCTAAAGAGGATACATACAAAACATATCTCCTCTATCTTTGCCTTGCTTTTCTCTTTCTTTTTGCCATCATCCTCATTTGTCTTTTTTCCATTTTGCTTATTCTTCCACTTGTGGTAGTTCTTTTTTACGTGTCCCTTCTTGTTACAAAAGAAGTATTCTATATCCTTTTTGCTATGTGACTTGCTCGTTGACTTGCCTCTCTCACAAGAGTTTCCCCTTGCATTTGACCTTTCTCTCATCATAAGTGCATTAGAGCTCTTTGACCCTACATTCTTCTTTATGTTCATCTTCTCAAATTGAACAAGGTACTCTCAACATTAGCACTCCTAGGACCACACATGTGCTTGTGAATTTACTAATGGCAATCCTACAAGTATTCTAACTCTTAGGCAAGGTAATCAATAAAAAGAACATGGCTTCATTGAATCATGAACGACAATCTTTTGAGATCTCAATTGGTTGATAATAGTATCAAACTCATTGAGGTGTTTAGACAACGAAGCTCCCTCTTCCATGCACAGATCAATGAGATTTTCCTACGAATAAATTTGCGAGGCTACACTTTCTTTTTTATATAAGTTACCTTAAAATACATGGACTTTGAGAGTATCAACATAAGAGTGAAGCATGCTAGCTCATCTATTTCCTCCCATACATTTGCATCCATGTCATTAGGCTTAGTCCCATTACATTTTGTTGGTTTCACGTGCTTCTTTTAGACCAATACATTGTATACTTGCTCTTTCCAACATGAAAGTTTGCTTCATCAAGATTTTTAGTATTGAACAATGAATTCTTTGAAAGCAATGAAGAATCCATGTCCTTAGGCTTAACCCCATTATATTTGGTTGGCTTCACTTATTTATTTTTGACCAATAGATTGTATATTTACTTTTTCCAACTATGAAAAGTTTGTTCCATTTATACTTTGAATATTGGATAATGCATTATTTGAACTTGATGAAGAAGCTATAATGACAAATGTATATTTGTATAACAAAAAAAGTTGTGTGTACCTCAAAGCCAAGAGTAATTTAGGAAACTTCAAGTGTGAATGAGTTGTAATCCATTAAGATTTAGACAAGAAGGGGTTGCTTCTAGAACTCATGGAAGGTACCATGCGTTTAAGAAAGTAACATCAATCTTCAAGTAGGTCGTCTTTGCTCCAAGAAGGTATCAGATAGTAGGCAATTGCATTTCGAGAATCCGCAAGCTTCTTAAATTAACCTATAGATCACTTAAGCATCAATCTCTTCTCATTGTTTCTAACAGAAATGAGCAGACCTCCTACTTGGGTTCACAAGCAGACCCTTTCTCAAAACCCTTTCTTAAGCCTTGTGCTTCTAAGGGTATGCTTGCATACATCAAAATCTCTTCCCAAGAGAGGTGCACACACAAATGTAAGTATGTGGGGGTGGGGGTGTTTCACACACACACACACACACACACACACACACACACACACACACACACACACACACACACACACACACACACACACACACACACACACACACACACACACACACACACACACACACACACACACACACACACACACACACACACACACACACACACACACACACACACACACACACACACACACACACACACACACACACACACACACACACACACACACACACACACACACACACACACACACACACACACACACACACACACACACACACACACAGAAGATGTGCAAGTAAGCAAATGATAATACAAATATGAAATCCATAAATTTTGAAATAATGATATCATCTCATAGAAGTTGCAATATAAAAATACACTTGAAAATATGAACCATCGAGCAAGAGTCTCTAACATCTAGCAACAAACATGCACAATTTTCTATTCATTATTGCCAATAGAAGTTCTAACTACCCTAGAAACAACTTAAAATCCCAAACCTATCTTTGAAAAATCAACACATGCTCCATCAACTCAAGAAATGGCCCATAGTAGTCAATGATGCATCGAAGAGACAACCTCTTAGTGGTCTTAGCCCAAGTTACATTCTCCACATCATTACAAAAGGCATGGAATTTGTTTCTCTGACCACAAGTAGTGTCCAACATGGTGTTAACTTCTTCTAATTGAAAGGTCTTTGAATGGCCAATAAAAGTATCTAGAAATCTTCTAAGCCAAACATAGCTCTTTCTCAAATTATGCCCACTTTATACAAAAGTCATAGACAACTATGGTAGCTTGACAATACTTTCATATTTTGGCCATAAAATTTGCATACAATATCGGATTCAAATATTATATAGCTAGAAACAAAGAGTGCAATGAGAGCTACAGATTTGAGCACTCATAGTGTTGATTTAATGTAGTTTTTAGTTTCCTATTTTACACATAATAGAACAAATCTTGTTTGGATAGCAAATAGTAAATTCCATAATGCATGTTTGATGCTTTAGGAATGTTATTTTGATGCGTGGATGTTTGACTATGCTTTGGGATGCTATTTGGATTTTTTAGAGCTTGAATAGCTTAGTTTTGCAAAGGTTTATTGTTGTCATAATAGTTTGGACAACAAGCATATAATAGTGAGCTTTATGCTTTGAATGCCTATTATGTCTACATCATAATTCCGGAATATTACATATTTATGGTGATGTCTAGCATTGATGTATGAGCTTGGATATGGTTATGACATGATTTGGCACTTGGATTTGAGCTAAATTTGCGTACTTGGCTTTTGGTCGGTTGCTTTGAGCTTCCATGCTTACTCATGAGGATTGAAGCTTTGTTAGATACTTATGCTTTTAGATGTATTTGTGATGCGCTTGGGCTTCCCCAATACTTTGATGTATATGACTTGAGCTTTACTTTCTCACTTTGCATTCTGGATTCACTTCTGGTGGAAGATGCTTGTACTTACTTGGTAGAGCTTTGTTTTGTGGAACGGTGGGACTCAAGGCTTATGTATATGCTCTCTTGTATGCTATTGGATGCAATTACCTCCGATTGTGGGCTGATTTGATTCCATATACTTTGGACACCATCACTTACCTTTGTCAACAATTTATCTGTGATGTATGTGCTTATGGGAAACATGGTTTACTGACACTTTGAGTTCATGATAGTCATCACTGCTAGTTTCATTCATTGTATACGGAATGCTACTTAGATATCCATGGCAATGGGAGCTTCCTTTTTTGACTATTTGCCCACAGATGGATTGATATATAATGCTATCTTTATTTCAGCATTGCTGTAGTTGTAATTTTTAGCATTGTCTTGAAGAGCAGACATTGTACTTTGGTAGCCTATTACTTGCAGTTGATGGATAGTTTTACTTTGGTATTCCCTCCTATTTTACCCTTCTTTTGGTGTAGTTTTGGGGGCTGATTTGTAGTTATTTACAATAGTCCATTCTCTTAGATTTTGCATAAGTATACTATCATTATGGATGGTTCTTTGAATAATAGTGCTATTTTTTATATTGAAAAACTTGATGGTACAAATTTTGCATTTTGGAATATGTAGATATGGCACGCATTGGTTCAAAAGATGTAGGTTAGGCCGTTGAAAACCAAGAGTATAAAGGCCAAAGGCATGGATTAGGATGATTGTATGTAAATACACCCTTATACTATCATTGTCTAAACATGTTAATTTCAATGTTTTTGCACCTAAGGATAATGCTTGGCAGTTATGAAATCTGTATGACAAGCAAAAGGCATGCATTACATATGTATTGGTTGAAATTGCTTATCAACCTTTGCATGGAGAAAGGGACTAGTGTGTCCTTGCATTTAAAATAATTCATTCGATTTTCAACTGGTTGACTTTGCAAGGCATTGAGTTCAAGAACAACATAACCCCCTTGTTCTTGCTTGAGACACTTTCCGAGTCATGGGACACTTTCCATATTGCCATGTGTGCTAATATGGTAGCCCATACTTCTCATGCATTGATTGTTAGGGGCAAACATGATGGTAAGGGTGGTTATGACCACCATCATATAGAGACTTATTAAGGTATCAGTCTCAAAGTAAGTATCATGGTCATAAGTCCTTTCTTACATGTCATTATTGTTGGAAATAGGGTCATATTCGACCACCATTCCATAAGATGAGTGATGACAACAAAGAGAAAGGCAAGGGCAAAAGTGTAGGAAAAGTATGATGATCGCAACATTGTCCCTAGTAAGTCTAGTGTAAAGATTGAAGAAATAAATATAGTGTATATTGAGTCTATGATGAGTACATATTGGCAATTTCCTCTCTTGATGCTTCTCAATTGATTGATGCTTCCTCTATATATTCTTAGTGTGGGCTACTTGATTCGGGGGCTTCTTTTCATGTTACCCCTTTCAATCCTATCATAGCATGGTAGGTTTTGTGAGATTAGAAAATGACTTGGCATTTGATATTATTGGCATTGGGAATGTAAGTTTGTAGTTTCCCTCAGGCAACTCCTTTACTCTATATAATGTACATTATTTATCGACTTTGACCAAAAACCTTCTATCTGCTTGATAGTTGGATAATCCAGGCTATCATGTATCTTTTGGTGATTCCATATGGAAGATTACATGCGGAAATCTTGTCTTTTCTTGAGGTGCCAAGGTTGGTAGTCTCTGCCCTTTATTTGAATCTTGATATATGTACATTGACTGTAACTAACATACCACATGTAGCTTTATGGCATCGTCACCTTGGGCACATGTCCTGAAATGGAATGAAAATGCTTACTTGTTTGCATTATCTTCTGCCTCTTGATTACGAATGTTTTGATTCTTATGTCCATTGTCTTTATGGTAGGAAAATATTTAGTTCTCATAATAAGTATGGGACTACACAAATGGATGAGCCTATGGCATGTGCATTTCGATGTATGTGGCCACGCCCATGCCTTGTTAGTCCTGATTGTGGGTGGCACAAAGTACTTTGTTATGCTCATTGATGATTACTCGCATTAGGTTTGGGCATATCCTATTAGGTAGAAATCAGATGTCTTACCTACCTTTCAATGTTGGCTTGCTCTTGTTAAAAACCAATGTGGATATAGGCTAAAATGCCTAAGGTTTGACAATGGGGTTAATTGTGTTTTTAAAGCATTTGATCAATATTGTGGTATGAGGGGTATTTAGCATCACTTGATTGCCCCGTACACCCCATCCCAAAATGGTGGTGCAGAATTGGACCCGAACTTGTTTAATCCCCAAAATCAAACACTGGTAAATTGGATGTCCGATTTTCAAAATCGGGCACTGGTAAATTGGGCATAGCCTGAGAGAGAGAATTTAGAAAATTGACAAATCCCGGCTAATGAGAAGCATGACCCGCACTGGAAGAACCCACCAAACAGCTCACACATAGTTACAAACCTAAAGATTGTGGTTGAATGGTCTAAAACAATGTTTGGTGTTGTCGGCTAATTGCAAGACGCCAGCTCGTGAGCCAAACAAGATAGGGCAGGAACTAAACACACGACCCTGTCAAGCCAACCCATGGACAAGAGTATCAGAGCTATGCGCACTTTGTTTTTTTTCACTCACTCTGAATTCCACCACTCGAATATCAATTAAGGAAAAAGCTAAAAGCCCGATTTTGCACAGTGCACAGAAAAGAGCACACGCGCACCCACGCACAGAGTGAGGGTAAGTTGAGGACTGATTGTAAGTAACAAGGAACACACCTGGACGGACCTAAGGACTCGAAAGAACCCACCAATAAGAGAAGACTCAAAGACATAGAATGGATATTGAATTCCCAAAGGTAGGACCAAGCGGAGAATAGAACCAAAAATCTGAATGCAACAAGGACATACAATAGCACGAAAGTGGATCTTCCTGGACTTATCAACTTGATCGACAACTTGGCAGAACAAGAAGTCCTAGACATGGAAGGAGGCAGCTCAGGCTGTAGAGGCAATGAGGAGGTTAACCTAGGAGACTTTCCTGAGGTTTTCTAACATTTAGTGAACCAATACGACGCTCAAACTTAGCTAGAACACCACGGTAGGCCAATAGAGGATATCATAGCAGACCTAGAGGAAGAGAGAAAACTGGTTCGCAGGGCTCTGCAAGGTCTGGTTGCATACAACTAGGATTAGCAAACCAAGAACTTGCACTAGAGCTTAGAAATGCAAGAGATCTAGAGAGTGGCCTTAACGTGCAGGAATTGGTCAGAGAGCAAGAGAGCACTAGAAGGAGATCTCACACTGAGTGAGCTCCTAACAAAGTAGCTACTAGATAAGATGGCCATAGAACAAAGTGCTGCAGCATTGACAATATCGCTAGTGACAGGGTTAGGAGTCAACCAAGGCTCTAAGAGTCAATCGAAAATCCGTGTGGTAGTGAAGCAGCTAGACAAATATCAAGCTACCCACAACTTTGTGAAGCAATTTGAGTAGGTGTGCGAAGCCAACGGCCTCATTGATCCTTCTCAACACTCCCAAGCCTTTGGACTGTGCTTAGGCAATAAGGGTTGGACTTGGTACACAAGTTTGGATGTTGTGGAGCGTGCCAATTTCAATGGCTTGAAAAATCTCTTCATTAAGATATTTTTCAAACTTGGATACTCCGATAACCTATTAGTGCAGCTTATGAATGTCAAGCAGAAAGAGAGAGAGAGGACATTCGAGATTATGTGACCCACGTAAGGAGCCTCTTCAAGAGAATTCCCCTTGGTGAGAGACCAACCAAAAGGGTAGTATCCACAGTATTCATCAACGGAATATGGGGCGAGGAGCTCTACAAAGCCTTGGCAAGCAACTCAAGCTTGTAACAATACTCACTGGAAAGGGTTGAAGAAGCTATTAGAGTGGATGACCAGCTCAAGGAAAGAGGCTTCAAAGGTTTGAATCAAGAAGAGTCCAGCACTAGGAGTTCCGAGAGAGCCTCACCGCTGAGTGAGAGAATAGATCAAGCACTCAGAACATAGGGAAGGGTACTAATCCGGGACAAGAGTTAGCATAGATTAGGATGGACATAACCAAACTACAGGAGATGATGAGACGACCAATACGCCCACATGTCCAATGTGGGTATTGTGGTGGAAACCACTTGCTAAGTGTCAGGACCCTAGGTCACAACCTTGTGCTAATTGTGGTAGGTTCGACCATGACACCATGCATTGTCGATCACCTCGGAGGCTCCCATACCCACAGCTTTATGGTCAACCCCACCTTGCAAACATGCCACCAAACGTCTTTGGAAGGGGAGCCTCGTTGGCTCTTCTGACACCAAATGATGTTAAACCAACAATCCCTAGGATGGAAATAAATCCTACAGGTATCCCTAGACCACCTGGACCCTACGTGGCCCATCCACCGAGTGACACTCCAGTCCACTATGTGAATGAGCCCAGCAACAATGAGCCTTATGTGAACCCGTACGTGTCGTACGATGAGGAAGGAAACACTATCCTCATGGACTATTAACCAGTATCAGTGATGGCATCGGGTAGAGGAAGAGGAACAAAACCAAGAACCAATCGTGTGTTAGAGTTGCGGTCACCCAGGACATTTTTCTTCGCGAGCGCTGCCCCGAGAGGGAGCAAGCAAATAGAGATAAGGCTGACCTAAGATGCGTTGAATGTGGAATCACTCATCTCTTTTTCAACTGCCCTAGGTAGAAACCATTCTCTAGTTCAGCAAACGAGTCATCGGTTCCATTGGGGTTGTTTGGTGTCGAGACACTCAACGAGGAGGCCACACCTATCCCATTACATGTCATGACCCATGCGCAAACGAAGCAGGCTGGCTTATCATTACCAGGGCCTAGCAACCTTGATGCAACCTCAGTTGGAAAAAAGAGTCAGAGATGAAGAAAGAAGAGAGTGGATGCCAAGGTGACCCTCAAAACTGAAAGTGCCACAACATTGCATGTTGGAAGGAAAGTCACTGACGCAGAGGAAGAAACGTGGGCTCCACAAACAACTGAGAAGGGAAGTGCTAAGGTCAGGGAGTACCCCAATCCGAAGCGCTAACTCAAAGCCATCAAGAAGGTGAAGAAGTGGGTGAAGGAGTGGGTGAAGGAGACCCAAGAACACCTAAAGGACACTAAACCTATACTAGAGGACGAGACCGATGATCTCTCAGCATAAGCACGCCAATCTCTCCCCCACAACCAAGATCAAGGGAGGCGATGACACCACAATTTGGGCCACCCAAACAAAGTCTAAATGCTTCAGGCCGCCAAGCCAGTCAAGGCCATTGGCCAAGAACCGCGGAGTTAGAAGAGAGGCAGGCAGCTAGCAACGTCCTCAATACACTGGTGACCACCCCTATAACTCTAAGCTTAGGCGACCTGCTTAGGCAGCACTTGATGCTATGGCTAGAGCTGAAGCAGTGGGTTGAAGAACCGAATGAGCCAGTTGCCAGAGATTTTCCTGAGCATGATGTAGAAACTTAAATACCAAGTCTGACACTACACTCCATGCCCAAATCCCTACACATCAACGATTTTTGGGAAGGCATAGAAATGTATTCAATCCTACCGGTCTTAGCACTAGGGGATGCCACCAAAAAGGGGATCTTGGACACATGGGAAGGAGTGAGTGTGTTGAGCTATATTATGCTCCAGGTTTGGGAAAACCCGCCTATTGAAACCTTTAGGTTCAACGTCACTCTAGCTAATGAAATGAAAGTAAGGCCATTTGGAGTCTTAAAAAATTGGCCAGTGAAGATCGCGGGTGTCAAGTTCTATGTAAACTTCATTGTCATGAAGGGAGTGGACTATGACCTTCTACTAGGATGACCTTGGATGAGGAACACTTGAGTCATTGAAGACTGAGGCAATGGTCTAATGTTCCTAGGGAACTGAACGAAAGTAGTAAAGGTTGAGATGGACACTTGGAAGACAACCCCTATCGACCTCAATATCGCCTCTACCATGCTCAGGGGTGACACACCAATAAGAAAGTCTCACGGACCCCTGACCAGAAACATTCCTTGCCCTGATGATGAGCGAGATTGGATGCATGTACTAGCAACCATCGATCTCCCATTCTTAGACGAGGAGGAGACATACAAACAAGCTGCAAAAACTACAAGTGTCTCGAGGGAGCCTGTAGTGACCCTCTGTATGATGGCCAGGAGCTCAAGCAGCTGACCTAGACCTATCCCTCCCCATGTTCCTAGCAACAAGCTAGAACTGCATGAGACCCTCAAGTATTTGGCAGGCAAGTTGACTGGCAATCCCGCTGCTAATCTCAAGCCCCTCAGAGACCTCCTAAATGCTCCTAAGTGGAGATGGACTAAGGTGCATAACTTGAACTTAATGTACAATTGGACCTTAGTTACCAAGGAAGGACATGCCAGAGATGAGAGTCTGAGGGATAATGAGCAAACAGGAGAAGACAATTTTGATGATGAGTGTGAGGATTGCTACTCCAGTAGTGAGGAGACTAGGGAAGAGGCAGACACCGTAGAATCTGACACTGAAGGTGAGGGCATAGGCTTCTTTAATGGTAGTCACATAAAGAAGCACTATCCTCCCACACACCCACTACATGAGCACCCTATGCTGGAAGCCCCTGTCAATGTCCATGTAGCCACCATCACTGAACTAGAGGACGAGGATGATGAGGTAGTAGCACTAGCATACCTACGCATCATGGCCACTGCTCGGCACAAGCATGCTTTTGATGTCTTGATTGATGAGGGAGATGTCTTCGATGTCTTGACCTATGCTCATTGGACCCTCATTGGTCAGCCACCACAGTTACAGCCCACCAATGCTAAACTCAGCCCATTCAAGGGCAAGTCATATGCACTCCTAGGGAAGTGCAAGATCGCAGTCTCTATCGAGTCCGAGAACCTACTAGTCATCTTTTATGTATTGCCAAATACGAAGGATGCAGGTCAAGAAACACTATTAGGACACACTTTCAAGAAGCAAGCACATTGCAATGTGGACTATGATTTGCAGCGGATTCACCTTTTTATTGGCAACGTTTGAATCGTGACAGCTTCCAGCAAGGGCAGTAAGGCTCCACCAAAACCTGCCATGCCACTAATAGAGCCACCTAGGACCAAGCCTAAGGAGGGGGATCGTGACTTATCACAACCCACCCAAACCACAAAACTGCTGCCAACTAAGGCCATTCCCAAGACCGCAGAGCCCACACTTAAATGGGTGCCAAGGAACCAAAGATGGCCTACGCACATCAAGCAAACATGGCCTACGCACATCTGATGTTATCAGCATAGATGCATAATCAATCCACGATGGATTCCAAAGATCTTTTGCAAGCCCAAGGATACTACCAAGGCAACACTTGGATATGGGTGCCCAAGACAAGAGATCCTAGAAGCATGGCCCAACCATGACCATCGAGACTGCCATACCAAGCACCAAAAGAACAACACCAAGAACAGGAGGATGCCTTGGTATTCCAACTGTGGACAGCAATGGAAGAGCAAGGAGTGCTGGAGAGAGAAATAGAAGCTGTGTCAAAAATGAGGGCCGAGGCCATCGACAAAGTGACAGGAAGCCTATGAGACAACCTAAAGAATGCCCGGGAGGAGGTGGAGGCACTAATGGCCATGGCCATGACCGAAAGGAAGCTACACCAGGAAGAGCTTGAAAGTTGTGCGCAAACTACTGAAGATCTATCAAAACGGATTGCAGAAGCCTACCAACAATACTCTGTGGGGCTGAGCAAGGTAGGAGGATGGCCGAGGAGCAATTGAAGCACAGGGATAAGGAGAAGGCCCAGATGATGGAAATCTAGAGCGAGCAGCAACAGATGGTAATGATGTTATCTCAGGAGATGGAGAGGGGTAAGGAAGACATGAAAGAAAAGACACAAACAACCTAGAAAGAGTGCGGGGACTGACAGAGCGCCTGGCAGTATTAGAATGTGAGAGGGTGCTTGCAGAGTCCAGAGGTGAGGCCACTGAAGCGTGCTCCAACACACAAAGGAAATCTTTTTTAAGCACTGTGCTTCATGTCACACAAGTTGAAGGCGAGGACTCGGTGGAGAGAATGAGGAGGAAGCTGAAATTGACAACTAGAGCTTTAAAATATGGCTTGCAAGAGTGCACACTTCCAACTAACACATGGGCATAACCAAGGAGAAACAACGTAGCTACTTGCAACAAGCCGGCCTCTCCACCGATGAGCATAGGGAACTTGGATTCGAGGAACAAGATCAGTCCCACCCACCCCCAATTCAACTCCCTGTGAAACAAGACACGGAGGAAGGGCCTCTGACCTCGAGCAAGCATTTGAAGAATAACTGCAAATTCGGGAGGCTAGTCTGTCCTCACCTAATCTACCCCCAGAAGAGTCGGAGGGTACCTAGGTTTTTGAGTGTATTATTGCTGCAAAAAGAAGAAGATGGGAACTTGTGGAGCAGGCCCAGTAGAGGGTGCAAGCATGGCCACAGCAACTTCCTGACGAGCCCATGCCACCATGCGAGGATCACTACCCCGTTAACTGGACGGTGGAGCTGACTATCTGGCAACAACAAGAGCTCCAATCCCGACCCTTCGAGTTCTCCTTCCTCTCCCCACGAGCCTTAAACTGAGTCTTATCCCTGGAAGTAGTGGAAGAAATCATTCGTTTGGGCAATACCCTAGCGAACCGATGGGATGAGGAGCAAAGCATCATCATCAACCAATGGAGGCAGGAGCCCACGGACTACTAGCAGGACAAGGTCTATCAGGTTTCCAAAACCATCCAAGGCTACGAGGAGCAGCCAAAGTGGCGGAGACGGACTTGGGACACCAATTTTGATGCATGGATGGCTTTCTATGGCACACTATAGCAAGAATGGAATGATCCCGCCTACGTGCCCTACCCTCACAGGCACAGGGTGGATTACGATAGGGGGATGCATGGCAAATATGACTTTTCGAAGATCTACAATGTCAATGCAGTAACTCCCAGGGAATGCATGACCTTTAGAGTAGGAGACTTGTGCCCTTCTATTAACCGCTTCCTCAAGGATTTCTGTTCCTACCTAGACCCAGCCTTCATAACCACTTGTAATTACCTGAGGATCGTTAGGTTTCTGCTTAAACAAAAGCCACTAGTAGCTGAGGAAGCCCACCTCCCCCCACTCTTTTTTGACACTAACCTAGGAATAGATAGTTGTGCTATGGCTAGGTTCATTATGAGGGCAACCCTACTTCCCTCGTTTTGTGCATGAGGATCCTTGAAAACATGAATGATAGCCACTTTACGAGGTGCAACCATCCTTTTTTGTCAGCCACACCTCTCAATGCGAGGGCTAACATCAAGAAATACCTACAGAGCCGCGCCTTCTTGACTAAATCCCTAAGACCACCTCAAGACTCATTTGAGGAAGATCAGGATAGAGTCTGAGAGCACTCCTATGGCAAAAAAAAAAAATTGCCACCACAAGTTGCACATCCACCACAGCCACTGCACCTAGGGGTCCTCAAGTTAGGCACCTCTGGTGGCCCTAGTCGACTGGCTCCATTCCTAACCCCCTAGCCTCATTTTGATCCCCCACTTCCTGCTTAGGGCACATCACGGGTAGGACACACCTAGGGAGGTAACACTCGCCTGTGGTTAGACCTGTCACCCTAAGCTCCATCCCACTAGCACACGCACAATGCACCACACGATAGTGGGACACACCCACATGTAATGCACATTTCTTTTCTTTCCAAGTACAACCGAAGGCCCCACTACCAGCTTCAGAGACCCCATCATCCATGCAATGCCCTCCCCATCCTCTACCATATGCCATTAGATAAAGCACAACCCACCAAGGGGAGAACACACCAGCCACGATCAGAAAGTGAATGAAGAAGCTCATTTGGAATAGCGCAGGTGAACTCAGCCATGGAGAGTTAAATGACAGATCCATCTAACACCATTTTGATTTTCCAAGATGGACCCATCCCTCAACGTCCCTCCAACACTAGGGATCATATCCAGCGCTAGGGCCTCTAAGTTCCAAAAATCCCTCCCATACCAGGGTCCCTACCCAGCCCAAGGGCCTTTTAGTTCCATAAATCCCTCCAACATACTCCCACCATGATATGTCCACAACCTCAAGAAACCCCTAACATCCTAGCACCACCGTCCCCCTCACCACTAGCAACAAGTGCCATGGCATTGGCACTCATCTAGGAGGGGGACAATGTTAACCCTCGAACGAACAAGGTAGAAAATCGGAAAAATCTAAAGCAGAAGATAAGGTCAAGACAAAAGTGAAATGGGAGAGGAAAGGGCATCAGGAGAAATATGGAAACACAAGAAGTGCAGAAAAGTCCTGAATCAAGGAGAAAGGTGCACAAGAAAGTGCAAGTCAATGCTTTTGTAAAAGAACGCAAGGCGCACCACAATTTATTTTAAGAGTGTCGGGCTCTCATCGTGCAAATTGTAAAGGTAGATGGACAGTAGGAAGGAAGCTAGGAAGATAGGATGACAATGGAGAAAAGGGCATAGGCTATGGCCGGCCATGTGAAAAGGGGATGACTGCCCAAATGGGATTTAGGGCTTTGTATATAAAGTTCAAAAGATGAATGAGAGCTCATTCTTTGGTGTGTAGCAAAGTGGACTCTTCTTTTTCTCTCTTCTCTTCTCTTTGCTTGCTTGTGTGTGCTTGAGGGAGGGAGTGTGAGGGAGTGAGTGTGTGAGGGTGAGGGATCAAGGAGGTAAAGCTCTCCACCATCCTCTTCTCTTCTCTTCTCTTGTTTCACACATGGCTATGGAGGATGGAGCTTGGAGGTGGAGGCTTCAGGGTGCTTGAGCTTGCATCAAGAATCATGGAGCTATCAGAGTGCTTAAGAGAGGAAGCAAATCAATCAGGCATCAAGGTAAGCTCACTACACTCATAGAGAGGGATAGCGCATCAGCTATGTGAGAGATAGCCATTAGTGCTCGCTTGCAATGCTTGAACAATAAGCGGTCCATGGGTCTTGGCAATTGAGCTTGTGCTTGCCCCTACAGAGCTTTATCATATGGATGTAAAAATGGATTCGTTGCATGGGGACTTACAAGAGGATATCTATAAGTAGCAACATAAGGTCTTTATGGAAAAGGGCAAGGAACACCTACTATGCAAGTTGAGAAAGAGCCTTTATGGCCTTAAGAAGACACACAAAGAATGATATCATAAGTTTGTTGCTTTCATGCATTCATAGGCATATACCCATAGTGATATGGATCCATGTTTATACACGAAGAAGGCCCATGATGGTAGTATTCTTATCTTGGCACTTTATGTTGATGATATGTTGATCATTGGGAGAGCTCATGATGAGCTAGATGCTTTCAAGTCTCAGTTAAAGAAGAGCTTTGAGATGAAGGAGATGGGGTAGGGTTCATGTATTCTTAGTATATGTATCACATACAATCGCTCTAAGGGGTTCCTTTACCATCTTAACAAGAGTACATACAAAAAGTGCTTGAATGATTCCATATGCATGATGTTAAGCCTATTGGCTATTCCTTACCTTCCCATGTGAAGGTCGATCAAGCCAATTTTTCCCAATTAGGTGAGTAGAAGGCTGAGATAGCCAAGATCCCCTACAATTGTGGGTCACATTGACTTCGACTATGTAGGATATGCAGATAGGAGGAAGTCACCTTTGGATATGTCTTAACCTTTGCTGGAGGTGTTGTTTCTTGAATATCTATGGTGCAGAAATGCATGGCCTTGTCCACTATGGAGGTAGAGTATATTGCAATCACTAAGGCTTGTAATGAGGTCCTATGGTTAGATCTTCTGGTGGTAGGTCTTGGTATTACTGTTACCCTTACACTACATTTGAATTCTATAAGTGCTATTCAGTTGGCCAAGAATCCAATCTTCAATGTGTAGAAAAGCATATTGAAATGCATTATCACTTGATCAAGAAGGTGCTAGAGGACAAGTCTGTTGAGCTTGCCAAGATCTCGACATGAGGTGATTGAGAAGAATCTTGCGCAGATATGGTCAATGGAATGTATTTTCTTCCTTGGGAGCATGATGGGCATAGGATGAGATAATGTCTAGTCCTCATCCTATTGCACTTCATATAAATTTATACTCTGTCACTTTTTTTCCCCTATTCTCTCCTTACTAGAGGCACATTTTCCTTTAAGTGGAAGGTTGTTGGGCATAAAGGTGCCTATGTCTATGTCGCCCTATATTTACTGCAACACATAGTGACTACACACGTGCACATTACAAGTGGCGAGTGCCCATCACTGTCACTTTATTTTTTATTCTTTCAATGAATATTGAATAAGGGAAGGCCGGTCACACATTGTGACTATTGGAGTTTCCACATACAATGTTTTCCTTGCTCTCTTGCTCCATCCGCTATAGCTCTTGCTTTTCTCTTTCTTATCCCACTTGGGCTCTACCTTTCAAACCCTTGAACCATTGCATACAAATTTTCAAGGAAGCAACCTCCTCCTACAAAATGCTCACATCTTCTCTCAACAAAAGATAGGGTGCATCCACTCTTGCATAGGTGGGCCCTCTAGTTGGTCAGATCTATAGGTTAGGACAAGATGGCTTACTATGTACTTGTGGAGGCACACGACGGAGTCATAGGAGGACACTTCAGTGGAGATATGATAGCACACAAGGTGCTACCATCTCAACTGTGGTGGTCCACGCTTTTCCGTGATGCAACACGATTCGTGAAACACTATGATGAATGCCAACGGACCAAGGTCCCTATTTGGGTCACAGGGACAAGATGGATCTCACCCTAATCATTGCAAGACAACCATTCAAGAAATGGGAAATTGACTTCATTGGGCCAATTAGTCATGTAGCACAATGCTCATAGGCCAAGTACATCATAGTCACCACAAACTATCTTGCAAAGTGGGCAGAAGCACGAGCCACTAGGAAAAACGATGCTAGGACCATGACTAACCTTTGGGAGTAGGTAATCTCATGATTCGTCGGCTGCCCCATTGAACTAGTCAACGATCAAGGCACGCACTTCATCAACGAAGTGATTGGTAGAAGCAACCATCAAGCAATGTGTCCTATAGCACATGGTTTATTCACAAGATAAAGCAAGGCTTGATGGGCAACAAAGAAGGTGAAAGGCATAGCCAAAAGATAATGTCAAAATTTCTTTACGGCAAACACCATGGTCAAACTATCTCTCTTAGTCATGGAATAGTTCATCTCAATATCTGTGAGTTGTCTGCTAGAAAACTCACAAGATAGTCTAAGTTGTGTTCTCTAGGCTGACACAAAAAAGCTCCCATGACTAACTTCGAAGCGTCAATGTGTACATGGAAGGTGATGGGCTTGTAGAATGGGTGCAGTTGTTAGATCCTTTTTCAACTCTTCGTATGCATGCTGTCATTCCTTGACAAGATAGTCTAAGTTGTGTTCTCTAGGCTGACACAAAAAAGCTCCCACGACTAACTTCAAAGCGTCAATGTGTACATGGAAGGTGATGGGCTTGTAGAATGGGTGCAGTTGTTAGATCCTTTTTCAACTCTTCATATGCATGCTATCATTCCTTGATCCATTCGAATATTATCAGCAATTTGTAGAGTGGTTTAGCAATTAGCGCATAGTTTAACACGAATCGTCGATAGTATCCCGTATGTCCTAGAAAGCACTAAAATTCCTTGTGGCTAGTTGATAATGGAAGATGGACAATATTCTTGACTTTTGAGAAGTCAATGGCATTGCCGTTCTTGGATACCACGTGCCCTAGGATGCAACCATGTTTCACCCAGAATTGGCCCATAAGGGGGTTCAACAAGAGACGATACAATCTATAGCGTTCAAAGATTGTGCATAGTTCATCTAGGTGTTCCCTCCAACATGAGTGAACATAGATATCGGCAACAAACACTTCAACTCTCTCCTAAGAATGTCCTTGAAGATGGCACACATAAACTATTGGAATGTGGCTTATGCATTTGTTAGCCCAAAAGGCATGACTATGTTGGCAAAGATACCCCATTCGGTAGTGAATGCAATCTTATGCTGCCTATCATCGGGATGGTGTAACTTGAGAAGTCATCCAGGAAATTGTAGCCTTCTTTTCCAACCACTCTCTTGAGCATATGCTTAGTGTATGGTAGTGGATAGTTATCCCTCTTCATAGCAGCATTGACTTTCTTATAATTAATACACACTCTAATTTTTCCGTTCTTCTTTAGGATGATTACAATGGGCGAAACCCAATCCGTGTGCTCAATTTCATAAATAAATCCCGCTCTTAACAGTTTGTCTATCTCCTCGACTACATGAGCATGCTTGGGATTCATAGGCTATGGTCATTGCTTTGATTGGTGTTGTGCCTGGTGTCATGGGAATGTTATGAGTCACTACACTCGGATCTACTCCTTTTAGCTCATCGAGGGACCAAGAGAACACATCCATGTACTCTCATAGTAATGTAATAAGATCTACTTCTTCTTGATTGGTTATGTCATCAGCTATGAAGACAGGTCGGGGATTTTCCCATTCTCCAGCCAAGTTGACATCCTTGACCTTGGCAAGGCCTTCCACAGGCTCGTTTGCTTGTCCTTGCCTCTTGGCACCTAGGAAGCTCACTACTCTATCATACTTTTCTTAAATTTCATGAATCATTGTGGTAGATCTTGTGGTTTTTTGGCTCCTCAGTGTTGGACTCCCTAGGTTGTCTCTTTCTTTCCTCCTTCAGCTATTTGTGCCTTAGGTGGAGTGGCAGGTCCCCCTTCGTGTGTTTGATCTTAGGAGGTCAGGATATCTCAAGGTCGCTATTTGAGATTACTGTTGACTCAAACTCTCCATCTTCGCTAGAAGAGGTAGTCTCTCTTAGTGGTCATATCTCCAAAGGTGATTCCATCCTAAGTAGTGGTGCAACACTTGGTTGGGTGAGCCCTGTCCATTCGTAGTCAATTTCTCCTGTGTGCTCCAACCATGTGCGATCTCACTCCATTTGCATGATCCCTCTCTCGATTCTAAAGGTGCTCTCTTCGCAACTTGGAATCTACTTGTATTTGCTCAATCTCATGTCCATCAGTGTCATATTCTATCATGTCAATCTCTTATTCACTCTCTTCACTGAAGGAATAATAGTCCATATACTCATCATCCAAACTATCCTTGTCCGACTGCTCGTCATCTCCTAGGTTTCTACACTCCTCTTTCTTATTATCCATGACCAATGTCCAATTGTACCTCATGTTTAGATAATGTACCTTAGTCCATTTTCACTTGGGTTCATCCATGAGATCCTTGATTGGTTTTAGATTAGTGGTTGGGTTGCCACCTAGCTTGTCCGTCAAGCACTCTAGATCTCATGGAGCTCTCACTTGTTATTCAAGGGGGACGTGGAACGTGATAGGGTTGGGCTGGCTCTAAGAGCTTCTAGCCATCTTGCATAAAAGTAGTGAGGGCTTATTTGTGGGTTTATCACCTTGCTTGTATTCCTCCTCATTGTTTGAGAATGGCAGATCGATTGTGGCTAGCATGTGCATCCAATCCTACTCATCCTTAGGGAAAAAGATATACTTTGTTAGTGGCCCATAAGATTTCCTAACTTGAGCGTTGCCCTTCAGCATGGTGGAGATGCTATCCATGTCAAATGGTGTGGTCTTCCAGGTATCCATCTCTAACCTTACTGCTTTCGTTTGATTGCCTAAGAAGATTAGATCATCGCCCTAGTCTTCTATGACTCATGCGTTTTGCATCTAGGGTCGGCCTAGGAGGATGTCGTAGTCTACCCCCTTCATGATAATGAAATCCACTAAAAACTGGACTCCTGTGATCTTCAACACCTCAAATGGCTTAACTTTCATCCCATTGGCCAGTGCGACATTGAACCTAGCATTCTTGATGGGCGGGTTACGTCCAAGCTTGGAGTATTGTGTGGTGAAGTACACTGACTTCTACCCTCGTGTCTATAATTCCCTTCATTGTAGCATCTCCTAGAGCCAGGACGGCGGGCAAGACCGCATGCATCTTAGTGCCTTCCCAGAAGGCATTAACCTGTAAGGACTTGGGTACTGAGTGCAACGTCAAGCTCAGTATGTGAGTCACTACATCAATGTTTTGTAGGTCAATTGCCCCTTGCTCGATTGGTCCATCTACCCACTGCTTCAATTATTGCCACAACATTGGGTGTTGCCTAAGCAGGTCTCCTAAGTGCGCATAGTCACAAGGGTTGACACTACCATTGTTAAGAAGGTTGCCATCTACCTGCTTCCTTCCTAATTCCATGCTTCTTGGCCAATGGTCTTAGCTAGTTTTCTAGGCAGTGTGCCTAAGCTTTGCCTATGTGGTACTGCTTGTGGTGCAGATGTATCTCTTGACTTTAGTCGAGCAGCGAGACTAGTGTGCTTACACTAGAGATCTCATTGATTTCATATTCTAATATGGGCTCTGCGTCCTTTAAGTACTCTTGGGTTTCTCTCACCCACTCCTTGACCTTATCTATGGCTTCAAGCTAGCGCTTCAGGTTAGGGTACTCCCCAACCTATCACTCCATTTTTTTGCAGTCTTTGGAGTAGATGTTTCTGCCTCTGCATTTGTGAATCTTTTTCTTGTGGGTAGTGTCGTGGCACTCTTCATCTTAAGCATGACCTTTGCCTCAGTTCTGTTCTTCCTTCACCTATGGCTATTTTTTTCCTTATTGAGGAGGATACATCTAGGTTACTAGGCCTTGGCAGTGATATGCCGGCTTGCTTCATTTGTGCTCAGGTCATAACACGTAATGGGATGGGCATAGCCTCTCCGTCGAGTGTTTCAACTCCAAACAACCCCAATGGCACTGATGGCATAATTGCCAAACTAGAGGATGGTTTCCTTCTAGGGAAATCAATGAGAACAGATGGGTGGTTCCGCACTCTGGGCATCAGAGGTCAGCCTTCTCTCTATTGGCTTGCTCCCTCTCGAGGCAGCACAAAGAAATGTATCCTGGGTGACCACAAGTACTACATGTCCATTAAGCATTTCAAGGGAGCTCTAATGGCTATCTCTTACCTAGTCAACGTGCTTTCGATTCTATGAGTGTAGTGAGCATACCTGGATGCCCGAATGAGTAGTCTCCTCCCTCAAGCACTCCGGTAGCTCCATGATCCGTGATGCAAGCTCAATCAAGCTTAACCCTCTACCGTCAAGCTCCATCCACCATAGCCATGCATATGAGACAAGAGAAGGGAAGAGATGAGAATCAGAGAGGAGAAGATGGAGAGTTTCTCCACCATGGTCCCTCACCCTCACACACTCACTCCCTCACATTCTCACACTTCCTCTCAGCACAAGCGCAAGCACAAGCAAGAGGAAGAGAAGAGAAGAAGAAGAGAGCTACTTTTGCCACACACTAAGAATGAGCTTCTCATTCACTTTTTGAGTTTATATACAAGCTCTTGAAAGGTGAGAAGGATCAAAGCTTGCACTCGAGTAACCAAGATAATGTCTTAATAGCATCCAAGGTCGTAATGAAAAAAGCCAAGTCGTAACGAAAAAATCCAAGTCAATGTCCAACTGCTCAAGGGAATACTCAAATGAATGTTGAGGACGAGCTCAAACAACTGCCATCCACAGCCAAAGCATAAAGCATCCACCAAGACATCATAACTCGTACTGGGTAGCCTAGGCATAAACCATGTCATAGATGAAATGCAGCTGCAAAGAAGTGATAGTCAAACCCAAATCGAGCTCTAATCTCAGCTCAAAAGCATTCCGGAGCATAAACAAGACATGTGGCATAGTCCAAATACATCATGACATCATACCGAGTAGCCGGGAGCACCCCGTGACCAATAGGCATAACCCAACTGTAGCATAAATAGCTTCAGCCCTGAAGTTTCCAGCAGCGTATGTATAGGCACCAACCGGGCATAATCGGGCATCAAATGCCAAGACCTGTAAGCATAAAATTGAAATAACAGGTGACTGCCCTTTTTTGGACAGATTTGGGATTGTTCAAAACAGTCAATGGCTGAGCTAAATCGGCTCCAAATGCGTCTCACATAAGAGGCATAACATCCACAAGTGATCCGGTATCAATAGACATCAGTAGAAGCATCACATAAGCCATAGGCATACAAATACATGTTGTCTCAGACCTGAAATCTATTGCAAAATATTTTGTCATCAAAATTTGGCAAATTCAACATCACCATTACGTTTGGAGTGTGCCAAAACCCCAACTTAGACTCTTACCTTGCCTCAATCGGGTTCCGAATGCCCGAGATATGACAAAAAAAGTGATTTTTGGGCCAGATTTTGAAACAGCGCAAAAAAAACGTGAGCTAGTTGGGGGGTCTGCTGTCCCATGTGTCAACAATGGGGCCCAAAGGGGGCACAAATGGGGGCCAAAGAAGGCCTATACCAAGCCTCAGCAAGCCTTGATAGGTTGGAAGCAAGATCCAGGTGAAGGAAGCTCCAAGAGGTGTGAGCTATGGTTGCCCACAACCTGTGAAAACCCTGTTTACCTAGACCTGTGAATAGAGATAAATCTCTGAAATAATGAAGCAATACCTCAATGTCAATGTCCTGATGGTGCCTCAATAGGCTGGAAAGAAGCTCGGGAAGCCGAGGAGTGACAGGAGCTTAAGAGAATGAGCTATGGCTGCCGGGAAGGAGACCCAATGCGAGTGGGGAGTCAATGGGAAGCTGAGAATGCCACAAGCCAAGCTCAAGAGTCAGGAAGCCATGCTCTGATACCTGTTGAAAGGTGAGAAGGATCGAAGCTTGCACTCGAGAGCTATGGCGGGAGAGCAAGAGCAAGAAAGAGAGAGACAAGAAATGGGAACTCCAACAGTCACAATGTGTGACTAGGCCTTCCTTTATTCAAACTGTCACTAAAAGAATAAAGAATAAAGTGATGGTGATGGGCGCCCGCCACCTGCAGTGTGCAGTGGCGACTGTCAGTGTAGTAATACACAGGCGGCTAGGCGGAGGCGCCTTTACCCCGAATAGCCCTAAATCCTTTGGGTGCCCATCTCCTTTTTTACATGACCGGGCATCTTGCCAAGGTCCCCTTTTCCTATTCCCTTCTATTTACCTTATCCCTTCACCTATGCTCATCTAGATTTTAGAATTTGCACAAGAGGGAGCTTAGCGCTCTTTTACAAAGTTTTAGGGGCGTCTTTCAAAAAATGCGCCTTTCGTCTTTTGCATTTTTCTAAGCTTGCCTTTGTGCCTTTTTGCCTTTTCTTATTCTTGTTGACTTATTGGGTTTGCATTTCAAAAATTTCTTGGATTTATTCTTGCTTTTTGTTTTTTTCTATTCTACATTGGGTTAACACTCATGATTATGGGTTATCATAGTTATCACTAGGCTAATTTTCCAATTAGTATTATAAGCCATCTCAAACCACATCTCTTATTCTTAACATAGTCAAAACTGCTCTCTTGAAATGAAAATCACTCTTTTTCTCATCATAGTACTAAGGCTTTGACCCTTTGATTAAGCAAAGTATTTTCTTTGAGCTCTATTCAAAATCTTTACAAGGTTGTTTTGGAGTTCATAATCCATCTAATGGCTTATGTATTAGATCCAAGTTTTTTAATTACTTTCAATAACCAATAGTTGAACTTGGATTTTTTTCAATAAAAATCATATGGAAAAGTCCAATTATGGCTAGTCCAGATACACTATTGGGCTAGTCCAGATACACTATTGGGCTATAGTCTTAGATACACTATTATGGCTAGTCCAGATACACTATTGGGCTATAGTCTTAGACAAATGGAATTGACTAAGGGAAAGAAAGAGAGCCTTATGCTAGTTTAAGTGAGGGATAGACAACATGCTCACAGAGGGGCAAAGATCCAAAATGAGAGACAGAGAAGATACCTGTAGGTTAAAGGGAATTATAGGGAGTTGTTATTGCTCTTAGATGCGATAAGGAGCATTTTATTGGTGCTCATGTGATCGTGGAAATTGCTTGTTTGCCTTTGCTTGGGATGATTGTGAGATGTTCTACCTTAGACATTGCCATGTTGAGATGGACCACCTATATTGTCACTAAATCCCGACTTTTAGCATATTGTAAGGAAAAATAATCCAATGAGATTGATATGTTTTCTAGGGCATAATATGAAGACAAAGATGATATTATGCACAATGATGGTGAGGGTGAAATCATAACTAAAAGCACATGTATAGCTATTTAAATGCATTGATAGCTATTGTAAGTGTAAGTATATCAATTAAAAATACAAGTCTATGATTAGAGATATCATCACTTTTTTGACTTTGTGTGTAGACATACATTCAGTTGTATCATTCATTAGAATTGATAGTTTCAATTCCTACACAGATTTAGTTATATCACTTACATTCCTATCATTTGACATTAGACATATTCATTTGTTATTGTTATATCACTGTTATCTTCAAAATGCTTTCATTGGAGCTTAGTACTATGTTCATTGTTTTATATACAAAACCTAAGTACTTCATTCATTATGATAAGTAAGATTTGTTTGTATATTTCGATGGGATTTATACGTGGTTATATCGTATTCCATATTTGACATGATATCAAACATGGATAGTAGGGATTTGGCTCTTTATAGGGCCACATCCCTACAATGTTTTTTTCTATAAGCATCACTATATACACTATAAAACCTTGCACACATCAGAATACACATTGAAAATTTCTCTATGTACAATGAGAAACAACTTTGGTAAATTTTTTCCTTGCACCTACACCAACAAACATATCACCATACTCATAATGATGCTTTTAGCGATGATTATTCCAATGATGGGGTGTGATATTAGAAACAAAATCACGTGTATTTCTAATCTTAAATATCATTAGCATTTTCATCATCCCTTGGATTGTTGTCATTTAACTTTTCACATTGTTGCACTAGTTCAAATGCATAAGCCAAGTGGCTAAACATACATAAATGACCAACTGATTGCCTTTTATCATACCAAGTCTTATATGGAGTGATATATTCCAATTCCTTGGTGGAATACTTGTTAAGTACATAAGCTACACATAAAATAACCTCAAGTTAGAAACTATGTGACAAAACTTTAAGGTACACATAAAATAACCTCAAGCTAGAAACTATGTGACAAAACTTTAATCATGCATCATGCAATCTCCATGAGAGATTCTCTCTCTCTTAGCTACACCAGACATTGGTGTTTTATTGTATGTCCAGTTGGACATGCACTAAATTCTTTAAACAATACCCCCTTCTCAATCAAAATAAAGAGTACCCACTCTACATCTTGACAAACTTTTAGTCTGATAAACTTATTGAAGTACAAAGACAAATTGGACTTAGCTTTCAAAGTATATATACCTACATGCCTAGAGTAATCATCAACAAAAGGAATGAAGTACATGTAGTTACCAAAAGTGAGTGTTTGCATTGGACCATAAACATCATTATATTGCAAGTTGTAGTTTGCAAACAACTCTCACTCTTTTGGATAGAAAACATGATAAATCTTAACCAATTGACAACCCTCACAAATAGTGCCTCAAGAGTAGAAAATGAAGATACCATATTTTCTTTCTACACAAGGGCAACAAACTAGCAAAATTCACATGACTATGCCATGTATGCCAAAAGTTTCACATTTGAAACAACTTGCAAATCTACAACTTCATGTGTCATATCTTCTACACATTTACCATGATTATTGATATTTATAACCCAAGATATAGTAAACTGAATGCAATGATTTTCTCACCACAACAAATATCACGAATCATATATCTCTCATAACAAATTGGACAATCAAGCCAATATTGGCAAGTGCAAAAACCAATAGCAAATTCTTCTTGATTTTTAGTACATACAAAGCATCTACAAATGTGAAACTATTACCATTAATAGTAATCATCATGATTTTTTCGATTGCTTTAAAAGGATAAGAGGAGTTATTGATAGATGTGGGAGTACTACCCTTAGGGGCATGCTCAAGAGAAGCGAACAAGCTATATTGAGGAATAATATGCTCAATGGTACCATACATCAAAGTTCCATACATTTATCCACAACAAACATGAAAGAATCATGTAAAAAGGAGTCGTACTGCTTTGGACACTAAATTCCTACTCTGTTGTCTACACAATATTTGCATGTTTTGATTTAGGAGAGGCATAAATAACAACTACACTACTCTCTTCTTCACCTCTATCACAATAGTTTAGGACAATTCTTAATGGCATAATCTTTTGTCTTACAATACCTATAATATATCTTACTCTCATTTTTCTTATCATCCTTATTAGCCTTCTTTATCTAAAATAGTAGCAGATTTTTTCTTACTAGTAGAAAAGGTAGGTTCTCCTTTACCTTTTTGATCAATCACAAAAGCTTAATCTATAACACGTATAATTGACTTGTTTTGCCAAGATTTCTCTTCTTGTAAGAAAACAACAAAAGACAAAGTATTTGAATTGCCGTTCATCATTGAAAGAGAGTAGATTCAAAACTTTGATAATAACCAAGAGTAGCTTTGCATTAAAATGTGCTCCTCTAAATATAAGTTTAATTTATATGCATAACTTTGTCTAATGACCTACTCGCCAAAAATACAAGACACAACAGTTATTTGCCATCTATCTACCAAGCATAGTGCGACCAGTCCTACATGTGGCACCATCCATAACAAGTCACTATTGTGTCACAAATAAACAAATGAAAATATACAAAAATAATAAATAGAATTTTTATTTCATAGCAATTATCATATCATTGTTTCTTGCTATCTTCCATACAACAAAGCATGCATGCAATGTCATAAACGCACCCAATGAGCCATCCTGTGATGTACTTTTTGAAGATAGAGTTTGGAAATCTACAACTTTTATTTTAAATTCTTCTCAGTGCTTCAAGCGCTTCAATTTATTTGTCTATCCAAGTTTTCAATCAAATTCAACATTTAGATTGTTACATTATTGTCTTATGCTCTTTCTACATGATGAAACTAGAAGGGACCTAGCATGTAGCAGCACATTTGGGGCCTCCTAAAGTTTTCTTCCCATTGTTAATCTTCAAATGTGCCAAAATAGTCCTCCTATTTCACTTGCATTGTTGCAAAATTTGGAACTTCTTTCTTATGATGCTAAGCATGTCCACATAGTACTTTCATTTGTTCTTTGTATATGCCATGAATGGATATTGCACTTGTTTCTCCTATAGACTGGACCAAAACCTTTTACCATAATGTTAGGGAGTTCTAATGAAGCTTCTTGCATTCTATAGGCTTGTAAATACACCTCAAATATCAAAGCCAATCTGTGTACAAAGTATAAGCATAAAACAAGATTGAGTGGAACTTCTTCTCCTTCTAGATTGTGATTGTCAAGCCAAAATGAATGGTACCACTTTCTAGAAAAAGCAATGTGGACTACTTTAATGGCTCTTAGAATCAACATAAGACATGGCCAATGTTTGAGATGTATAAGGGAAGAGGAACCAACCTTCTTAGAGACCACAAATTTTTGAGGTGTAAAAGAGATGAGGGGGAGACCCTTATGCACCTATTTATCAACATGTTAAAAAGCCTTGAGATTATTGGATCACCTATATTGCCCCACCATTTAGTTTGGTAATGTATAATTTAATTAGATAGTCTATAGTTACAATTCTCATGCTTTGCCTAATCACAACAAAGTACCTCAAAAACGTTGTTTTATCCATATCATCTCTACTCTCATGGTAACTTGAATAAATGATTATAATCAATAAAACTTTGGAAGGATCAAGGGACAAGGTGATCAAAGAGGAGGTGGAGATGAACATCATGTTTGTCAATTCAAAGTCCCTTACGCTCCAAATTTTCTCTCTTTCCACTTGTTTGTGAGCAAGTTTTTTTGAGTACCTTTAGGTAGGCCATTATCCTTACATTCTCTTTGGTTTCCTTTAGTCAATAGCATTATTGCTTTGGAAAAGTGAAATGAAAATATTCAAGATCTTATTGCCTCAATAGTTAACATTTTAAATGTTTAGAAATGATGATTTGCTATACTTGTCACCATAATGATTAGTAGCATTGTTCATACTCACATTCCTCATGGTTAACCTAAGCTTTGTTCCTTTTTGTTCATGAATAATATTTCAATAAGTTGAGTTTATTACTCTCAGGGTCCCTTTTGTACCCTAGCCAACATATGCTCATCACTCATGCTAACACAATAGATAATCCTATCTCTAACGCTAGCATGAGCTTGAAGACTACTTTTGGTGTGAAGAATAGCATGCAAACCATACTTTGGAGATATGAGGACATTTGCAATCTAAAATTTTCAAGTTGGCATCACACACTGTAACTTAGACACTTTGATTGAAACCCTAATATCTACCACACTAGCTTATTGTCAATGTTTAGATCTATCCTTCCTTCAACTGCTTAGTTTAGGTAAGCCATTGTGATAACAAGGTGATAAGCCCTCCTTGTGATAAAATAACCATGTTTGTATGTTTCATGAAGAAACATGTATGTTATCACCAAGTAGAGCACACATCTCATACCTAAATAATGCATATTCTTCAATCCATATTCAACACCTATTCTTTAAATAGCATTGGGCTTGCGTTGGCTTTATAATAACCTCTTACAATGATATTTGTTGCATGTTTTACAAAACTATTAATAAGATAAATCCCTTCAATTGCATACAACATGGATGCTTTTGATTGATAAGTTTGCTTAATTTATAGTATAAGGTCACAAAAATGACGAGTAAAGAGAACAACATATATGGTATATCTTGTACCTCCGGGTCTTCAAAGCAATCATTGCATGGAAAATTCATTGGCGTTGTAGGAGAGGGAAGGGAATTTCTTTCTAGATGAATTTGATGAAAAATTGTTCTAGAAGGATGGCTCTACCGAATGCTTGAAAATGATGTGGAGAAGAGGGGTATGGAAAATTGGTATTACATGGTTGAATTTATGGAAATTTGGTACTACATGGTAGAATTCATGGGAAGGCCCGAGTTAAATAATGTGGAGGAGAGGGGCTATAGAAAGTTGGTGGTAAGTGGTTGAATTCAAGGAAAAACCCGAGTTGGTAGGAATGGGTAGATGCGAGAAATGACATCTTTGTAAGATCAATAACATACAACATTGACAACAAACCGTCCACATGAAGAACAAGCACATCCCACGATATGAGACACACACAAATTTTCCTCTTCAGATTGCAGATTTGTATAAATAGACAAGACATAGGCTAGATTGTGATAGCACATCCATGGCAGGCACATTATATCCCTCATATGTGGAAACACTCTCTTGTTGCCTTTGCCAGCTTAGAAAGCTAGCAATTGAGGCACCACATTCGTGATAGCACAGAGAATTCTTGATAAAGGAGGCAGCCCATTCCTGCATCTTTAACACTTCATAATAGCACAGGCAAGAGCCATTCCTTGACCTGCAACAATTAATGATGGCAAAGAGAAGCCAATTCTGAATCTGCAACAATCAAGGATCGCACAGATAACCCATTTCTCAGTCTGCAGCAATTAACTCATCTAAGCCACTGTTGGATCTGCAGCAGACAATTGATTGCCCATAGCCCCCCCCACCCCCCCCTCCTCTCCCTCATATTAATATGCATATGGCCTGAAGCATCATTAATGCAGCAGCAGCAGCAGCAGCAACCAGAGGGGAAGGAAGATAGCCCCCTCTTCATCAGAACTGAAGCATCAATAGTGCCGCAGCAGCAGCAACAACCAGAGGGGAAGGAAGATGCCCCCCCTATCACCAGAAAACGCAGACGAGTCTGCATCTGCTGTGGCGCAGCCACAGGCATAATCCTTCTCATCGGATTAGTCATCCTGGTGCTGGCTCTCACTGTCTTCAAGGCCAAGGACCCCACCATAACCCTGCAGGACATCACTGTACAGGGATTGGACGTAAACCTTGGACAAGGCTTTCCAACGACACCATCTGTCAATCTCACCCTCGGCCTCGTGCTCTCTGTGCGAAACCCTAACAGGGCGAGCTTCCGATACGCAGGCACTACGTCACATGTGTTCTACCGCGGCAGCGAGGCTGCGGCGGTTGCTATCCAGGCGGGCAAGATCAAGGCGCGCAGCGAGGCGAGCATGGCCACGGTGGTCACGGTAATTGCGGACCGGCTGGCCCGGAGCACTAGCCTGCTCTCAGATGTGGTGGCAGGCTCGCTGCCGTTGTCGGCGGCCACGACCATAGCGGGGCGGGTGACGGTGCTGCGGGTGATCCATCACCATGTGCGTGTCTCCTCCAACTGCAGCTTCACTGTCCTCATCCAGAGCAGGTCTGTGAGCAACATGGACTGTCATAACACTGCGCACCTCTGACTGTCCGGAGTCCATGTCCATCCTTCTCACAAAACATAGCCATGAGGTGACTAGGGCCTGCACTGCCTTTACATTAGAAAGCAAAATAAGGAGTCCACGTACCCACAATACTTGATCCACACTCAAACCACTAGGCTTTCACCCCCTTGGTCACATTAGTCATTTTTTAACACAATAGATGAGAGCAAATTTGTTCCACATATCCCTTCAGAGCTATCGCCTATCCTATACCGCCATCTCTTATTCCAAGTCCAATTCCAATATCTACTCTTACCATGGCAAATCCAAGCATAGCCACCAAATCTCAGGCAATGCTGTATTCAAGCCAACTAAAACAACTATTAGAATCACAAATGGTTGAGTAAAAGGCCATGTATGCATGTGAACAATAGCTCATCACAAGTAGCCGGACTGTGAAATAAGATGCACTAACTTGATCAAATTATGATCGTGGACATCATAATATGGAAGAGAAGCACTCAACATAACAATAAAAGTTGGGAGTTTATAGTATGAGGAAATATATCTTTGGAAAAAGGCACTTCAGAATTTAGGTGTTGATCCAAGAAAGTGCAAAGGCATTGGAATTATATAGTTCACTTAATATGCATGTTTTCTCTAAACAATTATAAGCATTGAGGCCCATGAAATACTATGTGCTTATTTACAAAGAAATGTACTTTACAATGGTTAGGAGAGGGCTATGGCATCATCTACTAAGAAGGGTAGAGTGAACAAAGGAGTGAATGTAAGGTTTCTAACAAGTGTGCCGCTTACATCTCCAACCCTCTTTTTGTTGTTTCATCATGTAATTTTTGGCCATTTTCCTAAAGCTTCTATGGCAATGAAAAATTTCAAGCCACATCAAATGCATTAGCATTATGAAGAATGCTCTCAACCTACTTTTTCCAAAAACGAACCCCTACTCTTCACCAACTCCACATTCAGCATATGCATCTCCCAAGAAACCCCATATCAAGCTCATAGCTTGTTAAAGCACATCCTATGCTTCTGCAAACAAGGTGCACATATATGCTTCTTGCACCCATATTATGCCACAAGCTTTTATGCAAGAAGTAATGCAATATGCTCAAGAGATGAACCCTTAGGTTGCGTGCATAACAAGGAGTTTAGCACTTCTTCAACAAACAATATCACTGTTCACTACAATAGAGTATTTCACAATACTTTTTTTTTTTGAAGTTCCAACCTATTAAGCAATTGATATGCTTCTACGAAAGAACCGTGCTGCAAATACATGTTTTGCCAAGATTTAACTTGAATTCATCGATGAAGAGGGATGGTAATGAAATCCCATAGAGTGAAGATCAAGGATGCTCTCAATTTTGTATGACCAAATCGCACAATGGGTCCCATCTAGTGTCTAGTCAAGGGAAAGTTGGTAAGGACAAGCACTTGCACTTGGGGTGCCCTCAAAAAGGGGAAGGGAACGAGGAAAAGGATAGGTGAGAGGTTGGTTAAGGTCCGCAGCTTAATACATCTCATGATCGCATGGACCTTTACATCGATTCTCATGATCTTGAAACTCTTTGCAATGTGATGTCCCTATTTTTCACATCTAACACCAATGTTTTTCAATGCTAACGCCTAGGTTTCTTAATGCCATGTGGACCCCTTATAGTTTAAAGGAAATAAGCCATCATTTATATAGGCTATATATTTAGAAAATATGGGTTCTTCTTAAGTCAATAGATTGTCTAAAAAAAAACCATCAAATTGCCACTAAGCAGCCACCCATCAAAAGCCACAATATTGACAACACATCCCTCTCCAAGTCAAATAGATGTCCACATAGCTACATCAATACCCTCATCAAGCCATCTTACTTTGTTGCCATTATGGTCAACAAAGCCGTTGTTATCAAGATCAATGTTCATCTTCATATTGCTTGCCATGCCACCATCAAACACCACTACCTTATCCAATAAGATCAACACCATTAGCCACGATATCATTTTCAATGTCAACATAGCTCAAGCTACAATAGATTCCATAAAAAATCATTGGTCAGAAATCTGCATTTCCATAAGGCAAAATGGTGATTTGTGAAAGACATAACCAAAGCATTAGCATAGACATTGCTTTTATGTGTTTTGTTTTAAGCATTACCTTAAACTCTTATTTTGCATGCTTAAATTGAGATGGAACTATTGTGTTGATTTTATTCTGAATATTGACCCCCTCCATCGTGCTTATGTAGTTAGGGAGAGCCATTAGTAAGTTAATTGTGATGTAGTTGAGGTATTACTCAAGACTAGGAGCAAGACAACCACTAGTGGACCGTTCAATAATGATGATGAAATTGTGTTTTTTAAAGACAACCTAACATTATGGGCACAATTTAGGTGGGCAAAATACCAACTATTCAGAGAGACAAGGGTCATGAGAGCGGAGATGGTCCCTAGAAAAGCTCAAATGTAATGTTGATAGTAAGCAACAAAGCTGGTATGCTAAGGCATTGACAAGGTTTAGGGTCAAGGGATAACTACACTAGGGCATAGGATGCCATGAGATGAGTATAAAGGTATATAAGACAAAGGGTCAAAGGTTGGGTGATCAATGTGAATGGACTTACTAAGCTCAATCTAAATATAGAGACCATACATCTACCTAATGATACTAGTGTGGTGCTCAAAGTGGTCATGCATTTGAGTGTCTAGGAGATTAACTAAGCTTTTCTAAACCTCTATGCTCATGAGAAGCTAGGTCTTGCATGCATGCATGATATTGATATTAGAGTGATGTCACAACAAAAGATTAGTGGTTCCTTTAGATGCTTGTTCTAAGTTATTTTATTATGCAAGATAGCCACCAAGGTGGTGAGCATGAGTGTTTTTTGAGTGCCTCTCCATTGCAATTCGCATTTCACCCCTGTGAAGTATTCTATATAATACATAGCCTGATCAATGGATAATGAGTTCATATTATTATGGATGATGAATCAACTCATAGCATTCCTAACTATACATTAGTTAAGACATTGTGTATGCTCGAGGTGTCCAATACTCATGCCATTTCTCTTATGAATGGGAGCACCAAGGATGTATGGGGCATAGAAGTACATGATGTTTCATTAGAAGTGCAAGGGTATACTATGAAGAAAAACTTCCAAATTATGCACATGACTAGGTGGTTGCACAACATGGGTAGCACACTATAATGTAGTTATGAGCATAACACTCTTCAGTTGTGTTTGAAAACAATGGTGTACACTTTTTTTTATATATGCCATCCCCTCCGATTTAAAAGTAGTTTTTTATTTGAGGACAATGGTGCCCATGTTTCATTTATTTTATTTATATTGTTTCTATTTATATCGTCACACGAGTTTGTATCTTAGATTGATGACTTTGTGGATATTTCTTTAGTGGAATCTAATGATAAATTAAGTGAATGCTCACTCTCTGTCCTCTCTTTAAAAGAAATTTCATCTCATTGTAGCATTTCCTTATGGACTTTTCTTCTCTTTCTCTACAACGTGTTCATAATAAGGTGCCAAAAACATTTAAGAAATCTGATGATTCATTTCGTTATGATTTTCCACCTAGTTTACCTCTTGAACATATTGTAACGCAACAATATTGGCGTTCTACTAGTGAGTAAACCCAATCATCGACCACCTTAACGACTTAGTGCTAATGAAGCTAGCAAATTGGAGAAGCAATGAATTAATTATCTTCAATAAGGAATTATTTAACTGAGTTCTTTTCCATGGACCTCACCAATATTGTTGGTGAAAAAGGATGGGCCCATGTATATATGCATAGACTATGGTGACCTAAATGTGATCACAATAAATAATAAATATATGCTTCCTAGTCTTAATGAGTTGTTTGATCAATTTAACGAAGAATCATACACTATCAAGATTTACTTGAGATCAAAGTACCATCAAGTATAAGAGGATGTGCCTAGAATGGTCTTTCAAATGCATTTTGGCCATTATGAGTTTTTGGTTATGCCCTTCCATGTAACTAATCCTCATGTAGAATTCATGACATGTATGGATAGTCTCTTACATCCATTTAGAAAAAATTATTGTTGTTTCCCTTGGTGACATCCTTATTTCAATCGTTATGAAGAAGAATATTGGGAACATCTTTGCTTAGTCTTTGACTTTCTCAATAAATAGAAACTCAAAATAGCTATCACTACTATACCAATGCTAGCTACAGTTGCTCAACACAAACCATTTGCAGTGGAAAGTCATGCTACAACCACAACTGTTGGATCCATGTCACTCCAAGAGGGTAGACCTATGGCTTTGAAAGTCAAAAGTTAGATAAGGCTCAACAAAAATATTCTACATATGAACACAAGTTCTAGTGCAATTGTTTATGCTTTTAAAAAGTAGTGCAATCACTTGTATGGTGCTATATTTGGGGTAGTATTTGATCAAGAGAGTATTAAGTGATTTTCTACTTGAAGGGATTTGAAGGGAAGAAAGACTAAATGGACTAAAATTCTTTAAGAGTTTCACAGCATATTGCTCTATTGCAAAGGTCAATACAATGTTATATATAGCTCATACTCTATGTAAAATGCTTGAGATTCCATCTCTCTTGTTTCAAGAAGGGAAGGGGCATCCAACTTTGAGAGGAACCACAAACCTATAACTCTATATATAAAAGCCAAAATAAGAATGGATAAGCTAATTCTGTGGTATGCAAGCTTAAGAGATCTCTTCTCCTTCTTACTTCTACTCTATCTTCTTGTGCATCATCTTGAGAGTGAAGGAGAGTGAGAATTTGACAATGAGAGAGAGTGTGTGTGAGTGAGTGAGAGTGAGGGACTTGAAGAGTGAAGCTTCTCTCTTGCTTCACACTTTTCTCTTCTTTCCCTTTTTCTTGGGTGAGAGGCAAATTGGAGGAGGGGTTGGGTTGCTTTTCTTCTTTGTGTTCTCTCTTGTGGATGGAGTACTTGCAAATTAGATCAAGAGTGATATAGTAGAGGAGGCCCATCGAGGGCCGCTAAATGGATTTTGGATCCACTTTGCCAACCTTCATGTTGCAACATTAAGGAAAGGTAAGAAGGTGAGCTTGCTACACCCTCATTGGTTTATACATTCTTGCTTTCATGCGGTTTGAGAGAAGGATAGAGAGATCGATGAGAGCGATAGATGTATTGGCTATGTAAGAGGTAGTCGTCACCAAAATGGGAGAGGTGCTTAGAATAATGAGTGTTCCATCAAGTCTCTCACCAAGATTGAGAAAGCTCCAAGATTTTGGGTCCATTTGTTGGACACAATAGAATTAATTGTGAATGTGTACATCCTCTCCATCGTGCATCAAAATAGAAGAATGAAATCCAAAGCACATACTCCAAAACAAAATAGAAGTTGGAGCCATAAAATGCGTATGAGATAGACCAAGCAGAATGAAATGGGAAAAGATTGGCTTAATTTTGTGACATTTTGATTAAATTTTGGTTGTACAATGATGGAGGAACACCTCCACACCTTGTTCAAACTGCACTTTATTTGAATAAGATATGACACTTTTAGAAGACAAACATGAAGATAACAAGCCAAAACCATGATCTTAAATGCTCTCCAAGTAAGAATACACAAATGAACCCTAATTCTAATACACGTATGTGTGATATTGCAAATTGGAACTCATGTTCAAGAAGTCTGGTTTGAAAACTTAGATATAGAAAATTAAGAGCTCCTACCATCTTCTCATGTTAGGATCAAACTCATTGCAAAAAGAGGGCATATTGTTGATGCCCTCATCAATGAAGGAGTGGACATATTAATCATGAAGCTTGGAGATTGATCAATCACAGTTTACACCAACAAGTGCAACCCTAAAACATAATGGGGAAAGACCATGTTCTCTCGTAGGTAAAAGCAAGATCCTCACCATCATCAAAACTAAGAGCTTAATCATCATGTAGCATGTGCTTCCAAACCATGGATATGGGAAAAGATGTTGTTCTTGATAGAGCTTTCTAATGGACAACCAAATGTGAGGTTGACTGCATGGTACAAAGAATACAATTAACCCTCTCGAACATATGGATAATTACAACTTTCAGCAAAGGGAACCTCACTGGCCCTTAGTGGAAAGGCAAGAAACAAATCCATGAAGCGAAAGAAAGGCCTTGTAAGGAAAGCAAGGAAATACTTAAGGAGTTGTTTCAAGCACACAATGAAGAGAGAAAATGAGTTGTTAGGACCATTCTCATGCAAGAAATCTAGTAAACAATGCCTAGGATATGGTATGGACCTACAAAACCATTGCAACCAAGCAATAACAATCTCATTAAAAAACAAAGAAAAAGGCCCAAATCTTATAGATAAAGACATCGATGGAGGCTTAGGATACCCACTATGAGAGACCTTCATCATAGTATACCCAAATGTCCCCTCAATGAAAGAAAAACCAATATAAATAGACTAGACTTGAAAATGGGTAACTAAGGGTGGCAACATTGATTGAAACTCCCAAGGAGAAGCAACCGCAATCAATCAAGAGAGAGCCCTAGAGCCTATAACTAAGCTAGAGTAGTCCCCACCAACACCAACACACAAGTGCTTAATGGAAGAGAAACAATTGAAAAGCTAGACTCTCCAAAAAATGAGGCAATTGAATCATCATAGCCTAGCAATGGTGCTCACCATGAGCTAGAGAAGTCCCACAATGATGTTGGGGTAAAGGCGCATGTTCCTTGCCACTCGTCTATTAGTTACACTAAAAATACCCACACATCTGTACATTGCAGGTGGTGGGCGCCCATCAACTCTCACTTCATTCTTTATTCTTTCAGTGATATTTGAATAAAGGGAAGACCGATCACACATGTGACTTCTAAAGTTCCCACATTATGTGTGTGTATCTCTCTTGCTCTTACTCCTTCCACCATAACTCTTGCTTTCCGCTTCGTGCTTCCACTTCATGGGTCACTCCCTTCAATCGTGTATCAAAGCCATCTTCCCTAAGAGCTTGAGCCTGGCATTGCTTTAGCCTGTATTCAAATGTTTCTTCATTGGCAGCCATGGATTCTTTACCCTGAGGTATACATTGAGCTCTACCTTCTCCCTGACTTCTTCCTATCAACTGAGGCTTGTCCCAAGGCTTCCCCAAGCCTTCAATATCATCAGCAGTAGTAGCCACAATGGTAGGGACATCCAGCATGATTTGCGCTTGCATGTCCTTATCCTTCTCCAACTTCATCCCACCCTTTCCCAGTTGGAGGCATTGTCGTCGGCACCTAGCAACCTTGTGGACTCTCCCTTGACATTGGTCTTGTCATTCTAGGCATCATTTGAAGCTCTCGGGATCAGCCATTAATTCACAATTTATGATAGTTTTCTATCATATAGTTCAGGACAACACTTCATTAATTGTCTAGAAGTCACTTATGCTTCCGAGATGTCTATGTGATGTCCGATCATTTGGGAATCTTATGCCAATGTGCTGGAATGCTTTGGGACTAATTTGAGCACTCTCTTGCTCAGTTTTACAAAAAAAAATTAATGTTGTAATAACTAGGGTTTGAAGCCTATTTTATCATTGAAAGCATATGCCTATTGCTCCCAGGTGCTTTTACTGATTATTTCGAGTGATACACCAATGCTTGTGGTTCGTGTTATACGCTTGGTTATGCTTCCAAATTGCCTTTGAGCTAAGATTGGGTGGATCCTTTGAATCTTGACATTGGCTATCACTCAATGTTATGTATGGTTATGTAATGCTTAGATAAGAGCTTTGCAAGGTACTTTGATCGGATGCTTCCAAATCTATGCTATTTGGATCTTGGATGTATGGATGTCTTTCACATGATGTTTTGAGCTTTGTTTGCTTGTCTGACATTTGACTTTTCTTCCAGTGGAAGCCACTTCCTGACATTTGGATATTACATTGAACTTTTGCTTACGTAGTTGTGCTTGAGGGTCTTACAAAGAGACCGTAGGACTTGATGATATGTTCATGCTCTTGTCATGATTTGTGTACATAGTTTATGCTTAATGGGTTGATCTAACATTCCTTTGGGTTGGCACCTGTCTCTATCACGATGTTGTCAGTTATGTATGCATCTTGGTTGGTTACATACTAAGCTTCCGATGCATTGTTTAGTCTGTTGTGCCTCTAGTTGGTCTCTTCTATTACCCCATGAGCCCCACTCTATGCATGATGGTTATGCCTATGGGATGTATCTAAGAGCACATTGATTCTTTGACAGTTCTTGGTAGTAGTAACATATTCGCTCACTATTAGTTGGAGCTATTCGCTGGCAATTGTTGCAATTTGTATTATATCAGTGATTGCTCGTCTTTGGCATTGATTTCTTAATTATATATTCCATCTTTAGCATGTTGTAATTGCAATTTACTACACTATTTATGTGAGTAGTCGCCTTCATTTGACAGTTCTTTGCATTGAGATTGTGGAAAGTTCATTATTTGGCCAGTACCCTGTATTTTCATATTGATCTTGCACTAGTTTTAGGGCTGTTCGCAATAATTACAGCAACTTGTTTTGATAGTTTGTGCACTTGCTTGCCTTCATTATGGCTGGTGGCTCGACTAATAGTGATATCTTTAATATTGACGAGTTGGATGGCACCAACTATTGCTACTAGAAGGCCAAAATATTTGACAAGTTTTAGTTTTAAAAATGTAGGTTAGATCCTTCAAACATAAGGGTGTCAAGCCCGAACTTATTGATGTAGGTGATTGGGCTAAATTAGATAAGCTATGTAAGTCTACCATCATATTATCCCTCTCTAAGTAGGTGTTCTATAATATTGTCATTGATAGGCAGTTCACATGGAAATTATGGAAAAATATTTACAATGTTTATGACAAAAAGAGCCCCACTTCTCATATGTATTGGCTGAAGCAACTCATGGACCTTCACATGAAGGAGGATGCTTCTATGTCAACTCACTTAAATGAGTTTCATCCCATTATCAATCATTTGTCTTTGCAATGGATTGAATCCAAGGCTGCTCTTCTTTCCTTGTTTCTCTTGGTTACATTGCGTGAATCATGGGGTACATTTCATATTGCTATGTGTGCCAACATACCTACTGATGGGTTACAATTATAAGATGTAGAGGGTGCACTCTTGACTAAAGAGGTTAACAAGAAGAATGTGATGCTTTTCGGACTTCTCATGCTTTGTAATTAGAGGAAATAATGGTAGGGGTAGTAATGATCACTATGATAGAGACTCAGTAGTCTCACTCCACTCACGTGGACAGACTCACAATAAGTCTCGTGGTCATAAGTCCTCATTGAGTTGTCATTATTGGGGGAAAGAAGGGCATATTCGGCCACAATGGCATAAAATGTGCAAAGACAAGCGCAAAGAAAAGGGAAAGTGTAAAGCACATGATAGAAATGATTATCACAACATTGTCCCTAGCAACTCCAATGCTAACATTGAAGAGATTAATGTTGTGCATAGACTAATTTTGATGATGATTTCATGATTGCAGCTTCTTCTCTTGATACTTCACAGCTGATTGTTGATGCTTTATCAAGGCATACTTAGTGTTGGTTGTGGTAGATTCAAGGGCTTCTTTCCATGTGACCACTCATAAAGCACACACTACTCTTGACTATCAGGTTGCATTTAAATAATTAATTTATTAACTAAGTGGATAAAATTTTAATTAAATAACTAATTAATTTATTGATTAATTGTTAAATAAACTTTTAGCTAATATAATTAATTAACTAACTACATATTTAACTTACTTTTAACTGATTTAATTTAACTTTCTTGGGGGGGTTTTAATCACCTAAAATAATTCTTTTGTTCGGCCCCATGAGGAGGTATGGTCTAGAAAACCTCCCTCATATGCTCATTTGCTTGTCTTTGGTGTGAAGCTTTCTGCCATTACCCAAGGTCAAGTGCAATAAGCTAGATTCTAAGTGAAAGGGAAGTAGAACCCAGGAGGAAGGAGCTTGGCGGTGAGAGCTATGGCGGATGGAGAGCAAGAGCAAGACAGAGAGAGAAACTCAAAGTGGGAACTCCAACAACCACAATGTGTGGTCGGGCATTTCTTTATTGAAACTGTCACTAAAAGAATAAAGAATAAGTGACTGTGACGGGTGCCCGCCACCTGCAGTGTGCAGTGACGAGTACTGTCAGTGTAGTAATACACGGGCAGCTAGGTGGAGGCGCCTTTACCCCCAAAAACCTCCCACTTAAAGGCAAATCTGCCTCAGTGAGAGAGAAAAGAAAAGAAAAGACAATACAACATGTACACATGTACAACAGGATGAGGAAAAAGACGTCATCTCATCCAACGCCCATCAATCTCTCGAGGAAGGCAAAGCACTCTGTAGTGAGGCTCTTCGTGAGCAAGTCTGCAGGATTGTGCTCAGTCGAAATCTTGACAAGGTCAACAAACCTGTCCTCAATGACCTCGTGAATGAAGTGATACCTCACCTCAATATGTTTCGTCTTCATATGGAAGACCATTCTTGGCCAACTGAATGGCACTCATAAAATCTGAATGCAGTGTAGGCATAGCATCTATCATATCAAGGTCTACAATCAAACGGCCTAACTAGATAGCCTCCTTGCAAGCCTCTATGGCTGCAATATACTCGGCCTCTGTAGTAGAAAGAGCTGTACACTTCTACGCCTTGGACATCCAAGAGATAGCCCCTCCAGCATAAGTGAACACATAGCCAGAAGTGGACTTCCTACTATCTGCATGTCCTGCATAATCAGAGTTAGTGTACCCCATGACTCTTGTATCCTGGCTGCCATAGGAAATACACATATCTATTATGCCCTTCAGGTACCTCATGATACCCTTCATGACATCCCAATGTTTCTTGCCAGGTGTAGCCATATAATGTACCACAATCCCAACTGCAAAAGCAATATCTGGACGGGTGGCTATCATGGCATACATAAGACTGCCCACGACTGATGCATATGGAATCTTGGCCATCTCGGCCCTCTACTCATCTGTTTGCGGACAATCGACTTGTGAAACCTTCACATGAGAAGGTAATGGATAGCCAATAGGCTTAACATCCTGCATATGAAAGCACTCAAGGACTTTATGAATGTACTCCCTCTGTGACATATAGAGTAATCCTTGAGATCTATTGTGCGTAATACACATACCAAGTATATGAGAGGCATGTCCTAGATCTTTCATCCCAAAGCTCTTCTTGAGCTGAGCCTTAAGAGCATCTAGCTCCTCATGAGCTATCCCTGCTGCTAAAAGCATGTCATCCACATCGAGTACCAATATCAGTAAAGAACCATCACGTGCTTTCTTTGTGTACAAGCACGGATCCATAGCACTGCAGCTGTAGCCCTGTGATTGCATGAATGCATCAAACTTATGATACCATTCCCTAGGTGCCTGCTTCAAGCCATATAGACTCTTCTTTAGCTTGCACACTAGGTGTTCCCTGCCAGGGTCTGCAAAGCCCTTAGGCTGCTCCATGTAAGTCTCATCATGCAAGTTTCCATGTAAAAAAAGCCATCTTGACATCCATCTGGTACAAGTCCAGGTCAAGCTGTGCAACCAAAGCCAAGACTAAGCGTAGGGTGGTCATCTTGACCACACGGAAAAAAGACTTCATCAAATTCAACACCATGCTCCTGCTTAAAGTCCTTAGCAACCAATCGAGCCTTGTATGCCAACTTGAGGTGTCGAGGGGTACGTTTTAGCTTGTACACCCACTTGCATAGCAAAGCCTACTTACCTTGAGGCAAGGAAACCGAATCCCAAGTCTGATTCTTATGCAATGAGTCAAGCTCAGACTGCATAGCCTTCTCCCAAGAGTGACAATCACCCCTGTGCATAGCCTCATCATAAGTGAGAGGCTCTCCTGCATTTGTAACCAGTACATAATCTATAGAGGGCGCAAAATGGTCAGGAGGTCGTCTATCTCTAGTAGAACGCCTCAACCCAAGCTATGTTGCATGACCAACATCATGTCTAACATCAGTATGTCTAACATTTGGGCCATGAGCATCAGGTGATGCTGCAAGCTATCTAGCTGGCCGTGGAGCGGCGGGCTGTACGGGAGCAAGTGGCTCCTCTTGAAAGATAACTCTGCGTACCTCAACCACTTTCTCAGGCTGCATATGCATTTTGTCCTCATGAAAGATGACATCATGGTTGCGGATCACTTTCTGCGCCTACGGATCCCATAGACGGTAACCTATCTCTCATGCATCTCCATAGCCAATGAAAATGCATTTGCCACTTTTAGGATCCAGCTTATTGCATTTGTCCTTGGGCACATGGCAGAATGCCTCACATCCAAAGACATGCAAATGATCATAAGAGGGGGGCTTGCCTCCTCTGCAACCTAAAAGTCAATGCCACTGCTAGGTGATCTATTAATGAGATGCACTGTAGTAGTAACTGCCTCAGCTGTAAAGTGCTATAGTAAGCCAGCCTGGCTAAGCATGCTATAGACCCTTTCTTGAATGGTCCTATTCATGCACTCAACCATACCATTCTGGGGAGCGGTGTAAGGGGCGGTCAACTGATGCTTAATACCCCGCTCATCACAAAACTGCTCAAAAGCACGTGACACATACTCACCCCATTATCTGACTTTAGGCATTTCAGCCTATTCCCAGACTGGTTCTCTACAAATGCAAGCCAACGCTAAAAGGTGTCTAAGACATCGTATTTTCTCTTTATGGGATAAGCCCAAACCTTACGTGAGTAATCATCTATGAAAGTAACAAAATACTTTGCCCCACCTAGTGACTGATAGGGCATGGGCCCACATACATTTGAGTGCACAAGAGCCAAGGGCTCACCCATGCATTTCTTACCAAACTTTTTATGCGTATTCCTAGTCTGCCTGCCATACAAACAATGATCACAAGAATCAAAATGCAAAGAGTCAAAAGGCGAAAGATACTGCAAAACACAGAGCATTTTCATTCCTTTAAGGGACATATGCCCCAAACGAGCATGCCAAAGGGATACATGGGGGATAGAACCCATAGACAAAACATGATTCAAGGTAGCTCCAGATACAAGTAAGGGATAGAGGCTGCCAGACTTGGCACCTCTTGCAAGCACAAGCCTGCCACAAGTAATCTTCCATGTGCAGAGTCTCCAAAACACACAAAATACCCTGCATATCAAGTTGTCCAGATGACATAAGGCTGCGAGTCAACGCAGGTACATGGCATACATCATGCAAAAAAAAAGAACTGCCAAAAGGAAACTGCAGCCTAACATCTCCAATGCCCACAATATCAAGAGACATATCATCACCAAGATGCACAGAACCAGAGATGGTATGATAGGTATGAAACCAATCTCTACAGGGTGTCACATGAAATGATGCACCGAATCCAAAATCCAGCACTGTGCATACATAGAATGGGTCTCAGAAGCCGGTAAGGCATCTCATGAAGAAGCTGCAAGTATGTAATCCTCATCTGAATCAGTGGTGGTCTGCATGACATTAACCTCTTCTATCTTCACACTAGACTTTGCAAGACATTAACCTATTCTATCTTCACACTAGACTTTGCAAGTACAATATTGCGCTCAGAAGACTTTTCCTGCACTTTCTCTTTTCCCTTTTCCTTGCGCTTATCATTATGCATCTTATGGCACTGCGGCCTAATATGTCCTGCTTTCCCACAATAATGATAGGTAAGATCAGACTTCTGTCCACGAGACTTTCTACGGCCACATGACTTTGACCTGGACTTTTGAGAGTCCTTGCCCTTATGATCACTATCATACATGCCATGTCTGCCACCTCTAATGGTCAATGCATGTGAAGAGTGGGAAGAATCATTGTTTTTCCTATTGATTTCCTCATTCAATAAAGCACTCTCAACATCTTTGATTTTCAGCCCATCAAGTTGGTTCGTGCATATGGCAGTACGGAAGACATCCCATGATTCAAGCAAGGTGCCAAGCAAAAACAACGGGTACAAGTTGTCTTTGAAATCAATACCCTATGACAATAGATTCTTCATGATAGCATGAAACTGGCTGAAAGGAGAGGATAGGGATGTCCCCTCCTTCATGTGAAGGTCCATTAACTACTTTAGCCAATACATCTCTGATGCAGGCCTCTGTTGCACATAAAGCTCCTAAATCTTCTCCCATAAGTCCCATGCACTCTAATTCTCATCTTCAACAACATTATGATGGACCTCTTCTGAGAGTGACAAGATAATGGTAGACTTGTATAGCTCATCAACTTCCATCCAAACATCAGCATCCATATCCTCGAGTTTAGCACCCTTGAGATGCAATGGTTTAATCTGCAACTTCTACACCAAGACCTACCATATCTGGGACTTCCAATACCCATAGTTGGTACCATCTAAGTTGGCAATGTTAAAAAGAGTTGTGTCTTTCAAATGACTAGCCATACTATCCCAAATCAAAGCAAAAATACAAAATTGCAGGTTGCTGTAATTAGCAGAAAATGCACTAAAACCACTGCTAAAACTGGCTGAAAGAGTGGATATCACCAAGAGAACCACCTATCCACCGAATATGAACAAGATAACATCAAATAGTAAGCATTACCCTCATACAAGTACTCGAAATCTGCAGATTTTAGCTTGCTTGAATAAATTATAGCAGTATGTAAAACTATCCCAAAGTGAAGCAATCACTGATACATATGTCACTGCAACTGCCAGGTAGCAAGATACATCCAACAGTGAGTGTCAAGGGGCAAGAAGATACCAAGAACTGTCAAACCAATAACCTGTCATGCAAGATACATCTCATAGTTCTAGAATTCATGCATGTAATGGGTCTCAAGGTAAGGGAAGAGACCAAGCATAAGCATAACTGATAGAGCAAGAAGCTCAATGCATAATCATCCAAGATGCAGACAAAACTGACAAACCTGTGATAGAGATAGGTGCCTACCCCAATAGGTGTATCAAATCAGCCCACTATAGACTAACTGCAGACATAAAGCTCTCAAGAGAGCAAATGCATGTAACTGTCCCACAAGCTCAAGTGTAAGTAAAACTCTGTGTATATCCAAATATGCCAAGAGGCTCCCACTGGAAGTAAAGTCAGATGAAAATAGAGCAAGCAACGCTCAAATACATCGAGTACATAGCATTAGACATTCCAAATCCCAGTAGGGTACATTCGGAGCATAAATCCCAAGCTATCTCAGACCCGTAAAGCATAAGCCTGAAAGCATTCAAATAGCATGTAACTGACAACCAAATGTAATGCCCAGTAGGTCCAAAATGCTCAAATACATTCAAAAGCGAAGCTCCAAGTGGCTATCATGCATGGCCAAACCAAATGGCAGCCATATATAACCAAATCATAAATGCAAGAGGCCTGAATGTCAAGCAGTGACAATAGGCATAAACCGGTCCAAAGCATGCCAACTCAATCCAAATGCTAGTGAATGATGACCAAGATGGAGCCTAATCCAAGCTCAAAAGCATTCCGGAACAAAAAAAAAAAGCATTTGACAATCTCCAAATACATCGGTATGATTATTCAAATTGTCGGTAAGCACCCCATATCCAAGAACTAATGCATACACCAAGTAAATGAGCTTCAACCCATTGTATTACAATAGCATATTCACTATCAAATGAAGCTCAATTGGTGCCCAAATCTACTCCAATTCAATTCGAAAGCATAAACATAGCATCCCATAACATCCTTGCATCATTGGGCATCAATAGGCATCAAACGGGCAATGCCAAGAAGCATCAAACATCAAATATCAAGTGCTGCCCTATTTTTGACAGTCCTGGGACTGTCTATACAGCAATGGCTGAAGGTGGAAGCACTCGTATCAATCACTGGGAGCTAAGAACCAATGCCGAGGAGTCTGAAGATGATCGGAAAGCTTGCAAACAATGCCGCGAAGCGCGGTAAGGAGCTGAAAATGCTAGAAGTGGATCAGCTCAGCCCCCTAAAAATGCGCCGCATTTTGCACTAGCTACTTCTAGGGGCTAGGGAGACTTCAACAGTGCTACTAAGCACTTGGCAATGATCTAGGGGCTCCAATACAGCCCTCCAAGGTGCCAAATGAAGGCTGAGAAGTTCGGGGAGGAGGCGAGAGATCAAAACATACGTGCAAATGAAGGTGCTATGGTTGCCATTGAAGTTGAAGTTGAAGCTCTTCAAATTTAGGCTAAAGAGAATGTCGGGCAAGCTCCAATGCCTTCGCTCTGATAATAGTTGAAAGGGAAGTAGAACCCAAGAGGAAGAAGCTTGGTGGTGAGAGCTATGGCGGATGGAGAGCAAGAGCAAGAGAGAGAGAGAAACTCAAAGTGGAAACTCCAACAACCACAATGTGTGGCTGGGCCTTCCTTTATTCAAACTGTCACTAAAAGAATAAAGAATAAGTGACTATGACGAGCACCCGCCACCTGCAATGTGTAGTGGTGCATACTGTTAGTGTATTAAAGTGTAGTAATATATGGGCGGCTAGGCGGAGGCGCCTTTACCCCCAACACTAAGTCTAAGAAACGCATCTCTCTTGGTTATGGGGATGCAAGAGGTGAGATGGGCTATCGCCTATGAGATCCGCAGGCTCAAAAAGTTATCCGCAACCATGATATTGTTTTCCATGAGGAGAAAATACATAAGCAGCCTGAGAATGTTGTTGAGGTACGCAAGGTGGTATTTCAGTAGGAGCCTCTTGTTACTATGCAACCCCCTAAACAACCTGTAGTAATAGATAATGCCCTAGTGGCCTAGGTCCCTGATGCTCCACAAGATGTATAGGCCCTTCAACCAATTTTGAGGCAGTCTACTAGAGATAGACTAAGCCTGCACGATTTGAGCCCTCTATGGATTATGTTAGGGTGGCAAATACTAGTGAGCCTCTTACTTGTGATGAGGCCATACTCAAAGGTGATAGTCGCTCTTGGGAGAGGGCAATGCAGTTAGAGTATGACTCACTGCAAAAAAACCATACATGGGATTTGGTTCCTTTGCCTAGTGGCAAGCATGCTTCTTTGACTTGTTCACCCAATATGTGTCACACAAGGTCATCTAGAGGCTTGTCATGTAATGTAAAAGTCAAGTGGTGTTTGTTGACTTGTTCACCCAATAAGTGTCACATGAGGTCATCTAGAGGCTTGTCATACAGATTGTTGAGATGTTCTTTGACCTCCCACGTTAGTAGTCATACCAAGTATTCCTCATGTTCCTTCAGCAATGTCCCCATGTCCGCATGGACATAGATGTGTGTGAATAATCTCAGCCTAGCATTAAACTAAGGAAGATACTCTTTGACATTTTTATAATCTGTGTGAGCTTGCTCTGTTGCCAGTTCTTTTAGAGCTCTAATCATCAATTTGGGCTTCAATTTTACCAAAGGTTTAGGTTGTGATAAGCACATGTGGCTGCGAGTTGGATCACTTGTAGGTTTGAGATTCTCATTCTTATCCTAATGTATCATGACTATCAAGGCTAGTTTCTCATTGGATGTAATAGTGTTGTCACAACTAATAGTTGTGTTTGTTTTGATTTCACTCTTGATTGGCCATTATGAACTTTGTTATTGGTGAAATGAGTTTTAACAATAGGTAGTTAGAAGTAACTTGCTTGGAATCCTTGAAACCCTTCAAATCGGGTGAAGCAAGCATTGAAATTTTTGTAGATTGGTTTTGTTACTAGTTTATCAGGTTTTCATTTTTATTCATGGGCTCCATTTTACTAGCTTCTATAGCTACTTGTAGCTATTGCTATTGTTTTTGTTGTCTCCTCTTCTTTCTTTTAGACAATGAAGGTATAGACTTAGGAGATTATAGGCCCTCAACTAGGGGAGTAATTGCATGGTTGGGATGATGGTCAATGTTTTCTTTTCCCTTCATCTCATATGAAGGGAGTGATCCTTGAAGTGGAAGCACGGAGTGGAAGAAAGAGCTATGGTCGAAGGAGCAAGAGTAAGAGAGAGAGAGACACACACAATGTGGGAACTCCAATAGTCACAATGTGTGACCATCCTTCCCCTTATTCAAATGTCATTGAAAGAATAAAGAATGAAGTGATAGTGATGGGTGCCCGCCACCTGCATTGTATAGGTATGCAGGTATACGAGCATTGTCAATGTAACTAATACACGGGCGGCTAGGCATAGGCGCCTTTATCCCCCACAATCTCCCACTTAAAGGAGAATGTACCCATAGTGAGGATAGAACAAGAAAAAAGTGACAAAAGGATAAATGTACATAAGTACAACAGAATGAGGAAAGACGCCATCTCATCCAACACCTATTAACTTCTTAAGAAAGGCAAAACGCTTCATTGAGAGACTTTTGATAAGCAGATCTACATGATTTTGGTTAGTTGAGATCTTAACAAGCTCAATAGACTTGTCCTCAATGACCTCTTGAATAAATTAGTAATACACCTCAATGTGCTTCGTCTTCGCATGGAAGACTGGATTCTTGACCAACTGAATAGTACTCATAGAATCTGAATGTAGTGTAGGGACCACATCGTAAATCCAAGGTCTATCACATAAGAATTGTGCATTTCTGTACCTTGGACATCTAAGAAACAACACCTCTAGCAAAGGTGAAGACATAGCTAGAGGTGGACTTCCTATTGTTTGCATGCCTTGCATAATCAAAGTTAGTGTATCCCACAACTACTGTAACCTAGCCACCATAATAGATACACGTAGCTGATGTGCCCTTCAGGTACCTCATGATACCCTTGATGGTATCCCAATGCCACTGTCTAAGTATAGCCATATAGTATACCACAACTTCCAGTACAAATGCTATGTCAGGACGAGTGGCTTTCATGGAATACATCAAATTACCCATTGCGGATGCGTAAGGGATCTTGACCATCTCGGCCTTCTGCTCATCAAACTGTGGACAATCGGCCTGAGTAAACTTCATGTGAGAAGGTAAAGGTTAGCCAATAGGTTTAACATCTTGCAGATGGAACCACTCAAGGACCTTTTGGATATACTGTACGCAATGCACATCCCAAGAATATATGAGTCCCTTGCAGCGATTGCACGTAATGCACATCCCAAGAATATGTGAGGCCCGCCCTATGTCCTTTATCTCAAAGCTCTTCTTAAGCTAACCTTTCAAGGCATCTAGCACGTCATGAGCACTTCTAGCAATCAACATATCATCCACATAAAGGATCAAACATAAGGTTGCCATTATGAGCCTTATTTCTATATAAACATAGATTCATATCACTGTGGGAATATCCCTGTGAGTGCATAAAGGCATCAAACTTGTGATACTATTCCCTAAGTACTTGCTTAAGTCCATAAAGGCTCTTCCTCAATTCGCACACTAGGTGTTCCTTACCATGTTTTGCAAAGCCCTTAGGCTGCTCCATGTAAATCTCATCATATTGACACCCTTTCTCATAAAGATTCAAGTCAAGCTGGGCAACCAAAGCCAATACCAAGCGTAGGGTAGTCATATTTACAACAAGAGAAAGGACTTCATCAAAGTCCACAGTATGTTCCTACTTGAAGCCAATGAGTGCATAACCATCATAATAAACCAAGCACCCTCACTTGGACTTCCACTTGAAATTTAAGGTGAAGAGTTTAGAACTAATGCTTCTTTCATCAAAACCATTGTCTTAAAGTTAAAAATAGAGAAATAGTTTAGATACAAACCTATAAATCACATGTTTGGCTAAAAAAATAAGCTTTGGCATCTTCTTTGCAACATCCAAAAACTTCACCCCATCCAAGAGATGTACAAAAGCCTACACACATTTTACAAACACTTAATACTAGCAAATACACATTTTAAGAAAACACTTAAGAAAGTAATATGAATGTATTGCATTGAGCCAACATACATGAAATGATTCTTCAAGTTAATCTTGAAGAACTCCTCAAATGACTCCGGCAACTATGGACCTTCTACTTGTATCTTTTGGATCTAAGGTAGTGCATGTGAGTGCAAATTAGCCCAATATGCCTCTTTCTTCATGTAAATCTGAAGTAGGTTATAATCACCACAGTGAGGATATTGGGGGTCTTTGGACTTTGTAAGACTCATAAGATGTAATAATATTTTTTTCTTGCAACACACAACAATGAACACAAATATGAAGAATTGAAGGAGAAAACAATGCACACATAACTTGCATTATATGTATACAAATTACCACTTCGGAGAGATTTTGGAACTTGTAAGACAATATAACTTGTCTCTTGTGATCTTAAGCAAGCTTGCATCATCCCATTTCAAGCCAAATAACAACTTGAAGAACTCATCCCCATTTTGGGATTGGCAATGGATAGGTACTTGTAACCTTATCTTTGAGGCACTCCTCTTCCACTCTTGTAGCCTTCTCTAAACATTTCTTCCTCTTTGCCTCATCTAGACCAAGAGCCTCAAGCTTCCCAGTTTCTTTTGAGGTGAAGGCATTGAATTCATCCTATCATTTTAAAACAAAACTGAAACTATAGCTAGAGATAGAAAAGCACCTTCCATGCAAGGTGAGATATTAAACCGCAAGGAGAGTTATACCATGGGGAAAAACCCAAAGCCATGTACAATAAGTGCTTGAAATACATTTGATGTTGCCATAAACACATTGCATTATTACTACCAAGGATGGATGTTGCAAGTCAATTGATCACTACACCTCACAGTCCCCTACTTTGTATCCCTTATGTAACAACAACTTGAAACTATCTTTCATCATTGCAATTATCTCTTTTTCTTTCTTGCATGGTGTTTGTGGGAATAGAAAAATCTAATTGATATGATACCAATGAGATCTCACCAATCTACGCTATTTAGTTCTTATAGTAAGCCATTGTACAAAACCAACTCCATCCTTATGCTAATTAGATACCTTGTGACATCAATGGTGGGGTTGTCATTGACATGATAGATCTGAAGTATGACCTTGCTTTTGATGCTTGCATGGGGTAAGTGTAAACCTAAATTGGCAAGAAGAGAGAGGAAGTACTAGACAACTGATATGAAACAAGACCAAGCTTATCAAACTAAAGGGTTGATGCACTGCAAGAGGCCACAATTGTGCTACTATGTGAATGACCTCAGGTTTGGTATGACCATTAGTGTCGAGCATTATAATACCAAAAATCATGATAAATTTAAACTATGTATTAAAATATTTTAATTCTCATTTTGTTAATTTATGTTCAATGAAAATAGAAGGCTAAATTCTTCACTATGACATAGTTCGACCAAAAAGTACAATGGTCTCAAAGAAGGGTAGATTCCTATGGAAATCTCGTAGTAGCTCTAGCAAAAAGTCTCAGAGAGATGAGGGTTTTCATTCCAAATGCACTAGAAAAAAAATGCATGCACATACACACACAAAGCCATGGGGTACTTGCACTTGCTTGCCCTCTTCATCATCATCCTATCCATCTCCTACTCATCCATATATGCAGATTCGGGCCTTGTTCTTTCTAAAGTAGATCGGAAGGCTCTCTCTCTCTCTCTCTCTCTCTCTCTCTCTCTCTCTCTCTCTCTCTCTCTCTCTCTCTCTCTCTCTCTCTCTCTCTCTCTCTCTCTCTCTCTCTCTCTCTCTCTCTTGCGGTGCTGTATTTTTAAGGGTCAATGCCATTAATGAATTATGTGCTCTCATTGACTTGTTGATGACTACAATTCATGGCAATTCAAAAAATTTACTTGTCTTTGGCACATTTTTTAGTAGGAAAAGGTTGTCTCAATGAAGTAAGAATGAATCCATCAAATGGTGGTTGGGATTGTTTTTCTTTTGCTTGGCCAAGAATGTTGGGAGTAGGATCTATGGACATTAGTTGTGTGGCAAGCTTCAAAATTAGGCCTCTTACAATTTTTATCAGGAACTTCTAAATCCAAGGTTTTGTTGTTGTCTTTAAAAAAGAAACATATAATCCCTAGTTGTCTATTCATTTTGTACTACCAATGTTTCATGATTGTGATTGTTAGGTTCTTCTTATGGTTGTATTTAGGTTGATCTGACCTCACACAACATCAAGAGTATTACCTCATTGAAGGTACTAGAAGAGTTTGTGAGTTGTCTTTTATTGGATCTTTTTGGCTAGACATGTTGTGAGGCACTTTATACAAAATTTGTTTGACGTGTTTTTATCCAATTTGAGAACAAAGGCTCACCAACCGTATTTGAGGTGCTTTTTGAACTACCTTTTGGTCTATTGGCAAAAAATTTAGCATTTATCATGGGGTTCTTCATCTGAAGGAAAAGGCAAGAATAAGGATGCCCCAAACAATTTGGTGGTGAAACTCAGTGAAATTGATACTTTGGTAGATGATGCAGTCCTACTATCTATCTTATTGAAGAATGACTTGAAGCCAGATGAATCAACGATGATAGACATGCACACAATTTTGACCCATGCATTGAAACCTTTTCCAGTAGAAATCTCACAATCAGATGCATAGTTATACTTTACCATGACAGTGCTTACACTTTATCATCTTATCCCATCAGAGTGCTAACATTGTTTCTGAAAATTACCACTTGGTACATGATGGAGCTTGTCATATGTGTAGTTTCTGACACTCAAGGACGTTACGATTACTTACTTTTTTGAAAAAAAAGAGGGGTAAAGCCCCTCAATTGTCTACATCCGTGTGGACAATGGGGTGGCTTTGGCCCCCTTTTCTTTTCAAAAAATTTAGAACATCACTAGTTTTTTGGGGGGGAAAAGGGTGAGGTAGAGCCCCTCCATCATCCACGTCCACGCGAACGATGGGGGGGCTCTAGCCCCCCTTTTCTTTGTCAGCAACAAGAGTTAGCACGTCAATGGAGACGCTAGAGAATAACATAAGTCTCCATGGAAAACATGGTTGTTTGCCATACAATGCTTTCTCAAACTCCTTGAATCTTCATCTTTTGGCCTTGGTTATCCCTTGAAGTGTGTCTCTCCAAGCATGCTACAATTGCCTCTAAATCATATTGATTTCCCCTCAAGTGGTTGTTGAGCTCCCCCCTTTTGGTCTTCTCCCCCACCCCCCACACTACCCTCCATATGGTCTCCTCCTTTCTTTGTCCGTCAACGTCTCTCGAATCCTCCTTTTCCCCCTTCGAGATTGTCTTCTGTCTACACTCCTTTGTCAACCTCCTCTCCTTCACATGGGCTTGAAAATTTGCTTATTTGGTCTTGAAGTTAAGGGCAGTATGCTCGTGTTCATGCAGCAAAATCTCACACATGTAGCAACACTCGAATAAACATGCAATTATCTGAATTTCCACACATAGTTAGATACACAAACCATGCATACACACATACATAATCAAACACACTTACACAGTTATATAAAGATGCACACATGCACATAAGAAAACCATATACATAAATACCCACACATGAGCACATAGATAAAACTTTACGTAGTCTCACATGCATACATGAGCACATAGATAAAACTTTACGTAGTCTCACATGCATGCATATAAGGCACATCTAATATGCCTCCACATATAGACATTTATGTATGCACGTACTATCACATATGCATGCATCCACTCTCACAGAAACAGAGGACTTATACACAAAATCATCTTTTCACCTCTCTAGTTTTGTAGATCAAGTACACTCACCCCAATCCCCCTTCAATATCTCAATGAACAAAGATGTTGAAGATAAAAAACCCGATTCTCATTGTGGTGCCATTTTTGTGTGTTTTGCCATTTCCTTACCAGTTGATCTTACTCTTCTAACTTCTAAATAAGAGGAGAAGTAAGATGGTTCCATGTTGTGATCAGGAACGGGATGTTCTTGAAGAGATGGAAAAGGTGGACATACTTAACAATCATTTAGGTTGTGAGGAACAAGTCAAATGAGGGGTTTGAGATGTTGGCCAATATCCTTCATGTTTGAAGGATTGCTTGCATACTTGAAATAGCTATCATAAGACAAGAAAGATGCAGTCTACAACAAGTGCACTGGCAAAATAGGAGAAAAATAGCGTAATTGGCTTATTGAGAGGGGTTTTAGTACATGGGCCATTCACTAGAACAGCTTGCTCATGGTGCCTTATGAATAACAACTACAATTGAGGGCCATGCAATTGAAATGAAGAGACATCACACTCTTCATCAACCTTGTGCTCATGAAGAAAGATTTTTGCAAACCATGATGAGAAGACCACTTGAAGGCATCTATGACTAAGTAGCCATGGCAACTAAGATCTTCTTTGACTACTAAAAGCCATTCAATTTCTCTCCTCTTTACCACTTCTTCTTTCTCTTACCAACTTTTAAGAGATATTCTCATACCACCTTTCCCCTTTGTGAACAAAAGAAAGATTTACTCCTGTTAGAATGGGGTCACGAGTTATTTTTGAAGAAAATATGTTTTGAGTTAGTGTAAATAAAAGATCCATATCCTTGTTTTTCAAAAACCACCATATCCTTGAACTCCTCTAAAGGTGTCTCAATTCCTTCATCTTACTTGTTGTCTTAGTTGACTTACAATAAAGGGAGAACTTTGAACATGCTTGTAGTCCTTCTTATGTCTTCCTTGATCATTTATCCCATGTGGATTCATGGCTTGAGATGATTGCCCTTCGACAACGACCCTTAGTGAACACCACCAACAATATTATTTTAAGACAAACTATACTTGGGCATAAAGATATCATCAACACCCTGCCAATATAGTGTTCCTGCGATCAAGGAAAATTTCAAAGCTTGTTGTTTGATTTTCCTCTTTTCTGACTTCGATAAACCAGCTCGAGTCTCTCCAGTTGATAGATAATGCATAATAGCAGCATACCAAGATGGGATAGAAGCTCTATTAATTTTAAACATTTCCTCAATATCACTTCCTTCAGCCAAAGTCTCTTTCGGCTCCCCGAAATCCACAAGGCATTCCACAATACCCTGCAGCCTCGGTGGCTTACTCTTAATCTCATAATCGAGCTCCTGCAAAGTGATTAACCACTTTGCCAAATGATCAGGCGGTTGCAGCTTGTTCATAAGCAATCTAAGCCCTTCCGCCTTCGTATAGAATACGACCTTCTCATAGAGGATGTATTGTACCTCCTTTTGATACTAAAAAGCTTGGTAATAGTCACTCTAGGGTGGATATTTACAAAATTCATATTAATAGTAAAATATGAAAAATAGTTCACTTTTAAAAGAGTATATGCTAACTAAATATGACACAAAGAGCAATTCATATATATGTTAAACTAGTGTTCATACATGGTCGTCAATAATTTTATCTTGGCAAAGAAAGAAATGTATATTATTGCATCTTTTGAAGTACGTTGTTGTATACAATGTTTGTGATCATATTCTCATTCTTTTTATCCAATAGGACTTTCACACTATGCGAATATTTTATCCTTGAAAATATAACATACAGTTGACCATGTATAAATACTGGCGTCTTCAAATAAAGCCCAACAATAGATAGAGTTTATTTCTGCGACTTGTTGATTGTCATATCTAATGTTAATTGGATGTAAAATGTCTTTGTTTCATAGTAAATGATAATTTTTTAGTATTGAAAATAAAAGTAATTTGGGGAATAAAAACTCATTCGCCCACATTTGTCCATATTATTATCTCAACATCTATCACTTTTCTCATGAAAGCCCGAAACCTCTTCTTATGGTCAACCTTGTACATATGCATCTAAAAACATTGCGCGTATCCATAATATACAACTTCAATAAAAGCTAAGAGCTTGATGTCAATATTAACATTATCATATAAACGCTCAATAACTCTTGTAAACGTTTTTAATATGATATCATTACTTGTTACTACGTGTAATGTATATTGTAGCTTCTTTTGATACTAAGAAGCTGGGTAATAGTCACTCTAGGGTGGGTATTTGCAAAATTCATATTAATAATGAAATATGAAAAATAGTTTACTTTTAAAAGAGCATACGCTAACTAAATATGACACGAAGAGTAATTCATATATATGTTAAACTAGTGTTCATACACGTTCGTCAATAACTTTATCTTTGCAAAGAAATGAATGTATATTATTGTATCTTTTGAAGTACATTGTTGTATACAATGTTTGTGATCATATTCCCATTCTTTTTATCCAATAGGACTTTCACACTATGCGAAGATTTTACCCTTGAAAATATAACATACAGTTGACCATGTATAAATAGTAGCGCCTTCAAATAAAGCCCAACAATAGATAGAGTTTGTTCTTGTGACTTGTTGATTTTTATAGCGAATGTCAATCGGATGTGAAATACCATTGTTTCATAGTAAATGATAATTTTCTAGTATTGAAAATAAAGGTAATCCGAGAAATAAAAACTCATTCATCCACATTTGCCCCTATTATTATCTCAACATCTATCACTTTTCTCATAAAAGCCCTACATATCAACCGTGTACCATTATGCATACCTCTTCTTGGGTTCAGATTTCTAAGAAGAAGAATATGTGTATTTATCTTCAGCAACAATAAATAATGAGAAAATCCACCTCCAAGGTTCAATGTATTTAAATACTCAACAAAGTAAAAAAATGAGTTATCTGTCTCTGCAATCGAACTTGTACTATAATATTGTGTAATCTCACATGGCATTAGTTGCAATGTATGATCATTCAAAGTAGCCACCTTTGTATTCTACGAGATAAGTATAGCCCACTTACTATAATACGATGTGTAGTCACCCACATTGAACACGTCAATGTAGACACTATCAGTCAAGGTTTCAATAGATTTCTCTTTCAACACCATGCTAAGTGTGGAACATACAACTTATTACTATTTTTTGTAATATCCACTTCACCCCCCTATTCCTTGAATCCAATAAATGAACCCATTGTCCACTACTCTACCAGTTGTTGACACTCACATATTCCCAAATAGCCTTAGTATCCTTATGTAATGCAACAAATCACAGTAACACAATGGAGCATTAACAATATTCTCACGTATTCCCTTTACCACAACTGGCAAGACCTACCTAGGATCCCCTCTAAATAAAACAACCTTTCTACCAAATGGCTTATTATAACTCACGTCTCTCAAAGTTCTATCAACCGCTCCAAAGGCATATCCATGGGTCATAGGAATCTCATTCCACAAAATAAGGCTCAACTGTCTCAATAAATGAGCAAGGTCACTTTGAACAAGAATGTTACAGGTGGATGAATTATTTAATTCTAGTGGGATTTTAAATCGTGAGTGATCTTTATGACCACCTAATAGAAGCAAGGCAACAATGCCACATGATGCTATTACCAGTGCTATACAGCCACCACTGCGCACCTTTGCAAGAAAACATTTATATAGGAAAGTCTTCCCAGATTCACTAGGACCATCCAAAAAGAATATATCCCCAGTATTTGCGTAAACAACATTCATAAGTGCACTAAAGGTAATTCTTTGTCCCTCATTCAACATTCCCTCCATGGATTCAAAAACCCTACGTTATTTCGATGTGTTGTATATATATTCATCTTGCAAAGGGGGTTAGCATGTAGTTAAGAGTTTAGTTGATGAGATTCAGGCAATCCATCAAAATCAGAGAGTCTTCACCCTATATGGCGTAAAAGATCTTGTAGATGTAACAAAGCCATGTTAGATGCCTCATGTTGTAGAACACCAAGAGAGGCATGTGTTGTAGTTGTAATCTATACATGATATCCTCTACCATTGGTACCAAAAATCTTTCCCATAGATGCTAGGCCGAGCTGGCTCACAAAAGACCAAAATTGTGACAAAAAAAATACAGAGTTGAGCATTGTTTGCACAGAGGCAGCTTCTTTCAAGCACACAACATACTCATTTTCACTCTCCAACACACCCATTGCAATGCAAGCATCCCTAAAAGTATCATAGATCACATTATTGACAGCACTTGGATCTTCAAAAGAAGTACATTCTCGACACTCTGTTAAAAGCATATGCAAATAGTAGAGCTCACCATAGGTAGGCACCACAAAATGAGTGTGTTATTTTTGCGAGCTTTCAATTTCGTGCAATTGAAACTAAATTTTTGAGCTTTTTGAAACAACCTTGGGTTTTTTCTACAAATAACATTGACATTATTGTTGAAACTCTTTCTACCCTCCATACCAAAACAATTTCTCACATAGTTAGGTGGCATTCTTCATAAATCCCACTCCTTTGGTGCCACTTCTACCTCTTCTTCATAGGTCGATGTTCCCGTGTTTGGCACACTTATTCCACTTGCAAAGGGCTTGACTAGTATCTCTTCATCCTTCTCCTCATCCTCGATATATCTCTCTTCCATCGGACACGACCCTTATTGCCAGCCAATTCGCACTTGCCTCATCTAACATGAATCTAGCAAAGTCAGGTGGCCACATCAAACCATGATGGAATTTTAATTTCTCCAAAACAAGATTTGAGACTCTTCATCCTCCTCTTTAAATTTGTATATTGCAATCATCTACAATGCTCTCATGCTAGTTGATGATTGATACGTTAGTACAATATTTGCTAGTAACAATTCAATTTCAATATAAGCTATAATAATATTTCCACATATATGGGATCATAAATAAAATAAGATATAGTTGCCCACCCATCAACCCTATGGGTGTGATCAAAGTGCATCCATGCACTTTGTAGATCTCCAGTCCATTATAAATAGAATAAGATATAGTTGCCCACCCATCAACCCTATGGGTGTGATCAAAGTGCATCCATGCACTTTGTAGATCTCCAGTCCCTGCTCCCCTCATATGATTCACTAAGTCCACCCATGATGTTGGCCCCTTGGTGGACATTTTAAATAAGTAGCACTTCTTCTTATTAGCATCACCTTACCCTGGAGATCTACTTCCATGGAAAATTGGGATGACTGGACATTTTTGCAAAAGAAGTATGTTGACATACCCATCACTAACAACCTGACCTTGATTAGCTCTCTCTTGTGAAATAATATCTTTGAACCTATGAGTTTACTAGATGGTTATTTCAAATGCAGGGCATACAAAGTTAGTAGAAAGTAATAATACACAAGCTTACCCTTTATTCTACAGAAGTGACATCATTTCTTCTGAAAAATAATTAAGGTCCACCTTAGTCACTTGCGATATGTCTTCTTTTGTCAAAGATTCAAACATCTACTCAATGACTAGCATTTGTATTTTTCGTGGGCCGCCCCTCTTTGCAATCTTTAGGAATGTGTTGACAAGGCTCTTTTTTCATCTCGAGACTTTAGTGTTTAGCAACATTCAATTCTTGTCCTAATGCTCATTCCCAAAAATATTCCAAGCCATATATTTGATAGGGACCAACCAATGTCATATAGTGCTTTAGGCAAAGACCATGTTTGATGTCCACAATTTTATGATGTTAATATTGATATCAAGCTCTTAGCTTTTATTGAAGTAGTACATTGTGGATATGCGCAATGTTTTTAGATACATATGTACAAGGTTGACCATAAGAAGAGGTTTCAACATACTCAACTAATAACATACAAATACATTGATTTAAGGATTTAGAATATTTTATGACGTTGCATCGATGTTTATTATTACATATTGAATGGTTCACAAATATTTGACCAAGTATTATTGTTATTGAAATAAAATGGTCTGTATTAGTTTTTTCCATGTACTCATATTGTGATTTTTGTTCAATACAAGTGCTAACGAAAGAGGTAAGACTATCACATCACCCATGCGATTACCAATAGAAAGTGTATAATTATTCTCTACTTCAACTTCGCATATTTTGCTCGAGGATGAAGATTTTGCTAATGATTCCTTAAAGAAGAGAAAGCTTTGTTTCTATTAGACATCTTAAAGACATTGTATTTTTTTATTGACATCAACCATTTACATATGGTACTTGAAAACTGTCAGGTGTCTTATACTTCACCTTCGTGGCTTGCTAATGGAAGATATGATATCTTATACATTTTCATCATGTCATGATTGGTGAAAAGAGACCAAACATATTAAAACCTGACTCTAGTTTACCTGGAAACGTCTTGCTTAGAGATAAAAATGATTCCTAAAAAAAAAAAGTTTCGTTTTGACTAGGTCTCTTAAAGAAATTCATTTTGTGGTGCTTTGTCTTGTTTTAATTATGACCCATTTCAATGTAACATTGTTGTTTTAAAATATCGCACAAAGCAAACATGTGATTCCTTACATTCGTGTAAAGAGAAAAGTTCGTAAATATAGTGCATAAAAGAGATTGTTTCTATGTCTAGCTTTATGTATTACAAATTTTATAAACTACTTTTAGTTTTAAGTTTGATGAGAGAGAGAGAGAGAGAGCAAGCATATGTCTTTTTACGATCGTGTATAGATGAGATTGTATGTATATCTAGCATTCTCTATTTCATAATGTGAGAGAAAGAGAAAATGAGATAAGAGAACATACAAGATGAAGAGATAAAAAAAGGATTCATAGATAATTGGGAAAAAAGAGAGAGAGAGTACGCAAGAGAAATAAAACCTCTTAAGAGAAATTGTTTTTGTGATGCTTAGCCTTTGTTTCAATCATAGCCCATTTTAGTATAACATTGTTGTTTCTAAATATCATGCGAAGCAAACATGTGATTTCTTACATCTGTGTAAAGAAGAAAGTTTGTAATATGATACATAGAGGAGATTGTTTCTATGTCTAGTGTTCTGTATTACAAATTTTATAAACTACGTTTAGTTTTAGGTTTAATGAGAGAGAGAGAGGAAGGGAAAGAGATAAAGCAAGCACATCTTCTTACAGTCGTGTATAAGTGAGATTATATATATATATATAATCTCACTTATACACGACTGTAACATTCTTTATTTTATAATGAGAGAGAGAGAGGGAGAGAAAGCAAGCACACGTCTTCTTATAGTCGTATATAAGTAAGATTATACATATATCTAGCATTATTTATTTTATGATGAGAGAGAGAGAGAGAGAGAGAGAGAGAGAGAGAGAGATGAAACATCTTGGAAATGGAGAGATGAAAGAGAGAAAAAGAAGAAATAGATTATTAAGCGAAGTTCACAAAGCAACTTTGCTTCCCGCTTTGCACATCTTGGAAATGAAAAGAGAGAGAGAGAGAGAGAGAGAGAGGAGAAATGGATTATTAAGTGAAGTTGTCATGCTTTACTTGCCACTTCTGCACGAAGCCACCTAGCAAAGCGCGCACGAAACACTAGTATAGATTATTGTTTGTGCAAGAAAGAAATCAAAAAGCAAATTAACTATTCAATGTAATCATATGGTTAACAATTGAATCCTTTTAAGGTGAAGTGTTGTATGGTGATTGCTAGAAGAAAATACTAAAACCATCAATTAGTAGTATTTCATATTTTTTTAAAGGCACAAGTTTATAAAAATTGACAAAAACCATCAATAAATACTATTTCGTTTATTCATGAGGAGTTGCAACATATGAAAGTGTCTCGATAAGAGATGTATTAATAAGCTTCATTGCAATGGTGGTAGGAAAAGGGCTACAAAAACTATGGGACTTACAAATTGGTAGATATTATCTATTGTTAACAATTTTGTGGGTGGGATGGAAATGTAACTTATGCTCAATTGAATAGAATCTTGAAAAATACATACAAGCATGCATAAATGTGTTCAAAATAGAATTGAATCATATCCATGTCGCATGCAAATACTGCATTTAAGAAATAACAAAACGTGAACATTCACCAAGGCCAAGGATGTGTTTCTTCAAATTGCATGCGAGTCTAAAATGTACATCATTCAAGTGAAATGCAAGTGAGAATCAATACTATGCTTTTCCTATATGAGAAATATTCAAGACGATGTGCTACTATATTCTCAATTGCTTTGCCTCTAGAAATGTCAATCATCATTAGGCCACCTAAGTATTTGCACTCCTTAATACAATCAAGCAGTGTTGTGCTTTTCATGGGATCATTATTAATCAAGTCTTTGCTACATCAAAATGGAGAGAAATCCCAGGTCACCTTTCTACCCTATATAAATTTTGATTCTTGAATACTTAAAAGTTCATCCCATGCATATATCATTTAAACAAATGCTATGCATGGAGTGAAATATCACAATTGACAATAACACCCCAAAATATCCCTAGTACTATTGTATCATTTACTCCAAAATGATTCCCCAAGCTTATTCTAAAGCAATTTACAATCATTCATGATGGTGTCTTCAATAGTCTCAAGAAATCCTTAGACTCTCAAAACTCCTAGCATAATACAAGCTCATATTCATTGAGAGCAAGATGTGACAATACTTTTGATAGTTCAGAGACGTGTCCTTCTAAGATTCCAGAATAAAAGTGTTCTTTGGATGTGAATCTCCCTAAGAAGAGCTTTTCACAATATCTTCATGACAAAAGTAGATAGGGAAAATAACAAGCAAGTAAACAATATAAAATCATATGAGGAAGCCACTTGAAATGAAATTTCAAGCAACATTGCACACAAGTAAAACTCATGGACAACCTAGACGAACCAAAGGTACACCTCAATTCACACAACCCACAGAGGTTTTGAAAAATGCTTCTTTGGAATTCTACATCTTACTTTCTATGCCAAAAACGATAGATGTTTTCGACTTTTAGTCTCAAAATAAGCCAAAAAATAAGCAGAGTGATGCATTATGTGGACAAAGCAAATGTGGGGTGTTTGAAAGTATGAAAATCACACTCCATCTGGGCTAAAAGAACCTGACCTCTACATGTCTGGTAAATCTCAAAGGTGTTCTATATGCATTCTTTCAAGGTATTTTTCAGCAAACTAGAAGCAGTCTCGTATACTGTCACATAAAACGCTTACAGTTAAATTTGCCACCTAACAAGACAGTAAGAGCGCTTTTATGTTCAGTCATAATACTAATGAGTGGTTCTTTGATAATGTTCCACTAGTGCTTGACTAAAGTCAGAAAGAAAGATTGGCTGCATGGCTATAATCCAGCCACTGAGTAAGCATACACATTCATAAAAGCATTCAACCAGTGTGTCCCGTGTTCCAGCGAACATGTATGGATTTATACCACTAGGGTGGAACACTTTCAGCATGACCAGCAATTTTTATACATCTTTCAACCTTCATTACCTGAAACAATCTGAGATTGTCCGGTAAGTGTTGAGGACGATAGTTGATGAAAAGTTATCCAGAAGACTCTTCACTCAAAAGGCCCTGGATTACTTTGAAACAAAGCAATTCCTTTGGGTTGTAGTTTGAAGACCTACACTCCATAATGTCATTATCTATTCCCAGAACTAGTGCACATACTAGTTCAATGCATGGAGTTATTGAACTGGGAACATGCTCTCCTTTCCCAAAGTGTTTCTAGTATTAAACAAGCATGCATCAGTACAATCAGATGCACTTCACAACATTTGTTCATATACATGATGCCTGCTGAGTCTGCATTCAACAAGCACTAACAAAGAGTAGGATAAGTTTAGCTCTGCATTTCTCATATCCTAGCCTGCAGTGTATTTGAGTGTTATGTAAACAACTTGCATTGTAACCACATCATTTCATGTGTTTAAAGACCTCTGGATAAAGAAAAGTTACCCCCAAAAATATGATCAACTGGCAAGAATAGATAGTCTTTACCAGTTGCTAGCCTTAAATACAGTCTCAGAAATTAAAAATGAAGAAAAGTCACTGAATCTTTTGTAATAGTCAAGAATAGGAGAGTGCACAGGTCGTGAAAATACCTTAACTCAAGCTTTTCTCATTACATTTTTCCATGAAGGTGGTGGCCCTGCATCAGCTGAATGAGCCCCAGTTTTCCCATGGTCTTCCACTGAATTCTGTCCTTCAGTGAATTTCTTTAGTGGAGGATCCCTGAAGTTTCCAAGACTTGTAAGCACCAAAGTCGAGTTTGAAAATAGTAAAATTAACTTTTTTATTCATTAGTGTGCAGAATCCAACAAGGATCACTTCGTTGCAGAACCTTGAAATGAGTAGAACATGATGCCAGATAGATAAGATCACAAAGAAGAAAACATGGACTGGTAGAAAGTGATTGTATGGAGGACTCAGTTAGGGGCAGACCATACAAAACAGTGATGCAATTAAATAGAAAATTTAACCAAATATGTGGATCTGAACAACACATTTTGCAAGACCGTAAGCAAATAATTGAAGCTCAAGTTCAAAACAGAGTCTGATCAGCCTATAAAGTATTGGCTGCTACACCCTAGAGAACGCAATGGGTAGAGGGTTAATGTGAACGTAAGGACTGAGATTGGGGTAGTACATTTGTAGTCCAAAACTTGTTTTCCTAGTAGGGTTACATAGATAAAAGATATGATCAAAGAGGAGGCTAGGGCATGTACATGCATTAGACCATAAATATCAGAACCAGAGAGCCTTTTTCAAATTCACAGTAAATACAAAATCAAACAGACCTGAGTTCACTGCTGGTGTTGCAACAAGTCAAACAGCCTGGTATATGGAATCAGGCCTGTGTTTTCTTGCGAGAGAAGCCCTCTCAGCTGATCCTTTTGCTGGAGCAACAGCATTCAGCACTTCCTCACAACCTTTGGAGCTATTAGCATTTAGCAATACATGCTTATGTCATCTCCCAGTTGTGACCCCTATTGCTGAGTCAGTGAGGGAACTTTAAGGAGCTCTGATACTTTGGTTTGGAATGGCAATATACTTCAATGCATAACGAGTTGTGGTTTTGCCATACCTGATTATCCTTCATACTGCATGAAGATATGGTTTTTTTGCGCAACTACACTCAACAGCCCTCTTCCTATACATCTTTATCTTTTTCTTTGAAATTGCATTTAGCTTTGTACTTTGATCAAGTGGTGACAAGTGTAATGATTGGTTTGCCACTAATCATCCCATACTTGGCACAATTTTATAATGTCTTCTTATGAATTGTAGCTGTAGGCATCCTATTCATGATATATATACATGGCACACAACTGCCTCTATGCAATATTGCTTAACTTCTTTCCCCCTAATGAACATGGCACTTTTGGCCTCTATAATGCTACAATTTTGAAATTTGCACCAGCTATACTGTTTTTCAAATAATCTTCACAACATTGTTTACATATTCTCCCTCTCCATCTATGTAGACGGTACAATGTATTTTATCGTCTGACATTATACAAGGGCTTTCAAAGCTTTAAAAGTCCTCAAAAACTTCTGATTTGTATTTCTTTGCATAAACCCATGTTTTCAATGACTAGACATCAACAAATTGTACCTTAATCTGAACCCATTCAAACTAAGCTTTAATGGTGTCCATACATCACTAGCTTCCTAGCATCAGAAATCAATCTTCTAAGTAGAAATTTATTTGTTAAGCATACTTCATAATACCTTTCAGCCACTTGACTCACAACTAAATGAATTTTAATAAGGTATATGCATGACACCTAAGGGCTTTTGCTCTCTCCTTGACAAGGACCCCATAGGTACATCATGATATGAGTAACAGCACAATTAGTGCTATCATCTATACACATGAGAGAAGGCATGATCTGTAGGTAATCAGCTAGTCAACCCACCTGAATGTGTATCCTATATTTAGATCTCCAGAATCTGTATACTGATCCTTTTAACATGTGCTAACTGCATGAACCGTGTATGCCATAGCCAGAAAGTCTCCACCATGAGATGAATCATTCTACACACACACACACACACAGACACACATATGTATGCATGTACACACGCCTGCGTGTGTGTAGCACTTGAGAGAAGAGTGTGAGGCATCTATAAATAGACAAGCTACCCACCACTCAACCTTAATCCCATTTGCAAGTTGCAGGTGCCTCTCTCTGCTGTCCACACCCTGTTCGCAGAGGATATCTTAGCCAGAGCTGCTGCCCATTGTTGTCTACTAGTTGGCACCTGTTCTCCAGGCTTTTGCTGCTGTACCGGACCTTCTACCAGCAACTGACTGCTGTCATAGGCTGGAACAGCCTGTGTTTACTGCTTCCACATCTCCTACTGCTGCCGCACAACCTGTCAGGTTGTTGCCCTGCTGTCCATGCCAGCCCTGCTGCATTTACCTATTTTCTGCATTCGCCCTGCCTGCCCCATCAGCAAAACCTGCATTTTGCAGTCTACAACATTCACACAACTGCCACATCATCACTGCTGCCTGTGTTTGCAGATTTTGCTGCACTGATTGACCTTGTCTGTCATTGGTTCCAGCTCCTACTGCTGTGTTAATTATTTTGTGGCAATGTTTCTCTTTTTTTTTGCATCCAACAGTATATCAACCTCAAAAAGAGTGACTATGGGCCTAATGGATTAACCTACATTTGAGTTGTTACCACCACCATAACTTCAATCTCTACCTCTATACTGTCCTCAGCCTCTACAAAGGCCAGTATTAGCAGACAATGCTTACTCTTGCTTGATTGAATGAGAGCTACTAGACCTTGCAGCAGATGCTGAAATGAGACTTTCCTTTAGAAGTCTCATCTCCTCTGTTCATCATAAAAATCAAGTCACAAAATGTGGGTATGTTCTCACTAACACTAGATGAGGTCTCAAGCTGCTTGTTTTCTTATGTAGACCAAGATGCCGCGCTAAGACATCCCCATCATCAAATTAGCACCAATACTGAGCTGAAAGCTTTCGTACTCAACTCATACACTTTTGCAATAGTATCCCAAAGATCCTTTAAGATGTCCTTATCTTGAATGTGACTGGGTATGTTATCCTCGATGGCGATGGAAATGTAATGGATCGCTTGATGATTCTTACAAACCCAAGCTCTTAATTGTTGCATCATTCTGTTTCAAACATCCTTGATAGGCACGCCCCAAGCAATATACTTCTATTTTCTGAGATTCTTGCCCATAAGCACAAGTACATTCCCAGTGGTTTCATAATTCTTGAAGTACAATTGTTGATCCTGAACTGAGCTAAACTGAGCATAATTACTGCACAAGTATGTGTACAGAACTGGATATTTAGGTCTGTGACACCTCAAAACAAGAGTGCATAGAGCAATGACTCAATAACCAACTACATACATATGGGTAGTGGCAATAAGTATATATACCTAGAAATAGCACTGCAAGTATTTTCAGCATCAAAAATATAAATACCAAGACTCAGCTCTTTGGATGCATTAGTGCTGCTCCATGCTTCAAAAATAGCTGGTACATGAAGGTATAAACTTGCAACTCACTCCTAAAAGTCAATCTTTGTAATCTGTGCTTTCTACTATTCTGCAACTAGATTTTGAAACAACTTCTTCACAGGAGTTGTAGAGGTTGAAGTAAGCTTTCTAACCGTTGGGTCATTTAAACATTTCTATTAGAAGTTACAGCAGAAATAGCACCAACCTCTCTAGCTGTCTTTTTTCAGATGACAAATCCTGCACAGCTTCTCTTGCAACTTGTTTTCTTCACTTACTGCCAAATAGCTGCACACTGAGTTAAAAAGTTTTGATTTCATTGAGCTTCTTAAATGCTGAAGTAAAGAACCTATAGCTTCATTCAGCAAATTGCAGCCTGTGTGAGCTATATTCAGCTAGGGTGGACTGCTCATTGTTAAAGCCCTCTACCAAGTGGCCACATAAATCCATGGTGAAACGCCCACCTAGGATCCAATCTACACACAAGGCACTATACAAGCTATATCCCTGAATATAAAGGGATAAGAGATCAAACTCATCTCCCAACCATAGGACTAAAGGGGCTCACCATTGAGACTCAGAGCTAGCAGCACTTTAAGTCACGACCATGTCCCAAGGACTAAAGTCCCATACCACTAGTCCACACCATCCTGATGTATGGATGTGTTGGCCAACGGGCTAAGAGTCCAAGAGTGGCGATCACACAATGATATGACAATAGGGCCTTGAGTCTTATAAATAGGATTCAACTGCCCCAACCCCCAAGTGCCCTTAGTGCATTCGCACTAAGTCACTTCATCACCATTGTGACCAATGCTACTAGCACCCATCCGAATGTCCATGGATGCAACACTCCCCCCCTTATGAATGATTGTTGTCCTCAGCAATATCCTCAAGAATGAACTTGGGAAAACAACTCTTCAATGAACATACTAACTCCCAAGTAGCCTCTACCTTCAAACCATTTTTCCACTTGACCAAATATTCGAGATAAATGATCCAAGGGGATCGTCTAGTCCTATGGTCAAGAACCAATTAGAATTCAAGTGGATATATCAAGCATTGTCCTCAAGCCATGGGAATTCCTCAATTGAAACAATTAGTTCACCTTGTCATAGTCGTTCTTTTAAACGGCTCGCATGGAAAACAAGATGAACTCAGATCTCCGAAGGTAAGCAATCACAGAACGCTTATTAGCACTTCATCCAATTTGGCAATAGCTACCTCACATAGCCAATAGATCCCCCACACTCATTGATCTATCCTTTCTTCTCTCAAACCATACGAAAGTAAGAATGAACAAACCAATGAGGATGCAGTGAACTCATCGCCTTACCTTCTCTTCAATGCCACGAAGCGAAAGCTTGATGGTGGCTCCATGATCCGTGTGGTGGTACTCAATCCACCTCCTCTACTCCATAGCTCCCAATCTGATCCACAAGCACCTGACCTACGAGAGGAAATGTGAAGAAGAGGAGAGACAATCCAAACTCTCCTTCAAATCTACCTCTCACCCAAGAAGATAAAGAAGAGAAGAGCATGTGCAAGAAAGAAACTTTGCCTCTCAAGTTCCTCACTCTCACTCTTAAGATGGAACACAAGTAGATAGATTAGAAGTAAGAAGAAAAAGTATGCTCTCAAGTTTGCACACCACAATAATAAAATTCTCCATTCACTTTCTCATTTTTATACAAGGAGTTTTGAGTTTGGGCTTCCACTCAAGTTAGGTGCCCATCTGTCCTATTTGGCTCTTGGATAATCTTTCCTCATTTATACACACGTAATTAGATTACACTAACTGTCACGAAAGTGAATGAAAGCTAATGCCCACACCCTACAACTGATCACATCCACTATGTGAGAATGAATAAAAAGGATAATCCCTAAGGTACTAAGTACCACACCCACTGATGGGTGTTCACACAGGGAAAAAATCCTTCTCTAGCTAGAAGGTGAAAAGTACCCATGAGATAAGGAAACATTCACACCAGAACATACGAGGAACATGATAAGTGTAACAAACCCCCCTCAGGTGAATGATGTGAACGTATATAGGGAATAGGCTGATCAATCCCCAAATGGTATCAAGTCAAGAGTCTTGCGAAAGGCTTTGAACTTCTCTCTAAAGAGAGCTTTTGTAAACACATCTACCAAGTTGTCCTATGTAGGGACATAAACCAAGTCAATCCCCCTACATGAAACCTCTCTCTGACATAATGATAATGCACCTCAATGTGCTTAGTGTGAGCATGAAAAATTGGATTCCTCGCAACTACCATGGCACTTTGACTGTCAATATAAGATAAAAGTGGGTGACTGCTGTCCCACACTAAAATCGAGCAAAAGGCATCTAAGCCATACACATTCCAATGTAGCTGTAAATGCTACCTTATATTCATATTCACAATTAGATGTGGCCACTGTAGACTGCTTCTTGCTCAGCCAAGAAATACACGAATCACCAAGCATGAAACAATTGCCGCTAGTGGACACCCTTGTGTCAAAACAACCATCCCAATCACTATTTGTAAATGCATGCAAGTAAAGAGTAGTACCTTTAGGATAAAAATGACCCAATGTTTGAGTGCCTTTGAGATAACAAAAGACACATTTAACTACTTGCCAATGTGTAGTACCAGGGTTGTGTATAAAGTGTGTCAACTGAGAGACCCCAAACTGAATATCCGACTATGTATTACACAAGTACAATAAACAACCAACAGCTTGCTGATAAAGAGAAGCATCAAAAGGTTCTTCTACATCCTCAAGTATAAACCTGTGGCCTATCTCAACGGGAGTAGAGATAGACTTGCAGTCTTACATTTGAAAACGCTCAAGGAGTTGCCCAATGTACTTAGACTATTGCAAAATAATGCCCCCCTCAACTGCAGTAAATTGGATGCCAAGATAGTAGTGCAAGTGGCCAAGATCTGTCACATCAAAAGCATGCTGCAATTCAGCTTTTAAAGCTGACATATGTATCTCATAAGGTCTAGTCAATAACATTTCATCCACATAAAGAATGAGAATCAAGATTCTATCCCCATCTTTACGGACATAAAGTGTGCTCTCAATGTGTAAATTAGTGAAGCTGAGAGCAATAATGTATGCATGTATCTTCTCATACCATGTCCTAGGTGCCTGCTTTAAACCATAGAGAGCCTTATGCAAATGGCACACTTTGATTTCTAATCCTTTCTAAACAAATCCAAGAGGTTGAGTGACATGAACCTCCTCATGAAGATCACCATTTAGAAAAGAAATTTTGACATCTAACCGATGCACATGCCAATCATAATGAGCAGCCAAAGCAATGACACTGTAAACGATGGTCATACGTGAAGTGCGTGCAAACGTCTCAGCATAGTCAATCCCATGTTGTTGGGCATACCCTTTCGCAACAAGACATGCCTTGTAGCAATCAATGCTACCATCAGATCTGCGTTTTAATTTGTAAACCCACTTGGTGCCTATAGCATGCTTGCCAGCCAACCACCAGCAAGTCACATAACTCCCATGTGCCATGTTTATCAATAGAGTTTAACTCTAATTGCATAGTTGCCATGTAAAGCATCATGTAAAGAAATAGGTTCTTCATTGCACGCACTAGCTACAAGTGCCTGCACAACCAAGTTATCATGTGCATAGCGAGTGGCTACTCCAACTCTAACGGGAAGAGGGACAGGATCTTTCTAATAGCCATCTAGTGACTATATTAGCTTCCTGAATAGCAACCCTCTCACCAGACACTTCATGATCAGCAATGCCTTGATCAATGGGCTGAAAATCAGTTTGCCGTTCAGCATGTGTTTGCTGCTGATTTTGCTGCTGTTAACCCTCAATAGATTGCTGAAATTGACCAAAATTAAGTCCACTTTGCTGAAATAAGGGCAACAAACTGTCAAACATGTCCATAGGTCCCACATTGGGCTGATTTTTGCAGTCCATGAAGGGCTAATCTGCATGTTTAGTGAATACCACATCTCTACTAACAAAAATCTTGTTGGTGGAGGGTTGGTACAAGCGGTACCCTTTACTTTCTGCACTATAACCAATAAAGATGCATTTGATAGCCTTGTCTTCCAATTTATGTCTTCATAGGTGTGGCACTAAAGCATATGCCAAACAAGCAATGACATATATGTGATGTCCGGCGACTCAGAAGATGAAGCAGAATTCTTGAGGAATACAGTTCGACACTCAAAGGGCACGATATGCATTTCACCTCCCAGCCTTGCCTAGTTAATTGTTGGCCACCCTCATCGTGATCCGATTGCCAGCCGTCAAATCTTGGTGAGTCCTACTATTCTTGGACTCTCTTTACTTCTAGGCTCCCCTAAACCCCGTTCGGGCGCCCAAGGCCCCGGACGGTCATGCCTCGTGTATGTTTCCCTTAATTTACCTTATAAATATAACATTTCCTTCCCCTTAAGAATCGGTTTCGTCCTCGAAAACGATACTTGGAAGGTCTAACTGTAAATTGGGAAACCTTTTCTTTAAGGTACTTACTCGCTCCCATGTTGAGCTTTCTTCTGAACAATCTTTCCACTTAACCAAACATTCTTGATAAATAGTATTCCTTGTTCGTCTATTACGAACATTTAATATTCTTTCTGGTTCATGTGGATTAGATTGGTCATTTAATAGCTCCTCAATATTATTATTTAAAATTAAATTATCCAAATCACCCAGCTTCTTCCTTAACTTACTTACATGAAAAACTGGATGTATTTTACTACCAACAGATAGTTGGAGCTTGTAAGCCAGTTCTCCCATCTTTTTAAGTATTGTGAAAGGACCACAATACCTGGGTGAAAGCTTTGGACATTGTCCCTTTTTCATAGTTTTAATTTGTTCAGGCACCTTAAGATAGACCAATTCTCCTTCTTTAAAGGAGATGTCTCTTCGGTGAGGATCTGCATATGCTCTAGCTCGATTTTGAGCTTTTTTAATATTTTCTTGAGCAAATTTTAACATACTATTCATATCCTCCAAAAAATCCTTAGCTGCCTGAACCTTTTCCTTAGAGCTCTGGGCTGAAACCCATACATTAACATAAATGGACTATATCCAGTGGAAGAGTGCTTGGCACTATTATATGCAAACTCTGCTATCGGTAGATACTCTTCCCAATTAGTTTGCCTTTTACTAACATATGCCCTAAGCATATCTTCAAGGATTTGGTTAACCCTTTCAGTTTGCCCATCAGTTTGCAGGTGATCCGCCGTACTCATGCTAAGTTTAGTATCCAACTTCCTAAATACCGCACGCCAAAATTGACTATCAAATTTTCTATCCCGATCAGAAACTATATTTGCCGGAAGGCCATACAATCGGTATATGTTCTCTACGAACAATCTAGCCAATTTTGGTGTTTTAACATCAGTTGAAGTTGGAATGAACCTAGCCATTTTGGTTAACCTATCCACAATCACCCACACAGAGTCGTGCCCCCTCTGTGTTCTGGGTAAAGCAACAATAAAATCCATGGAGATACTCTCCCATTTTCCCGAAGGAATCTCTAGTGGATGGAGAAGTCCTCCCATTTTCAATCTTTCAGCTTTATTAACCTAGCATTTATTACATTTGACCACATAGTCAAGGACGTCCTTATTCATTCCAGGACAATAGAACTGCCTTTTAATAAGACTATAAGTCTTATTAACTCCTGGATGTTCCGCGCTAGGGGTATCATGACACTCAAAGAGTATCTGGTGCCTTATTTCTGTATCTTTCGGGACACATACCCTACCCTTGTAGAGTAAATAACCATTATCAATGGTGAAATTCTTCCACTTGAATCCGGTTTGAGCAACCCCTAATGCTCCATTTCCTTGTTGAACATCCTCAAATATTCCTTCCTCAGTAGAAGCACTTTCATTTGGATCCCCATTTTTTATTGCTTCCCATATGTTGGAATATGCGGGATCAACTTGGCATTTCCCTTTTAAAGATTCAAGCAAGTTGGAAGTGAACTGAGTAAAACTCAATTCATTTATGATGGGCATTCTGCTAAGTGCATCAGCTACTATATTATACTTTCCTTTTCTATATCTTATCTCATAGTCGAACTCTTGGAGGAGTTCGGCCCATCTGGCTTTACGCCCGTGTAAATCCGGTTGATCATTAAGCCACTTAATGCTTTCATGATCCGATAAAATCAAAAGTTTGGCACCGTACAGATAGTGCCTCCATTTCTTCATTGCATGTACTATTGCATACAGCTCCCTCATAAACAGAATAATTCTGTTTTACACGGTCTAATTTCTTGCTTTTAAAAGCAACTGGTCGACCTTCTTGTAATAAAATTGCGCCTATCACCTTATCACTGGCATCAGCTTCAACCACAAATGGTTTATTGGGATCCACTATTAATAATACTAGAGCCGTAGCAATAGCTACTTTAATTTTTTGAAAACTTTCATTTTGGTCTGTTCCCCAATTAAAGCTCTTTCCTTTCCCTTTAAGTTGGTCTGTCATTGGAACAGCTATTTTGGCATAATCTCGAATGAATCTACGATAAAATCCAGATAAACCTAGGAAGATCTGCAGCTCTTCCAGGTTCCTTGGAGATGGCCACTCAAAAATTGCCCTAACTTTTTCTGGATCCATTTTGATTCCCTCTTTCGAGATAATATGCCCCAAATATTTGACCTCTTGTGCAAAGAATTCACATTTAGTTTTCTTCGCATAAAGGGAATGTGTTCTTAACAGTTGGAATACTAATTGTAAATGTTCCAAATGTTCTTCTCTTGATTTACTAAAGATCAAGATATCATCCAAGAAGACTACTACAAAATGTCCTAGATAGGGCCGTAAGACACTATTCATCAGCTTCATAAAGGTAGCTGGTGCATTAGTGAGGCCAAAAGGCATCACCAAAAAATCATAATGCCCGTATCTAGTACGAAATGCTGTAGGAACATCTTGTGCCTTAATTCTTACTTGGGGATAGCCTAATCTTAAATCTATCTTTGTGAAGAATTTTGCCCCTTGTAATTGATCAAAAAGATCTTCCATTCTGGGCATAGGAAATTTATTCTTCACCGTTATTTTATTAAGTGTTCTATAATCAACACAAAGTCGCATAGAACCATCTTTTTTCTTTACTAATAAAATTGGTGAAGCCCAAGGTGAATTACTGGGTTGTATAAATCCTTTATCGAGGTAATTCTTAATTTGTCTTTCAACTTCTTGGTGTTGCGTTTCACTTAACTTATAAGGTGGTTTAGAAATAGGATGAGTATCCTTATTTGTGTCAATTGGGTGATTTATATCACCCCTATCTGGTGGAAGGCCGCTTAGTAAATCAGAAGGAAACACATCTTTAAATTCATCTAACAAACTACTTAATTCATTATTTACATTCAACTCACAAACATAAGAAGATTGTTGCTTTATATTACAAAAAGTAAAAGTGTTTTGTACAGGAAGGGACCATAACATATATAACTCACAAACTTCCTTCTTTATTAGCTTCTGAACCTCAGTGGAACACAGTAAAGGATTATCAGATACTTCATGTTCACCTTGAATAACAAAAGTCTTACCATCCCTTTCAAATTCCAGTGTATTATAATGGTAACTACGTTTTAAGGTATGGTTCCAATCCCCATAGCCACTCCCTCCCTAAAGCAATATCAGCTCTTTCCATGTTCATAATTTGGAAATCAAGTTTATCTTTATATCCTTGAATCTCAATTTCCAAATTGGATACCATTGTATCCCATATTTTATTATCTTGACCTTGCATCATACGAACAACATATTGATGCCCACTCTTTTGTTGGGGAAGTTGCAATTTTTTGACAAGTGCATAATTTATAAAATTATGTGTAGCAGAGTCATCAATCATGACTCTAACCCTCTTTCCAGCTATCAACCCATGCACTCTAGCTAAATCATGTGGACCAAAGGTAGGCTACCACATAGAAGTTGACATACAACACTTGTGTTGTACATCCATGTGCAAGACCTCTAAAGATTTATACCTTTCATGCCCCTTTAATTCTAAGGTCTGCACTACATGGATTTGTTTTTCTTTTCCCTTGCCCTTGTCCTTATCCTTTCCCTTGCATTCCCTCTTTTTCCTTTGAGGGCAATTCCAAGCAGCATGGTTAGGGGATAGGCAATTGAAACACAGCTTTTCTTTTTTGGCCTTATCAAAGTCGTCTGGACTTAACTTTGGCCTTACATATTGTTTCTTCTCAAAAGGTTGTTTTTTACCCTTAAAAAATGGCATTTTCCTTTTAAATTTGCCCACAAATTTTGAGGTTTCCAATTCCTTAGACTTGGGCTCCGTATCAGTGAGACTAGTGAGTGTACCTAGACGCATACTATCTTCATTGATTAATGCAAATTTAATTGCCTCTTCCAGCGTCTTAGGTGAACTCCTTTTTACTTCCTTTTTACAGGCTTTATCTAGTCCCCTAATGAATCCTCTTGTCTTTTGAAATTCATCTATTCCTTCCAATTTGAGGATTATCTCACGATATTCCTCCAAATATGTCAGCAGGGTCTTCCCTTTTGTCTGACATAATCCCAATCTTCCCAATTTCTTTCCATTTCATTTTCAGGAAGGAATTCTTTCAAAAAGACGGATTCAAATTGAGCCCAAGTTTCAAGTATTTTATTTGCCTCCTTTAAAGTTCGCCACCATTTATACGCTTTGGGTCCCAAAGTTAAACTAGCCTCCAATGCTTGGAGATGTGGTGGAGTATTTTTAAGTTTATGTAAATCTTTCCATTTTTGGAGAAAATTAAAGATTGTATCTTTATTTCTATCTTTTTCCTCCCCGTGAAACTGAGGGGGTTTCATGTCTTTTAAAATTGGATTATCCCTCAACTTGTGGTGGGGTTCCTTAGCATCTCGCATAGTCACATCTAAATCTTTCGATGAAGATGGGATATCCGAGGTTTCTACCTTATTTTTATCCCTTTCTAACAATAAAGTTAATTGAGATTTTATTTCAGTGAGTGTTTGGGTTAAAAATTCCATTTGAACCCCCTGAGCCTGCACACGAGCAGTAAGATCATCAAATTGTTCTCGTGTAGCAAAGAATTCTTCCCACTGTTCTTCTTGCATCTCCGTTTCATGGGGATCTACCATAGGGTGATCCCCAGAACTAAAACTTTCCATTACTCCCTCTTTCTTTTTTCCTGCCATTAATACACTGGAATTGGAAAGCAAAGATAAAAAATTTGCATACAAGGTAAAGTACTTCCCTGATTATAATGGCAGGCAACTGTTGCTGATTTTGTAAATAAACCCGAAGAGTAAGGAACAAATTTTGCCTTCCCGGACTAAAGCAGTAAACCAGTCATGCTGGAAATGAAGTTCTGTGGTAGAAACGGAAGAATCACGGGAACGACCGGTATATCTTCTAGGTATAAAGCAGATTTGACTGACTTCAGTCAGCTGGCAGCGATTTAAGTCCTGACTTCAATCGGGTGGAAACAATCCTATTGTAAAACTGCGCCTGGAAGACAGCCGTGTGACGTGTATGGCCTAAAGTACCATGACGTGTAGAACCTGAGTACTATCTGACGCTTTTCGTCACGGCTTACAGCAGGCGTGTCACGCTTCGCCTCACGCCTTTCGTCTCCTTGCGGTGTGTCACACTTTCGTGACGTCATACGACCACGATTTACAACGTCATGTGGTGACCTTCAACGACTGACGGACGACGGGCGGCGACCTTAAACGACTGACAGATGACGTGTCGTGGCAGTCGAATCATCTGGCCCTTGCGCTTGTAATCGCCAGAAAAAAAAAACTTCATGAATGAGTAGCAAGATGAAGACCCGACAGCTCCAACAAGATGCGATGGCGGCTCTGACATGGGCCCACAAACATTACTATGCACAAGCAGAAATTTCTAATCAACACGCATAGTACCACCCTTGGGAAACAAAGCATGATGCATTTTCGAGGTACACAACTTTCACATACATTGTGACTATGTGCTTTCAACGGAGGGAAATCAAGCACCATATTTTTGCTTCTTAGATGTAGCAATCTACCATAATTAAGATGACCAAACCAAGCATGCCATGACTCAGTCTCATCCACAATGGTGGCATCAACATGTAATGCATCCTCTAATGCTCCCCTATACAAGACCTTCTCAAGCATGATAGTTTTCCCATCCATTGCAATAATGGGAATCTGATCAATGCCTTGTATGGCATACGAAGCATTGTTAGCACATACAACTGATCCCCCCCTTTTGTACATTTGCATATGATACAAACAAGTCCTGAAAGGACGTTATATGCTTAGAAGCACCACTGTCAAAATACTAAGTGCTACAATTTTCAACAACCAAAAGACCATGCTCATATAAAGAAGGATCATATGAACAACACACAACAAAGGCATAAGACTGCTGACCAATGACCAAGCTCGCCAAATGTGCGGATACAACCTTTACATTTGCTGAATTTACACTCATGCCCAATAGTTTTTTTCTTTTCACTTGCCATCCGCTTTTTGCATTCTTCAATTCATGCTCCTTCTTTCTACATCAATTGCATCTTTTTTTCTCAGCACCATCATCCTTGGTGCTTCAGAGTCCGTAGAAGAAGCTATTTTGCATTTTCCTTTGGAGTTTGAGGGCTACCATGACTTCCCTTTGTTGCAATGGCTGGCTGCAAATACTTGATTATCCATACTTATATTAGAGCGATTTAGCCTCAATTGCTCTTCTCGCAACAGATGCATCAAATGTGTAAGCATTAGCATCTCCCATTACCCCCTGGCACCAAACAAAGAGAACTAACAATCACCTCGAATAGCTCTTGCTAACGCGCACGCTCCTACACCCCCCCATCACACATGTCTTCTCCCACCTTCTGCTGTGCCTACTCCCCCGCCTTCTGCTCTGCCTCCCTCCCACCTTGTCCCTGGCACGACCTGGCCCCCCAAACGCTAACCTTGCCTCCTTCCGCCTGTTGCTCCACCCATCCCCTCGCGCGACCTACCCCCAATGCTGTGTCCGCCTACCCCACACCCGCCTTCTGTTCCCTCCCCCCCGGCCAGCTCGCACCCTTGCCTGAACTCGCCTTGTCCCCCCCTCCCTGGCTGAGGACTTAAACCTCCACCTCCTCCGCCCTAACCCCTCCGCCCTGGTCCTCTGCTTCTTTTGTACTGCAGCCCGGCCCCATCCGACAAGCCCAACACCCGCACTGTGGCCATTGCGAGCCGGTTTACTTGGGTGCCCAACACCTCCCCCCCCCCCTTCACTCCAGTTGCTCCCTCCCTCTGCAACAACTTCCCCTCCCCTCGAGAGCGCAGCAACGTGTTTAATAGGTTCTCAACAGGGACGCGCAATGGAAACCTTTGGTGTCAGACGCCGATGCATTCTGCCAGTGCCCCCCAGTCAAACACCTTGCGTGTCGTCCCCTCTGAGGAACAGCTCTTAGCTATCCGTGCCGCAGAGCTGGAGCTTAAAGAAACAGCAATCTTTGGTCAAGTAGTAGGTCACTCACCATCCAGGGCCCAGCTTCGGAATTGGCTTCACTCCACGCTGCACATCAGTAAAGCGCAGATAGTGGAGGCGGTTCTAATGGGTTGCCACAACTCTATACAAACAGAATTTGTATCATTTTTCATTAATTTGTCTATATAATGATTTATTAAATTTATTTCCTTTGCACTAATTAGATATAAAGAAAAGTGCATTGGAGCTGGCCACTAATGAGTGGTCACAGGTTATGGTGAACCCACGCGGTGGGTTAGAGAAAAGATAGTTCACACTTCCACCTATATGGCCCGATTGGGCGCCTGTGACTAGAACTCACGCATATCAGGGTTAGACTCGCACACAGAAAGGATTGATACCTTGAAGTGTGGGCTAGATCCACCAGAACAGACAGTTACAATCAACAAGATGGCATGATCATGAAATGCTTGTATAATGTGCATGTGTGGGCTGAAAGCTTGAAATGCACATTTCTTTGCATAGGAAAGTCACATGAAGATTCGGATACCGTTTTTGCGATGTACACGGAAAAAGCTTTTATATGACATCCATATTGGGGGGGTCCCTAAATTTTAGGAGCTCCCTAAATTTTAGGAGCCTCGAATTAGCCTAAAAATGCTAGTCCTAAAAAAATAGGGATGTTATTCTAAAAATAGTAAATTCTGTACTCTGACTGTGCTTACTAAATTTGGTTGTTTCTATTCTTGACAGTATTCAACCCAAAAAGGAAGGCCATAGAGAAGAGACAAGTGTCAAGACACTTGTCACACAAGTTTCCAAGTGTCCCACCACTTGTCACATCTCATGACATGTGGCTGGACACTTGTCTTGTGCTACTCCACTTTCCCCTTTTGTACTAGCTCTTCTCTCTCCTATAAATAAGAGCTCGTTTTTCTTCATTCAGCATCATTTTTCTTTGCTGTAAACTCATGTACAGCACCCACAGATAGCCAGAAATTGGCCCCATCCATCCCCATCATTATCCCCCACTTCTCCATTATCAAATTCCTCCATATTCCCTCTTCTATCACTGCTGTTTTACAGGACAGCAAGTCTGTAAATTCATTACAGCACCTCCTTCTCAAGCTCTTTCTTCCATTTTAGCAACAAGAAGCAAGCCCTATCCATGTACTACTGTTCAACGATGGAGAAAGGCTGATTTCCCCTTTTTCTTCTCTCATACTGTAAAGAAATCAGTTCTTATCATTGCATAATAGACAATGCATGTGTGTTTGTACATCTTTGCATGATCTTGTGAGAGTGAGAATTACTTCTTCTCACTCTCAGGTTGATTGTAACTGAGCTCTTCCCTAAGGGACTTGGGTTGAGCAGAAATACATTCCTTCGGGAGGGGGGAGGGGGTTTGCCCATCTTCAACCCTCAATCTTGTCTCCATTACTTTTATATTTTCATGGCTGTAATTTTGTGAGTAATTTTCATTTCAGCTTTAAGTGTTCATTCTCTTTTATATTAAATCTCGAAAACAAGCGAATATCATAATTGTTAAGCATACTACGTTGTTCGGGGCGTTTACATGGGTCAAGGAATCTTCATGGTTCAACTCATCTCAACTGACACAACCCGTGAGTTACTGGCCAGTTCACCCTATGCTTCCATGAAGGGGGTCATCCATATGGTCCCTTGGTATAATGGCTTCACAATGGAGACTTTTGCGCTCCACAAGAAGTTCCTTAGACACCCGGTTATCCTTCTCTTCCCCAGACTAGCGATAGAGTATTGCCAGTTGGTGGAAAACTTTGGACGGCTCTTCGGCATTGTCCTTCCCGCCTCTTTCGCGGACAGAGTGACGGCCGCAGGAGTCCTAAAGGTACATGGGGCAGTGAAGGAGACCAAGAATATTCCACACTTCCTAGAGATTGAGGCAAGCGGACACTCCTTCACACAGCAGGTCATTGTGACTGGGGCAGCTAGGGCAATGCTTGCGATGCCATGACTTTGGACACCATGCAACAGAGTGCACGCGTTTCCAAGCTAGCTTTGCCGACAGGCACACAAGTGGATATGGACGGTTTCACACGAGTACAGAGATGACAAAGAGGGAGACGGCAGGGGGGGCCGCAGGCAGCTCCTCAGACACAGCCACGGCAGGGAGCAAGAGGGCGAGCGTCACTCCCCTGGCAGAGCACCACGCGCCCTCCCCCCCCCCCCCTCCTCGCCCTATCTGACAGGTCCACAAGTCTACACATCCACCCCCCACAAAGGCGTCACAGGCCGTATCACCCGAGGGCCCACAGTCCCCCCCCCTCCCCACGGCTCCCTCCGCCCCCCCAACCCTAGTCCACACCCCCCTTCACCCAAAGCTTCTAGCCCCCCCCGCACACCCACCGAGTGCCTCCAAACACCCTACCATCCCTCGATCCTCCCCCTCTCCACCATCACCCCCGGTGACCAAACACCCCCCCTCTGACCCCCACCCAGTACAAGTGGCCATTCCCCCACCCATCCCCCCCCTCCCACAGGAGGTGAGGAGCCCCAAACGCCGACATCCTCCACCCATTGGCAATCTAGCCCCCCCTCCCCTCACACAGCCACCAATTCATCCGTCCATACCGCCCATCACACTTTCCTGAAACAGGCACAACTGCTACCACGAGTTTTTTTGCAGTGGGCCGTGGTCTTACTTGAGAGTTGCGGAGCGCGGAGTGTTCCCACTACCCCTGGAGATGGGAATCTTCATGGTACGCAAGTCTAGGAGTGGCAAGGTCCATCTACTAGCACCATCGGATGGACCAAACTACGCCTTCTTCCTTCAGACCTCTCACACAGGAGACTGGACGACGACTCAAATAGAGTAGGAGGTGAAGAGCCAGGTGGCAGACCACATCTCCTAGTGGATGAGAGAGGGTGGACTAACACTTTTCTCCCAGCAGTGGATAGGTTGCATGATGGACATCAACTAGTGGACTGGGGCCGAGGTCCCTCATCTGAGCATTATCTTTTGAGCCCCTCCGTAGTGGAGAGCGCCGATGGATGTGATCGAGTGGCCCTTGACACAAGCGGCCTGTTTCTACCAGTGTACAAAGTCTCGCCTCTCAGCTTGGTTGATAGACGCCCTGGTGGTACCACCAGGCGCATCCATCACCCCCATGTCCGCCCGAGGGCTACCATGGAGAAATGAAGTTCACCATCCAGGCGAACAGCGAAGCGTATATGTATGCCTCATAGTTCCTCTTCTTCGTCTCAGCAGCTTCCACACCGAACAGATGCTTGTTCGGTCAGTCACAGGTCTCCCTATGAGTTTACACCTTGCATCTTGGAATGTGAATAGCCTCCACTATAGTGGGGAATGTGGTTCTACGAAGTTGATTGTTCGGCAGGAACTGCAGCCTACCCTTGCCGAATGGATCGACATCTTACTTCTATAGGAACACAAGCTCGTTCCCACCTAGGCCCAACGGGTAGGAAAGGTACTCCCGCACAGCTCACACACTTATTGGGAGCACACCATCGATGCCCACAATAGGAGTGGAGGCGTATGCACCTCTATTGGCCCAAGTTTCACCACCTGTGTACGAGACCACGAGACGATAGTGGGGGAGGGTTCTATGGATCAGATTGGATATTGCGGACTCGTGCCTTGGAGTCCTCAATGTCTATGCCCCTACGAAGGTTAGGGCACGCAGTAGGTTCTGGGTGGAGATCACGGATGGACTCTTAGAGGTGGACTCCTGGATCGTTGAAGGAGACTTTAACAACCTAGAGGCTTTAGAGGACCAGCAGGGCAAAGGCAAAAACTACAAGGGCATGGCTAGGGAGGAGCAAGAGGCAAAGGCAAAAACTACAAGGGCATGGCTGGGGAGGACCAACAGGGCAAAGGTAAAAACTACAAGGGCATGGCTGGGGAGGAGCAAGAGGCATGGGAGGTCTTTCTACTGGCAGTAGGACCATGCTTTCCACAGGAGAGAGAGGCTAGACTTCTCTTGGGGATATAGGCGGCTAGGTGGAGTCATACTGGAGCGGTTGGACAGGTTCTATGTGGGAGAGTGGGGAGGCTCTCATGGAGGCCAGATTGGGCAGTTGGCGAGCACCACGTTGTCCGATCATTACCCGGTTCTCCTGACACTTGATCCCCCAGCATTTGCCCTAGACACACAATCCTATCGAATCCCTGACTCGATCTATAGGAGGGAGAAGGTGACGAGACAGATTGAGCAGATTTGGACCATGGAATGGGGCAGAAGAGACCGCATTGCAAAGGAGGTTGCAGAGGTCCTAGCCGAGTCAAGCAGTATCTGCCAAGAGGCAGCCATACAGGCCAGGCAACAACGCTGAGAGGAGAAGAGAGCACTCCGATGGGACATTGTAACCACGCAAAGATTATTACAGGAGGCACCACGGGCTCCCACCCTCCACACACAGGAGGTGTGCGCACGAGCAGCCATCGCTGGCCTAGAGGACACGCGCTCGGAATTCTCTTTCTGCATCTCAGCAGCCTTCTGGGCGTGAAAGGGGGACACAATGTGCAAGGAGTTTCTCCAAGTGCACCAGCCTTGCACTTCAAGAGAGCAGATATGCAGCCTTCGAGATCAGTATGGAAGGACTCGTTCTAGCCCAAACGTGGTGATGGAGATTGCCACCGACTACTACGGACGCCTTTTCCGGTAGGAGATAGCCTCAGCTAGAGGAGAGCGATGTAGACAACATGTCTAGGATCACATCCCCTCCCTCGTCACAAAGGAGATCAGACGCTCCCTCCTAGCCCCCTTCACAGAGAAGGAACTAGAGGAGGCTTTCAATACACAGGTTAGGCAGAAATGCCCAGTAGAGGATGGCCTCTCTAAGGCCTTCTTCACTACCTACTGGGAGGTGATGAAGGACCCCCTACTGATGGCCTTCCAGGAGATTTGAAGACCGATCACCTTATTGTCAGTAGCCTATAAGGCACTGGCAAAGATGATTGATAGGCGACTATGCCCCGTGCTTCCAGACATCATTCATGACACACAGACAGCTTTGTCCAGGATAGGAGCATCCTAGACAATGTATTCACCTTCTTTGATGCAACAAAGTGGGCTCAGCACAGTGGGCAGAGACTGGCCATACTACTCTTGGATTTTGAGAAAGCTTATGACAAGGTGGACTGAAATTTCCTAGAGGGTACCATGGTGAGGTTGGGTTTCCCCCAAGCTTGGATTCACAGGGTCTCCGCACTTTACAGATCGGCCACTAGTAGGGTTCTCATAGGTGGTAGGCGATGGGAGGAGTTTCGGCTAGAGAGATCAGTCCAGTAGGGCTGCCCCCTGGCCCCATACCTATTTCTACTCTTTCCAGAGGTGATGTCTCACTTCCTCAGGTCACGTATGAGAGGATTACGCGGCCTCCGACTTCCAATGAAGGAGGAGACTGAATTATTAGACTGAGAGTATGTAGATGATACAACGCTCTACATAGGATGATGAGTTGATGCTGGAAAGAGTGAGGCTGGCTCTTGAGGTGTTCTGTTTTGCAGCGGGTGCGAAAATCAATTGGCGAAAATCGGTTGGTTTCCTCACAAACCTGAACTCTAACACGGAGTGGGGCATCCACCTAGGATTTAGATGGGTGAGCAAAGGACAGACTCTCCGTTACCTACGGTTCCAAGTGGGACTCGACATTACTCCCACCCAACAGTTTCTTCCAATCCTCGATTCTATTCGAAGGAAGCTGACCTACTAGGGTACGGCTCGCCTCTCACTAGCAGGCCAAGCCATGGTGGTTAACTAAGTCCTACTAGCGACGGCTTGATACATCGCCTTGTGTTGGTGCTTCTCATCCTGCTTGCGTAGTGCAACTTCGCCGCCTAGTACGGAACTTCCTTTGGTCCGGGTTAGACAGCTCCAAGGATTCCAAGGCCAAGGTGGCGTGGATTTTCAGCAAGGGATGTGTGTAGAGTTCACAGAGGCCAGTCAGTGCCCTGCTGTCTACTATCATGTGGCAACCTACATGCGTCATCTGACAAATGCCACTTCAAGTGATGTAAAGAGCAACAGATGCTCAAATATTCAGCCAAGGACTGTTGCTGCCTTGTCCAATTTGATAGGCTGTTCCAAAGTTGAGCTATTCTCCAACATTTTAAAGATGCAAGTATTGGGATGAGGTTGGGACCAATACAATGTTGAACTTGTCTCTTTCTTGCCCATACACCCTTAGCATCTTCATATAGTGCCAATTAGTTTTATTTGGATCTTTTAGTACGTGTTCAATGCAAAGACTAAGATTGCCTACTGCCGCGTTGACTATCAATAACATCGACTTCGAGCTGGATACTCTCAAAGAAGGCAATCCTGTCCAGAGCACCTCGCAGCTTCCTTGCCATTCTCGCCGCACTTCATCCAATATGATGCTCATGACATTGATGCACGCCCCATGACACGCAGTTTGGAAGCCACGTGATGCAGTCCACGAGAAGAAGAGGATGGTTCGCTCGATGCACTTGAGAATACGACGGCTGAGAAGGATTAAGGTCTTCTAGAGCAGGTGGCGCACAAAGGGCTGCAGCCTCTGCGAGCTGGGCTGCAGACTGTCACACTCCAGGCAGGGCGGCCACCAAGCGCAGGGCTGCTGGCCCCACGAACAGGGCAGGAGTGCAGGAGACGCACGCCAGAATAGGACGGGCAGGCAGCACGCTTCTCTCCACAGGCTGTGAACAGAGCAGAGCCGCTGCACATGCACGCAGGGAAGGACAGCAGCATGAAGGCTGGGCACCGGCAAAGGCAGCAACACGCCAGTCAGGAAGGGCCAGCAATGGTGCGAGCATGACCAGGAGGCGCAGCCTCCATCACTCTCTCTCTCTCTCACTAACTCATGACCGGTAATTGGCCGTCAACCCTGCCGTCTCCCCTTTCGCCCTGCTGACTGACTGCCACTGCCACCAACTCCCTGTTCCTACTGCCACCTCACCTTCCGCCTCCTATCACAGCCACCTCCTCTATCCCACCACAGCCGCCTCCCTGGCTCACAGCAATCGCCCTGCCTACCACGCCTCAACCTGCTTTGCCTGCACTCTCTCCTCTCTTCGCAGCCATGGACACTTAGCCTCCTCATCCACCCTTGCAGCCTTCGTAAGATTCCTTGCACAAGCAACATCCATCTCCCCTTCCCCTGCACAACCCCAACAGGCAGACCAGCGGCGATACCTTGCGCCAACAGACCAAGAAGCACCTACACCACCGACACATGGAGCTAGCGTATCGCCCGAGATTGCAGCCGGTCCTCCACCATCCCCAGGAGTTTCCAGTGCAGCCCCCCGCATACACTTGGCCGACGCCTTCCCACTGATCTGCTTTGCTCGGGACACAGAGCTGGCACTCAGGGAGAGAGTGACAGTCCTAGAAGCATCATCCTTGGCCTGCAGAATGGTTGGAGATCGTCCGTCTATCCACAGTCTTAAGGACTCCATCCAGCCTGCTCTTACCGGCACCCTAGCCAGGATCACACGAGTGGTGCCCCTTGGAAAGGGATGCTTCAAACTCCAATTCAGCTCACCCAAGCAGATGGAGGCAACGCTTGCTACCAGCCCGCTTGATGACAGGACCTCAGTAGCATACTTTGGCAGATGGATCGAGGGCTGGGACTATTCATTGCTTGGAGATGGCACTGCCATCACCATCTCTTTTCCTGGCCTTGATGAGTATTTTACGCCATACCTTTCCGAGATCGGCAGTGCATTCAGCCACGTCATACTACAGAGGGATAGGTCTTTTGCTGACGCAGTCTCAAAAGGCCCACATAGATACCCATCGGTCCGAGTGATAATACCCACAGAGTCTTTGCAATGCCTTCCCCAAAATATTAGAATTCCCTCCATTCACAGGGACTTTCTTATCCAGCCAGTCTCTTATAAAGGCCTCCCTGGTCAGTGCTTTGCTTGCAGGATGATTGGACATCTTGCAGCTGAATACCCCAAGACACGCCGATGCCAAACCTCCTTCAGGGATGAGGGAGGTGGTAGGCCTGAGACCCGTCAGAGGAGTGATGCAGAGTGCCAGAGACGGCGCAAGGCTAGACAAAGGAGGAGATAGCGCCAGCGAAGAGAGCGCGCTGGCGCTGGCGAGAGGCAAAGGCCCGAGGGCCTAGAGCTGAGACGGTGGAGAATGATCAGGGACCTCAGGCCGTCAGCCCATGCAGAGCCACTGCAGCCCCCCACCGCTCCCATAGACGCTCCTCTGGATGCCCAAGAGCCAGAGGTCCCACAGCCACTGATAGGGGCAGCACTGCAAATGGATGTGATTCAGCCCATGGAGGCAGCAACACCAGTAGCCTCTCAGGAGCTACAACAGGCTTTAGATACGCCATAGCCCCCCAAACCATTGCTCCATCAGGTTGAGCTTCCCGAGCTTAGCCCATCTCAGGTACCCGACACATAGCAGGCAAGGGAGGCCGTGATAGCCCGGGACAGTGAGCAGGAGGAAGAGGACTCAGATGCCTACTCTGAGAACTTCCCCCCATTACACCCCACAGCAGAGATAGCAGAGAGGACACATGATCGGGTATATACTAGGAGGCAACAAAGGCAGGCATGGGCTGTATAGCGACGCCGGTCCGAGAGGTTGAGACACAATCCATGAGGATACTCTCATGGAATGTACGAGGCTTCGTAGGTCGTCACCTTAGGCAAGGCCGGAGCCTCATACGATAGGATCTACATAGTGCTCTAGTAGGAGGATCGATTGATTTTCTTATGTTACAGGAGCACCACCTTTCGGCAGACAAGATATCCCGATGTTGCGGAAAGCTATTGCCAGGTCAGAGTCACACTTACTGGGCAGCAGCTGTAGGTGCTACCGAGATACAGGCTGGAGTATGTATATGTGTTGGGGAGCAGTGGACTCAGTCGGTACAGGGTTGGGGTATTCTGATTCCAGGGAGAGCCATGTGGGTCTCGGTGAGAGTGGAGGAGGCACTCATTGGTTTGTTGGCCATTTACGCCCTGAATGGACAACGAGACAGAAGACAGTTTTGGACCACCCTCAGTCAATCTCTACCACAAGTTGATCTTTGGATGGTAGGGGGTGACTTTAACATGGTGGAGGATCTTGAGGACAGAAGAGGTAGATGCACAGAAATCATTAGGGGTGGAGAGCAGGCTGCTTGGGAGGAGTTCTTATTCTAGATTAGAGGCCAGGACCCATGGTTCACAACAGAGTTTGGCAGGACCACTGGCTCACTTCAGTTTGGCATCATACCTGGCACAACCCTCTCGGACCACTCACCGATTCAGATACTTCTTCTTCAGAGAGTAGGGGGACCCCATTCTAGTGTTAGGATTCCAGAGCACTTGTTTTTATGAGGATGATCTTAGAGAAACAGTCACACAGTGTTGGAGATCTAGACCTTTCTCAGCTGGACGGGCAGCTAGTGACTTGGATGAGAGCCTACAGGAGATTAGTTCCCTCTTCAAAGAGGAGGCCACAAGGAGGAGACAGAGCCTTCTAGAGAAGGAAAGAGCTGCTAGGGCATCATTGGTTGCCTTACACTCCATAAAGGAAGCTAGATCAGAGTACATATTTCATGTGAGAGCCTCTTTTTGGACTCAATATAGGGACAGGGTTAATAGGGATTTTTCTCGCACCACAGGGCCTAAACACTCTAGATAGGGTGTTCGAAGACTCAGGAGAGCTGATGGATCCATTGCACACGGCACAGGTCGCTACACCAGTGGGGGAGTGGTTTGCATTTCAGGAGTTACCACACGAGAACCAAAGGCAGAGATTACATGGTCTTAGGGGAGTCAGGGCTATGATTGAGGCCGTGATGGAAGGGGTTCCACCAGATTGGCAAACTGAAACAGCTTCCTCTCAGACTTAGATTGGTCTTTTCCCTAGAGGGGATATCCTTCTAGCAGTCATTACATCTAGCAGAGACAGGACATTCACTTTCACAGTTGAGGAGGATGGCCGCCTCCAACGAGAGGACCTTAACTTTACAGCACTCAATGGCTGCTCCAGGCAAAGAATCGGAGTAGTGGCACACTCTCAAAGAAAATGGCACATAGACCCAGACCCAACCACTTGTCATATAGATGGATGGAGATATTGGGCATACCAAAGGAGGCCTCTACAGAGACTTCAGTGGGATCCAAGAGAGTGGGTGTGGAGGGATCCCTTCCTTGATAGGCCATCCGACATCCCCTTCTTTGGCTACACTACTAGATTGGGACGGAGGATACGGATGAGTAAGATTAGAGCACAGCCTGTAGCCATCCCTCATTGGCATAGAGAGGGAGTCTCAGATGAGTTCCTATACAGCTTTTGGAGGTGGCTACATGACAGCTTTAGGCCTGGAAGATATCTCTCTTTCTATGGCTTCTAGCCCATAGGAGTTTAGCAGCTGACACTTGGCTTGGATATGGCAGGGACCCAGTGGCTTGCGCACGATGTGGTGAGCCAAAGGAGACTCAGAGACATTGCCTATGGGACTGTCCTAGAGCCCAAAATATTTGGAGGAGAGCTCTTAGGATAGTATTCCATGGTATAGCAGAGTCCATGGTGGCGACATGGGGGGCTGCAGCTTGGGTCACAGACAGAGGACCAGCATGCGGCTATGAGGACAGCATTTCTTTTCTCATCATTGGACAGCATCTGAGCAGAATTCCTACCCCAGACTACTCACAGACACAGTGGACTCAGGGACATTGTCACAAATGGGAGCTGATTTCCAGCATTATAGCTTGGTACATATGGACTGTGAGATGTAGCCGGGTCATTGATCTTCAGGATATACCCACTAGGGAGTCTTTATCGAGGATTTGGACAGAGATAGTCCATACTCTCCATGGGAGATGGGAGAGGTTGCAGGGCAGCTCTGAGAGGATGAGGAAGAAAAGAGAGGCTTTCCTGAGGATTTGGGATTCAGACACCTTCTTTCACACTACCCCTCAGATGGTCTAGCACTTTAGCCCACCAAATTGGTTGTTTACACAACCATTGTATCTATGATGTACTTAGTTACTCTTCACAGAGTTTAGTTACTCTTCACAGAGTTTCTTGCACTTTGTATTTACCTTAGGGGGACTTTCTCCGAGGTGTTATTAATAGAATTCTCTTTTCTAGGAAAAAAAAAAGACCAAGATTGCCTACTAGGCTTCGACACATTGCATAAATGCATAATAAGCGCCTACCAAACATAAGATCTGCCATTAAACATGCCAAGCATTTGAGTATTCTAAACAAGCAAAACATGTATTGAACTAGATCGTTAAGAACAGCTGCTACTTTACAGGCAACGCATTCACCTGATGTTTAAGCAAAAAGTGTGGTGAGACAGAGAAGAGTAAAGACCTTAGCATCTCTAGCAAAACGAGAAATTAGATAGCTTTAGGTATTGGCTTACTTGCTTTCCTTGAAAACAAACCCATCAATGATTGCAGAACTCTCAAATATTGGCTCTACAGCAAACAATCCACCAAGATTGGATGGAATTAGACAAAGGTAGCACTTTCAATATAGCATCAAATACATCATCTTTGAGGAAACAGTTCATTATCTTACTTTATAACTATTCAAGTCCATAAGCTTGAAACATCTAAGAACTATTATAAGCATTTAAGACTAACAGATCTATGAAATGAAAAGCAACAAAAATGATGCATGCATCGGATTTTTATGTCAAAGATCCACCAAGCTTTGACACACTGTAAATTTGTGGTGATCAATATAAGCTTTTCATTTAGGCCAGAAAAGTCTGATCACTATCATACCCAAGAAGCACATAAGAATCACAATTGGGCCTTTGCATAGATAAGTCCTAACATGAACATTTTAGGCACCTTGGTTAAAATCCCAAAGACCTCACTATAAAGAAATGCTTGGGCAAACACAAGAAACGAAAATATACAACAATGGCAAACACAATCCAATGAATGCTCAATGAAGACGATGGTGTATAGAGATGAAAGATGATACAAGGGGCCTTGAACCTGTGTCTCAAGGACCAGGACAGAAGTGAGCTGAGAGTAGTGTCAAAGTCACCAAGAATAGCTCCAAGAATGTGATGTACTCAGGACAGATCCCAAAATGCAGCTGCGGCAGTCCACCATGTAGGCTAATGATGTAGGCAACAGTGAAGGAAGCAAAACAGCCTCCAAGCAGCAGGATTTCACTCTGACTCTAGGCTGAAACGAGCCTTCCTTGCAGTGAAGGATGGTAAACCCCTAATTTACAAATGATCACAGCAAGAGAATTTAACATTGAATAAATAAATTCAGCACATTTCCAACTTTGGCCTAGATTGCCCACATGAGAAGAGACAATCCAACACCAATCTCTCCCAAACCCCTGGTGCCCCTTGCAGTATTTCTTTATGCTTTATTCCACTAGATCAAGGTTTAGAACAGAGCAAAGCCTAAGCTCTGAAAATAGGACACTAAGCTAAAATTTCAAAGTCCCTCCAAGATAGATCAACTGAAATCTCCCCCAATTCCAGCAAATCAAGGCTCAATCCCCCAAAAAAAACAAATCGGGATTTACTTTGCCCACAGCAACCAACAACCCTAATCCTCAATTTTCCCCTTGATTTGATAGCTTGGGGAAGCCAAATTTAGTAATTTCCTGTTTCATGCAATTCATCCCTATTACAGACCACAAAATGTCCTGCAATCTGTTGTCAATTGGCTGACTTACAACGGTGAACAGTTGCAGTTAACTCATTCCAGCATGCATGCGTCCCAAGGCAGCCATGAAAACCCTGATTGTTGCTGTTTGCTGATCCAAGTACAGCGAATTCTCATCAGCACCCCTTCAGGCCCAAAAAATGGTGCAGGCGACAGCAATCTCTTGCCTCTTGCCCAGATATACCTGGTGACAGCAATTTCTTGCCATGAACTGGCAGGAAGACAGACCAGCAGTGAGAGGAGAGAGAATTCAGACCTTTTCCTGCCCTGAAAACAGGTCGCTCAGCGGCCACTCTGCCTTCTAGGCTCTTTCCCCAACCTGCATGTCCCTGTCAAGGGCTGATTGCCATGTGACAGACACTTGGCAGACCTGCCCATGTAATCTCAAACCCACAACTTAATTTCCAGCCAATATTTAACTTAGCAAATACAAAAATAATTGACCCTACCCACGTTTTGACCATTGCCCAACATCAATAACTTCTATGAACCTGAAAGAACTTGAAACTTGCTATCCCTTCACAAACCTTAGACCAAGACACTAAATAATTTAATTATCTAACCCCATTAACATTGAAAGTCAGGGCAATCAATCTAAGTGTTTGTCATCACTTTTCCAACCTATAGATGGCCAGTTTCTCCTCCTCCAGCATCAAATGATGCCTTACCCTTCTCACACTTTTGATGTCTTTTCCTCTAATCTCCCCTCCAAGAATTCTTAAAGCCAAAAGACTTTTCATGCAACAAAACATCTATTTGTACATGCTATCTCTGTTAGACATGCTGGTTGCAGTCATCTTTATTCAAAAAACTCAATGATTTAATTAAACTTCACTAAGATTTTTAATTAAAATGAACTTTAATTTTGATACCCCTAGCTCCTAGCATGGTGACCACTACACCAACAATGAAAGTTTTAACACGGTGCACAAATGTACAAACCATGGGTACAAGTATGAGGCACAAGAAAAAAGGTGCAATGTGGAAGTTTCATTGGATTGAAAATTTGCACCTTATAATTGAGTTGTGTTGAAAGTTTTGCCCAATAAGCAGCTCACTTAAGTTGTAAAGCAAGCCCAATGCTTAAGTCTGGTCCAATGAGTAGCTCACATATGATCAATCACTCATACATTAATTATCTCCTAATCAAATTTGAATTTTGATTAAGAAGCAACTAGTGACTCATTTAAAAAGTTTATTTGCTATAAAGGTCTCTTTCTCTCTTATTTGAGCAACCCAAGCTTGGAGATGACCATTCTTTTCTTTGCTACAAAAACTATAGGTTTAAGCGATGGAACATGAACTGATAGCATATATGAAGTGAAGTCCTCTTAACATGGGAAATCCATTGGATAACTATGTAACTTCATTTACAGCAAGATATACTGCTAGTTTTAATCTAAACATCATAAAAAGGGGACTATTACAACACTACTGCCTGTAACCCTCTCTTCTCCTCTTAAGCTCTCAAGCCTTGTGCACTTTCTGGCAACTTTGTTACGAAAGCACCGTTTTCAAAGTGTCATCGCGATAAATCCCTCTCTCACAAAGAGAGGAATAAGAAGGCATTGCATGGAAACTAGAGAGGACAGTTATCGAGGAAAATGCTCCATGAAATTAGGTTCAAATGATGGTCATTTTTAGGGTTGCCAAGCTGAACTATTCATATGTATTTTTTAACAATCTACAGTTGGTTGGAGGCCAACGTTGAAGCTAACAAGGTCATTGTACATCAATGGATCAACTGTACCACAACAAATCGTTGAAATACAACCATCTGTAACTCATTTCAAGTATACATCGATAGTCTAAGTAAGTACCCAAAGGGGGACCAAGCTTTGGGACCAACAAGTGACATGTGCTACAAGAGCACTCTTCCTTTAGTTGTGTGTAGAGCTTTTTGCTCAATTTAATATTATGTTCAATTAAATACTTGCAAAAATGTGATTTACTACCCTTTGGATTTCCTATCGGTCCAAGAGTAAAATATCATGCAATTACTTAGTATAGAGTGAAAGATAATGAGAGAATTAATTGATCCACAATGATACTCGATCAGAAAATAGAAGCCAATGTACTTACGAATGATTGAGAGTACAACGCTCAAGAGACCACAATAAATAAGGCCACACATACTGTGCAACGTTACACAAAGTGTGCTTTTATAGAAAAACATAACCCTAAACAGCTTAACCATCGTAAGTAATCGTAAGACTAGTGTCACTATGGTCCTAGAGCACTAGGGATAACAATTGTTTTAATGACAATTTAAATACCTACAAAGCCCAAAACATGGATCAAAGGGCATCAATGCAAAGCTCATGAGATGGCCTACAAAATCCCCTCCGTGGAATGGGTGGACTGATCTAGGAACAAAAACAAAATCCTAGAAAATAATAGTGAGATATAAGGTCATGGTTGCACAAATTCATCCAAGTGGATATAGCAATCGATGACAATACAGTGTTAGAGATTAGTCATCCCCTGGACTAGCATTCTCAAGCTATAGTTGGTACAGTCAATTCCCTTGGACACAATTATCCATTTTTCCTATCAGTTTTGGGCATTTTCAGCAATTGCTAAATGCAGTCACAATTTACCACACAAGTCAATCCAGGCAGACGATAGTGCCACGTGGCAGCCAGGATGCTTATCACTGATAATTTTATTGTTTAATGCAGCAGTCAGCAGTTTTATACTGCAGGTCAGCCAATTTGCTGGCCACCCTAATTTATTTATTGCTATATTTCCTCCTATTTATAGCCACTAGATAGCGTGCCTTCATCACTTGTCATTCAAGTGGTGGAGAGAGAGATTAGCTTGAGGAGATACTTCAATAGCCCATTTGTATATCTACCTTCTTCATTTCAGCATTCATTGACTGGCTGCAGATTTCTACATTCCTCTCTCTTTTCTCTCTCCCTCTTCTCTCGTATTCATTGTCTTTTAGTCTTGTCCATACGCTTCCGCATTTGCTACACTCTAATATGGTATCAAAGAAGTATAGAAGGGCTGATTGATCGTGGGCAAACTTGATCCGGATGACTCTTCACGACAAAAGTTTGCGTTTTCAATATTCTAAGGCTAAGGTGAACAGGTGAAGCGCAGAGGAGCAAAGTTGCTGGTTTTTGCAGGTTTTTGCTGTTGGTGAAGGAGAAAAGGTTGTGTTTTCAGCCTTTTGGAGCAAATTATGAGTTTGATCACCTCCGATGGGTGAACTCTTTGAGGACAAGTGAAGAAGCCCTAGCAAGCACCCGCACCCGCACCCTGCACGGAATCAAAGGGGATTGCCCTTGTTTTTGTGCAAGTCATTCCATTTACAATGTCGACCGAACTTGACATGGAGTTTCAAGCTATTATGGCTTGTAAGGTCCCCGTGTTGCTGACCCTTCCTTCAAATCAAAAGCTCAATGCGGAGAATTACCGCATTTAGCGAGTAACGATGCTTGCCATACTAAAGTTCTATGATTTGGCGAAACTCATGACTAAGGCTATAGACTATCCTATAGCCTGTGATGCCACCAAGCTTTCTAAAAATGAGAAAGCTCAATCAATAAAGGTACATGCACATTGGGATAAATTGAATGCCCGCATCCGTTCTTTTCTCTTTCTCTCTTGCACTCTAGCTGTCATTGCTCACATCGAACACTTGACCGTGGCCCATGAGATATACCTAGAGTTAGATCAAATGTACAATTGGATAATTGTGATGAAGCGGATATCTCTAGATATTCACATGAGGACTTTGAGTCCTAGCAAGTCTTCTTCTACGCGGGAGCATGTCAACAAGCTTCGGCAATTGCAAATGTAGATCCAAAACGCAAGAAAGGTGATTACCTCAAAGGATATGGTGATAACTCTTCTCTCTCGATTACCGCCCCAATTCACTATATTTTATTCCGCCTTGATCACAAACAAGACCCTTAAGTGAAAGGAGTCGATTCCAATGGTCTTAAACCAAGAGGAACAACTCAAAGGTCAAAATGCTACCAAATCAGAGGCCTTGACTAGTCCATCTTCCCAACAAAAGGAGACTAACAACAACAAAAGGAAGAAGGACAAGAAGTCTAAACAGGACAAAGCCAAGGAGACTACTTGCCACATTTGTGACAAGACAGATCATTGGAAGAAAGATTGCCCTGATAAGGACAAGGACACCAAAAAGGAGAAGACTACAAAGCACTCGGAAGCAATGGCTGCTCCTTCATCAACAGCATTCCTCCATTTGGAGGTGATAGAGAATGTTTCTCCAATGGCCACTAATGTAGCGATAATGGCCCCACAATCTCATGAGTGGATTGTGGATAGTGGCACTTCCTACCACATAACTCCTCCTTCACATGGCATTATCCGTAAGCATTTAATGCATGGGCAAATTCTCATAGATGACAACTCTTCGGTCTCAATCAAAGACAAAAGTGATATGCAGCTTATTCTTGATGGGCAAGGAGGTGTCCACACATCATAGGTGCTCTATGTGATGTAGTCTTCTTGCCTTTTCTTCTCTTTTTCTTTCTTCTCAAACTCAAACTAAGCTACGGCATGCTTAGTTTGGCCACCTCAACTACGAGTACCTTCAAAAGCAGCTCATAGTCAACTAGTGTGAGGATTGCCAAAGATTGGGATGAGCCACCCACCATGTATATCTTGTATTCGTGGCAAGCAATACAGAGATGGTATTCCTAGCAAGGCTTCATGACAAACTAAGAAGCCCTTGGAGCTTGTTTTGATGGACTTATGTGGACCAATGAGAATGAAGTCCCTTAAGAGGAGTTTGTCTTTTATGCTCATTGTTGATGATTTTAGCAAGATGATGTAGCATACTTCTTGGAGCTAAAGTTCAAAGCATTCTCACATTTCAAGGATTGGTTGATCTTTGAGGAGAACAAGTCGGGTAGAAAACTCAAGTCATTGCGTTCTGACAAGGGAGGGGAGTTGTCTCCCATGAGCTAGCTTGTTTTGTGCAAATCGTAGCATTCACCAAGAGTTTTCCCACACGCATATACCTCAAGAGAGTGGCATATTGGAGCACAAGAATTGCATTATGATCGAGATGGTGCCAACTATAATGGAGCATCGGCAAACACCTCAATGTCTATGGGCCAAAGCAATGACCACTGTTGTCCACATCCTTAATCAATCCCCTACATCGGCCATGGTTGGTATAACCCCTTTTGAGACTTATTTTAGTCAAAAACCAAATGTTTCTTATTTCAAGGTGTTCGAGTGTGATGCTTATGTTCACATCTTGAAGAGAAAGAGGAACAAGTTTAATCCGGCTTCCAAGAAACAAGTGTTCATGCGTTACAACTCGCAATTCCAAGGATACAAACTTTATGATCCCATTTCTTGAGAGGTATACACAAGTCGAGATGTTCAATTCATGGAGTTTTCAACTGTAAATGAGGGTGTTGAGAATCCTATTCCTGGAGATCCAAGTGACAGTTTGGTACCAACTCCAATGCCTTTGGAGTCTTTGCCTATTGAGGCTCCACCCTCCATGGAGGAGGAGATTACTTCACCGCCAAATTCACCTATTGAGCTGGCCCTAGTAGATATTCCAGAGACTTCAGTAGAGGCAAATCGATGAGGGGAATATCACCCTCCTCATCAAGCTCATGATACACTCCATGATTCAAGGATTGAGGGAGTCCCTGAGGAGTGACTAACTACTGGTCAATGATTGAGCTTATTTGTACTAACTATTGTTCAATGACTCGTGCCATGCAAGACAAGGAGCCCACCTCCATAAAGGAGGCTTTACAGTCACAATATTGATAGAAGGCTATGGAGCAGGAGTTGTGAAACCAACCTTTCTTTCCGAAGAGGGTGGTACTAACCTGATTTAACATTAATTACAACAAGCATGTAATTCACATAAATTGAAAATACAAATGTTGCCACTTTAATTTTGGACAATGGACAATCTATTAGGCCCACAATTGGCGCCCCTTAAGGTATTTCTTTATCTTATATTGCAAATGGAAGGAGTACAACTAGGATCCTCTAATATTCTCCGCTAATCTAAGTACTTCTTGCTATCAAAACTAACCAACAAGTCTCCAAACCAATTTACCCCTTGGTTTGCTCGGGGATTGGCCTTTACCCTCCCCCTTGAAAGACAAATTCGACCCCAAATCTGATATTCGTTGGCTGGCCTTTTGAATCTCCCTGAAATTCCTCAATTTCAACTGCTAGATTTTAAGTCGTAGGCTCTCAATTCTCAACATGCATCCCAAGGTTGTTGTCAAACCCTAATTTTTTCTGTAAATTAGGGTTTACAGCAACGATTGATTGAAATCTCTTCCTCTAATGGCTCAAATTGTTGGAAAATGTTGAGAGAGATTTCATAGTTTCCTCACAAGAAATACTGAAAAGCTACTAGTACCCTGCTTAAACAGCCATGGAAGCTGTCATCTACACCTTAGAACCACCAAAAAGACTACTATCCCTTCCTAATCTGCCCCTTCCTATATGCTATCATCTACACCAGAAGGACCTTGGGCTACTGTCACTTACTCCTCATGTTGAGGGTAAAGGCGCCTCTGCCTAGCCACCCGTGTATTACTACACTGACAGTCACCGCCACTGCACATTGCAGGTGGCGGGCGCCCATCACCGTTACTTTATTCTTTATTCTTTTAGTGATAGTTTAAATAAAGGAAGGCCCGATCACACATTGTGACTATTGGAGTTCCCATTTCTAGCCTCTCCCTTTCTTGCTCTTGCTCTCCCGCCATAGCTCTCGAGTCCAACCTTCGATCCGTCGCTCCCTTTCAACTGGTATCAGAGCTTTGCTTTCTGACTCTTGAGCTTGGTTCGTGTCATTCTCAGCATCCCATCGACTCCCTACTTGCATTGGGTCTCCTTCCCGGCAACCATATCCAACTGCTTCGAACTCCCGTCACTCCCCGACTTCCCGAGCACCTTCCCGGCATTGTTGGGCACCTTCAGGACATTACATCAGAGGTATTTGATCATTTTCTTCAGGGTTTACTTCAGTTCTCATGTCTCACAGGCTGTAAACAAGATTGGGGTAGCCACCTTTGAAGCTCCCTTGCTTCATATCTCACTTGCCTTTGAACAAGACTTGCTGGAGCTTGTTTAAGGCCTTCCCTAGCTTTAACTGGACCCCTCCAAAGCTCCGCCACCATTTTTTGCAGCCCCAGGACTAGCATTTACAGTTGGCGGAATCAAGCAGCCCTCCCATATGTGTCTTCAGCATTGACAGTCACAACAGCAGCTCTCCCCCTCCATTGGCACTTGGAAAGGCTCCATTTCGGGCATATGAACATGCTTTGATGCTTGGTTTTGATGGTTGATGTGTTGGCATAGCATTTGGACTGATTTAACACTGTTTTGGGACTGTCATAACAGTCCACAAGCAGTTTATGACAGTATTACACTGACATTTGATGCTACAGCTTGTTTGGTATTGTCATTTGATGCCCGGTTCGTCCCGTTTGATACCCGGATGTTAGAGGAATGTATGCCTATTGTTTGGCAACCATTTGAAGTTGATTTTGATGCTGAAATTCTCAATTTTGAACAGTAAATCACTGCTGTACACAGTTGGGCTGAAGTCATTTTACTCATGTATACTTATGCCTATGCTTTTCGGGCTATGTTTCGGGCATATATGGTGATGTATTGACACTTGGGGCTCGATATAGAGCTTGGTTTTAATTCGGGATCGTTGGTTGAGCTTGAGCTCGCTTTGCAAAGCATTTGGATGCTCCGTCTTGGATGTACTTATAGCATGTATGTTGCTTATGTCTAACCGGTCTTGACATGCTTAGCCTATGCCATTACTACATGCTAGTTACATTGTTTGGAGCCTATTGCTACTGGAGCTCGGTCTTGGCTTGACCTTGGATTCTCGGAGCTTACTTGAGCTATTTATTGGCTTGCCACAGTTGTATCTTGGGATGTACTTGTTGGGAATAAAGGGCCATCGTGCCTTTTATATGTGCACGGGTGTGAACGCACCCTTAGCACACTTGTACTTTCATATATATCTATCTAAAAACCTAAAGTGGTACACACTCCAATTGTACCCAAGAACATCTTGCATCTCTCGCTCTCACTCGCTGCTGTTGCTCACGTGTTTTGCTCTTTACCTGACATTTCATCGCCGGACATTGCATCTCCGCAGCGCATCACTCACTTCAAACTGGTATCAGAGCTTCGGCTAAGGTGTTTGCGCTTCTCGCAGTCCGTGCAGAGCTTCGGTTAAGGTGTTCGTGCTTCTCGCAGTCCACAGGTCACGTTTTTCAGCCAGGCGACATTTCCCAGGTTGCGCGCAGGTCAGTCAGTCATTTTCTGGTCAGCTCGTCACTGTTCTTGGACAGTGTGCAGTCAGGCGTGCAGTTCCAGGCAGCGTGCAGGTCAGGCGCAGGTCAGAAGTGACGTGTTTTGCACAGGCGCTGGTCACGCAGGTCACGCCAGGTCAGTTCGTGACTTTCCAGGCCACGTGCAGCTGGTGGCAGGTCAAAACGCTGGCGGCAGGTCAAAACGCAGCAATCGTCACATTACGGGACAGTTTTCGTCAAATTTCTCTTGCAAAATTTGTAATTTTCAAAGGTTTACTGCAAGCTGCCCCCTTTGCCCACTGACGGGAGTTCGCGCGTGTAAGCACAGTTCTGTGTTTTGGGCAGATTTGAGCCACAAATTTGGGGATTTGTCCGGATTTGACACGAGCAAGACACACAGTGAGATTCTGTCTCAGAAATTGCAGGAATTTGTGACATTTTGACTCCGAAATTTGGGGCTTTTCATGTACATGTTAAAATTGGGCTGAAATTGACCCAATTTCTCGACATTGATGCACATTGGACCCCGTGCAATTTGGGGCTTTTGCTGTTTGAGCAAAATTTGTGCGCAAATTGGTCATTTTATGTACATGCGGGTTTAATTTCATGCAATTTGGACACCCTACACTTGAAAAATTTGGGGGTTTTGCTGAAATTGCTTCATTTTGGCAAAATTGGTCTACTCTATGCATGTCAGAGACAGTGCAGATGTATGGTTGATGTTTTGAGCACAAAACCTTGGGGCTTTTGACCGTGCGGGTCAAATTTTATGCCCGTGGGTGCATGTACAGCAGAAATTGCAGCTAAAATTTGGGACTTCTCATGTAATGTGATGTATTTGTCCTTGGAACAGCTGTCATCAGTTGTGGAGTGCTGTAGCACAACATTTGGTGCTTCTGAAAATTGATTTGCAGATCTGAAATTTCTACTTTTAACTGGTACTTATTGCTGGTTGGTACTTGTTTGTACCTTGGTCACTTGTTTGACAGTTTGGGCCTGCATTTGCTGAATTTGTGGTCATATTTTGGACTGAAAATCATGGCTGGCAGCAGCGATAGCAGCCATCTTATGCACATCAAGAAACTTGAGGGTGCACATAATTTTGCAATGTGGCAAAAGCAATGCTACAATATCCTGTTGCAGAAGAAGCAGGCTAAGCCGATCAAGGCCAAAGGGGTAAAGCCCGCAGATGTGGAACAAGATGACTGGGATGAGTTGAATGAGCTTGCACGCTCGACCATTGAGCTATCTGTCTCTGATACTCTGCTGTTTAACATAGAGGGTTTGGACACTGCCTATGCCATTTGGACTAGACTGGAGGAATTGTATGCTCAGAAGAGTGCAGCTAGTAAGGTGTATTGGCTAAAAAAGCTTATGGATTTGCGGATGAAAGAAGGAACTGCTATGTCAAATCATCTGAGTGAATTCAACTCAATTTTCAGCCAGCTGGTTGCTTTGCAGTTTGTCATTGATGACGAGTTTAAAGCTACCTTTCTGCTTTGCACTCTACCAGAGAGTTGGGATACATTCAGGACTGCCTTGAGTAACTCGAATGCTATGCTTATGTATTCTGACATGGAAAGCTCTTTGCTTATGGAAGAGATGAATAGGCAAAATAATGCATCAAGTAAGTCGTCTAGTGCCTTGCATACCAGGGGCAGATCACAGCAGAAGGGAAAATCTGATGGCAAGGGTCGCAGCATGTCTCGCGGCAAGAATGTGGAATGCCACCACTGTGGCAAGAAAGGTCACTTCAAACGTGACTGTTACAAGTGGAAGAAAGAGAAAGGGAAAGGCAAGAAGACAGAGGACAGCAAGGAAGAGAAGAAAGAGAGCCAGCCCAAGAAGAGCAGCGTCAAGATCGAAGAGGTGAATGTAGTCACTCAGGACAGTGACAGTGGGAACGATGTACTCTTCGTGTCTTCATGTTTTGATGCCCATGCATTGGTTGCCGATTCGGCTGATGACATGCATACCTGGATTTTAGATTCGGGTGCCTCCTTTCATGTCACCCCTTACAGAGATTGGTTTTCCGATTATACAGGCGGTCGACATGGTGTTGTCCATCTCAGGGACAACTCAGCATGTGATATTGCAGGCATTGGCAGTGTGCAGCTTCAGTTTCAGCATGGTTCTGTCTTTACTCTTCAGAATGTTCGTCATGTACCTGAGCTCAAGAAGAGCTTAATCAGTACTGGGCAGCTAGATGATAATGGTTATCATACCACATTTGGCGATGGAAAATGGAAGATCAGTACAGGATCTAGAGTCATTGCCCGGGGTTCAAAGAGTGATACTCTGTATCCTCTTCATGTATCTAGTGTGCGTGACCATGTTGTCGCAGTAACCGAGCAGCCAAGTGTTTCTTTGTGGCATGGCCGGTTAGGACACATGAGTCAAACAGGAATGAAAGTTCTTTCTCGTTTGGGTTACTTGCCTTGTCTCCGTTATGCTGATTTTGAGCATTGTGATCATTGTGTCTATGGTAAGCATGCGCAGACATCTCATAAGAAATCTCTTTCTTTGAAATCTTCACCTCTAGAGTTAGTACATTCAGATGTATGTCAGATGCCAGGATTGTCTTTGGGGGGGAAGAAGTACTTCGTCACCTTTGTCGATGATGCTACACGGAAGGTATGGGTTTACCCCATTCGTAGCAAGGATGAAGTACTTGACAAGTTTAAAAACTTCTTGGCATTGGTTGAAAATCAGACTGATAAGACACTTAAGTGTCTTCGCTCTGACAATGGTGGGGAATATGTGTCCAAGGCCTTTCAGGCATTTTGTGACAGCAAAGGGATAAAAAGGGAGCTCACTGCCCCTCATAATCCACCCCAGAATGGAGTTGCAGAGCGTATGAACAGGACTATACAGGATAAAGTCTGTACTATGCTGTCTCATGCTGCATTACCCCATGGTTTTTGGGCAGAGGCTGTTATGACAGCCGTTCACTTGATCAATCGGTCACCAAACAGGTCTTTGGGGGGGGGGGGAGTCCCTCAGGAAGCGTGGTCGGGCAAGCCACCTTCTTATGCTCATTTACGAGTGTTTGGCTGCGAGGCTTTTGTGCACATTCGTAAGGAAGACCGCAGCAAACTTGAGCCAAAGTCCTGTAAATGCATATTCCTAGGATATGGTGACGAGGGTGAAATGGGGTATAGATTGTGGGATCCCGTGAAAAGGAAAACAGTGCGCAGCAATGATGTTATCTTCCGGGAAGGTCGCATGCATAAACAGCCCGAAAAGACTGAGGAGGTTCATAGGGTTGTATTCCGGGAAGAAGTACCTTTTGGACAGCAAAATGTGCCCGCTGTACAGCAGCAAATACCTGCTGTAAATGAACCTGCGAATGCAGAAAATGATGCTGGAAATGATCAGCCAGCCATTGCCCATAATGATGAGCCACTAAATGTGCAGAAACAGCCAGGACAGCAAGCTGTTAATGTTGATTTGCAGGCTGAAATGCCAGGACAGCAAGCTGTAAATGATAATATGCAGGCTGAACAGCCAGCAAACAATGATCATTGGGTTAGGAGATCGTCTAGGGCTACTAGACAGCCCGACAGATTCGTTCCTGGTGCAAATAATGTGGCCGATTATGTCATGATCACTGACTGTGGTGAGCCGTCATGCTTCAAGGAAGGAATGGACAGACAGGACAGCAAGAAATGGTATAAAGCCATGCTGTCAGAGATGGAATCTCTTGAGAAAAACGGCACTTGGGACTTGGTGCAGTTGCCTAAAGGGCAGAAAACGCTTCCATGCAAATGGGTTTATAAGATGAAGGTCACTTCTGGTTCCTCGCCAAAGTACAAAGCCAGATTGGTTACTAAGGGGTATAAGCAGGAACATGGAGTTGATTTTGATGAGATCTTCTCTCCTGTAGTCAAAATGACTACATTGAGAACCATTTTGGGCTTGGTTGCAGCTGAAGATATGGAGCTCATACAGATGGATGTAAAGACTGCATTTTTACATGGTGATCTGCATGAAGACATATATATGCAGCAGCCTGAAGGGTTTGTGGCTAAAGGCAAAGAGAAGATGGTATGTAAGCTCAAACGGAGTTTGTATGGGCTGAAGCAAGCACCAAGAGAATGGTATCATAAGTTTGATACATTTATGCAGTCTCAAGGTTTTCAAAGAAGTCAAGTGGATCACTGCTTGTACACCAAGAAGGCCGCAGATGGCAGCCTAATTATCTTGGTTCTGTATGTTGATGACATGCTGATTGCTGGCAGGGATACTCATGCCTTGGATTCGTTGAAGCAAAGTCTTCATGGCAGCTTTGACATGAAGGATCTTGGTGATGCAAATCACATTCTTGGCATGCGAATACTCAGAGATAGGTCCAAAGGATTACTCTTTCTATCTCAACAGGAGTATGTCTCTAAGGTTTTGCAACATTTCAATATGGAGGGGGGGAAACCAATTGGTGTTCCATTGCCTCCATATGTGAAACTCAGTGCAGAGGACAGCCCTACATCTGATGATGAGAAGGCTGAAATGGCCAAGATTCCATATGCTTCAGCTGTTGGCAGCTTGATGTATGCTATGGTTGCTACACGTCCTGACATTGCCTTTGCAGTGGGAGTGGTTAGCAGATCTATGGCAAACCCTGGCAAAAAGCATTGGAAAGCAGTGAAAGGTATTATGAGATATCTCAAAGGCACAAGTGATTTGTGCATCTGCTTTGGAAAGCAGAAAGCATCTGTCGTTGGCTTTACGGATGCAGACTATACTGGTCATGCGGACTGTAGAAAGTCCACTTCTGGGTATGTGTTTACCTTCACAGGAGGAGCAGTCTCTTGGATCTCCAGGCTACAGAAGTGTGTTGCATTGTCTACTACAGAGACAGAGTATGTGGCTGCTACTGAGGCATGCAAGGAGGCTTTATGGCTTTCACGTCTGGTGGGAGATCTTGGCATTACAGAGTTACCCGTTCTTCATTGTGATAGTCAGAGTGCTATCATGCTAGCACGGAATCCCGTCTTTCATGCAAAGACGAAGCACATACAGGTGAAGTATCACTTCATCAGAGATGTACTTGACAGCAAGAGCATTGAGCTTGTCAAAGTGCATACAGATGATAATCCTGCAGATCTTCTCACGAAGGGTCTTCCAGCAGAGCGGTTTGCTCATTGCCGACAGATGATGGGAGTTGGATAGATATATGTATTTCAGCTTTGTACATACTTAGACTTAGCTGATTCTTTTCTCCTCTTAAGGCACATTGCCTTTAGGTGGGAGGTTGTTGGGAATAAAGGGCCATCGTGCCTTTTATATGTGCACGGGTGTGAACGCACCCTTAGCACACTTGTACTTTCATATATATCTATCTAAAAACCTAAAGTGGTACACACTCCAATTGTACCCAAGAACATCTTGCATCTCTCGCTCTCACTCGCTGCTGTTGCTCACATGTTTTGCTCTTTACCTGACATTTCATCGCCGGACATTGCATCTCCGCAGCGCATCACTCACTTCAGTACTTGATGTCTTACATGCTTATGGATGCTACATACGGATGCTCTACCACCTACATATTCGAGATGCTCTACCGCCTACATGTTCGGGATGTACTATTGATGTATTGTCTTGGACTTATGTCATTGGCACTGTGTCTTGCCTTGGCTTGAGCTCTTGAGCTCGTACATACGGCTTTTGTGCTAGTGGGAGCATTCTTGAATGCTTATCAGACATTGAGCAGGTGGTACTTTTATGCATTGAGCCATTACATGCTATTGAGCAGTTACAGACACTTGAGACTTTGGGACTTCTTACCTTTTGGGATGATACATCATATGTCTTGGTTCACTGTATGCTTATGAGCTAAGTCTCAGTTTTGGATCCGTATCTTTGTGAACTGACACTACTTGTGTTAAGTTTTGGTAGTGGCAGGAACACTTTGCCCCGTTGCCTGGGGAGTGTGCCTACTCACTGGCAGATGTTTGTATGACATACTTGGGTGTTGGATTCATGCTTATCGACTGTCATATGCTTATGCTATGCCCGCATGATGCCGGCTTTGGTCTTGGCAGTATCTGATTGCCTTGAGATCCAATTTTGGCACTGTTAGCTCTCTTTTACTGAAATCTGAAATTCATTACAGCAAGCATATATATATGGACTGACATGGATTTTTCATGCTGAAACACTTTGAAATGATGTACTTTCACTAGTACTTGGTGGATAGCAGCTTTGCTTCCACTTTCTTCACCATTTTTCCTCGATTTTGGTGATTTTTTTGTCATTTTCTGCAGTAAACAGCAAGCAGTTTTGAACTGTCTACAGTCTTCCAGCCTGCATTATGGCAAGTTCGTCCACTGATCATGCTATTTTCAACATCACTAAGCTTGATGGTACGAATTACTCTTATTGGAAGAGCCATATTTGGCAGGTGTTGGTGCAGAAATCGGAGATCAAACCTTTGAGGTCAAGCGGGCATCTGCCTGCAACTATGCCAGATAAGGAATGGCTTGAGCTTGATGAGTTATGCAAGTCCACTATTGTATTGTCTCTCACAGAACAGGTTCACTAATAATGTCTTTGAGGAAGAACAGAGTGTATGGCAGTTGTGGAAAAAGATCAAAAATATCTATGACAAGAAAAGTCCAACGAGTCAGATGTATTAGCTGAAGCAACTTATGGATCTGCGCATGAAGGAGAATGTGACTATGTCTGCTCACTTGAGCCAGTTCCATGCTATACTCAAGAACTTGACTTCGTAGGACATCACTTTTGCAGAGGATGTCACTCCTCTTTTCTTGCTTGGTACTCTTAATGAGTCATGGGATGTATTCCGCACTGCATTATGTGCCTCTACTGCTACCTTAAAATTATCTGATGTTGAGAGTGCTCTTCTGCAAAAAGAGGTTAACCGTAAGAATTTGAATGCCTCTCGTGTGTCGCATGCTATGACAATTAGAGGCAAGAATGATGGATATGGAAAGCATGGCAGTGGCAGTGGCCGTGGATGGGATTCTTAAAAATCTCGGTCCACGTCTCGTGGGAAGTCACGTAGCAAATCCCGTGGCAAGAATGCAGATGTTACTTGTCACCATTGTGGGAAAAAGGGCAATATTAGGCCACAATGCCATGAATTGCGTAATGAAAGGCGCAAAGATAAGGGGAAAGACAAAGTACAAGATAAGTCTTCTGATCGCAGCATAGTGCCTACAAAGTCCAGTGTTAAAATTGAACAGATCAATGTTATGCAACCTAAGGATGTTGATAATGATGATTATATCCTTGCAGCTTCTTCTAGTACTTCGCAGATGATAGAGATACACTCTATGTATGCACAGTGTTGGCTCTTGGACTCAGGTGCATCCTTTCATGTGACACCTTGCCAAGAGTGGTTTCATTCATACCGTACTATTTTGGGTACCGTGCACTTGGGTGATGATATCTCTCTTGATATTGTGGGCATTGGTGATGTTAGGCTGCAGTTTCCTTCTGGCAGTAGTTTTGTTATGCAGGATGTACGTCATGTACCTGCTTTGACACGCAGTCTCATGTCAGCTGGACAGCTTGATGACGCAAGTTATCATGTATCTTTTGGAGACTCTACATGGAAGATCACTCGTGGTAGACTTGTGATTGCGAGAGGTACTAAGGCCGGCAATCTCTACCCCTTCATTGTATCAGCTTCTTCCCTTGATCACGTTTTGTCTGTGGGTTCTATCCCACATGTATCTCTTTGGCATGCCCGTTTGGGCCATATGTCTTTGAAGGGAATGAAAATGCTTTCTGGTTTGCAGTACTTACCGCCCCTTGATTATGCATGTTTTGATTCATGTGAGCATTGTCTTTATGGCAGGCAGACTAGGGCTACATATAAGAAGTCTGGTAGGCCACGCATGAGTGAGCCCTTGGCATTGGTACATTCGAATGTCTGTGGGCCCATGCCTTGTCAGTCTATGGGTGGTGCAAAGTATTTTGTTACGTTCATAGATGATTTTTCACGGAAAGTTTGGGCTTATCCCATTAAGCTGAAATTTGATGTCTTGGCTGTGTTTCAAAGATAGCTTGCATTGGTTGAGAACCAGTCTGGATATAGGCTAAAATGCCTAAGGACAGATAATGGGGGTAAGTATGTCTCACGTGCTTTTGAGCAGTTATGTGATGAGAGGGGTATTAAGCATCAGTTGACCGCCCCCTACACCCCCCCTCCCAGAATGGTTTGGCAGAGCGGATGAATAGAACCATCTAGGAGCATGTACGCAGTATGCTTAGTCATGCAGGCCTACCACAAAGCTTTTGGGCTGAGGCAGTTAGTACAGCTGTGCATGTCATAAACAGATCACCCTCTAGTGGTTTGGATTTCCAGGTTGCAGAGGAGGTATGGACTGGAAAACCTCCCTCTTATGTACATCTCCGTGTCTTTGGATGTGAGGCATTTTGCCATGTGCCCAGGGACAAGAGAAGTAAGCTGGATCCCAAGAGTGTCAAATGCATTTTCCTTGGTTATGAGGATGCAGGCGAGATGGGTTACCGTCTCTGGGATCCGCACGCACGGAAAGTCATCCGCAGTCATGATGTAGTCTTCCATGAAGACAAAATGCATAGGCAACCTGAGAGAGTTATTGAGATCCGCAGGGTCATATTTCAGGAGGAGCCGAGAGCTCCCGTACAGCCAGTTGGACAGCCTACAGCTGCAGCAGATGCTCATGGTCAGGGTGTTGGACAAGCAGCTAGGCAAGCAACAGAGCCTACCGTGAGACGGTCTACTAGAGACAGACGTCCACCAAATAGATTTCAGCCCTCGATACATTATGTCTTGGTTACAGATGCAGGAGAGCCTTTCACTTATGATGAGGCTATACACAAGGGTGACAGTCCCTCCTGGGAGAGGGCTATGCAGTCTGAGATAGACTCCCTGCATAAGAATGACACTTGGGATTTGGTTTCCTTGCCTACGGGCAAGAAGGCTTTGCCATACAAGTGGGTGTACAAGCTAAAAAGTACCCCTAGACACCCCAAGCCAGCATACAAGGCTAGATTGGTAGCAAAGGGTTTTAAGTAGGAGCATGGTGTGGACTTTGATGAGGTCTTTTCTCCTGTAGTTAAGATGATCACCCTGCACTTAGTCTTGGCTTTGGTTGCTCAGCTTGACTTGGATTTATACCAAATGGATGTCAAGACGGCTTTCTTACATAGGGACTTGCGTGATGAGATTTATATGGAGCAGTCTAAGGGCTTTGCAAAACCTGGCAGGGAGCACCTAGTGTGCAAATTGAAGAAAAGTCTTTATGGCTTGAAACAGGCACCTAGGGAGTGGTATCATAAGTTTGATGCCTTTATGCAGTCACAGGGCTACAGCCGGAGTGCTATTATTGATTTTGGTACTCTATGTGGATGATATGCTGATAGTAGGGAAAGCTCATGATGAGCTAGATGCTCTTAAGGCTCAGCTTAAGAAGAGCTTTGAGATGAAAGATCTGGGACAGGCCGCTCACATACTTGGTATGCGCATTAGACGCGACAGGCATCAGGGACTTCTCTACTTGTCACAGAGGAAGTACATTCATAAAGTCCTTGAGCGCTTCCGCATGCAGGACGTAAAGCCTACTGGCTATCCATTGCCTTCTTATGTGAAGGTATCACAGGCTGATTGTCCGCAGACAGATGAGCAGAGGGCCGAGATGGCCAAGATTCCCTATGTATCCGCACTGGGCAGTCTTATGTATGCCATGATAGCCACTCGTCCAGATATTGCTTTTGCAGTTGGTGTTGTAGCACGCTATATGGCTACACCTAGCAAGAAACATTGGGATGCCGTGAAGGGTATCATGAGGTACCTGAAGGGCACTGCAGATATGTGCATATGCTATGGCAGCCAGGATACAGGAGTCGTGGGGTACATTGACTCTGATTATGCAGGACATGCAAATAGTAGGAAGTCCACTTCCAGCTATGTATTCACCTATGCTGGAGGTGTTGTTTCTTGGATGTCCAGAGTATAGAAATGCACGGCCCTTTCTACTACAGAGACCGAGTATATTGCAGCCACTGAGGCTTGCAAGGAGACCATTTGGTTGGGTCGTTTAGTTGCTGACCTTGGTATTGATGCTATCCCTACACTGCATTCGGATTCTATGAGTGCTATTCAGTTAGCCAAGAATCCGATCTTCCATGCGAAGACGAAACACATTAAGGTGAGATATCACTTCATACGTGGGGTCGTTGAGGACAAGTCTGTTTATCTTGTCAAGATCTCGACTGACCAGAATTTTGCAGATCTTCTCACAAAAAGCCTCTCTACAGAGCGCTTTGCCTTCCTCAGGAGGTTGATGGGCATGGGATGAGATGACGTCTTTCCTCATCCTGTTGTACATGTGTACATGTTGTACTGTCTGTTTTTTTTTCTTTTTCTTTTCACTCCTCACAGGGGCAGATTCGCCTAGTAGGAGGTTGTTGGAGGTAAAGGCGCCTCTGTCTAGCCACCCGTGTAATACTACACTGACAGTCACCGCCACTGTACACTGCAGGTGGCGGGCGCCCATCACCGTCACTTTATTCTTTATTCTTTTAGTGACAGTTTAAATAAAGAAAGGCCCGGTTACACATTGTGACTGTTGGAGTTCCCATTTCTAGTCTCTCCCTTTCTTGCTCTTGCTCTCCCGCCATAGCTCTCGAGTCCAACCTTCGATCCGTCGCTCCCTTTCACCCGGAGGGCTCCAAACTACTGTCACATGCTATAGGATCGATCCTTGGTGGTTGTAAATCACATCAGCAACCTCTCCTTGCTCTCTAGCAGTCTTCTTTTCTCTCACAATGGTTAGAATAGACTTCCACCAACCCCTAAAAATGTTTTTTTCACTTGTATGGACAAGTTTTACCAAGTGGCAGCCTTCTAATCTCATTTTCCAATGTTATAATTATTCTAGTGTCTAGAAAAATAATTCCACCAACCAATAATTAAATTAGCTAGGCCAATTTATCTTCTAAGTATCCCTGAGCAATTATTAACCCTTAGATTGGTATTAATTAATTAATTAATGCCTAGTCTCTAATGTCACCACTAACATTAGTGGCCAATAAATTGGTCTAGGCCCAAATCTAACATCGGGTACCACCTAATGCCTGTCAAATATAACTTATTACAACTTTTGCCTTTGGTACCAACTGATATCTTAGGGTCTTGGATCCCAGACTATAAACTATTTACTTGCACCTCACATGTGCAAGTCACATTAGAACGTTTGATTAACTTTTAATCAAATACTAAGCAAAGCAATAAAATTTCATGTCCTCATGACAAACCACCCCCTTGAAATCTCTACAATTGTCCTTGATTACACTGCATTGTGCCAAATGGAAAAGCATACTGCACTGGAATTTCCATAAGGCATCATAATCATAACATTGGCCACTCTTGTCCAACCATCCTAGATGGCCCAAACCTACTGAAATTTTCCAGCCGGCATATACATAACATAAAACTAAAAATCAATCCAGAATTATTATAGAAACCCATTGGATGTATCCCTAACTCATATTTCTTAATTGTTATAACTTCAAAACCACATTAAAGCATATTCTCAGCATAAACCATGGCAAAAACTCTCACTGGCATTTACTAACATGCTATTGTCCATGGAACCAACTGTAAACCATTGAAAATTGAGCATAATCTAATCATAAATTGATCACTTACTAATCTGAAAACTAATCACAAACTGATTAGAAAATAATGCAAAACTGACCCCAAAAGTGACCATAAATAATTCTCAAACTGATCAAAATTTGAGCTAAAACTGATCAAGATAATTTCTCAAACTGAGGCAAAAACTCATGCCAAACCAATCATAAACTAATGCAAAAGTAAAGTGTCAGTGCCCGGATAAAATTATACTCATTTGCATATATCTCATAGTGACTATACACTCAGTAATGACCTCATAGCAGACATACTATTAGCACAGTACCTTGGGTGCATGCTGAATACATCCGAGATCCACTACCTACAAGAGTTGTCCAAAACTCGTGGACTGGAAGTGCTGCCTCCCCCTTGAGCATCAAGCAATGCCCCAAACCTACACTTTGTTGAATCTGACTAAGCCCGACGAACCAAAGTCAGCTCTATTTGAAAGGCATCTCGGTAAAGTTGCAACAACTGAGGATGGTCTACCAAGTCATTCTCTTCCATCCACTTTGTATCTATTGGTGAAACAATACTAAAGCCTCACCAAGAAACATATGGAAACTTCACCTCTATCTTTACTTGCCTCAAACCTCCACTAGGTTCTAGGCCTTTCTTCCCCTTAAGCATTGAGATGCTTTATACTTTCACATTGCTGCAATTCCAACTTAACTAATATGATCCAGTTGACTAGCCCCTCATGTGTACCTGACATGCTAGGAGCACGATATGCATTAAGAAATATTTTTGTTTGCATACTTTGGACAATTGTAATGTGATTGTGCATGGGAATTTGCATATTATCAACCATTCCAAGATACAGCTTCCCACACATTGCATGCATTACTAGCTGCATTTTTCCTCATGGCCAACACTATACGGAGCATTTGCATGATAAGAATTAATACCATGAGTCTTAACACAATCGGCTACATATATACATTGCCAAACTTGCCACTTTGTACCCCAACATCATGCCAACATTGTTTTACATGGAGTTATGCATATTATCAACCATACCCGAATACATTGGGCCTTATACACCATACATTGGTTGCTGCATACCATAAGGAGTTGTGCCATATATCCCGATATGTGGTACTTAACCCACCATAGCATGGAAACTAGTGCCACCATCAAAGTAACCTAGCTGCCCGATAATTGTATGCATGCTCTACTATCCAAAAAACATTGGATTGGCATTGTTGAGCTAAAAATGCATTAGCTTTACTTAAACAGCCCCAAAACATGCTTAATTAATGAAGAAACCTTGTTTATTTAAAAGAAACACGATCCTAGAGAGTTTTTGTGTCCCATAAGCACAAACCCACTTGGGAGGGCTCAAACTTTCTATAAATGCGTATGCTGCCCTCCATTATGTCCCTAAATCTTGTTTTAGCAGATTTCAAGTGTTTTAGCTTGTTGTCCACACCTCGTTCACGAAGGACATCTCAGCCGAAGCTGTCCATTGCTGTCTCCATCAGTTGGCGCCTGATTTCCAGCCCTCTTCACACAATTTGGAGCTGATTCCAACCAGGCGACTGTTGTTTCTATGCAAACCTGCTACCGTACAGCGTGCCACGTCATCACAGTCCTGCAGTTGCGTTTTTAGTCTTTCTCTCTCCTACAGGCTGTCTTGCCTGCGTTTTTAGTCTCTCTCACCTGCTGCTTGCGTTTTTAGTATCTCTCTCCTCACTACTGTCTGCATTAGATCCAGCTTCTCACTGTTGCGTTTGCTGATGTTCGACATCTGAAGGCTGCCTTGCTACGATTCGAGATCCGTTCAGAGTACGACACACTCTCTAGCTCATTACCCTTACCCTGATCCTTCAGATATAGGAGTTCGAGGTACAGTATTCATTCACTGCATAGTGTGTTTGCTGCATGAGAATCGTATATTCAGTAGTCATATCACTTCATTCATTCACTGTGTTCATTGTCTCTGAGTTACCCTAACCCTAACTGTGTTCTTTTATCAGTGCTTTGTCGTACGGTTTCTATTTATGTTTCTGTGTGAGGGCATTTCTTTACACGGTATCAGAGCCTGGTACTCTCTAAGAAACCTAGGCCTTTGATCTGAAAGCTCTACACAAGAAGCAAAAACAACAATAGGTTCAAATGACTTTGAACACAACACCACCGATTCAGTCTCCAAAACCAACTATGCCGAGAACTGAGCGAGAGTGGGCCGATCAGCTTGCTCCACAAAGTTCTGACATGGTGGAAGACACTTCTGATTATATGGAAGAAAAGCTAGACAAGCTAACCTCTGAAGAATACAAACTGATCATAGCTTATAGACAAAAGAAGATTGAGAAGCTCGATCGAAGAATTGCCCTTCAAGAAAAGCTTCTAAATGAAGGTATGCATGAATTTCTCTCTTCAGATGTTGCGCATAAATCTGATAATGTTGCAGGGCCGTCGAGACCTCCAGCAAGGATGGGCCCCCCTCTTGGAGAACAAGACCCGGAGCATGTTCCTTTCTTTCATCCTCTTCTGTCCACTCCGGTGCAAGGTACTTTAGATTCATCTTTTGTTCCTTCTTCTTTTACCTCTTCTACTTTGGAATATTCTAGTAGAGAAAATGTGGAAGAAAGAGTCCAATCTGTTGACTACGGAAAAAGTCCTCTTGAGGACCAATTCTTGTATGTCAACACACGTCGTGGGGATTATAAGAAAAAGCCAATTACCTTTTATTCTAACCTTCCTTCTTTTCTGTCTACTTCACAAAATCAGAATGAATTTGGTGTTTCTTTTTCTTCATTGCATGGTGCATCATCATCTTCACACTTTCATTTCCAATCATTAAATAATAAAAATGAACAAAATGCATCTCTACCTTACACACCACATTTTCAAAACCCACCCATCCCACCACATTGTTCTAGTACTTCTCCACTTCCATTCACACGATTTACATTTCCATTTCAGACACCTCATGTCGCACCGCACATCACACCGAGGGTTTATGGAAACATAGGCACATCCTTTAGGACCAGTGCCTCCGCCTCAATCAGCACTCATTGGACACTCAGCCTACTTTTGCGTACCCACCTCTATCCCCTCCTGCTACCTATCAAACATATCCACCTCCACCATCTTACCCTCCACCATCTTATCCCCCACATCCATCTTACCCCACCTACCTGACACCTCATGGTTCTAGCTCATCTTTTGCCAAGCATGCATTTAATGACAAGACTCGTTTTAACGGGTCAAACTTTACCACTTGGTCGAACTTGATGAGACATGTCCTTGACTCCCAAAACCTATGGGATCTTGTACACGGGTTGGAACCCCAACCCAATCCTGCACTTGTCCCATACAAGGTTGTCCGCTCATGGAAGACTAGGAATGCCTCCACTATTGTCGAGCTAATGCAGGGCTTATTGCCTGAGTTTCATTCTCAGCTTCAACATTTTGACGTAGCATCTAAGTGATGGGCACACTTGACTGACCGCTATGCGGCTCGGAATACGACCCGTCATATCAATCTTCACCATGAGCTGCAGCTTTTCAAAATCATTGACTGGGATGACTTGAAAGTCAAGTTGGCAGAGTATCGGCGTCTTCTTGCTGAATTCTCCACTATAGGGACTCCCAAGTCCTCTGACGATCAGGTCACATTGTTCCTAAATAAACTCCCTAGGAAATACTTCAATTTTGTGGAAGGTATAGTTTCAAAGCCTACCATGCCTACATTCTATGAATTTGAGTGTTGGCTGTTGCATTACGCACGGTTGTTCAATCAATTTCATATGAATTCCTCTTTAGAGGGGGCTCTTATTGCTCATTCTCAGAAAGAGCAACAAGGGAAGGGAAAACAAAACCAAACCTCCACTCAAAATCAAAATCAAAATCAAAATCAAAAGTAAAATCCATCCGGGAAATCACAAGAAACATTCCAATCTCTCAAACCTGGGTGGCAAAATGTACCTGAAAAGAATAGGTATTGTCAACATTGTCAAAAGGCTGGCCATTTTGACGACGAGTGTTGATCAAAGGCCAGAGGCACAGCACCAAAACCTAAGTCACAGACCCTCGCTCCTCAGTCGGGCAATCCCCAGCAAGGGAGGCAAGGTGATGGCAAGGGGCAATTTAAAGGTCAAACTCATACTACCATTGCTCAGCCATCTCAGTCAACAACATTCTCAACTCCAGAGAGCTTGTCTGACTAGTCTGCAGAGACCCACATCGTCTCCATAGAGATGTAAGATGCGAGTCTCGTCCACATCTGTAAATTGCCTATTGATGAGGTTACCACAGAGGCCCACTCATCACAGTCGAGCACTTCAACTCCTATTTGGATTGTGGGCAGTGGAGCTAGACATCATATGACTCCTATAGCGGACATTTTCTGTTCTCGAGCCCTTGCAGCCGGACGGTTCCATGTAGGAAACAACTCCTCGGTCAAGATTCAGGCTCAAGGTTGCGTCAGTTTTGCCACTGACAAGGATCCAAATTTGGCTTCACTGGACAATGTATATCATGTCCCTCAACTTGGGGTAAACTTGTTATCTGTTCAGCAGCTTTGTTGGTTGGGGCAAGCAGTCTTCTTTACAGCGACCACAGTCGAGGTCCTTGACTCTCAGACTAGTTTAGTGATTGCTTGTGGTGAGGCACAGCCTAATGGCCTAAACCACATGACACATTTTCTGACTGAGCCGACAGCTGAGGGCTCCGTGTTCCATAGCTTCCAGGCTTTAGCCACATCTCGAGAGCCTACGAACAATAAGCACCTTTGGCATTTTCACTTAGGGCATCTTGGTTATGACTCTCTTTATGAGTTGTCACACCATGAGCTAGTTAAGGGCCTTCCACGCCTGAAGCTAGCTCAAGATGTCTGTAAAGCACGTCAGCACGAGAAGCAGCACCATACCCCATTCCATCAAGAAACCTCACATCATGCTAAGTCACCTCTTAGATTGATTTATGTTGATCTTTGTGGGCCAACATCCACTGCCGCCTTAAACGGCATGCTATACTTCTTTTTGATAGTGGATGTTCATTCCAGATACATGTGGGTGTATTTTCTCAAGCATAAGTCAGATGCTTTCACATATTTTTCTCTTGGGTGCTGCTGGTTCATAACTAGACTGGTCATCGTGTCAGTTGCACGAGGAGTAATAGCGGTGGTGAGTTCATCTCCCATGAGTTTTCTGAGTTTCTATAGAAGCATGGCATCTCCCGCCAGCTCACCTCTACCAACTCCCCTTCTCAGAATGGAGTCGTAGAGCGTAGGAACCGAATAGTCATGGAAATGGCACGCTTTATGCTGTTCACAGCAGAGCTCCCTGAGTGCCTTTGGGTCAAGGCTGTTAACACTTTAGTGTACATCCTCAACTAGTGTCCGATTGCGGCTCTTCCTTAGAAGACCCCATATGAGGCATTTTTTGGCTCTCGGCCTATTATTTCCCACTTCACAGTCTTCGGATGTCGTACGTACACACACGCCTCATGACAAGATAGGAAAGCTCACTCCCTGAGCTAATCTCCTAATTTTTGTGGGATATTCCTCTGAAGCAAAAGCCTATCGTTTGTTTGTGATCCTCGGACAAACAAGGTGATCATTAGGCGAGATATCATATTTGACGAGAGGGATATCGTACAATCCTCTGCACCAGATTCCAATCTAATTCCTTCTTCCACATCATCAAAGATCATGCCTACTAAGCCTAGTCTACTTCCCGCTCTCAACATTTCCGTAGATTCTTCCGCTCCCAAGCTCCTCCTCCAGACATGTTACCTCACTGGTACTAGCAAACCATGCGGGATTCGGGGATACTACCACTGGATTCCACTCTGAAGGGACCTAGAAGATCTGCCCAGCTTGCTCCTCAAACATCATTTGCATCGTTGTTTACAACTGACTATATAGCGCATTCTGAGTCAGATACATGACAAGAGGCTTTCACCAGGTGGTGATACTTTTTACAATTGCTTTTCTTCGTGATACTTTTTACAGTTGTTTTTCTTATTTACTTATATAAATACTTTATTTTTCTTTTCTTTTGTTGTTGTTGCTTCTTACCCCCAGAGTTCTCTTGAAATAAGCCAGGATCTTTGCATGGCCAGAAGAGGCAGCCATTGGAACAAATTGGACTAATGGTTTGTTTGAGCCTTAGAACCAGTTTCATATTGAATGGGCACTAAAGAATAGAATGCCAGTGGTTTGGGACTGTGTGCTTAGCCACTGGAGATGGTGCAGGACAATGAGCGTGGCCAAGAAGAAGATACACATGTCAGAATGATCATGGAATAAAAGTCACTATAACTGAGCCACATTACACTTTTTGATGTGGTCACAATGATAAAAGTTGCTCAGAACAACTTGAGGAATGCAGGGGACACTATCCCTAAAATTTAGGGAGTTACTATTTTTGGACCCTAGAATCTGTTCGCGTCATTATCTTCGTTTTTGCACAAGTATTAATTCTTTGGTTTGTGGCGAGATAAAATTTTACACTGATCATGGAGAATTTTAGACTAGAAGGTTTAAACAGGAAAATTGTTACATGTATGCCATGTGGCACAAATTTCCAAAAGAGAGAGAAAGCATTTTAAAAAAACGTAATAGGCATGAGGGGCAGATGGGAGGATGAAGTTTTGAGGAGCTGAGGGTAAATTGCTGCAAGAAAATCAGCCATGGAGAGTACTTCCACGTCTCTGACTCAAGTACGGAGGTAGAGCTTACTCCCTCTGATCAACTCTCTCTCTATTCTCCGAGGAAATGCTTCGCATGATGGATTGATTCCATCGAAGGTACAATTCTATGTTTTCTCTGAAATTCTGCACATGAATCATCAAGTATTGGTCACAGAAAATGTAGGACATGCTGGACAGTAAGAACACTGAATTCAGAGATCTCCAAACTGTAATTTTGCACACGAATCATTGAGTTTTGGTGACATGCTGAACAGTAAGAACAATGAATTCTGCACATGCTTGGCAGTAAGAACAGTGTGCTGGTGGACAGTAAGAACAGTGAATTCTGGACGTGCTAGACTGCAATTCTACACAGGAATCATTGAGTTTTGGTCACAGAAAATGCTTTCCTAAAAGGGATGTTGATGTGGACATATTGTACTGTTCTTATGCAGTTGGGATTTACTCAGAAGAGATGAAAACCAATTGTTCACAGGTTATATATTTTGGAACATTATCATTTTTGTAATTTTCCATCTTTTAATTGATAAAGAAACACCGAGAGGGGCGCCGATCTTCGGGGCTAATCTGGTGTTGAGCGAGGGAGTGAGGTCTCTGCTTATGTGTGTGTGTGTATAAAGACCAGGTGTTAACTGAAGGAACTACCGCTTTATGTGAGTCATAGACCAATTTCATGGTTCCATCCCCGGGATTTAAATTCTTTTCTGTAAGAATTTAAGCTCGGACAGTTTTGGGTGAAAAGGCCATACACACATGTTTTACAGAGATTACAGGACTAGAGAGATGGCAGACATGGATAAAGGCAAAGGAAAACTTCCTCACGAAGAAGAGAGTTCTTATTCTGCTCGTAGACACCGAAGAGAGAGTATTGGTGCATAGATGTTAGCACCTTCTAGAACCGACATTGAACCACAAGATGAGGAGCAAGAGCAGGACTTGTTTATGGCACACATCCTCAGTATGGTTGGCTCTTTCGAACAGCTTGTAAAGAATCCTCAGATGCAAAAAATTTTGAAGTCACATTATGAGGATTCTCAAGCTAAGTCATCACATCATACCATGGAGAGCTCAAAAAGGCAAACTTCTAATGTGCCTAAGCATGTGGAAAAAACACCAAACATGGAGACAGGTCCAGTGCAACAAGAAGCACAAGCACAGGACTAGGGAGTGAATGGTCAAGGCAGTAATGCACAAGTGGCACAGCAGACTATTTCTCCTCAGTTTGCTACCTATCCTGGTTACTTTGGTGGTGGGTCAGTTTTTTGAGCAATGGCTGGATTACCCACGGGTTATCAGGGATACTTGCCTAGAGGGCCACCAAGAATGATGCCTATTGAGGCAGTAAACCCACTTTATGCTAATATTGGTCTACAACCCAGTTATCAGACTCTGCAGAGTCCTTATTTGATGCTTGGAGTACAAAATGCAGCCGTTGGTTTTTTCAGCCTAATGGACATACGGCAGCTAAGACAAGTGAAATGAATGCTGAAAATGCACGTAAGGGACTTCCCTTTTTACAGCCACCTGTCTATGGCAACCTAACACCAAAAAGTGCAAAGCCTAAAGACTATAAAGAGGGTGGTCAGGCAATAAAGTTTGAAACCTTTAGTGGTATGCAAGATAAGCTGAAAGCTTTGACATTTATACAGCTGTTTGATGTAGCTTACATAGGAGGGAATTTTACTAAGACTTCTAAGGTGCGGAAGGCTGCAACTTTTTTGAAAGGTAATGCGTTGCAATGGTGGAACATATTGTTGATGCAAGGATATGCGCCTGCCACTTGGATCCATTCTAAACAGTTGTTTGCAGCCTCATGGTTAACTATCACGTTTGAAGTAGATGTCATGACTGCATGGCATAAATTGGATGTGGCAAATTGTACGGATTTAGAAGAGTAGAATAAGAAATTTGGGAAGCACTTTTGCCCATGAGTTCTTACAAGACAATGCCCCTGTCAAAACAAATTCAAAAGGAATGTTGCGGCTTGCCCGAAGCCATCAGGGATTATTGTACCCAGACTAGGGTTACAAATATGGTACAGTTAATTGAAAATGCTGGCGTGGCAAATGCATTGTTGAAAGGAAAAGCTGACAGCTTTAAAGGCACTAAAAAGAAAGATTCTCAATTTAAGCAGGATCCTGGCAAGAAGAAGAAGCAATTTCCAAAAAAGACCAGCTTTGCAAAGAAGTATTTTTGGAAGAAAAGATTTCAACAGCAACCTCAGACTTCTTTTAAACAGGGTAAAGGACAGAAGATGCTACTTTTTGGCAAATCATTTGAAGAAAGAAAGGCTTTAATGATGGCTAGTAAATGCTTTATATGTGAACAAAAAGGCCATATTGCTTCTAACTGCCCACAGCAATCTTCTAAAGATGCGGAGGATAAAGATGCGCCAAGTAAAAAGAAGCCCAGCATTGGCTTAGTGCCTGATATGGTGGAAGATCAATTAGCTAATGATGCTACAGAATTGTGCAGAGCTTGGGGAAAGATCAGAGATTCCACAGTGCTTATTTTCTTTGATCCTGGAGCTCGTGCAAACTTTATCTCACCGGCATTAGCAGCTAAGCTGGGTATACGACCCGAGGAAATAGAACCAATTGGACATGCTGATTTGGCATGCCCAAGACATATTGAACCTATCACCCCCATTCTTGGCAAACTCCGTATGCATATTCAAAGCTTTGTGGACACAGAGGAGTTCCATATTATGCCTTTAGAGGGCTGTGATGTTCTATTGGGTATCCCATGGTGCCACAGGAAGCACGCTATCTTGGATACTTACAATAGAACGATTACTCTTGTACATAGGGGCAAGACTCATGTGTTAGATGTGAAGCTTAAAGGAGAGTCAGTCCCAATTGTTTCTGCTTCTCCAATTACTTCTATAATGAAAAGTCATATTTCTGTGTACTTGGTTTTTGCAAAGCAAGTTAATGAAGTTGACAGTAATGTGTCTATACTAGATGAAAGTAGAAGGGCTTTCTTGGATAAATTCAGTGACTGTTTCTCAGATTCGTTACCAAGAGAGTTACCCCCTGAGAAGCCTAAAGATCATACCATAGATCTTATTTGAGGGACTAGTCTGCCCACTAGGCCACCGTACAAGGTCAGTGGAACGCAGCAGAAAGAGATTATGACACAGGTTAATGAGCTTTTAGAGAAGGGACTAATTCAGCCTAGTAGCTCTCCATTTTATTCACCTATGTTGTTAGTTCAGAAAAAGGACGGCTCTTGGCGAATGTGTATTGACTACGGAGCCTTGAATAAGAACACGATCAAAAATAGGTTTCCAATTCCGAGGATAGATAACATTCTTGATCGACTACAAGGAGCAGGAATGTTTAGTAGGATAGATTTGAAAAGTGGGTACCATCAAATCAAAATCAAGCCAGAGGATATCCATAAGACTGCTTTTAGAACGACATTTGGTCTCTATGAATTTTTAGTCATGCCGTTTGGATTGACCAATGCTCCTGCAACGTTTAACAGGATGATGGATAGAATTTTCCGCCCTTATCGAAGTTTCGTTGGCACATTCTTTGATGATAAGATTATCTTTTCGAAGAATGAAGAGGAGCATAGAAAACACCTAGTTGCAGTCTTTAATGAGCTTAAGCGCAGCAGATTGCTCATTAATGGTAAGAAGAGTGAATTCTTTTTGGAAGAGATTCACTTCGTTGGGCACATAGTTTCTAAAGATGGTGTGAAGATGGATCCTCCAAAGATAGAAGCAATTGTCTCTTGGCCAGACTTGAAAACTATTCATGATGTCCGCAGTTTTCTTGACCTATGCTCTTACTACATAAGATTTGTAAGACACTATGCAGAGATTACTTCTCCTTTACATGCGCTTGAAAAGAAGGATGTCAAATGGCAATGGACTGATGAAGAGAAATCAGCATTTAGATGTTTAAAGGGGAAAATGACTACAGATCCAGTACTTATTTTGCCAGATCTGTAGTCATTTTCCCCTTTAAACATCTAAATGCCAAAACCCTAAAATGGGGAGTGGATCGAGAAAGTTAAGTGGGAGAGGATCTAGAACCCTAATTTTCTATAAATTGACAGCCAGAACTCCACTCTTTTACGATCTCGCTTTTGCAGGTTTCAGGTGTTACCACCTTGCTGCCCACACCCCGGTCACGGAGGACATCTCAGCCCTTGCTGTCCATCACTGTTCCCTACAGTCTGGCGCCTGTTTCCAGCCCTCCACACGCTGATTGCTGCTATTTCTGCCTGGCGACTGACTGCTGTTCGTCTGCACTGCTGTCGTGCAGCCTGCCACGCCAGCAAACTGCTGCGTTTGCAGGCTCCAGCTGCTGCCCTGACAGTTTTCTCTCTCTTGTCTGCAATCGCTGCAATATTTCTCTCTCCTGCAGGCTGTCCTGCCTGCGTTTTCAGTCTTTCTCTCTTCTGCAAGCTCTGTTTTTAGTATTTCTCTCTTGCAGGCTGTCTTGCCTACATTTTTAGTATTTCTCTCTCCTGCACGCTCCGTTTTTAGTCTTTCTCTCTCCTCACTGCTGTCTGCATCAGATCCAGCTTCTCATTGCTGTGTTTGCTGGTGTTCGACATCCGGAGGCTACCTTGCTGCGATTCGGGATCCGTTCGGAGTACGACACACTCTCCAGCTCATTACCCCTGCCCTGATCCTAGAGATACAGGAGTTCCAGGTTCAGTATTCATTCACTGCATAGTATATTTGCTGCATGAGCATCGTATTATTAGTAGTCATATCATTTCATTTATTCACTGTGTTCATTGTCTCTAAGTTACTCTAACCCTAACCCTAACTGTGTTCTTTTTATCAGTCTGTGCTTTGTCGTATAGTTTCTGTTTATGTTTCTGTGTTAGGGTATTTTTCTTTACATGGTATCAGAGCTTGGTACTCTTTGAGAAACCTAGACCTTTGATCTCAAAGCTCTTCGCAAGAAGCAAGAACAACAGTAGGTTCAAAATGACTTCGAACACATCAACACCGATTCAGTCTCCAGATCATCAGCCTATGCCGAGAACCGAGCAAGAGTGGGCCAATCAGCTTGCTCCACAAAGTTCTGACATGGTGGGAGAATCATCTGAGTACATGGAAGAAAAGATAGACAAGCTGACCTTTGAGGAATATAAACCGATCATAGCCTATCGACAAAAGAAGATTGAGGAGCTCGACCGAAGGATTGCCCTTCAAGAAAAGCTTCTAAATGAAGGTATGCATGGATTTCACTCTTCAGATCTTGCGCGTAAGTCTGATGATGTTGCAGGGCCGTCAAGACCTCCATCAAGGATGGGCCCCCCTCTTGGAGAGCAAGGTCCGGAGTATGTTCCATTTTTTCAGACTCTTCCATCCTCTCCGGTGCAAGGTACTTTTGATTCATCTTTTGTGCCTTCTTCTTTTACCTCTTCTGTTTTGCAATATACTGGTAGAGATCATGTGGAAGAAAGAGTCCAGTCTGTTGACTACGGAAAAGGTCCTCTAGAGGACCAATTCTTGTATGTTAACACACGTCGCGGGGACTATAAGAAAAAGCCAAGTAACTCTTCTTCTGTCCTTCCTTCTTTTCCGCCTACTTCACATAATCAGAATGAATTTGGTGTTCCTTTCACTTCATTATATGGTATATTATCATCTTCACAGTTTCATTTTCAGTCTTTAAATTATAAAAATGAACAAAAAGAATCTACATCTCATACACCTCACTTACAAAACCCACCCATCCCACCACATTTTTCCGCTGCTTCACCACTTCCATTTACACCATTTACATTTCCATTTCAGACACCTCAAGTCGCACTGCACATCACACCGGGGGGTTATGGAAACATAGGCACATCCTTTAGGACCTCATCCTTCCCTCAGTCGGGTGGTGTTCCACCTACCTCATACATACTTTCGGGATCATTGCAGCCTGGGTATCCCACTCAGTCTCTCCCGAGTGTGGATCAGTTGCCTCCACAGTTTGCCTCCATGGCATTGCCTAGTGGACCTTTTGGTCATAATGTTGTGTTCCAGCCTTACTTTGGACAAGGCTATTATGTCCCAGTGCCTCCACCTACACCGGCACCTTATGGAAACATTCATGTTCCAGTGCCTCTGCATCAATCGGCACTCATTGGACACTCACAGCCTACTTCTGCCTACCCACCTCTTCCCCCTTCTTCTTACTCTAATCAGACACGCTCACCTCCACCATCTTTCCCACCATCATCTTACTCCATCCACCCGACACCTCATGGTTCTAGCTCATCTTCTACCAAGAATGCATTTAATGACAAGACTCGTTTTAACGGGTCAAACTTTACTACTTGGTCGAATTTGATAAGACATGTCCTTGATTCACAGAACCTATGGGATCTAGTGCAGGGGTTGGAACCCCAACCCGATCCCGCATTTATTCCATATGAGGTCGTCCACTCATGGAAGGCTAGGAATGCCTCCGCTATTGTCGGGCTGATGCAAGGCTTATTGCCAGAGTTTCATTCTCAGCTTCAGCATTTTGACTTAGCGTCAAAGCGATGGGTACACTTGACTGACCGCTATGCAACTCGAGATAGGACCCGTCGTATTAATCTTAACCATGAGCTTCAACTTTTCAAAATCACTGACCGGGATGACTTGAAAGCCAAGTTGGCTGAGTATCGACGTCTCTTCGCTGAATTCTCCACTACGAGGACTCCCAAGTCCTCTGACAATCAGGTCACATTGTTCCTAAATAAACTCCCCAAAAAATACTTCAATTTTGTGGAAGCAATAGTTTCAAAGCCTACCATGCCTACATTCTATGAATTTGAGTGTCAGTTGTTGAGTTATGCACGGTTGTTCGATCAGTTTCATATGAATTCCTCTTCAGAGGGGGCTCTTCTTGCTCATTCTCAGAAAGGGCAACAACAAGGGAAGGGCAAACCAAACCAAACCTCCACTCAAAATCAAAATCAAACTCAAAAGCTAAATCAATCTGGGGATTCTCAAGGAAACTCCCAGTCACAACTTAAACCTGGGTGGCAGAATGTACCTAAAAAGAATAGGTATTGTCAACATTATCAAAAGGCTGGCCATTTTGACGATGAGTGTCAATCAAAGACACAAGGCACAGCACCAAAACCTAAGTCTCAGACCCCCGCTCCTCAGTCGGGCAATCCCCAGCAGGGGAGGCAGGGTAATGGCAAGGGGCAGTTTAAAGATCAAACTCACACTACCACCGCACAGTCATCTCAATCGACAACGTTCTCAACTCCAGAGGGCTTGTCTAACTGGTCTGCAAAGGTCCATATCGTCTCCATATATACATCAGATGCGAGTCTCGTCCACATCTGTGAGTTGCCTCCCGACGAGGTTACTACAGAGGCCCACTCGTCACAGTCGAGCACTTCGACTTTAGTTTGGATTGTGGACAGTGAAGCTACACATCACATGACTCCTATAGAGGACATTTTCCGTACCCGAGCCCCTGCATCCGAGCGGGTCCATGTAGGAAACAACTCCTCGGTCAAGATTCAAGCTCAAGGTTGCATTAGTTTTGCCACAGACAAGGGTCCCAATCTCGCTTCGTTAGACAATGTATATTATGTCCCTCAGCTTGGGGTGAACTTGTTATCTGTTCAGCAGCTTTGCCGGTTGGGGCGAGCAGTTTTCTTTACAGCGACCATAGTCGAAGTCCTTGACTCTCTGACTGGTTTAGTAATTGCTCGAGGTGAGGCACAGCCTAATGGCCTATACCACATGACACACTTTCTGACAGAGCCGACCGCCAAAGGCTCCGTGTTCCATAGCTTCTAGGCCTTAGCCACATCTCGAGAGCCTACACACAATGAGCGTCTTTGGCCTTTTCGCTTAGGGCATCTTGGTTATGACTCATTTTATGAGTTATCACGCCGTGAGCTGGTTGAGGGCCTTCCACGCCTGAAGCTAGCTCGAGATGTTTGTAAAGCCTGTCAGCTGGGGAAGCAACACCATACCCCATTTCCTCATCAGTCTACACATAGAGCTGAGGAGCCTCTTAGATTGATTCACGTTGATCTTTGTGGGCCGACATCCACTGCTACTTTGAACAGCGCGTTGTACTTCTTTTTTATAGTGGATGATCATTCTCAATACATGTGGGTGTACTTCCTCAAGCATAAGTTAGATGCTTTTACATATTTTTCTACTTGGATACTGCTGGTTCATAACCAGACCGGTCATCGTGTTGGGTGCATGAGGAGTGATAGCGGTGGTGAGTTTATCTCCCACGAGTTTTCCGAGTTTCTATAGAAGCATGGCATTTCTTGCCAGCTCACCTCTACCAACGCCCCCTCTCAGAATGGAGTTGTAGCGCTTAGGAACTGTACAGTCATGGAAATGGCACACTCTATGCTGCTCACAGCAGAGCTTCCTGAGCGCCTTTGGGTCGAGGCTATTAACACTTCGGTGTACATCCTCAACCAGTGCCCGACTATGGCTCTTCCTCAGAAGACCCCGTATGAGGCATTTTTTGGCTCTCGGCCTGTTATTTCCCATTTTAGAGTCTTCAGGTGTTGTGCGTACACACACACGCCTGATGACAAGATAGGTAAGCTTAATCCCCGAGCTGGTCTCCTTATTTTTGTGGGACATTCCTCTGAAGTGAAAGCCTATCGTTCTGTTGTAGGAAAACTTCTTTGATTAATTCACACTAGGCCAGATTTAGCTTACTCAGTTAGCATACTCAGTCAGTATTTCACAGCACCTAGAATGTCACATTGGATTGCATGTCTTCGTGTGTTTCGTTATTTGCGCTGTACTTTTTCTTATGGCTTGGCATATGGTTCTAGTTTATGTTTGCAGGGGTACACTGATTTTGATTGGGCAGGAGATCCTGACACCCGACGTTCCCATGGTGGCTACCTCTTTACCTTGGGCACGGCTTCCATTTCTTGGTCCAGCCGTAAGCAAGAGACGGTGGCGGCTTCCACGGCCGAGGCGGAGTACCGGGCTCTCTTCAATGGCACTACCGAGGCCATCTATCTGAGGATTTTACTGGCGGCGCTTCATTTTCCATGTGACTCTCCCACATTTGTCTACTGCAACAACCAGAGTGCCATTGCCCTTACGAGCAATCCGATCATCACACCACGGACACGGCATGTGGGAGTCCACTTCCACTTTTCCAAAGAGCAGGTTGAGCTAGGCACTATTCGCCTAGAGTTTGCGCCTTCATCAAATAATTTTGCAGATATCTTGACCAAAGCAGTCAACCGGCCGGTTCTTCAATACCTGCTACCCAGGATCGGCTTGGGTGCACCCTCCCCTACTTCTTCAGCTTGACGGGGAGAGGGTGCTTCCCTCTTGCTTTCCCTTCTAGTTTGAGAAGGGGCGGCTCCTACTCTTGATCATCACAGTGATGATGCTTACAGTTTTTTAGACATTACATTCACTTATTCTTTTGTATTGTATTATGGGCATTTGTAACTTCATCCGCACTATTAGGATGACCTGATTGTAAAAGGGAACTTGGACAAGTGAACACTTTTCCTGCGAGGGCATTGTCCCAGTGACACCGTTGCATAGCATATTGCATGAGCATGACATCTTGCATCTCCCTTTGCATTACCCTATGCATTGGCATTCTGTTCATATCAACATGCATCTATGCGCATTTATCCCTTTTCGGTCTTTTGGAGTGGTCAACTCTAGGATCCACCATATTCGTAGCATAACACATGGCAGTTCTCCTAAAGGCAGTTTCCCTACCCTTGCTTGCTTGCTTGCTTTGCTTGTCTTGCTAAGTCCAACGTTTTTTTTGCCTCTCACATATTCAACACATGATTGGCACATACACTCACTTTTATCATCCTTAGGCACTTATCCTCATCAGTGCGAGGGATTGGCTTGCTAGTTTTGTGAATAATTTGGGTTTAAAACTCTCTTTATCTTTTTCTATCTGTCACTTAATCGGCCGCTTCCTCTATATTACTTATATATTTTCAAAACACTCTTTTAAAAAAAACCAAAAAAAAACAAAACAAAACAAACAAGTCCATTGTTGATTCCATCCGCCTTTGTAGGCCTTGGTAGGCCCTTGGGTAGCCGACAAGCACCCTTGGTCCGATGCCCTGACCTCTCTGGGGTGATCACTTAGGCTCCCTTGGTAAGATATCCATCGCCTCTATAGTCTTGGTAGGCCATTGGGCAGCCGACGTGCACCTTTTGTCCGATGCCTTGGCTGCTTAGGGGTGGGAGACTGGCTTACTTTTCTCGCCCTATTTTGGGCCTGAGAGGGGGTGTTGTGCTAAGAAATGCACTTAGCCACTTAAACAGCCCCAAAACATGCTTATTTTAGGCTTATTTTAGCCAAAACCCTAAAACGGGGAGCGGATCGAGAAAGTTAAGTGGGAGAGGATCTAGAACCCTAATTTTCTATAAATTGGCAACCAATCCTCCACTCTTTTACAATCTCGTTTTTGCAGGTTTCACGTGTTACCAACTTGCTGCCCACACCCCGGTCACGGAGGACATCTCAGCCCTTGCTGTCCATCACTGTTCCCTATAGTCTAGCGCCTGTTTCCAGCCCTCCACACGCTGATTGCTGCTATTTCTGCCTGGCGACTGACTGTTGTTCATCTGCACTGCTGTCGTACAACCTACCACACCAGCAAATTGCTGCGTTTGCAGACTCCAGCTGCCGCCATGACTGTTCTCTCTCTCTTGTCTACAATCGCTGCAGTATTTCTCTCTCCTACAGGCTGTCCTGCCTACATTTTCAGTCTTTCTCTATCCTGCAGGCTCCATTTTTAGTCTTTCTCTCCCCTACAGACAAGACTGCTTGCGTTTTCAATCTCTCTCTCTCCTGCAGGCTCCGTTTTTAGTCTCTCTCTCCTGCAAGCTATCCTGCCTGCGTTTTTAGTCTTTCTCTCTCTTGCAGGCTCTGTTTTTTGTCTTTCTCTCTCCTCACTGCTGTCTGCATCAGATTCAGCTTCTCATTGCTGCGTTTGCTGGTGTTCGACATCCGGAGGCTTTCTTGCTGCGATTCAGGATCCGTTCGAGTACGGCACACTCTCCACCTCATTATCCCTGCCCTGATCCTAGAGATACAGGAGTTCGAGGTTTAGTATTCATTCACTGCATAGTGTGTTTGTTGCATGAGCATCGTATTATTAGTAGTCATATCATTTCATTTATTCACTATGTTCATTGTCTCTGAGTTACTCTAACCCTAACCCCAACTGTGTTCTTTTTATCAGTCTGTGCTTTGTCGTACGGTTTCTGTTTATGTTTCTGTGTTAGGGTATTTTTCTTTACACTTTCTTCTATTGGCCAGCCTTGAGATCTAATGTTACTGCATATGTCAGATCTTGCCTTGTATGCCAAAAGGTCAAATTTGATAGACAGAAGGCACTAGGGTTATTGCAACCACTGCCTATTCTAGAAAGGCCATGGAAAAGTATTGCCATGGATTTCATTTTTGATCTTCCAAGAACTTCAGGGAATGATGGAATCCGGACTATCATTTGCAAATTCAGCAAATAGGCACATTTCATTCTTGTAAGGAAAAATATTAAGTTAGAACACATGGTAAAGATATTTATGCAAAATATTTTCAAGTACCATGGAATGCCACAATCAATTGTGAGTGATAAAGACCCAAGAATGACTAGCTTGTTTTGGAAAGCATTGTTTGAAAACATGGGCACTACGCTGAAATTTTCATCTTCTTTCCATCCACAAACTAATGGTTTGGACAGTCTGAAGAAGCAAATTCGACTGTTTTAGATCTACTGAAGTGTTATGTTTCAGATCATAAGACTTCTTGGAAACACTACTTGCCATTGGTTGAGTATGCATACAATAATACAGTGCACTCATCTACTAGCAAAGCACCTTTTGACATTGTGGAAGGTGGAAAGAAATTGCCTCCCATTTTGCAAACAAAAGATAACATCTTTGAAACAGATCATTATGTAAAAGATTGGAAAGAAGCATATAAAAAGGTCAAGTATGCCCTAGAAAAGTCACAAGCTAAACAGAAAAGAGCTGCTGATAGTCATCGTCGGGAGCTCTTGTTCAAAAAGGATGATTGGGTCTTATTGCGTTTTGAAAAGGCACGTTTAAGAAAACAAAAGGGCAAGGAATGTTTGTTTCCAAAGCTGAGTATGCGTTATTATGGCCCTTTTCAAGTCTCAAAGAAGATCAATGGCATAGCATATAGGTTGAAATTGCTAGAGAATTGGAAAATTCATAATGCATTCCATGTGAGCCTATTGAGGCCTTTTATTGGTGAAGTGCCAGAAGATATGGTTCAAGAGGAACAGCCTGAAGTAGAGGAATCAGATGAGATTCTAGTTCTTGAGCAGATCCTAGCACATAAGGATAGGAAAGTGAAAGGTAGAGTTATAAGAAGATTTTTGGTGAAATTCAAGAACTATTCACCAATGGATGCCAAATGGATGGAAGAGGCTGAATTGGCAGATTCACCTCAGTTATTGCAACTTTACCGAGAAGCTTTCTTATTGGAATCTATAGTGACTTAGAATGCTTTTTGAAGCAATGTACATTCTCTATTATACAGTTGAATACTGCATCTCATTGAATAATGCACAATGTATTGTTCACATTTAGCATTGACATGTGTATCATTGAATGAAATCTCGGTGCTTTGAAGTTGTATTTGTTACACTTCAATTGAATGAATATGCATGTTGTGACACTAATAGTTCACGCATATGTGCTTTCGCCCTGTGTTGCATCCGGAAACATGTATATTAGAAAGGTTCCTAGTAATCATAGTTGGATACAAGATGTAATCCTCCACCTATGTGAGACTTGAACTTGCAATGACACAAATGGTAGTGTGAAAATTTCTACCATCGCCCCGTGTCATCTGTTAGCAAGTGATACATGAGATGGCACTAATAACATGGAGAATCTTGTTATCGCCCTGTGTCATCCGTTAGCATGTGTGGCATGCAATCGAGGTCGCTTGCTTCTTTCAAGAGGGGGATATGTCACCAGGTGGTGATACTTTTTACAGTTGCTTTTCTTGGTGATACTTTTTACAGTTGCTTTTCTTATTTACTTATATAAATATTTTATTTTTATTTTCTTTTGTTGTTGTTGCTTCTTACCCTTAGAGTTCTCTTGGAATAAGCTAGGATCTTTACATGGCCAGAAGAGGCAGCCATTGGGACAAATTGAACTAATAGTTTGTTTGAGCCTTAGGACCGGTTCCATATTGAATGGGCACTGAAGAATAGAATGCCAATGGTTTGGCATTGTGTGCTTAGCCACTGGAGATGGTGCAAGATAATGAGCCTACTAGCCAAGACAGAAGATGCACATGTCAGAATGCTCACGGAATAAAAGTCACCATAACTAAGCCACATTACACTTTTTGATGTGGTCACAATGATAAAAGTTGCTCAAAACAACTTAAGGAATGCAGGGGTCACCATCCCTAAAATTTAGGGAGTTACTATTTTTGGACCCCAGAATCTGTTCGCGTCATTATCTTCGTTTTTGCACAAAAATTAATTCTCTGGTTGTGTTGAGGTAAAATTCTGCACCGATCATGGAGAATTTTAGACCAGAAGGTTTAAACGGGAAAATTGTTACATGTATGCCATGTGGCACAAATTCCCAAAAGGAAGAGAGAGAGCATTTTAAAAAAATGTAATAGGCATAAGGGGCAGATGGAAGGATGAAGTTTTGAGGAGCTGAGGGCAGCTTGCTGCAAGAAAATCAGCCATGGAGAGTACTTCTACATCTCTGACTCAAGTACAAAGGTAGAGCTTGCTCCCTCTGATCAACCCTCTCTCTATTCTCCAAGGAAATGCTTCGCATGATGGGCTGATTCCATCGAAGGTACAATTCTGTGTTTTCTCTAAAATTCTGCATATGAATCATTGAGTATTGGTCACAGAAAATGCAAGACATGCTGGACAGTAAAAAGAATGAATTCAGAGATCTGCAAACTAATTCTGCACACGAATCATTGAGTTTTGGTCCATGCTGAACACAATAAGAACAATGTGCTGGACAGTAAGAACAGCGAATTCAGCGATCTGCAGATTGCAATTCTGCACAGGAATCATTGAGTTTTGGTAGAAAATACTTTCCTAAAAGGGATGTTGATCTGGACATGCTGTATTGTTCTTATACATCTGGGATTTACTCAAAAGAGATGAAAACCAACTGTTCACAAGTTATGTATTTTGAAACATTATCATTTTTGTAATTTTCCATCTTTTAATTGATAAAGAAATAGCGAGAGGGGCGCCGGTCTTCAGGGCCAATTTGGTGTTGAGTGAGGGAGTGAGGTCTCTGCTTATGTGTGTGCGTGTGTAAAGACCAGGCGTTAATTCAAGGAACTACTGCTTTATGTGAGTCATAGACCAGTTTTTGAGACTCTTCAACGCCCTCAATGGCAAAAGGCCATGGAGAAGGAGCTAGAGAGTATTGACCGAAATGAGGCTTGGACATTGGTGGATCATCCGAGCCACAAGAAAGTCATTGGGACAAAGTAGATTTTTAGGACCAAGCTAAATGCTAATGGAACTTTAGACAAGTACAAGGCTCGCCTTGTCGTGCAAGGGTTTCGACAGAAGCATAGCATTGATTATAAAGAGACCTTCGCCCCTACTGCGTGATTGACTTCCTTTCGGTTGCTACTCGTGCTAGCCGCTCACCATGGTTGGTTGATACAATCAGATGGATGTCAAGGGTGCCTTCCTGAACGTTTTCTTGGAAAAGGAAGTCTATGTGGAGCAGCCACCGGGATTTCCTTCAAGGAACCCTAGGGATAAGGTATTCCGCTTGCATAAAGCTCTTTATGAGCTGAAGCAAGCGCTGTGATCTTGGTTCCATAGGATGGATGAGTTCTTCCAGATTTGTGGATACCATTCTACCCCTTATGACCCGAACTTATATGTTCGATCTACTGCAGAGGGAGTAAGCTATATCCTGCTATATGTTGACGACTTACTCATCACAAGCTCAGATTTACTGCCCTAGCAGCCATCAAGGCAAAGCTTAGTGCTATTTTTGAGATGACAGACCTTGGTTTGTTGTCTTATTTTTTGGGGATGGAGATAGTTCGTTCTGGAGGCTGTATTTTTGTGTCACAGCAGAAGTACGCACTTCTGCTCGTGGAACAGTTAACTCCGGATCAGACACGGCTAGTGGCCATGCCTCTAGATCCTACTGTCCACTTGTTGAAGGATACCCTAAGACCGCCCTTTGATGAACATACCTACCATTCTATTGTAGGAAAACTTCTTTGGTTAATTCACACTAGGCCAGATTTAGCTTACTCAATTAGCATACTCAGTCAGTATTTCACAACACCTAGGATGTCACATTGGATTGCATATCTTCGTATGTTGCGTTATTTGCAGTGTACTTATTCTTATGGCTTGACATATGGTTTTGGTTTATGTTTGTAGGGGTACACTGATTCAGATTGGGCAGGAGATCCTGACACCCGATGTTCCATGGCGGCTACCTCTTTACCTTGGGCATGGCTCCCATTTCTTGGTCCAACCGTAAGTAGGGGACAGTGGCGACTTCCACGGCCAAGGCTAAGTACCGCGCTCTCTTCGATGACACCACTAAGGCCATCTATCTGAGGAGTTTACTGGCCGCGATTCACTTTCCATGTGACTCTCCCACAATTGTCTACTGCGACAATCAGAGTGTCGTTGCTCTTGTGGGCAATCCGATCATAACACCATGAACACAACATGTGGAAGTCCACTTCCACTTTTCCAAAGAGCAGGTTGAGCTAGATACTATTCACCTAGAGTCTGTGCCATCATCAAATAATTTTGTAGACATCTTAACCAAAGTGGTCAACCAGTCAGTTCTTGAGTACCTGCTACCCAAGATCGGCTTGCATACACCCTCCCCTACTTCTTCAGCTTGACGGGAAGAGGGTGCTTCCCTCTTGCTTTCCCTTCCAATTTGAGGGGGCAGCTTCTACTCTTAATAGTGACAATGATTATGCTTACAGTTCTTTTTAGACATTACATTCATTTATTCTTTTGTATTGTATTATGGACATTTGTAACTTCATCTGCACTGTCAAGATGACATGATTGTAAAAGGGCACTTGGACAAGTGAACAATTCCCCTGTGAGGGCATTGTCCCAATGGCACCGTTGCATAGTATATTGCATGAGCATATCTTGCATCTCCCTTTGCATTACCCCATGCAATGGCATTCTGTTCATATAAATATGCATCTGTGTGCATTTATCCCTTTTCGGTCATTTGAAGTGGTCGACTCTAGGATCCACCATATCCATGGCATTACACATGGCAATCTCCAAGGCAGTCTTTCCCAGCATGCTTGCTTGCTTTGCTTGTCTTGCTTACTTGACATATTTGCTATACACACACCTTAGTCATTTTCTTCGTTACCGCCACCCAGTAATGGTAGGGATAGTATGCTTATTTTGTGAAGATCTTGGGTCTGACCATCCCTTATCACTCTCCCATTTGGGGCACCGATACTCAATAGGATGAAACCTGATTTGAAACCCTCACTTAATGCTTTATATATATATATATATATATATATAAGTCCATAGCTGATTCCATCCACCTTTGTAGGGCTTGGTAGGCCACTGGGCAGCCAACGTACACCCTTTGTCCCATGCCCTGTCCTCTCTGGGGTGATCCCTTAGGCTCCCTTGGTAAGATAACCATCGCCTCTGTAGTCTTAGTAGGCCACTGGGCAGCCGACGCGCACCCTTTGTCCGATGCTTTGGATACTTTGGGGTGGGACGCCTTGGGATAAAAGATAAACAAAGAAAGGGCTTGATTGGCCTCTATTTTCATGGCACCGTTGTTGGGCCTGAGAGGAGGTGTTGAGCTAAAAATGCATTAGATTTACTTAAACAGCCCCAAAACATGCTTAATTAATGAAGAAACCTTGTTTATTTAAAAGAAACACGATCCTAGAGAGTTTTTGTGCCCCATAAGCACAAACCCACTTGGGAGGGCCCAAACTTTCTATAAATACATATGCTGACCTCCATTCAGTCCCTAAATCTCGTTTTTGTAGATTTCAGGTGTTTCAACTTGCTGCCCACACCTCGTTCGCGGAGGACATCTCAGCCGAAGCTATCCATTGCTGTCTCCATCAGTTGGCGCTTGATTTCCAGCCCTCTTCACGCAGTTTGGAGCTGATTCCAACCGGGCAACTGCTGTTCCTATGCAAACCTACGTCATCACAATCCTACAACCTGCGTTTTTAGTCTTTCTCTCTCCTGCAGGCTGTCCTGCCTGCGTTTTTAGTATTTCTCTCACCTGCTGCTTGCGTTTTTAGTCTTTCTCTCTCCTCACTGTTGTCTACATTAGACCCAGCTTCTTACTGGAGCGTTTGCTGGTGTTCGACATCCGGAGGCTGCCTTGCTGCAATTTGGGATCCGTTCAGAGTACAACACACTCTCTAGCTCATTATCCCTACCCTAATTCTTGAGATACAGGAGTTCGAGGTACAGTATTCATTCATTGCATAGTGTGTTTGCTGCATGAGCATCGTATATTCAATAGTCATATCACTTCATTCATTCACTATGTTCATTGTCTCTGAGTTATCCCTACCCTGATCCTTGAGATACAGGAGTTCGAGGTACAGTATTCATTCACTGCATAGTGTGTTTGCTGCATGAGCATCGTATATTCAATAGTCATATCACTTCATTCATTCACTGTGTTCTTTTATTAGTCTGTGCTTTGTCGTACGGTTTCCGTTTATGTTTCTGTGTTAGGGTATTTCTTTACAGGCACTTCCAAGTTGGCCTTGCATATGCATCAATTGCCCCACTGGCATCATTTGCTTATGCTCACTATCCACGTTTGGAACATACTATTGTATTGGCTCTTTTTTCATTGCATCTTGTTGTCCCGAAGCTCTTAAAATCAATTTCCTCTTCTTGCCTTTTGCTGCCTTCCTTTAAGGATTCAAAAAGCGCATGAACTGAGGATCGTTTGCCAATTGCATAAAAGATTTCAGTTGTTGTCCTTTCCTGATCTTTAAACTAGTCATCAAATTCCTCTTCCTCTTGTTGGTCATCATCTTCAAGAGACATGGAAGGACCCACCTTTTGGTCTAGAGAACATATATCAGCTTGCTATCCATGTTGTGTGCCTTGTTCAAGATCAAGCATTGCATTTTCCCCAACACTTTGTGAATTTTCAGATTGAGAGATAGTAATTGCTTGCGGTGAGGCACAATCTAATGGCCCATATCACATGATACAGTTTCTTTATGAGCCAACAACCGAGAGCTCTGAGTTCCACCGCTCCCAACCATTAGCCGCTACATTTTCAGATTGAGAGATAGTAATTGCTTGCGGTGAAGCACAATCTAATGGCCCATTACAGTTTCTTTATGAGCCAACAACCGAGAGCTCTGAGTTCCACCGCTCCCAACCATTAGCCGCTACATGAGAGCCTATGAGCACTAAGTGTCTTTTGGCATTTTGCTTAGGGCATCTCAGAGATACAACTCTCTTTATGAGTTCTTGGGTCAACATATGGTTTATGGCCTTCCTCGCCTGAAACTATCACAAGATGTCCATAAAGCATATCAACTCGGAAAACAACACCATACCCCATTCCCTCAATAGTCTATACATAGAGCTGAGGCACCTCTCAGATTGATTCACGTTGACCTTTGGGTCTAACATCCACCGCTACCTTGAACAGCGCCTTATACTTCTTTTTTATTGTGAATGATCATTCCCGTTACATATAGGTGTACTTTCTTAAGCATAAGTCCGATGCCTTCATATATTTTTCTACTTGGGTGCTATTGGTGCATAACCAGATTAGTCGTCATGTAGGATGTATGAGGAGCAATAGTTGGGGCGAGTTTACCTCCCACCAATTTGCATGGTATTTCTTGCCAGCTCACGTCTACCAACTCCCCATCATAGAATGGAGTCATAGAGCATAGGAATCAAACCATCATGAACACAATGTGCTCTATGTTGTTCACAACAAAGCTAACACTTTGGTGTACATCCTCAATTGATGCCCAACTGCAGTTGTTCCTTAGAGGACTCCTTGTGAGGCATTTTTTGGCTCTTGGTCTGTAGTTTCCTACTTTAGAGTCTTTGGGAGTCATGCTTACACGCACACCCCTACTTACAAAATAAACAAGCTCACTCCCTGAGCTGATCTCTTGATTTTTATAGGATAAGGGAATGGAAATGGGGAACGGTGACGAGGGCGATGACAAGGATACCAAACCTAGGGAGCAAGGACGTGGGAACGGAAATGACATTTAAAATTAAAATTCATTAAAAAATAGTAATATTTCACTCATTATCCATGTGGAGTGTTAAAACCAAGGTATATAATCCTCAAGGACAAATCATTTTAAGTTTTAACTTTAGAGATATCATACATCATTTTAAGTCTAATCTCTAGACTGAAGCAAAATGCGGCATGCCAAAATAGCCCAAAAGGGCAACTACAAGATTGCAAGTACAAATATAACGTCGGCATGGCACAACGGCCAAAGTGTCATACTATCATCAATGATCGTATGACATAATATCATATATAATGTACATACTACATGTGTCATGAAACTCATGATAAGCAAACTAAATCAAAGTTCATCATCATGATCTGAGGCTACTCTAGCTGCTCTTGAAGTGCCAAGCTCATCATCATGTGTACCATGAACTGCTACATCTCCCTCAACATCAGCATATGTCTCCTCTTCTTATTGCATCTCCCACTCTATCAATGGATCGGGCTTTGTTGTCATACTCTTACATAACATCCTCAAATTAGCACTAACAAATACCAAATCATTTGCCCTCTTCTTTGAAGCAATGTGAGCGTATGTACTCCATAATTGCTCCAAACAAGAGAAGTTGACTGACTGACTCAAAATATAGATGGCTAGTTGATGCAACTCATGACCATCCGAACCATAGTCCTCTCACCACAAAGCTGCTCCAATCTTACAACAATCCTCTTGTGCATCCCCACAACCAAAAGAACCCTGAAAGGTCCTATAACATAAAAGTTGGTCTCTGATCTTTCGTCTAATGCCATGATCAAGCACTAGATGAGACAATATAAGTCTCCATGTTTCACGTCCTCAAATCTCAAAATTTTCTCTCTCTACAGCATTCTCTCATCTCCTTCAGCCTATGCTCAGCCATTCTCAGCAATTCTTAGCCATTCGGAGGATATCTCAGCCATTTTTGGTGGGCTGATCTGTAATTTCTGTAGTAAACCCTAATTTACAACAGAAATTAGGGTTTAGCAGCCGCCTTGGGATCCGTGCCAGAGATTGAAGGCTCAAGGAACTGAAATCAGCAACTGATAATTGAAGATTATCAAGGGATTTCAGGAGCCAGCCCATCCTGAATTGATTTGGGGCAGCATTTGGCCAGCCAAGGGTCAAATTGGAGAAGAAGTCCTGGGTGAATCAAGGGGCAAATGACCCAAAAGGCTTGCTGGTCATTTATGACAGCAAGAGCAATTGGTTAGCAGGAGGAGATTGAAGAATCTCAAGTTGTACTCCTTCCAATTGAATGAAAGCTAAAGAAATACCACAAGGGGCGCCAATTTTGGGACCAACAGGGTGTCTACTGTCCAAGAATGTTATGGTAAAGTGTATCTTTCATTTTATGTGCATTTATTTATTGCTACAATTAACTCTTAAATCAGGTTATCACCACCCATTCCAAGAAGGAAGGCTGGTTTCACCATGCATCCATAACCTCAATATCATTCTCTTGACCCTTGCCCTAGAACTTAGGATCCACAGTAAATGTAGTTGCATGCATGGGTGAGCTATAGGAGTTCCACCTCGTCGCAACTAAATGGCATATCTCCTCATATGCCTCATCATTTGGTGCCAACTCCTACAGCTTTTCATTCAACCTGTCCATAGCCTCATATACCTTGTCAATGCAAGGTTGCATAGCATCCATAACCCTCAATAAATGCACAATAGGTGATACCATAGCATCTATCCGCTTTACATCATCTCAAAAAGTGGAGTTATTTGCCTTCTCCAATCATAATATACCTATAGGAGTATCTTCCAATGCTGATGAGGTGAACTCATCACTAAGAAATAACTGCCTCAAGACACCACTACATTCTCTTAATCGGCCTAGCATCAAGAAGTTAAAGGCAAATCTGATATCAGAGTATTTTAAAAGTGTCTTTTTGGACCGCAAAGAGAACTAATGGCAAAGAAACTTGTGATTCAAAACAAAGCTAACCATTTGAGCTCCTTGCTCTATGACAGGTGCAATCCATGACAGGTTACCAATATCTTTTAGTAAGTTATTCAAGCAATGAGCCATACAATATGAAAGTGTGATATGCACATAATATCTCTAGATAAAGCACCTATTGCCCTATTTGCGAGCTCTCCATCTGCAACAAATCTCACAATATGCTTGGGGCCAATAAGCCCAATACTTGTAACCCACTCTACCGTAAGTAGATCTACTAACTTTCCTGTCCCCGATGCATCATGTGAAGATATGAAATACATTTCCCCATGAGAATAAGCAACCATGCCATGAATGGATCACTTACGTGTATCACTCCAACAATCAGTAATCAATGAAACTCCATATTTAGCCCACTGGCTCTTTTTAGTCACTGTTGCTTACTCAACAAGGCGCTTTTCCTTGTCGATCAAAGTGGTGCGTAAGGTCTCTAAGGATGGAGGTACATACGAAGGGCATACTCACTAATCTTCTTGCACATCCATTTAAAATACTCTAATCTAACTGCACGAAACTGAATGTGGCCGTGATAGGAAAAACGCATCACTGATGTATCCATCTCTTTCTTCTTCTTGGGATCCCAACTAGCATCAAGTGTGCTCTGTCTACGTACAACATGTGGCATTGTTAATGCCATGGCCGATGTAGTGCATGTAGTAGGTGTGGAGGTAGCACTTTCTAATACTGATCTTGCTCTAGACACATCTAATAGGAATGGTGTCACAAAAGTTGCAAGGTTAATTGCAACACATCGTGATCTAGATGTAAGTTAAGCTTGTTGACCTGCTACACGATCACGAAGCTCCCTTTGCTTCTCCAAGGTCACATTAGCACAAAACTGTATGTTTGAATTTGGCTCATATAGGAGATGAGCTCAGACCTAATTATGCATAAGATGAAACAAGCAGCAATTCATATTCTATATTTTAAATTTAAGAAACTTTGAAATTTTAAAATCAATAAAAATTCAAAATAGAAATGCTCGGTTCAATGGCTTACCTTGTTTACTCCACTAGTTTGCTTGTATGGACAAAGCTTACAAGCCCATAGTCGATATCCTCCACTACTCAATAGGCAGTCAGCATTGCATTTACTTCTTCCCACCATGACCAATCATAGGACCTTCTTCCTCAACCTCCGGCACGACGAACAGGGCCGGAAGATAAAGCCATTTCAAGCTAAATATTAAAATAAAAATGGCTAAAGAAAAGCCTAAAGGATTGGTCGTTGTGAAGAGACTCAAGAGAAGGGAGAAGGCTCAAGAGTGAGGGAGAAATTGAGAACTTAGAACTCAGAAGAAAGAAGGGAAAAGAAGAGAAGAGGAGAGGAGAAAAATGGAGAAGAGAGAGAAGGGGAAAGTAGAGGAAGAATGAAGAAGGAAGTGAGAAGTTGGAGAAGAAGGAAGAGAGATGAGGAGGAGGTGGTACTGGCAGCTACCGCAAGCAGCGAGAGTAGACCATGGGACTCGGGAGGCTGGAGCAAACTGAACAAGGGCAGCAAAAGAAATGCCAGACAAGCTAGAGGTTGGAGCAAAACGTGCAAGAGGAAGTGAAACGTGCAAGTGGGGGCGAAACTAGGCGCAGAGGCAGGAGCTGACCGGATAAGTGGCGTACCAAGTGGCATTCCCTGTTCCATTTCGGACATGGAATGCAACAATAAACGTGTTTTCTATTGCATTCCTTGTCCGAAACACAAGGAACCTTTCGCAGTTTGGAGACACATTTCATGAAGGATTCATACCGGGGACAGTGCTTTGGCATGCCAGGGGCCCATTCCAACCATTTCCTGTTTTTATGACGAATTCAAATTCGGCCAAAGATGTTGACCAACCGAGGTCAACAACAAGTTATTCCTTTACTTTGAGTGCAAGTATTGTCTTTTGGAGTAGCAAGAAATAGCCCACAATTGCCCTTTTTTTCTACTGAGGTGGAGTATAGAGCGGCGTATTCTACCACATGTGAGACATTGTGGCTTCACAAGTTACTAGGAGAGCTTGGCTGGCTGCAAACAGGTCCTACCATACTTCATTGTGACAAAGAGAATTGCATTGCTTTGGCACGGAGTCTTGTGTTTCATGCTAGGTCAGGGAGCACATTGAGAAATTGTACCATTTCATTCGAGAGAAGATATTGGATGAGGCTATTGATGTAGTTTACTATAAGGCCAAGGATAATTTGGTAAATTTGTTTACAAAGGTGCTTCCTCATATTGTTCTGCAACAACACTCCAAATCCATAAGCCTTATGCCGCATCCAAGATCTAAGAGGGGTGTTAGAGATTAGTCATCCCTTGGACTAGCATTCTCAGGCCACAATTAGTACAATCAATTCTCTTGGTCACAGTTACGTATTTTCTTGTCAATTTTGGGAATTTTCAGCTATTGCCAAATGCAATCACCATTTACCCGAAAGGTCAAACATGAGTCAAAGGCAAGCAAGAGTGCATGTGGCAGCTAGGATGCTGATCGCCAATTATTTTATTGTTTTATACAGCAGCCAGAAGTTTTATGCTGTAGATCGGCCAGTTTGCTGGCTGCCCTGATTTGTTTGTTGCTTTATTTCCTCCTATTTATGGACACTAGATAGCATGCCTTCATCACTTGTCATTCACGTGGTGGAGAGAGAGATCGTCTCAAGGAGATACTTTGACAGCCCATTTGTATATCTACCTTCTTCATTACAGCAATCATTGACTGCAAATTTCTGTATTCTTCTATCTCTTTTCTCTCTCCCTCTTCTCTCGTGTTCATTGTCTTTCAATCTTGTCCATAGACTTCTACGTTCACTGCACTCAGACACACAGATTATAACAAATCATGGAGCAGATGCAATCAAGTTCAAGGCTTACTGAAAAGCCTGGAACTTTGGTCAATGAAGAGCCTTTGTGAAGAGATCTACCAAGTTGTCTCGAATGGATATGTAAGATAATTGTATATCTCCAACGAGCATCAGCTCATGAACATAATGATAATTAACTTCTATATGCTTTGCGCAAGAATGGAACACTAGGTTCCATGCAATGCCCACAGCACTCTCACTATCATTGTAGATAAGGATCAGAGCTGACTAGTGCATATGGAGATTTACAAGCAGTTTGTGAGAAGCCAAATGTACTCCATTTTGGCTGTGAATGCTATGTTATACTTAGCCTCGCAACTAGAAGTAGCAATTATACTCGAGTTTCTTGCTAAACCAAGAAACGAGAGGTGTACCCAAGAAGAAACAGTTGCCACTATAAGAGATGCGGAAATTTGAACATCCAACCAATCACTATCTCAATATCCATGCAAAAAGATTGAAGAAACCACCATGTGGAAAAGGCCGAGATCTTGGGTTGGTCAAACTTCAAGCATAAAGTATACAATGTGCTTAGTGTTTCTTTGTTTTATAGCCAACGGACACTCTTGAGTGGAGTACATTTAAGATATCGAAACACACGCTTCACTACCTACCAATGAAGTATTAAAGGATTGTGCATGAACCTACTTAACTAGGAGACAATAAAATGAAGATGTGGCCTCATGTAACATAAATGTTAAGCTAAAAAGGTGCATTACAAATTTAAACCTAAGTTACCTCTTTAAAACAGCCCCAAAACTCAAAAGTTACCAAAGTTCCTATGTCCTATAAGCTGCAAGCAAACACCAAAACTTTGGGAAAATCCACATCTATAAAATAGGAGGCTGCCCAACCACTTGTTCTTGCCCTTATTTTACAAGTTCTACTACAATTGGCACCCTATTCCACTACTGTCCACACCCGTAACTAAGGATATCGCAGCTTGTGGTGCAGTCTACCAAGCAAAGCCGCTTGTTCAGCCCCTATCTATTGCTCTCTTTGTAAATTCCAACCAACCACTACCTGCTCGGAGCTATTGCACACTTGGTGATTGTGTCAAAAGTAGAGCAGCAATGGAAGTATAAACATGTGCTGAAATAAACTGCTGAACACAAGACAAAAGAGAGAACACAATACAGATGAGAACTCAGATGTATGCTTGGGAAATGGAATCCATATATCCAACACGAGACAATCGCATACAGCAGTGAGTCACTGGCTGCATGGGCACCGGCACTATGACTGACTAAGGAGGAAGAGCCTAAATAAATAGGACAAAAATATGTCCTCAAAATGTTCAGATCGGCCAGCATTTAATGCTAGTCAGCCAACAATAAATACCCAATATAACCATAAAATGACACAAATAAAAATGCCTAAATATCCTAAATAATGTGCCCAGCCTCTGCATACACAAACTCACACATGAGCTGACATATTTGCTAACACCCTCTCTCAGATCATGGGTGATCTGACACAATACAATGGTACAATGAAAATGAATCATAAACCATACAACATAGAACCACCAAGTAGAACCATGGATACCCATGCAGTGGGTGATCAAGCCACCACCAAGGTGCCTCGGAGAGAACCTGATGTCAATGTCGATCGTACCAGCTTCTGAAGATAGAGAAGATCATAGCATATCTCTATGTTTGTCCCAATGTCTCTTAGTATCATGCATGACCATCCTATCAAAAATGCCTCTAGAACATACGTGACCATGGATTCCCTGTCGCCTTTGGCCAAAGACCGCCAAAGTGTCCCCTCAGGTGAGCTCATAACTAGGAGCCAAACCCGCTCTCTATCAAAGAAACAGCCCATCATGAACTTGGATGTCAAGCCTAGCCCCAAGATTTGAACCTACCAGACTTCAATCAATGCGTCAAGGAAGTCCCTCTCTAGATCCTGTGCATCTGTATAGATATATTGATGAGGTGTGCTGCCCCATCGCACCACCCTCTCAAATTCCCTCTCCGGCATTGGAAAGTCGTGAGGAATGTTGTCATCACCACCACTAGAAAGCAGCTGAGGAAGGGGCCACCAAGCCCTTCCCACGATCCGAAGAAGAGGATCCCTTCCGTACCTTGGACTTCACCTTGATCGAAGGATTTGAGTCGAAATCTGAGGCAAATGATGAGTCGGCAAAGGAGCCTGCATCCCGCTTTATCTTTTGCTCCTTTTTCTTCCTAGAAGCCACTAACTCTTTGTAGTCCTTCCGTAAATGACCTTTCTTCCCACAGTGGTAACATTGGGTCTTCGACTTTTTCTTCGAACCCCTCTCTGAAGCTACAAAAGCCTCACTAGAATCTCCATGTAGTGTATCATCAGTGGATGTGTATGAAGGAACCATCTGGAGAAGATTTAGAAGAAAAGTAGAGAAAAGAAGGTATTTGGAGAGGGAACACAGCCAAACCACAAGCATAGACTACAGAAAATGAGAAATCACATGTAGTATCACCAAAATCTAACCAAAACAAGAAGAAATCTACTGTGAAAAGTCAAAAAATCTGCCAAAAACTACATGAAACAGCAAAAAAAGGCCTAGGAATGCAGTCGCCCGGCCAAGAGGAGATGTAGAAACACCAAAATGCAGGCTAGAACTGACACATAAGCATGATGCAGGCAGTACGGATACTGGCGTCAGCAAAAATGCAGGTAAAACAAGTCGCCTGGTTGGAGCAGCAGTCACCTGATCAACAATGGTCAAAACAGTCCTGAAATCAGCAAAGAAAATACAATAGGAGCACAAATCTTGAAATCTTATATTATGCAAAAAGTGGAGCAGCAATGGAAGCATAAACATGTGCTGAAATAAACTGCTGCACACAAGACAAAAGAGAAAAGAAAGAGAGAACACAATATGGATGAGAACTCAGATGTATGCTCGGGAAATGGAATCCATATATCCAACACGAGACAATCGCATACAGCAGTGAGTCATTGGCTGCATGGGCACCGGCACTCGCTCCTCTCCCCAGCAGAAGATCCACAAGTGATGATGAGTGACTGACTGACTAAGGAGGAAGAGCCTAAATAAATAGGACAAAAATATGTCCTCAAAATGATCAGGTCGGCCAGCAATAAATGCCCAATATAACCATAAAATGACACAAATAAAATGCCTAAATATCCTAAATAATGTGCCCAGCCTTTGCATGCACAGACTCACACATGAGCTGACATATTTGCTAACAGATTGCTGATCAGCCTGCATTTTCTGTACAGGCCTGTCCATACACTGCCCAACCGCCAACAGGCTGTGTGGCTGCCTGCAGCTGCCACCCTGATCATTCACTGCCTCCAAAATCTCTCTACTGCATTGTTCCTATTGTGTACTTCACTAGACCAGTCTACATCAGTTTCAGGCTTCAGCTCTCTGTTTTGGGACAAAGCAACCTGCGCTGTGCTAGACTTATTATGTTCCTCTTTAGCTCTGGTGTGAATGCTCCCTTATCCACAGGTACATTTTATCTTCTATCTAGAGAAAGGTTTTTCCCCCATGTGAACGTCTGTTAGTGGGTGTGGTACTTTAATACCTTAGGGATAGCACTTTCATTATCATTCTCACATAAGTGCATGTGACATTCTAGAAACTCTCCTCTCTTGTTCTTCACTTGTTCATTGTGACTGTGTGTGTGTACAGTACAGGCAGATAAATCTTAACCTAACAATGGTATCAAAGCCATACCTTCTCTACCGCCACTCAGCTCGTGAGCCGCTGCTGCCACTAAGCCTCAAGCTCAGCTACTGCTACTCCAAATTTGCTGGACTGCACATCTATTTTCAGCTGCTCCTAATGTACCTGTTGTCTTCTGTGCACCTACTGCAACCTGTTTGGGTGGGAAACCTGCCTGCATAGTCTGCCTACGAAGTCTCTCTCCCTGCACAGTTTGCTTGTAAAGTTACCTATCCTCTGCAGCCTGTTCCTGCAGACATTTATGGCAGACATGTTTGTGGCAGACAGCTTGTGCAGGCAGGTTGCAACCTGCAATGACCTTCCCAATAGCTCCTTACCTACACGATCGTGGCTGACAGCCTGTGTGACAGCCCCCACCTGCAATGGCACATCATGACAGCTGACAGTTTGCCTATTCATGGCAGCCCCGACACGTGACAGTCAGCCCACCACATCACACATCCTGACAGCACACAATCCAACAGCCCTCAACATTGAAATTTGACTCTCTCTTTTTTTGCAAGTAAAATGTAGCTGATTATATTACTCAAAAAAAACTGATTACAACGGAATGCTCATGCTCGACAAACTAGCTAGAGCTGGTGCAAGGTCAAAAATACATCATGTGTACAAGCCTCTCAAGGCAGTCTAGGGGGGATGGGGGCAAGAAGCCATGATGGGGGGGGGGGGGAGTATATCGCCATATCTGGGGCTGCCAGCTTACATCATGAAGAACAGGTCCTGGCCACCCCAAGTGCGCATGAAGTGAAAATGGAGCTCTTGACGAGCTCGAGACTCGCCATGCACCTGGTCCCATCAGCCATGGAGAGAGTGGATGATGGAGGTCCAGTGCTCTGCCAAAGTCGCCTGTACTGAAGGTCTCTGCCCGCCAAAAACCTCCTGACAGCACACCTTCCAAATGTGCCATAGAGCCTCCAAGCCGACCACTGCGCACGACCCAACCTCAATGATGAAGATCGTGTCCTGCATCTCGGCCTCATACAAAAGGTGACGGCCTTGGCTAACTGCCTACCAGCATAAAGCTCCCCACGAGATACATCCAAGGTTGGGTGCTAAACGGCAAAGAATGCGACATGCTCCTCTCCACACGAGCTGCTCCGCCTTACACAACCAAAGGCAGTGCTTTGGAGTTTCCAATAACTACTGTGTGCAGTGTTTACACCCTCCATCCTTCTACATCTAGGCTAGCCAACTCTCCGCCCCCAAGCCTCCATGTGCTAACAGCCATAAGAAATACGATACCCTCCTCGGCCTCCAACTGTCCCATAAGCGGCTCTAGAAAGTCCGATGGAAAGCATCCGTGATGTTGTGCTCCGCCCAATATCTCCTACGCGAAGGCGCCCAGTCCATGTCCTCCTGCATCAGTACGTGTCTACCAATCCTCACTATGTACTCCAGGAACCTCGGTGGCTTCTTGGCGACCACAGTGGCCAGTCATAGCCACTCTCTAGGGTCCCACTCCAGCTCATCAAGTGGCCTGCTCTCCCATATCCAGAGGCACCACTCCCAGAACACATAAGGGTCCAGATGCCATGTCTTCCCCTGAGGCCAACCACCCGAATCCTCCTCCACGGAAGGACAACTATCCCCTCATCCTGCTGCCCTCTGTCAAGGACCAGATGCCCCCCCTCCTGCACGGTGAAGCAAGTCCCGTGTGGGGCACCACGCCCACTCTACCTACCACTTGTAGGGGGATACCTTTTGGTGAAAATCTAGAGGCCCATACCTCACCAAGCTCTATCTGCTCTCGTATCAGGGGATCAAGCCACTCCTAAGGTATCGCTACGTCAATCTCCCTTCATCTCCCTTCTCAACTCAACTCCTCTCTAACAACCTGATGCCTGCTACAACACCTAGTCTACCATCCTGTACACCTCCCGCCATGTCCTAATGGTACGAGCAAGGCTGACCTCCCAACCAGCCCATTGGATGTGGGGGTGCTCGCCAATCTGTAACCCATCCCGATCTTTGACTTGGGGGTTCCAGATCACCGGTCAGCAGTATCTCCTCCTGGCAACCTAGGGAGCTCTGAATTAGGGCCTTACGAAGGCCTTGCCACACACGAAGTAGGCTGCGGAGGAAGGAGGATCTAGGTGGCGTGATCTAGGTCCTCATTAAGATCCATCTCAAGGATGGCCTCCAGTCACCGCCAAGCCTCAGTCTATACTCCTAGAGACCCTTCTACAGCAATAGGACCTTCCAGGTTTGCCCTCCTAGTATGAGACCTCGGACTACTAGCTTGCCCAAAAGGGCTAGGCTCTAATACTCTGGGTCTATGATCCCAAGCCCTCCCTCTAACCGATGCCGGATGATGGTCGCCCACACCATCTTGGCCCCACAGTCCCTGGGACCATCTGACCCGGCCCAGAGAAAATTCCACACTAGGCAGCGAAGCTGAACTACACAGGACGAGGAAAAGCACCAACACGAGGCCATGTACCAAGCCGTCGCTAGGAGGACCTGGTTGACCACCAGGGCACGGCCCACTAGGAAAAGGCGAGCAATACTCCAATAAGTCAACTTTCCACCAAATAGAGTCGAGGAATGGAAGAAACTATTGGGCAAGAGTGATGTGGAGACCCACATGGAACCCTAGGTAACGGACGGTCTGCCCTCTGCACACCCATCTGAATCCCAGGTGGACGCCCCACTCCATGCTAGAGCCCAAGTCCGTAAGGAAACCAACCGACTTTCACCAGTTGATTTTCACTCCCGCTGCAGTGCAAAACACCTCGAGAGCTAGTCTCACTCTCTCCAGCATCAGCTCATCATCCTCTATGTAGAGTGTTGTATCATCTGCATTCTCTGAGTCTAACAGCTCCGTCTCCTCTCTCATCGAAAGTCGGAGGCCACGTAACCCACTCACACGTGACCTGAACAAGTGAGACATCGCCTCTACAAAGAGTAGGAACAAATACGGGGCCAAAGGGCAGCCCTACTGGATTGATCTCTCCAATTGAAACTCCTCTCCCCTCCTGCCACCTATGAAAACCCTGTCGACAGCCGATCTATAAAGTGCGGAGACCCCGCGGATCCATACTTGGGGGAAGCCCAACCTCACCATGGTCCCTTCTAAGAAGTCCCAGTCAACCCTGTCATAGGCTTTCTCGAAGTCTAGGAGTAGTACAGCCAATCCCTGTGACCACTGTGTTGGGCCCACTCTGTCGCCTCAAAGAAGGTGAAGGCATTGTCTAGGATGCTCCTATCCTGGTCAAATCTTATCTCTGTGTCACCAATGATGTCTGGAAGCACAGGGTAGAGTTGCCTACCAATCATCTTGGCCAATGCCTTATAGGCCACTGACAACAGGGTGATTGGTCTCCACTGGGATAACTCCAACCGGTCTCCCCCTTTGGGGAGGGGACCGATAAGACCTTCCGATAAGACTCCCTGGCATCCATCCTGAGCTGAAAATCTCCTAAAAGGCCAGCAATAGGGGGTCCTTCACCACCTCCTAGTAGGTAGAGAAGAAGGCCTTAGAAAAACCATCCTCTTCCGAGCATTTCTGCCTGTCCTGTGCATGGAAAGCCTCCTCTAGTTCCTTCTCTATGAAGGGGTCTAGGAGGGAGCGTCCCATCTCCTCTGTGATGAGGAACGGGATGTGGTCCCAGACCTGCTGTCTACATCATTGTCCTCTAATTGAGGCAGTCTCCTACTAGAAAAGGTGTCTGTAGTAGTCAGTGGTAATCTCCATCACCTCATCTCGGCTAGAGCAAATCCTCCCATACTGATCCCGGAGGCTGCGTATCTGCTCTCCTGAGGTGCGGGGCTGATGCACCTCGAAAAACTCTCTGCACATCGTGTGCCCCTTCCTCGCCCAAAAGGCTGCTGAGGTGCGGAAGGAAAACTCCGAGCGCCTATTCTTTAGGCCGGCGAGGACTGCTCGTGCAAGCACATCCTGTGCATGGAGAGTGGGATCCCCTGGTGCCTCCTTGAGTAGTCTCTATGTGGCTGCTAGGTCCCACCGGAATGCTCTCTCCTCCTCCCAGCTCTACTGCCTGGTCTGTAGGGTTGCCTCCTGGCAGATATTGCTTGACTCAGCTAGGACCTCTGCAACCTCCTCTGCGATCCGGTCCCTCCTCTCCCACTCCATAGTCCAGAGCTGCTCAATCTATCTCTTCACCTCCTCCCTCCTGTAGATCGAGTTAGATTGTGTGTCTAGGGCAGAAACTAGGGCATCAAGTGTCAAGAGAACTGGGTAATGATCAAACAATGTGGTGCCAGTCAACTGCCCTACCTGGCCTCTGCAAGAGCATCCCCACTCTCCCACATAAAATCTATCCAACCGCTCCAGCAAAACTCCGCCTAGTCGCCTGTATCCCCAAGAGAAGTTTAGCGACCTCTCCCTCCTGTGAAAAGCTGGGTCTCTTCAAGCATCACGTGCTCCTACTGCGAATAGGAAGACCTCCCATGCCTCCTACTCCTCCCCAGCCATACCCTAGTAGTTTCTGCCTCTGCCCTACTAGTCCTCTAAGGCCTCCAGGTTGTTGAAGTCTCCTCCAACAATCCAGGAGTCTACCTCTAGGAGTCCTGCTGCGGTCTCCACCCAAAACCTATTGCGTGCCCTAACCTCAATAGGAGCATAGACATTGAGGACTCCAAGGCATAAGTCCCCAATATCCAATCTAATCCATAGAACCCTCCCTGCCACAATCATCACGTGGTCAAGTACACAGGCGGTGAGGCTCGGGCCAATAGAGGTGCATATGCCTCCACTCCTACCGTGGTGGGCACCGATAGCGTGCTCCCAATAAGTGTGTGAACTGCCTGGGAGTACCTTCCCTACCCGATAGGCCTGGGCGGAAGTGAGCTTGTGCTTCTGCAGAAGTAAGATGTCGATCCGACCAGCAAGGGCAGGCTGCAACTCCTGCCGCCGAACAATCAACTTCTTGGAACACCGTGTCCCACTGTAGTGGAGGCTGTTCACATTCTAGGATGCAAGATGTAAACTCATAGGGAAACCTGTGACTAACCGAACAAGCATCTGTTCAGTGTGGAAGCTGCTGACGAAGAAGAAGAGCTATGGGACATGCGGATACGCTTTACTGCAGGCCTAGACGGTGAACTCCATTCCCCCATGGTGGCCCTCGGGCGCGGACCATGGGGGTGATAGATGCTCCTGGTGGTACCACCAGGACATCTATCAGCCAAATTAAGAGGCGTGACTCTGTACACTAGTAGAAACCGGCCGCCTATGCCAGGGGCCACTCGATCACATCCATCGGAGCTCTCCACTACAGAGGGGCTATAAAGATAATGCTCAGATGTGGAACCTCGGTACTAGCCCACCAATTAATGTCTATCATGCAACCTGGCCACTACTGGGGAAAAAAGCGCTAGTCCTCCTCCCATCCACTGGGAGATGTGGTCTGCCACTCGACTCTTCACCTCCTTCTCTATCTGTGTCATCATCCAATCTCTTGTATGAGAGGTCTGAAGGAAGAAAGCATAGTTTGGTCCATCTAGAGTGGTGCTAGTAGATGGACCTTGCCGCTCCTTGACTTGCGTACCAGGAAGATCCTCACCTCCAAAGATAGGGGGAACTCTCCACACTAAGCAACTCTCAAGTAGGACCATGGACCACTGCGAAAGAACTCCCGTGATAGCAACTACGCCTGTCTCGGAAAGTGTGACAAGTGGCAAGGACAAATGAGCTAGTGGCCGTGTGAGGAGGAGGAAGGGGGGGGGGGGGGGGGGTAGGTAGGCTACTGGTGAGTGGAGGATGTTGGCGTATGGGACTCCTCACCTCCTGTGGAGATGGGGGGGGACAGGTGTGGAGGGGGGAGGGGCCACCTGTACTGGGTGGGGATCAGGGGGACAGATTGGTGGGGGAGATGGTGGGGAGGGGGAAGATCGAGGGATGGTGGGGTGGTCGGAGGCACGAGGCGGGTGTGGAGGGGGGCCGCTGGCTCTAGAGGGGAGGGTGTGGGCTAGGGCCGGAGGGGGGGGGGTGTGTGTCAGAGTGCAGCGGTGCGGAAGCGTAGGACTGAGAGAGAGAGAACGCAGAGAGAGAAGGGAGAGAAAGAGACAGTGGACGATGAAGATCTGCTGTATATAGAATGCTGAATACAAAGATATACACGGGCGCAGTGCGCTGGACTGCGTGTCTCCACCTCGACGATGCGACCTGCTGTCCACCTCGAAGTCTGCTGCAGTCTGCACTGTCTGCTGTCTGAAATCTGTGAACAGAGACAGAAAACTGCGCGGCACCGGTCTGTAATCTGCGACAGAGAAGAATGTCCAGACTGCTGGAAATGTCGACTATAAATAGTTGAAAACTGCCATGAACTGGGGCGCCAGAAATAGGGCGCAGCCTGGAATAAGTCGGCTGCATTAAATGCAGCCGACTGGGCTGTAGACAGTCGGACTGCCACGTGGCAGTCCGACTGCACAGTCCGACTGACTGTGCAGCTGCCCTCCAAAACAGGCTATGATCTCTAACACCCCCTCTCAGAGCCTGGACAGGGCAGAAGCCTGAGGGATCTGGAATGTTGCCGAAGTAGAGCCTGAGGAAGCGCCTTCGTAAACAAATCCGCAAGATTGTCCTCCGTCTTGCAATACTCCACAGTGAGGGTCTCATCCAGAAGCTTTTCTCGGATGAAGTGGTACTGAATCTCAATGTGCTTCGTCCGGGCATGAAAAACAGGGTTCCTTGCCAAGGCAATGCGACTCTCATTGTCACATCGCAGTAATGTAGGACGAGTCTGGGGGCACCCAAGCTCCTCCAACAATCTCCGAAGCCACACGACCTCGCATGTGGTGGAAGACGCGGCCCGATACTCCGCCTCAGTAGACGAAAGGGCTACCGTGGGCTGCTTCTTGCTACTCCATGAAATAACACCTGCACCCAAAGTAAAGCAATAACCTGTAGTAGACCGCCTGTGGTCCGCGTCACCGGCCCAATCCGAGTCGCTCCAACCTGCAAGTACAAGATCTGACCCATCTGTCCCTGCGGGGTAATGAATCCCCAAATCAAACGTCCCCCTCAGATACCGAAGTATCCTCTGAGCAGCCTGCCAATGCATCGTCTTAGGTTCACTCATGAACCCTGCCAAGAGCCCAACAGCAAAACACAGATCAACCCTGGTGTTGAGAAGCCAAATCAAGGACCCTATCAACTGTCGATAGCGGGACGAATCCGCCAAAGGAGAAGCTGAATGGGAAGTGGCCTTCCAGTTCGGATCCATAGGAGTAGAGAGGGCCCGACAATCTTCCATCTCAAAAGACACCAATAGCTCCTGTACATATCTCTGTTGGAAGAGAAAGATCCCCCTCAGAGACTGATAAATCTCATGGCCTAAAAAGAAATGGAGTAGCCCCAAATCCGTCATCTCGAACGTCCAATGTAAAGCTGACTTTGTCTCCTGGACCTGCTGTGCATCATCACCTGTGACAATCAAATCATCAACATATAATACAGACAGCACACAACCATCCTCGGAAGTGTGAACATACAGCTGCGGATCGGCCTTGGACCGCCGATATCCCAACTGAGACTGGAGGAACGAATCAATCTTCTCGTTCCAAGCTCGCGGGGCCTGCTTGAGGCCATACAGGGCCTTCTTCAACCTGTAGACTTTCCCATCTGAAGAACCAAAGCCAGGAGGCTGCTCAACGTAGATCTCCTCCTTCAAATCACCATTCAGGAAGGCCGACTTCACATCCAACTGATAAACAAGCCATCTCCTATGGCCAGCCAAAGCAAGAACAGCTCTAATGGTTGCCATACGAGCTGTGGGGGCAAAGGTGTCATGACAGTCAATCCCTGGGCGCTGGGCAAAACCCTTAGCAACAAGGCGAGCCTTGTGCTTATCCAAAGTACCATCACTGAGATATTTGGTCTTGAAGACCCACTTGACTCCAATCACCTTCTTCTTCGGGGGGCATGGCACAAGTGACCAAGTGCCATTCCTCTCAATAGCCTCCAACTCAGCTTCCATAGCTTTCTTCCATGGGGCGGACTGTAAAGCCTCCTTTACGAAGGTGGGCTCTCGATCCTGCATAACACCGGACATCAAACAATAATTGGAGCAAACAAGCTCCGAAGAATGCGCCTGGTGCCTCCGTGACCGCCGCGGACCATCCTGCGGTCCCCACTCCTCAGGAACCCCCTCGATCCCTGAATCACGGAGTGTGTCACGGGCCCAGCGAGGAGGAGGCCGAACCTCCCCTCGTCGTTCTCCATCAGCAGAAGACTCTGGAATATCCACCGGTGGTAACTCCTCAGAGGTGTCCGGTGGAACAGTAGACTCTGTGTCAGAAACAGAATCATAATCAAAAGGCACGGGCTCCAGTGGAACTGTAGAAGGAGCCCAACTCTCCCCTGGATCTCCAAGAACGGGATGCTCCTCACCCGTTAAAGAAGCCGGAACCTCCACAAACCGCACATCACGGCTAGTGTACACATCCCGCTTGACGGGATATACAGTCGGTAGCCTTGGGACTGGGAGCTGTAGCCAACAAATACCTGTTTTCGGGAAGCCGCTTCAAATTTATCACGATGAGCCTTGGGAATGTGAACATAGGCATCACACCCAAAGACTCGAAAGTAAGAAACATCTGGCTTCGTCCCAAAATAAGCCTCAAATGGAGTCATCCCTTCCACGGCCGAAGTAGGGGATCGATTAAGAATGTGGACTGCAGTAGCCACAGCCTCGGCCCACAGAACCTGAGGGGTCTGTCGGTGCTCCATCATGGTGCGCGCCATCTCGATCACACTGCGGTTCTTCCGTTCTAGAATACCATTTTCTTGAGGAGTATTGGTATTGGCAAACTCCTGGTGAATTCCTCTATCTGCACAAAACCGAGCAAATTCATTAGACACAAATTCACCTCCCTTGTCGGATCGCAAGGTCTTCAACTTCCGGCCTGATCGGTTCTCCTCAAAGAGAAGCCAATCCTTGAAGTGCGAGAAAGCTTCTGACTTTAGTGCCAAAAAGTAGGCCCATGTCATCCTGTTGTAGTCATCCACGATCAGCATGAAGTACGAGCTCCCACGCAGGGACTCATTCCTCATAGGGCCACATAGATCCGTAGATACTAGCTCCATCGGTGAAGTAGACCGCCGCGAAGCTGTGTGGGGAATGGCATCCCTATGCTGCTTCCCCCGTATGCAGAAGACACATGGCTGCTGGCTCACCACTATATCCGGCAACCCTCGAACAAGCTGTCCACGTGACGCCCTCCGAAGATAGTCATAGTTCAGGTGACCAAACCGAGCATGCCATAACTCAGACTGTGACTGTGAGGTAAGAAGAAGAGTAGAGAGGGCAGTGGAAGACTTCAGTTTGTAAATGCCGTTCTCCTCATATCCGGATAAGAGAACCTTCCTCGATCCACGATCAAGGACTCGCACAGTAGAACTGTCAAACTCCACCAAAAGACCAAGGGAGCAAATCTTATGAACTGAAAGGAGATGGTACCCTAATCCTGGTACATGCAAAACCTCTGAGGTATGGGTGCCACCTCGTCCATCCGGAATAAGCTGCATCTTACCCCGACCTGCAACAGAAACTGAAGAGCTGTCTCCAATGAGAACCTGCCCACGCGAAGGTCGCAGCTGGGCAACACCATCTGATGAAGGAGTCATGTGCCGTGAGGCACCACTATCAACAATCCACTCTCGAGCTTGGGGAGCCATCATCGCAGCATCAAAAGCATTCGGTGAAGCGTCCTCAATGACAACTAGATGTAGAAATGCAGCTGATGAGGGTGCAACCACCACTCCAGAATCCTTGGTATCCTTCTTCTTGGTGTCCTTCGTGTCTTTGTCAGGGCAATCCTTCTTCCAATGGCCAGTCTTTCCACAAATATGACATGTGGAGTCTTTGTCCTTGTCCTTCTCCTTGTCCTTCTTGGACTTGTTATCCCCCTTCTTCTTCTTTTGGTCCTTCCCCTTCTTCTGAGAGGCTTGACCTGTCAACGCCTCCAACTTGGAAGCATTCTGTCCCTTTAACTATTCCTCTTGGTCCAAGACCATAGGAACCAACTCTTCCCACCGAAGAGTAGACTCTCGCCCTGACGCAATGAGGGCAGAGTAAAATGTACCGAATCGTGGCGGCAACTGGGACAGTAGTGTGATCGCCATGTCTTCGGAGGAAATCGGCTTCCCCACATTCTGAAGCTGCCTTAGCTTGTTAATGTGTTCCCTTAGCGAAGAAGACTTATTGACGGACAAGGTCCGCATCTGTACCTCCAAAGAAACCCTCTTCATCAGGGTCATCCGATTGTACATTTGATCAAGCTCCAGCCATATCTCACGAGCCACCGTCAAGTGCTCGATGTGAGCGATCACAGCTGTAGTGCATGATAGAAAGAGAAAGGATCGAATCCTGGCATTCAGTTTGTCCCAATGAGACTGGGCCCTGGCCAACTCCGCACGAGCATCGGAAGAGAGTTTGGACTCATCTCTTACCGAAGGCCGGTCAATATCCTCCTGTACCAACTCCGCCAAATCATAGGACTCAAGGATGGCCAACATCATAACGCGCCAAATGCGGTAGTTGTCGCCGTCGAGTTTCTGATCTATAGGAAGAGCCGTAAGACAGGCACCTTCCGGTCCATAATCGCCCGGAACTCCAAGTCCATCTCTGTAGACATCTTCACCTGCAATGCCTTCTCAAACGCAAAAGCAGCCCCCTCTGACTGGGTAAACTCAGCCTGCTAAGGCTCTTCCGCGTCCCGAAGCTTCTTCACCCGCCGGAGGCGATGAAAAAGCAAAACCTGCACTTTTAGGTTGAAAACTCAAACTTCCTCCGCGTCAAACAGCAGTAAACAGCAGCAAATCCACCACCTGTACTCCTTTCCTGTGCGCCCACACTCGTTTCAGCCTTGTTCCAAGGCGCAGCCCTCCCGTCTGCCCTTAAACGCAAAAAACGCAAATTTGTGTTGCGATGGAAACTCCTCTTCAGGTTGATTCTGCGCTCAGTCAGCCCTCAAACACTGCTCTGATACCATGTCAGAGTGCAGCGGTGCGGAAGCGTAGGACTGAGAGAGAGAGAACGCAGAGAGAGAAGGGAGAGAAAGAGACAGTGGACGATGAAGATCTGCTGTATATAGAATGCTGAATACAAAGATATACACGGGCGCAGTGCGCTGGACTGCGTGTCTCCACCTCGACGACGCGACCTGCTGTCCACCTCGACGCCTGCTGCAGTCTGCACTGTCTGCTGTCTGAAATCTGTGAACAGAGACAGAAAACTGCGCGGCACCAGTCTGTAATCTGCGACAGAGAAGAATGTCCAGACTGCTGGAAATGTCGACTATAAATAGTCGAAAACTGCCATGAACTGGGGCGCCAGAAATAGGGCGCAGCCTGGAACTGGGCTGCAGACAGTCGGACTGCCACGTGGCAGTCCGACTGCACAGTCCGACTGACAGTGCAGCTGCCCTCCAAAACAGGCTATGATCTCTAACCGGGGGGGGGGAGGGAGGGAACATGGGGGGAGGTGGGTGGATGTGGGGGCTATGGGCCCTCAGGTGAGGTAGCCTGTGACGCCTCCATGGGAGGTGGATGTGGAGGTCTGTGGTCCTACTAGGTGGGACGAGGAGGGGGGAAACTGTGGGGTACTCTGTCGAGGGGGTGACTCTCGCCCTCCTCCTCCCTGCTGCTACCGTGGCTATGTCTGAGGGGCTGATTGCAGGCCCCCCCCCTGCCATCTCCCTCTCTGTCGTCTATGGACCCGTGTAAAACCGTCAACATCCACCTGTGGGCCTATCAGCGAAGCCGCCTTGGCTCCGAAGCATGTGCAATCTGCTACCTAATGCCCAAAGTCATGGCAACGCAAGCACTACCCTGGCTACCCAATCACAATAACTTGCTGCCTGAAAGAGTGTCCACCTACCTCAATCTCCAAAAACTGTGGTATATTCTTTGTATCTTTCACTGCCACCCGTACCTTTGGGACTCCTGCGGCCGTCACTATGTCTGCGAAGGAGGCGGGAAGGATAGCGCCGAAGAGCCATCCAAAGTCCTCCACTAACTGGCAATACTCTACCGCCAGTCCAGGGAAGAATAGGGTGACTGGATGGCTAAGAAACTATTATAGATCACAAATGCCTCCACTATGAAGCCACTGTACCAGGAAACCATGTAGATGACCCCCCTTCGTGGAAGCAAAGGGTGAGCTATCCACTAGCTCACGGGCTGCGTCTGTCAAGGTGAATCGTACCATGAAGATCCCTTGACCCATAAGAACCACCTCCACCATCTGCGTTGTGCCAATGAGCAGCATGGAGTGAAGCCAATCCCGAAGTTGGGCCCTAGATAGGGAGTGTCCTACAACCTGACCAAAGATTGTTGTTTCTTTCAACTCCAACTCTGTGGCACGAACGGCTAAGAGTTGTTCCTCAGAGAGGACGATGCGCAAGGTGTTTGATTAGGGGGCACTCAAAATGCACCGTCTGACCAAAGGTTTCCATTGCGCGTCCCTACTGAGAACCTACCAATCATGTTGCTGTGCTACCGGAGGGGAGGGAAGTTGCTGCAAAGGGAGGGAGTAACTAGGGGGGCAAGGCTAGGGCGATGGCTACGGCAGGAGCAAGCGGGGCGGGCATGAGGGGGCAAGCGAGGCTAGTGCAAGGGAACAGGCTGGGCGGGGGTAGCAGGCGCAACGCCATGGGCAGGGAGCTTGTCGCTCGTATAGCTAGAGTTATGATTGAGACTGTGATGGAAGGAGTTCCACCAGATTGGTGACTGAAATTTGACATATTATGTTAGTGCTGCATTAGTTAATAATGTCGTCATTACCTCAATCTTTGGGTTACACAAGCCCTTGTTCACACAGAATACATAGTTTAAAAATTTGCACAGAAATCTTCAATCTCTCTCCCAAATTATCCCAATATTTGAGCTTTCTCACCAAACCATCAAATTTCACCGATATTTTGGGGATTTTCCATTCAAAGCTGAAGATTGCCCAATTTCACATCAGAAATTTCAAGGTTTTCACATTTGACCTAAAATTTCACAAGATTTTATCAAAAAATTTGACTCTATATAAAAAATTGTTCTAATTCACCAAAATCAAGGTGAATTTCATCATCTTCATCGATATTGGGGGACATTTGAGCCTATTCTACTGCAAATTCATCTTTCAAGGTCACAATTGTGGGTAAAACTATAAGCTTTCCAAGCTTTTTCTTGCTTTTCTATATTGCTGCACCTTCACATACACATTTGGCAATTGTTTTTGTAAAAATTTAGCTATAAACAACAAGCAATGGGAGCTTTAAATGACTTGCTAACTATGTTTCAGGAGTCAAACAAGTTGGAAGGCACAAATTATCCAATGTGGACATACATGAGGAGGCCTGTTTTGGTTGCCAAAAGACTTTGGGCTATTGTATCCAGTTCCAATGCTAGGCCTACAGACCATCTTGCACAAAATATTGCAGACCCATCCAATTCATCCACTATCACAAGTAGATCTTTCACTCCAACTTCTATTTGTTATGTCCCTGGACATTTGGATGGGAGCTAGTAGCAGTAGTCATAGTGGTCACGAGGTGACTTGGTGCGAATGCACTAAGGGCACCTTGGGGTTAGGGCAACCAAGTCCTATAAATAGGACTCAAGACCCTATTGTGCGGAGGCACTATGTGATCACCACTCTTGGACTCTTGGCCCGTTGGCCAACGCATCCATAAACCAGGATGGTGTGAGCTGGTGGTATGGGATGCCAACCCTTGGGATGAGCCCATTTGGCTCTACGGCTAGGAGGTGGGTTTGATGTCCAGTCCCTTTTATGTTGAGTTTGGCTTGTGTCACGTCTCATGTGACCCAAGGGGGATATTTCACTATTGCATCTCCTTGCTGATCAGTTGAGATGGTATGGGAGAGACGCCCGAGCACATGCTTTGATTGCACTCCTATGCAAGAGATGGGTTATTGCACACATTTGATTGTGCACAATGGCTAAGCAAACATTGGATATACTTGCCTCCTTGCATTAGGTGCGCAATGAGGCTCATGTAACATATTTGCAAACCATATATACGCCCTATTGGAGAGAGGGATCTAGTGCCAATGCCCAGACAGCCGGTGACTCACAGTTGTTCTTACTGTCTCTTGTCTTGGGATATGGAGTTCATTTCCCAAGCATCCCTATTCTGAGTTCTTTTGCAATGTTCTTCTTTATTCAGAGTGTCTCTTTTCTCCCTCGTTATTGTGCAGTCTATTCCAGCAGATTCTCATGCTTCCATCGCTGCACTCACTTCCGACAACTCTTTCCCATGTCTCACCTTCTTTTCATCTGTCTCCCTCCCGACTTACAGCTAATGGACACCTCAAGCATCACGGAGGGTCCTAAATCTATGTTTCAACCATCTCAAGTCCTGTAGAGAGCTCGATGCATCTGTCTGCTGATAATGCTACAACTTTAGTGCACTCCAAATCTCCCTTACCAAGAAGGAACAAGCGGCAATGACAAACAAGGTTGACAAGAAGCTTGTCTATACTTGGGTCAAGGAGGTGAGCAGTTCCACTGCATCCATGTGGCAACTAAATCTACTGGGGAATGCAATATATTGACAAATGCCCAACTACATCAGGTATCAGCATAGGTGCATCAGAGCCAGCAGTACAGGTGAGCAGGTAATGCACAACAGGCAGGCACAAGCAAAGCGGGCAATGAACAGACTGCTACTGCCACATATTCTCCACATCAGCCAGCCAGTCAACTGCATGACCAACTACAGGACCCCCTCCTATATAAAGGGCTACTCCTCCCACCTCCATTATCATCAACGTTCATCATCTCCCCCTCCAAGCGTTCACACCCACAATGATAAACACACTGCTACTGCCACATGTTCTCCACAAGACTCAGCCAGTCAACTGCATGACCAACTACAGGGGCCCCTCCTATAGAGGACTACTCCTCCCACCTCCATTATCATCAATGTTCATCATCTTCGTCTCCAAGCATTCACCCCCACAATATGGTCCATGGCTCACAACTCAGAACTTGTAGTTTGAGACTCCTAGAATGATCGAGGATCTGCCAAGATGGGACGATAAGCCAAACATCATCAGAAATATTGCACCCAAAACAAAACGTGCATCTTGGACTATGCATCCAACTTTCCCCATCTTTTGCCCAAGAACATGCACAAAAGCATAAAACAAGAACGCAAGAATAAAAAACAGACACTCTGCTACTTGAATTTCCTCCAAAGGTAACATCATCCGAATCTGAAGCAGATGACTTGCCAGATTTGGGAAAATCGTTATCTAAAGAATTGTTTTGCAGTTTCTAATATCTGGTGAAAACATCGACAACTGGAAGCCTGGTGTCTTCTATTGGAATCGCTCACTCTCGAATGAGAAGATTCAGCAAACTTTTGTCCACTAACTAGTCCTCTTAAAAAGTTCACACGCTAAGCACCACCAAATAGCTAGATTGCTCCACCATTCAAAAAGCCATTGTTTTACTGGTTTTAAGGCTGCTTGACCTAGATAAATCGGTTCTTGACTTGGAACACAGAACTAGATCCATGATATTCATAATATACATAGGCTCTCGGGCCTTCAAAACGTCTGCAAAGCTCTCCCATATTTGACAAATGACTGCACAGTGGTTGTGGATTTGAACCCAGACCTTAAGCTTGTGTGTATCTAGATTCAATATGATAGTCCCTTGTTTGTCACAAAATAATGCTCACTCATACATAAGGCCAGAGAACATGCACCTCCTGACAAAGTGACTCCGGAAAAATATTTGTGATTGATCCGCCGTAAATACTCCTTCTCGTATCTCCTGTACTTATCAGTGGACTCGGGGACATCTCTGCAGCAAAAGGAAGGAGAGATTAACTAAGCAGCTGACTGAGATTAGGGAAGGCAATTAATCCAGCAAGCTTACTCGATAGTTCGAGAGGCTCTAACGGGAGCCTTCGAGTTAACAATCGGGGTCTCCACCATCTCCATGAACGAGCATACAGAGCTAGCTAGCTCTCTCTCTCTCTCTCTCTCTCTCTCTCTAAGGTGGTAGAAATCACAGAGGCCAGCCTTTCGCCTGCCTTTCTAAATAATAAGGCCACTAAATTATTGGTCCTTTCAATATTATCATTTTATCAAATATTTTGAAAGTTTTAAAAACCCAAAATAGAATCCTTTTATAGGTGCAGTTATGTGACATTTTGTAATTTTTTTTGTTATTTTTTTGAGTTAAAAAATAAGTGCACACCCAAAATTGAAGAAAAGCTTTTAGGCTTTTCAAGTTTGTAAACTACAAAAGCTTTAAAAAGCTTAAAGGAAAGCTTTGAACCTTGGAAAGTCTTAAGCCTATATAAAGGGGGGCCCTTTCGGTATTCCAACTCCCCTTGTTATCCAAAATGACCACAAGTCTTCATATATGATTTGCCCATTGATTCAAGCATTCAATTGACCTTCACGCACTTTGATGGAGATGGAAAATGCCCCAAATTCATTAATTTGTTGGTTCCTCCATTTGAATTTGACTAAAAACAGTTTCAACCTTGTTGAATCCAAGTCCTAGAGCTTCCAATTTCTGGCACGCTTTCAGAGACTACTACTAAACCTTAATTTCTACTGCAGATTAAGGTTTACAACAGAGAAATCTGAAATTCTTCAACCTCTAGTAATCTCAATGCTATAATCTTCGGAGCAAGGCTGTAGATCAAAGGCTGGAAGATGAGAGACAATGCTGAGGAGAGAGAAAATTCAGAATTCTTTATGAAGAACTGAAGAAAATCTGTCATCTATTGCTATTGCCCTATCTCAACAACTTGTAGATGCAAAGAACTGAAGAAAATCAGTCAATTACCGTTTTTGCTTTGTTTCAACAGTCTATAGATGTTGTCACCTACTGTTGATTGGTGTTACTTTGCCCTTAGCTACCTCAGAAGGTCCTCCAATGGTTGTTATTCATACCAACAGTATCTCCTTCCCCTCTCTTGCAAGCTGAATACACTAAAATGCCTCTATCCAGCCTCTAAATACATTTTTCAATCTTGCATGGTATTTTTGACACAAGTGGCAGCCTTCCCAAATGGTTTTTCCAGCATTAATCATAATTAAATATTAATTTTTAGTCTTTAAATACCAAAAATTATTTTAATAATTATTTCGATGCCCCGAAAAATAATCTGACTAGCCAATAATTAAATTGACTAGGCAACTTCCATTCTCGAGTGTCTTTGTGCCATCTTTGACCATGAGATTAGCGTTAAGTACAATTAAATGCCACTTCTCTAGTGTCAGCAAAACACACTTATGGCCAAATGAATGACCTAGGCCAACAACTGGCAGCAGATAATACCACCAAGTATGCATGCGACAGCATAACTTACAGCAACTTTTACCTTTGACATCCTATGATTTCCTCGGGTCCCGCGCTTGTAAATTTACTCTAACCCCAGTTACACCTCACACGTGCAACATTTACTTAACCATGTGATTAAATTTTAGTCCACATGTTAAGTAAGGTTTCAAAAATGCATGTCCTCATGACAGTCCTCATTTGAGGAGAGAGGAAGGTCATACACAAGTGTGTGGAAACATGTACGGACAGAGCATCTTGTGAATTGAATCCTGGATGATGAAGAGACATTCGCCCTTGTTGAGAGCGTGGCTCTTGTCCGAACATAGAGTTTGGCCAAGAAGGAGCAGGTAATTGATGATTATGCTTTGGCCATGCTCAGTTGCAATATGTGCTTTCTGCAAAGGTGTTTTTGGGTTCTCATCCAGTGGCACTTCCGCCATGGCTTTTGTTTCTTGGTATTCCTGTCACTTCCTCCATAATGGTTCTTTGTGGGGTTGGTGGTCTTGTGGTGACTTGGATATTAAACGCTTCTAGGCATTGACCTGTGTCATTCTACATTTTTGGCCACACACAAGAATGATCTTCTCATTCACTTTTCAACTTTATATACAAAACCCTAAATCCCTTTTGGGCGGTTATCCCCTTATCCCCTTTTTTACATGGCCGACCGTGGCCTATAGGCCCTTTTTCCCATTGCCCTTCTATCTTCCTAGCTTCCATCCCTGCTCACTCTTGAGCTCACCTGTGATAAGGTTATAACAGTGATACCCTTTCTGCTCTAAAGAGTATCCAATAAAAATACATTTTTTTTGCCTTTGGATCAAGCTTCTTCCGTAGCTCATCTAGCACATGAACATATGCAACACATCCAAATACCTTCAAGTGCGATACATCAGCCTTCTTGCGAGTAAAGCATTCTTCAGGAGGCATCCCATGAACTATAGCAGTGGGAGTTCTGTTCATAATGTAGACAAGCCACTGAGTAACATTAAAACTGAAGTACAACTAAAGTTCCTCAATTATCGCGTTTACAAGACAAAATGTTAAATTCAAATCTTCGTCATTCATTCTTTTTAGGATTATTTTAAGCAATTGTGTCCTTCACCTTTTTAGTTTATTAAGGTTAGATTCAAATCTTCATTATTCATTCTTTTTAAGATTAGTTTAAACAATTTTGTCCTTCATCTTTTTAGTTTATTATAATTAGTCAACATCATTAGTTAGTCTTCATCCATCCTTAGAATAGTTAGTTTTGTCAAGATTAGTTTAATATAATTGGTCAACATGATTAGTTTTTTATAATTGTTCAACATGATTATTTATTTAGTTTTTTAAGTAATTTTAATTATTTTAGTGTAATTAGTAAATTGGATATACTTTTGTAATATCAATAGTATTTGTAATAGTTAGTATGTAATTAATAGTTGCAGTATTAATAGATAGACTTATGTTAGTTAATAGTTAAAAAGTAATGAAACAAAAATGAAAGAAAATGATATTTTGAATGTATGGTGAAAATGAAAGCGTAATGAAATTTTGAACGTACTGAAAAAAATGAAAATGTAAAACTACAAATTGGATATTTTGAATGGTCGGGGGAATGGCACCTTCTCCCATAATTATTTAATTATACGAAGAGATTTGTACCAACTCTTCGGTATGCTATATAGCATGTTTTCTCATTTCATTTAGTTTTTTTTTAGTTGTTGAAGTATTGCTGTTTTTTATTGATTTCATTTATTTATTTTATTGAAATTACTATTAAGAAGAAAAAAATCATCATCCTTGCACATAAGCAAGGCCATTTATTCAAGAGCTTCAATCAAAGCCTAGAAATGACAAATTTTGGAGGCACAGTTCTCCAAACATAGGGTTGTGTGGCTTCTTCATCAAAAGAGCCCAAAGCTAATACCAAATTGACCAAAGAAAGAATGCCAATAAACATGTAGTTGAAATTTTGTGCAAATAGGTAGCAAGAACTGCATATAGAACTTCATACTCCTTTATTGTGCTACACATGTCAACTTAGTTAAGGGGATAGTGGAGAGAGATTTGAGATTTACATAGATATATATATATAATATACTTAAAATAAAATAATACTAGGTGCTACACATCTCTCATGTGTGCATGCAAGCGCAGGTCGTAAGAGCACATATCAAATCAATTGTCTACTCCCCCTCCCGAAAAAGTCCCCCTCTCTCTCTCTCTCTCTCTCTCTCTCTCTCTCTCTCTCTCTCTCTCTCTCTCTCTCTCTCTCCATATTTCCTTTAGCTACATTATAGACCCTAAACTTACTTATTACAATATGCAAACAATACACCACCCTCTACATTATTTTTTTACAACAATGCAAAGTACATTTGCAACAAACTATTGAAAATAATAAAATCTCAATTTAGATTGTCATCGCATAGAGGCAACATAAAACAAACCACCAAAGATATCATTTAGTCTTCAAATAGCTTTCTTTTGTAAACAACACTATCATAACAACAAGATTCCTTATTTCCACGTGCACAATCGATGAAACCTCAACTAAACAATTTGTATTGGACTTTGTTTCCTTTACAAAATATGGTATGAGTTGTAAGAACACAACACAACATTAGCTAGAGAACATTTATTGGGCACATCAAAGAATCCAAGCAATATAGGTCATACCCTCCCATTGTCACCACCACTAAGGAGTCCTCCTCCTCAAGTACAACTAGCAGACTGCATGCTCAAATCTCCCCTTCAATATTTAAATTAACTTCTTGAACCTCATCCTCAACTACCCTTGCAGATCTTCTCATTGTATGCTCATATCTTAGTTCAACCTGAATGCTGGCTTTTTGTCCTTCTGCCTCCAATACATCATGACTATCCATAGAACTGTCCAAAGCAGGTTGCTGCTTTTCAGGTATTTCTTGTTGAGAAACTTTAGGATGACTATGTCCTTGGTCGTGAATTATTTTATACTACTCATTCCCTGACCTATCCTAAAATTCAAGTTACTCCTGACCTTCGGGAAGGCCTTCAAAATTTTGTCCTTGAACTGCGTTTGGAATTGCTTGATTTTCCACAACTTCATTCCCTGCATTTATAAGAGGATCTTGATACTCTTGAATAATACTATCCACATCGATTTCAAAGACTGGAACCACAGAAGGATTTGCCTGAAGGAATAACTCCTCCTCGTCATCTTCAAGATGACCTTATTGGCTGTTGGCAACCTGATTTCCTTAAGTCCTCTGAGAATACACACATAATCATTCTCCCAGTCCTGCTTCAATTTGGACAATTTAAACCATGGTTTACCCAAAAGCATTGTATAAGAATCCCCAAATTTTGACATTCTTAAGACAACAAAACTCACCCTAAATTTCAAGCCATCCACTCAAATTTGTTGATTCCGAAGAATACCCAAAGGCTATAACCTCCTCTGGTTTACCATCCTGACCTAAAATGAGGCTCGTAGTAGCTCCTCTTGCTTAATTGCCAAATATGTATGTTTAGGAAGTATATTAACTCCTGAACCCCCATCTAACAAGGCATCATCATTCCTAACGATCAGGAACTTGATCTTGCTGTTCAAGAAAATGCTCTTGTTGTTCAAGAAGATGCTCTGGCAACTCAGAATTTTGAATACCTTAATCCCCTACATCATCAACTTGATCAAATTCAGAATTTTCAACAAGTTTTTGTAACTTTCTAACCTTCTTTGTTGCCTTTTTCCTTGTCTTGCCTTGTTCTTGCCAAATCAAGCGTCATACCAGCTCGGCTTCTTGTCACTGCTAAGACCATTGCTTCCCCTTGACAATCCTCTACCTGAATACAATTAGAACAATCACATTGAACATGCATACTTATAGCATTAGTGTTACCTGACACCTCCTTTGCCCTTTCTTGAGCCTCCTCTCGCTGAATTTCTTATAGCCAGCAGTACCTATACCTTCAGGAAATTGCCTTTCTGTATTTGGATCAGGTAACTCAATGAGGACTGCTGCAATTGGGGCAGGTGGATGTTATGGATGAGGTACTCATGTGGGTCTTCCGTCATTGCAAGACCTTGCTATTGGCATTTCTCTCAGTCCGATGCCTTGCCCAAAGTTCACAGTTTGGTCCAATGAAGTGTCCTTGACCTCCACAATAGTGGCATGCTCCCGTTTGGGTGGTTTGCTGTTGTGTCAAAAAATTTCCCCGAGGTTGTCTTGCTTGCATTCTTCTAGGTCCCTTGAAGGGCCTCTGAGGTATTGTGTCAGTAAGAACCTGAATGACTGCAAGTAGCTAAATAGGTCTTAGCCTAGGCTGCATCACTGGCATCTGCTGTGCCATCCTCACATTAGGATTGTACCAACAAGTCCTAGTCTCATGACCATTCCTCTGATATATTTCACAATACTTTTCTTTCTTCTTAGTATCAGAAAGACCCAAATCCTTGAGCTTTTGTTTAAACTTTTTATCCAGCTTGCTATCCTTTGTCTTTTTCTTATCTTTATCCTTTGCTTTCCTCTTCTTAGTCTTGGCTAATCCTGATTTCTTCTTTTTGTTCTTGTGCTTTTTCCTACTAGACTCATCATCATCAGAGTCACTATAATCATCATTTGAATCTGAAATATAATCACTGTCCTCATCATCACTATCTGTGTCTGAATCTGAATATGAACCTGCAACAGAATTTGAAGCCAAAGAATCATCGTCCTTATGAGTCTTTGATTTGGAGGTACCAAGTCTCCTCTCCTCTCATAGCGCCTTGATTAATGTGTCTAATGTATCATTTTGACCCATCTCCACATTGGCAATGGGTTCCTAATCTTACCCCTCAAGCCCTTCATAAAATAGGTGATCTACATTTCAATTGAAGGTGCATCATTGATGTCTAACCTGTTCAGCAAGTTCTTAATCTTCTGGGCATAGTCCTCCATGAGCATAGTCTTTTGTTTGATCTTCTTGATCTTCCTTAAAATATCTCCCGAAAATGTTGTTTTTAAAGCATTATATGTATTGAAAGATGAGGGTAATTGTTTGACATAAGCACTGCCCATAAAAGGCACCTGATACTCCGTCAATGCCATCAACATTCCTGCTGCCTGATCTTGTAGCCTAATTTCACAAAAATTGGTTCCATGTCTGCACCTAAATCAGGAAATTATTTCCATGAAACTGGCAAGGATTACCAAAGTGTTATGGCCTCTCAAAACACCATAACAACCCAAGACACACTGATCTGCCTAAAGTGACCTGAATACTATAGGAAACTTCTTAAATAGGTTTATATCCATTATATGCATATAATATTCGGGAAAGACACTCAAAAATGAAACACATATCATATTCGGCAACACAAAACTGCTATCCATAGAACCATCCCTGATTGAATAACTTGGAAGAGAAATAGCATTAATGTTCAGGAAACAAACATAGACCAATAGGATCAAACATCAACAACCACATTAGGGCGTTGTCCTAAATCATATTCCATCCATGATCACATAGCATTTGATTGAATACAATTGCCTGACGTTTAGGACATGTGCCTGACTTTCAGGTGAAACATCATATGACATATAAAGTTGCTTTATACATGTTGATCCAAAAAGCCTACATGCATGAAAGTACTAAGGTATGAAATAGTACTATATAGAAGATGGAATTTGAGCCCTAAGAATTGCTAAAATATTACCTTGTATCTCTTGGGATCAAATGTAAGGCCTCCGTTTAAGTGTTCCACCATTCCTTCCTTGGAGCAAGAATTGTCCTTTTTGCGAAGAAGCTTTCATGATCATATACATTGGAAATTTTACTATATACATATGTAATCAAATCTCAAACCAATCATCCTTGTAAAACCATGTTGCAGGTAATGGAAGTTTGTTATTAGCATTTATTAAGCCAACACCATCTCCAGTATCTTGAAGCCACCTAATGAAGTCTCCACCCATAGTGTCATCAATAGGACCTGCTCATATGTTCTACATCAAGTTTAAAATTTTAACATATTGCCAAAAATTAAAGCAACAAAGGGATGCATTCATAATATCCTCACACTCTCTTCACCACAATGGGAAAGATCTCTTTGAAATCACCTCCATCCAAACAACATGATCTTACCACCAAAATATTGATTGCAAGACATGGTATCTCTCAGACTCATACAAGTCTTCATAAAGCATTTCAATGCAGCATTAGAGCTTAATTCCACAAAATAAGGCATTTACCCCCCCAATAATCATAAAGATCACTTTGCACAAGTATGCTAGATATAGAGTGGACCTCCACTTGCGATGAAATTTTAAATCTAGATTGAGTAGTTTAATCATTTGGAAATAGTAATGTAACAATACCAAATGACATTGTTGCCAAAACCAAACAAACTCGTACATGTAGTGTTGCTAAAATACATTTATAAATAAACGTCTAACATGACCTCCCAAAACCATTTTTAAAAAACATCAAATGTTATTGTTGAATGGCATCAACAACAACATTAAATGCAACATTATGTCCTTCATTGAGTTGTGACATCATTAGCTCCAAAGTCAATGCCTCCTCACATTCTTCATATTCAAGTTCCTCAAGAATTAGAGGATTCCCATGTAATACTCTATTTTGCGACTAAATTTTTGGCAACCCATGGTAATTAGTCAATGTTCTCCTGCATTGTCTTAGGAGTGATCATAAGTATTTCAAGGCTTCGTTTCTTACCTTTGAGTGTAGTTGATCGCCTCACAAACTAATCATTCTCAACTTGTGAATGATATCCTCCATAAAAGGAACTTCAAATCTTTCTTACAATTGTTCGCATGCCAAGCTACATGTATTAAGCCTCCTCCAAACACTGTAACCGTTCTTGAATGTTCTCTAGCATGCCCATGGCTACACAAGCCTCCTTGAATGTGGAATACAACACAAAGGTGACTATTCGCAAGTCCTCAAAAGATGTGCTTCCCTTGCATATTGTTAAGAGCATCTGTAAATAATATATTTCCTCGCATGCAAAAGAAACAAAAAAACATATGGCCAATGGTGTTACCTTTTTTCCATTTTGCCCAAATCCTCTTGATTGCATTCCATACCCATTTAATAGGAATTTATTGGTATAACAATATCCTTGCCTCTAGATATTGGTGATTGCACAAAAACTACTATGTAAGAGTCTTTCTAGCATTATGATTTGCAATCACATCTTGCACATCATCACCATCTTCAAAAGCCACTGTGTTCTCCCTTGGCAAATGGACTTGCAACGTTTGAACATCATGCTTTTGATTATGATGATGGTAATAAAAAATACACTAGCAAGCCTCAAATATAGAGACATAATGAGCATCAAGGTATATGTAAATCTCATTCATTCTTTCCACCCAAATATAAGTTATTGTTACCTTCTAGTCACATAGATACAAGCTTGATTGTGGCTCTTTTGTGACCCTTACAAATGTATTTGTAAAGGTACTTCACTAATGCAATAGCAAAACATATCTCAACAATGATGTGTGTGTTCCATTTCTTTGAAAGATATGGATTATGGGGCACCACCCACCAAGTGTCAATCATGCTACCCTTAAAATTCACAGTTTTGCCATCATCATGTCTCTTGTATACATGATGACCAATATCATTAACACTAGTCTTGTGAATGAACTTATTTGGATATCCCTTTGTACATTTCCCACCACTCATACATGGACTATGTGAATGCACAGACCTTTTCTTTATATGCCAACTGAGCACACACTGATTTATCATGATGCTTTGGTGTCAAAGGTCTAAACATCTCTTTTAAAATCAACAAAGTATGCGAGTGAGGCAAGTGTCTCTTTTGGAACTCTATAATGGTAATGTATTGAGCAACCCTTCCAAAAAGCTTTTTCTTGATAAATGTCATGCCAATAATTGAATGGATGTATACTAGAGAAAGATGCTTCTATATGTTGATAGGGGAAGGAGAATGGAACATTTTACGCAAGGAGAAAGGCAAAGGTGCAAAGGGAACCAATGTTCCCAAAAGCTCATAATTTAGCAAATTCCTTTGGATATGTTTAAAAAATGTCCGACTCTTGCTTGGAGCTATCTTGTTTGTCTTGTACTTTCTAGAAGCCTTCTATGAACTCACAAGAGATTACTCCTTAGCATGGTCCTCATACATGGAGCATTACTCCTTAGCACTCTTCTCATATATGGAGCCATTATTTACAAATAAAAATTGAAAATACTAGCCTATGCAACAAGGAACACATAAGGATGGGTTTTACACAAATGGTATATAAGACAATGATACATATCAAATAAAATAAATGTTGAAACAATAATGAAAATAGAAGTATGTAATACATGAACGCTAAAACATTCATGTTCAAATGTGTGTGTGTGTGTATGAGAGAGAGAGAGAGAGAGAGAGAGAGAGAGAGAGAGAGAGAGAGAGAGAGAGAGAGAGAGAGAGAGAGAGAGAGAGAGAGAGAGAGAGAGAGAGAACGCATGCATGCACACACATGATACATTATACAAAGATGTCCAATACATGAATGTTGGAACTATAATCAAAAGAATGATATGTGATGCATAAAGGAGAGAGACAAGAGTGAGAGAGGGGATACATATATAGGTACACACATAAGGATATATTCTACACTATTGATACATAATACAATAATGATTCTTAATAGATAAATATTGGAATGTTGGAATACTAATCAAAACATTGATATACTTTTATGCACAAATATTGAACAATCATGTTCAATTGTTAGAGAGAGAGAGAGAGAGAGAGAGAGAGAGAGAGAGAGAGAGAGAGAGAGAGAGAGAGAGAGAGAGAGAGAGAGAGAGAGAGATGCACGCACGCACGCATGCATGCACACACACACAGATAGAGATTCATGTGCATGTATGCATATGAAGAAGACAAAGTAACAAAATATATTTATAACTATAATACATAATAGTGGAAACTTTATGTTATCTTATTGCATGTTGGTTTTTATCTCTATTAATATCATATCAATTTTAGAGAGAGAGAGAGAGAGAGAGAGAGAGAGATGCACACACACATTTACGAAAAAAAAAAGATGCACACACACACACACACACATACACACACACACATTACATTTAATCAATTTAATGATTATTACCATAAAATGTTAATTGGAGACAAAAAGCTATTTTTAATAGTTATTATTAGTTACAAATAATTATTGTATATTCATATGGTATTACGTAAGTTTGAATCTTACATCACTTTGAATGAAACATACATAGAGAGGGAGGGAGAGAGAGCATGTATGTGCATATGGGAGAGAGCAAATGATATTCAAACAAGAAAAACTTGTAAATACCATAAATTATATTACTTCATAGTAGCCAAAATACAAAACATTTGAGCACTTCCTAATGATGAGGAGCTAATGTGCACAACTTTCTATTCATGAATGCTAGTAAGCTAATGAATTGCCCCAATAATAGCTTAAATTCCCCAATTTCTCTTCTTAGCATCCAGACATGATCCATTAGTTCAAGAAATGGAGAATGACATCCACTTGTTGGCATGGCCAACATTGCTAGCCAAGCCCCTTAACAATGCTTTGCATGGTTGCCATCATCTCCAAGCTTGTGAGGCTACTCCTTGCTTGCTTTACATTTTGTTGAGGAAAGGGAAGCAAATGCATGATAGAGTATTTGCTTCCCATTGCTCCAAAAGAAAAAATACATTGCATTGTGCTTTACACATAAAAAACAACACATATTAATGAAATATCACAATATCTTAATGTACTTCAAGTGTTTGCATAACTTTTCAAAGGACAACAAGAAGGAATTTTTGCAATGATAAAAACAAACATATTTGAAAGAAAGCATTATGGACTCTTTTTTAAAACACATTTCAAAGAATATGTTGTAGAAGAATAAAGCAAATCATTGTTAAGGGGAAATATAGTTGGATTGCAATCATAAAAAGCATAATGTTTAGTAAAATACTACAACCATAAGCAAGCTATAGAGCATCAAGTAAGTCTTGTAACAAATGTATAAAGGAATAAATTCCATATAAAAAATGTCTCTTTAATAAATAAGCATTACTTGATAGCAATGGAGCATTCATGACATTGTGTAATGGTGAAGCATACATGTTTCTTTTGAATGAATTGTCACCAATATTAATTTTCGAGAACTTTCTTTTACTCAAAAACAACATTTTAGTTATTTATCAATAGGAGAATTGCATGAAAGAAGAATATAAATTAAAAAGAAAGTCTAGCTATAATCACCTAAATTACAGGTAAGTATGTGATTCTTTGTTCCTTTGGGCACAATTACATCAATGTACATTTGATGCACGAGAGATCCATGAACTCATGATGCCCCCCATGATCAACGAGAGATCCATGAACTCATGATGCCCCCCATGATCAACGGATGCACAAAGAATGGGCTTTAAAATCGTGAATGAATCAAAAGGGGTTGACATATAAAAGCATTTGACATGTCAGCCATACTAAATCTCAACAAAAGCTGGATTGGAAGAGTCCAAGTACGGTAGGGCAAGTAGTTGCTCCACAATATGTGTGAAAGGCTATGACATATAATTGGATATTTTATGTAAGTGAACTGATCCTACAAGCATAGTCAAGTTTTTGAAGTGGGATAGTATGTATAGGTGGGTGTAGACCTCTAAAGAATCTATTGAAAATGGGCTATCTTTAAAAAAAATGTAAAATAAATAGTGAAATCTTCCAATTTAAGAAAGAAAGAATATATTTACATATAGACATTAAAACCTCCAAGTTATCAAAAATCTAGAATGCCCAATGCATGATTCAAAATTATCACTTTTTAAAATAAAAACTTGAGCCATCACAACATTTATCACAATACTACATGTCAAAATCAATAATCAAAGAAAGACAATCTTAACATCACAAAGAGAAAATAAATTAATGCATGACATCCTTGTAGTGTGTCTAGGGTACCATTGTGTTTGCACAAATTGAAATATTGAATTTGTAATTTTAGTAGTAATATAAAAGAAAAAGTACAAAAAATATTTAGAGTACTCATTGTTGCATTCGAGCTTTAAGTTGTAAGGATGAGCTTGTTTTGCTTCCTCTTTGTTTTGTTGTTCTATTGCATTGCTTTTTTCCAATCACCAAAAAGTATTTCCATTGCAAGTGAAAAGTTAGCAAATTATCCAAGACATCTCTAGAGAATGCTTAGAGTCACAAAGATAGTAAAACAATCAATGAAATAAGAAGGTAGATGCTTTATATATAACATCAATAGAGTAGTACTACCAAGGGACATCCAAATAGTCTTAAAAATGTAGGAAATATGTCAAAAGTATTGTGCCTTGTTGGTTGACACCATGACGTCAAGTGTCTTCAAGAGCACTTAGATTTTCCATCTTGTATTGCTGTCCATAGGTATTGTATTTGGAGATGTGGTAAGGATTTTACTTGATACTAGCATAGGAACTTTAGGGACATACGATTGCTTGTTTTCCATCCTTGTGTTGAAGTATTCTAACTACATCAAAACTTAACCATCATACATTTTATCCCTAGAAATTTGAGGGATTCTATTACAAAAAGTATATATAGCACACATAGGAGATTGAAATTGTGTTGCATAAGAATAGCATCAATTGCAACAAACCAAGCAAGTGGCACAAATTTATCTTGTTTTCTACAAGAGTTCATGATATAGAATGTTTATGGTGGTATCCAAGTTTACACTCTTGTCTTTCAACAAAACATTGATTAATGTGGTAAGCTTTATGCAAGTAAACACAACATAAACTTGACCATTGGAAAACATTGGTATCTTTAGGTATAGTCCTACATAAATCAATGTCTGGCCACGATTGGAAATCCTATTAAGACCACGATAAATGTGATTCTTGGTATGAAGACAACTTCACCTATGTTTGTTACTACAATAGTTTCAACCTCTAAGACCTTTCCATAGAACTACCTACATATCAATCTAGTACCATTACATAATCCCATTATAGGGTTCAAGTCTCTTGGCAATATTGCAAGAGCTTTTTTTTTGTGACAAGCAATGAGGAGGAAAAATACCACCAAGATCAGTGGAATGAAGATACTCCGTGGAGCAAAGGATGGAATTTGCATCATTATAAGCTATGGAGTTAGCACTGTAGCAAAAATGAGAATCATAGGCTTTTGAAACTTCACAATAGTGAATAACCTGCAACTTTATCAACAACTATAAGGGAAGCATTAGCATATGCATTATGGTCATGCATCATTTATTGCAACAAAGGCAATGTCCTTGAGTCAAGATTTGGCATGATAGACATCCCATTTTCACGTTCAAGCTTTGTATCATATACATATACTTGTATGAACTGTGGTCTAGTAGTACCACAAACATCTATCAACATTGACCCAATACAATGATATATGGATTTGTGAACTTGAAAGGTTTAACCATTTCGGTCATTTAGCAAAAAATTTCCATCTCCACAATAATGTTTTCCCACATTTAGCTCCCCAACAACTTTAGACTCGCTACTCCAAATTTTTGTAAGACATTTCATGTATGTCTTATTCATTTCTATAAGACTATGATATATAGGGTCCCAATGAAGTAGCATGTATATAACAAGATGGATTTCCATCCAAGGGATATCATGGAGAAGAAAAGGGCTCCTCCATTGTGAGGATCAAAACTTGGTTGTGGAAGACGTTGGGCGTCAAGCATGGTCTTCCAAATCCTACGAGCCTAAAGCTTGGACATGTAGTGGGGGGCTTGCATGCATAGATGTATCCAACATTGGGAGATTAGTAGATTAAAAAGTAATTCCATTACCATGGATTGTGTGTATAGCATGACCATAATTTGGGGCAAGAAAAGAATGGTGTGGAGAGGAAGAACAAAGAAGCCTATCATTTTCTTATTTCCATGATCTAATGACGTAAGACCTAAATGAAAATTTCTCATTTGGGAATGAATTCTACCATTGTGTCTTTGACTAAGTCTTGTTGAATTCAACCATAGTTGGTGCAAATGTAGCATGGGTTCTCTTGACATCACAGGTATAACTCAATCCATGTTTGGAGAACAAAGCTAAAAATAGCTCTAAACAAAACAAAAAACACAATATGTTGATGAGAGAGAGAGAGAGAGATAAATGTACACATGAAGAAAAAAGAGAAAGATATACACATACACCATAGTGCTATAAATGCGCGCGTGCGCGTGCACACACACACACACACACACACACACTCTCTCTCTCTCTCTCTCTCTCTCTCTCTCTCTCTCATAAAGGCCAAGAGGTATTAAAATTTGTAGCCACTTAAAAAGTTACGGCCTATGAAGAAATAGAAGTCTCTCTCTTTCTAATTCTCTCTCATTCTCTTTTTTGTCTAATCTACAAATGCATTTAGCAATCTAAACCTCATTAATAATCTAAACCATGTATTAGCATTTCTATTGGTTGAATTTCCAATATAATATATATGATACCCATGTCTGCAACCATGCGGCCTACCATAGGGCCTCCTTACAAGCCTCATTGGCTCCAAGTTCTTAGCATTTGGTAGTAAACAAGGCAAGTGTATTTTTGCACCCTAGATATTCAAGAAACAACAACTCTAATAAAGGTGAAGACATAGTCAGATGTGGACTTCCTACTATCTCCATATCCTTCACAATCTAAGTTTGTGTAACCTATGACTACAATGTCTTGGCTACCCTCGCAAAGGAACAAGTTTGGAGTTCCCTTAAGGTATCTTATGATACCCTTCATGCTGACCTAATGGTGCATGCTAGGTGTCCCATATAATGAGCCACAAGTCCCACTACATATGCTATGTTAGGTCTAATGTCTATCATGGCATACATCAAGCTACCCATTATGGATGCATATGGGTCCATATCACTATGGAAATATGACTATAAATGTATGAAAGCATTAAACTTGTGACCATTCCTTAGGTGCCTACTCAAGTCCATAAAGACTCTTCCTCAACTTACACACTAGATGTTCCCTGTCCTTTTCCACAAAGATCTTAGGCTATTGTTTATAGATGTCCTCATGCATGTCCCCATGCAAGAAAGCCATTTTCACATCCATTTGGTACAAGTAAAGATCCATTTATGCAATCAAGGCTAAAACCAAGTGAAGGATAGTCATCTTGACCACATGGGAAAATATCTCATCAAAATCAACTCCCTTTTCTAGTTTAAAACACTCAGCAAACCAAATGGGCCTTATATGTTGGCTTGATGTGCTTATCACATAAGCAATGATCACATGAATCAAAACATAAAAATTCTAGGGACAATAGATACTACAAACAAGTCAAAACTTTTATTCTCTGATAGCTTTAGCCAACTAAATTTTTGGTTTACCAGCTTCACCTTGTATAGTCACTTTATTTCCTTTCAAGTTTTAGAATAAGAATTGGCCTTTCTTGCAATGGATGTGGAAATGATTGGGAATTAACCAATCCATTCCTAATAGGCACTCATAGGCATCCAAGTTCATGACACACCTTGTTTTAGTAGGTTCATTACCTAAATTAAGTTTTCTTTTTTAGTCTCCTATGAGGCTATAACTTCTTTTCCATTAATAATTTTGGGTTCTTTTGATGAAAGCATGGTAAAGGGATTTTGCTCGTAGTAAGGGATCCTAAAGATATATCACCTCAAATTGGGTATCTAACAGAGGATTCAATCCTTAGTAGATCCTAGCTACCTATTTGATAATATCTTTTAAAGTGTAATAAACCAAGAGTAGTAAGCTTTCAAACTCATCTTCAATTGATACAAGGTAAAAAAAATCATTCATATTCATGTTGCGGTAAGATAGTGGGAGATATCTTCTATGCACAACTTTGTTATCAGATATACTTAATGTCCCATCCTTGTAAGGTGCCACCAATGATCCATGCTGACTTAAGTTATAAGGCCCCCATCATGAGGCAAAGCCATGTTTGAATTGAGACATTGGTTATGTCCAAAATTATGTTTGTTGAGGTCTATGTGATTGGATGACAGAAAAGGTGACCTTTGTGGGTCTAGTCTTTAGGTTGGATAGAGTAGTTAAGCTGGTAGCAACTCGAGGTGCACTACATAAAATTGTAGGGTGTGGGAGTTATCAAGGACTCATTTGGAGTCTAGAGGTTGCAAAAGTGATCCATGGCTGAGGGATCTCCAAGGCTCCAGTGACCCCTTGATAGGGGTCTGACATCAGTACTCTCAGCTTGATGGTAAAGGTTATATTCCTTGCCTAACTAGGGAAGATTCATAATATGATTATAAAAATTTGGCCAAGCTACCTTCCTAGGCTATAAAATGAAATCCCCTCCAAAGCCATTATTAATTTATATTTTACTCACTCAAAGTTTTTCTAGCTATCATTAAGCTCTTTGCCTATCATTCGTTGGGATCACCATCCAAGCTTCCCAATGGAAGCACATGAGTAGACACAACCATCTTTGTATCAATTTGTTTGGAATTAGAGAAGTTTCTATTCTTCTCATATTTGTTGTATATTCTCTACTCCTTGTTCAAATTTTGTTCACTACATTGTGTAATTTTTACATGGTATTAGAGCCCAGGGTCTTTAAGGAGTGAAGAGTATGAAAGACAAGAGCTTCAACAATGGAGGAGAAGTAATACCACCCAATGCATTTGCTGGGGGTAAAGGCACCTATACCTAGCTCCCTGTATATTGCTACATTGATAGTGCTCCCACACCTATACACTACAGATGTTGGGCGTCCATCATTGATGCTTCATTCTTTATTCTTTTAGTGACATTTGAATAAAGGTAAGGATGGCTACACATTGTGACTGTGGAGTTTCCACATCCTCTCTCTCTCTCTCTCTCTCTCTCTCTCTCTCTCTCTCTCTCTCTCTCTCTCTCTCTCTCTCCCCTCTTCCACCAGAGCTTTTGCTTCCTCTCATGTGCTTCCACTTTGGCCTCACTCCCTTCAAACTGGTATTAAAACTATCTTCCCTAAGAGCTCGAGCCCCTAACCTGACATTGCTTAGCTTCCATTTGAATACCTATAGTAGTTCACAACCATGGATAGTCATAACTTCAACCTTCAAGGTATGTCTTAATCTCCCGTTGTTCCGGCACCTACTAGAAGGACCTATTGAGACTTCTTTGGGGCATCATTAGGCCTTACCTTGAGACCACTTTGTTGAGGATTTAGATCACCCATAGTAGTAGCCACACTAGACCAGCCCCAGTGTGATTTGCGCTTGGTTATCTAGCCCACCTCCCTGATCAGCTTGGTGGCTCTCTTGCATCTCATGTCTCATTGACAACCCTCGCCACTTGGCCAACCTCTTAGAATCTTTCTGGCATTGGTCACTTGCATATTGGAGCTCCATTCCCTATTGAAATATGTAGCAAACCTACTGTTATACAGGTCTGAACAAAGTTTTCTCAAACACTAGAGCTTGTATATACTTCTTGAGATCCCGTATGCACATGTATTGATGTCGGATACTTAGGGGTTGATATGACATTGATGTGAGATGCTATTGAGCTAATTTGAGAACACATTTTGCTCAGTTTTCTCATAGATTTCATTGCTGTAATAATAGGACTGAATGTCATTTATCGGAGAAATGCTTAGACCTATTGCTACTTGATGCCCCTAAGGTTATCTATTGTACATATCAACACTTTGCTTGTCATGTATGCCTATTTATGACATGCTCTTAAGTAGACATTGGAGCTTGAATGCCTTGAAATTGTTAGTTATTCATTTCATTGGATGTGATTAGTTACTACATCTATGGGCTTGAAGTTGTTTCATGGGTTTGATGCTCCTGACTTATGCCACATGTCTCTTGCATGTCTAGATGCGATTCACTTGATGTATTGAGCTTGCTACTCAGTTTTGGCATTATACTTTTGCTTTAGTGGGAGCTATTGGAATTTATGTATTGAGCCACATTTGACACTTGGATGCACTACATAACATTTGGTTTATGTAGTTGAGCTTGAGCTTGTTACAATGAGATAGTGGGACTCATCGTGACATGTACATGCTCTCTTGATATGTATTGGATGTAGTTACCCTATCATGGGTTGATTTGATCTCTTGACTTAGACTTGACACTTATGTTTATCAAGTTATTGTCAGTGGTATTTATATGCTTTCGGGTTATGTATTGAGACTTGGTCAGTGGGTTATGCATCTGCTAGTTCTCTTCATTTACCTTTGAGACCTATCTTGTGCATGGCATTTATACCTATTGCATGTATGGTTACTAATAGACTACAATGTTGAAAGTCTTTACTGCCAGTTGTTGTTGGCTTCTTTCTTCTTGGTTGCTTAGAGTTGGTTGTATGCATATTGTTGTAGTTTATTACATCAGCTTGTCATTTCAGTTTTATGCATTCTATCTGAGGGTAGTCACCTGGACTTGACAATCTTTTGCTTATAGGTTGGATAGCTCAATACTTTGGTAGTATCTCCTATCTCTCACTTGATTTGGCAGTGGTTTTGGGGCTGATTTGCAAGGTATTACAACAACCCATCTTGCCCTTCTATATACTTGCTTGGTCTCATTATAACTAGTGGTTCTTGTAACAGTGCTATCTTCAATATTGAGAAATTGGATAAGATCAATTACAACTATTGGAAGGCCTAGCTATGGCAAGTTTTAGTGCAGAAATTGTAGGTTAGACCATTCAAAAATGGGGGTGCCAAACTTGAAACATTACGATTGAGGACTGGGATGAACTAGATGAGCTATACAAGTCCACAATTATTGTATCACTCTCTAAGAAAGTTCACTACAATGTTGTAATTGGAAATTAGACTACATATAAGCTTTGGATATAGATTAAGAATCTTTATGGCAAGCAAAGTCCTACATCTCAATGTATTAGCTAAAATAGTTGATGGACGTTTGCATGAAGGAAGATACTTCTATGTCTACACTTGAATGAGTTTCACTAAATCATCAAGCATTTAGCATCGTAGGAGATTGAGTTCAAGGATACTTTGCATCCTTGATTCTATTTAGTACTCTACCCAAGTCATGTGATACTTTTCATATGATTCTCTATGCTAAGGATATGCTGAAATTGCAAGATGTTGAGAGTGCCCTCTTAATAGAAGAGGTAAACAAAAGGAATGCAGATGCTTACCATACGTCACATGCATTGACTGTGAGAGGCCGACATGATAGAAAATGGTCATGGTAGAGACTCTAATAGGTCACAGTCTAGGACATGTGAATTGTCTTGCAGTAAGTCTCATGGATGTAAGTCTAGTCATACTTGTCATTATTATGGAAACACAGGTCATGTTCAACCACAATGCCATAAAATGCGTGAAGGAAAGCGTAAGGAAAAGGGAAAGGATTAGTACATGACAAGAATGATGATCGCAACATTGTGCCTAGCAAGTCTAGTGTCAAGATTAAGAAGATTAATATGGTGCATTCTAATGTATTTAATGCTCTTACCTTGGTAGCTTCTTCCTTTGGATGCTTTACAACTAACTAATGCTTTATTAGGATATACCTAGTATTAGATAGATTCAAGGGCTTCCTTTCATAGGGTCTGGGCTTACCCTATTAAGCAGAAATCAAATGTCTTATCTATCTTTCAACATTGACTTGCTCTTGTTAAGAACCAGTCTTGGTATAGATTGAAATGCCTAACGTCAGATAATGGGGGTGAGTATGTATCAAAAGCTTTTGAGCAATTTTGTCAATGAGGGAGGTATTAAGCATCAGTTGACCATCCCCTATACCCCTCCCCAAAATGGTATTGCTGAATGCATGAATAGGACGATTTAGGAGGGAGTACATAGTATGCTTAGCCAGATAGGGTTATCCTAGTACTTTTGGATTGAGGCATTTTTGCTATGCCGTGCACTTGATTAACAAATCCCCTCGCATTGCTATTGATTGCTAGGTTTGCAAAGGAGGTATGGACTGGGAAACCTCCATTCTATATTTATTTGCATACCTTTGGTTGTGAGGCATTTTTCCATGTTCCCAAGGACAAGCGCAATAATTCGGATCCTAAGTCCGGTGAAATGTATCTTTCTTGGTTACGGGGATGCAGGTGAGATGGGATATCACCTATGGGATCCGCATGCTTGCAAAGTTATCCACATCCATGATGTCATTTTTCATGAGAAAAAGATGTATAAGCAATATGAGCAGGTGGTTGAGGTATGCAGGGTGATCCAGGCCTTGCAAAAAAGGCTCCTCTTGAAAGATCACCTTGCATATGAATCCATGTTTATACACAAAAAAGTCTTGTGATGGCAACCTTATGATTTTGTGGACAATATGCTTATTGTTGGGAGAGCTCATGATGAGTTGGATGCCTTGAAAACTTAGCTCAAGAAGAGCTTTGAGATGAAGGACATGGGATAGGCCTCACATATTCTTGGGATGTGCATCATGCACAATCACTCTAAGGGGCTTCTTTATCTATCATAGAAGGAGTATATCCAGACAATCCTTGAGCGGTTTTATATACAGGTTGGTAAGCCTATTGCCTATCCTCTACCTTCTCATGTGAAGGTTAGTCAAGCCAATTGTCCATTGTTTGATGAGTAGAAGGCCAAGATGGCCAAGATCCTTTATGCATTTGCCATAGGCAAGTTGATGTATGTAATAATAGCCACTTGTCTTGACATAGCATTTGTAATGGGAGTTGTGGCATGCTATATGGCTACACCTAGAAAAGGGCATTGGGATTCTATCATGTGTATCATGAGATACCCAAAGGGCGCAACATCTATGTGCATATGTTATGGTGGCCAAGATACATGAGTCATGGGGTACACTGACTCTAATTATGCAAGACATACAGACAATAGGAAGTCCATCTCTGGCTATGTTTTCACCTTTGCTGGAGGTGCTATTTCTTGGATGTCTAGGGTGTAAAAATGCACGGTCCTCTATACTAGTGAGGCTAAATATATTTCAGCCACTAAGGCTTACAAGGAGGCTCTCTGGTGGTTAAGGCCGTCTAGTGGTGGCTATTGACCTCGGTATTATTGATGTGGTCCCTACACTATATTCGGATTCTATAAGTGCTATCTAGTTTATAGACAATTTGGTCTTCCATCTCAATTGACCAAAATCATATACAACTCATGAAAAGTCTCTTACCGAAGCATTTTCCCTTCCTTAGGAAGTTGATGGGCATTGGATGAGATAATGTCTTTCCTCATCTTGTTGTACTTATGTACATTTGTGCTTTATCACATTTTTTTTGTCCTCTCCTCACTAGCGGCACATTTGTCTTTAAGTGGAAGGTTGTTGGGGGTAAAGGTACATGTGCCTAGTCGCATGTATATTACATACATTGATTCCAAGAAGTTACGCAAGAGAAGAGAAGAGAAGAACATAAGAGGAGATGGTGAAGAGCTTCACCCTCTTGATCCCTCACTCCCACACACACTCGCTCCCTCACACTCTCACACTCCCTCTCTCAAGAGCACACACAAGCAAGAAGGAGAGAAGAAGAGAGGAAGAAGAAGACTCTTATTGCCACACATCAAAGAATGAGCTTTTCATTCACATTTCAACTTTATATACAAAGCCCTAAATCCTTTTTGGGCGGTCATCCCCTTTTCCCTTTTTTACATGGCCGACTATAGCCTAGGCACTTTTTCCCATTTCCCACCATTCTAATTTATCCTATTTCCAACTAATGCGTACACTTTGCACAAGAGCGAGCCTGGCACTCTTTTACAAAGATTCGGGGGCGCTCCCACATTTTAATGGTGCGCCCTTTTACTCTGTTGTTGTCTTGGGGCGACACCGAGGCTTTCTGAGGGTCGTGCCCGAACATTTAAATTTTCAGGGTTTGGTTACCGGTCAAGGCATCTTTTTCTGCTTTTATCCTGCGCCTTTTTTACTATTTTATTTATTTTTTCCATTTTTCGCTCCTCTGTGCTGCGGGAAACATGGTAACATTACCCCCTCCTAGCCAAGTGCCAGTCCCATGGCACTGCAGTGGGATGTAGTGGCTAGTTAGGGCGGTTGCTAGGCGGAACAGGTAGGTGGATGACATGGCTTTCAAGGTGGTTGGGTGAATGACATGTGATGGAGTTTAAGGACGATGAGACCAGGAGAGATTCCGGCATGCTTTAGGCTCCATGAAGATACGCGGAATCTTTCACATAGTTGTGGTGCCCGTTATGTAGCCGGTCGTCCCTCCAGTATCAGAAACGATTGAAGCAATAAGCCATCCCTTAGGAGGATGGTATTGGAGGGATTTATTCTGGAGAATCTCCCCGGAACTCTGTTTGCATTGAAAATTAGTGTCTTTGATTTGAAGTGCTTCGCCGTGTAGTGCGTGGTGCAAGTGGGAGTGGAACTGGGAGATGGGTCTAACCTTGGGCAAGCCCTTGGTAATGTCCCACACTTGAGGACCCAGTTCGTGTGTCATTGGAAATGCGGTGCAAGTCTTAGGGTGACAGGTCTGAAAGTCCTGCCCTTGATGTGCCCTAAGTGTGAAGTGGGGAGGGGGCTAGGGAGAACCCTAGGTGCAATGACAGCGGTGCACGTCGAGGCGAAGGGGAGTTGCAAGCGGATCTTGCGAAGGTCTCACCACTTATTTTTGCTTAATGGTGGATGCATCCCTTGGCTTTGCTATGCTTTGCTGTCGTCTCTTCTTTCCAGTTCACCCATTTTTTTGTTGACTTGTGGCTTGCTTCTTCTTCATCATCTCTTTTTTAAAAAAATTTTATAAATAATAAATATAAAGAGGCTTATACATGGATACATGTGATACAAGGGCATGATGGGAATTTACTCATCATCCGAATGGCGGGTAGGGGATGGCGGAGGGCGGGGAGCCTTGTTAAGGAATCTATGACTCAATAAGTAGCCCTTGAGGTTGAGGCGGGTTTTGAGAGTGGTGGTGGAAAGGAAGGGGTGGTTGCACTGGGTGAATTTGCTATCGCTCATATCTTCGAGCAGTGCAACATAGAAGGATGGCAAAAGAGAAGCACGCATCATGAGGCGAGTCATGGTGCTGCTATCTATGGCATTGGGGTTGAAGTAGAGGGGTGGGAGGTGGCGTTCTTGAGGTGCGGGCTCTTGGTGGACTAGGACCCTAATTAGTCTAAGATAATTACAAGTGGTTATGAAGGCGGGGTCATGATAGGAGGTGAACTTGCTAAGAAATCTATCTATAGAGCTGTACAAATCAGGGAGGGTAAAGAGAAGAGCGTTTCTATGGGAGGTGCTATTGGCATAATAGATAATGGGAAAGTCGAACTTGTCGTGGATGGACGGATTAAAGTCCACCCCTACCCTTTGAGGATACAGCATGAAAGTGGGGTCGTTTCTCTCAGAAGGGAGGGTGTTACAAAATGCCATCCATGCGTCAAGGTTGACGTCAAAAATGCGTCTTCTCCAGGTGGGTTGGCAATTATAGCCTTCCACCGATCTAGGCACCTGGAGGACTTTATCCTGCCAAAATTCACGGTCCTTGGCTCCCCAAGCAGTTCGGCTGGCCTCTCGCTCCGCTAGTCACTTGGCCTTGAGCCTTGAACCCATAGCGATGACGTCATTTACAAGTTGAATGGCCATTACTCTGTTTAATGTAGCTCAAAACTCAAAGCTCAAGTCGAAGGGGTCGTGGTTACATTCTTGCTATTCCCAGATAATCAACTCGGCATGGAATTCAGCAGGGGGATCTTGAGGGCGCGGTAGGAGAGGGGTAGGCTGTCTTGGAACAGGTATAGTATTCAGCTTTTTCCTTGCCTTCTCTACCATTTCTTTCCTACGGTTAGCTTGGGCCACTTTCCTCTCAACAGATGTGTCAGGGGGCTGCACTTCCTCTTGTTGTGGCTGAGGGGGTGGTGGGACGTATTCCTCCTCCTGAGGTCCCAAATCAAACTCCGGTTCACCCCCTTCTGCTTGCATGTCTTCTTGTGCCTTCGCCTCTGTGAAGCCGAGTTCATCTATTTCCTACACCGTCAGGCCTACCTGTGCAAGATATCTTCTTTGCTCCTCCAGGCTCTGCGGCGGGCCTTCTAGCTACAATGGCACATGCAGGCCTACTATTAGAGCTCTGCATGCAATGGTTAGATTCTTCTGCAGAGCTGATCATTGGCTTCGTTTCCTTCCGGTTTGGTGGAGTGGAGCAGTGTATTGAGGAAGGTGTGCTGCTGGGCTATCATGGAGAGCTGGGCCGCCTCTGCCTGATTCTCAGCCAGCACCCTATCTCCTTTGGCTTTGGCCAGCTGACGTGCCAAGTCCCGTATTCTCCCCTCATTGTGATCAGCCCATTCTTTTACTCTTTTTTCCATATCTTCCAGGCTCTCCCCTAATGGAGGGTCATAGCCATAAGTTGTTGCTGCTAGGCCTCGAGCTCGCGGTGAAGGCGGGACTGCTCCTGGTGTTTATCGGCGATCTGTGCATTGAGCTGGTCCAGCTTCACCTGCATCCTTCGCACCTGCTCTTCTCTTAACTGGTCCAGCTTTGCAGCCTCCTGTCTGATCGTGTCAAGCTGGCTTTGTGCTTTTAGGTTGACTGCAGAGAGCTGATCGTTCTTGCGCCACAGGTGAGCATTGGTCTCCCTTTCCCCGTTGAGACACTCCATCAAGATTTTCCTCCTTCCTTCCCAAGCAACGTCATGTTCCTTCAGGGCCTTTGATTCCTTTGCATCCTTATTACTAGCTTCCTCCTTGAGCGCAGCGATCTCCCTTGGTATTATGTTATCTGCTTTGTTTTCTCTAGCTGGAGAGTGGCTCGTGATTCTCGTTCTGTTGCCAGCTCCTCCACGGCTATTCTTCTTTCTTCCCTGGCCCTTTCTAACTACGAGAGCATCTCTTTAACATATTCGTCGTATTGGCCTGCTGGAGGTGGGGGGTGAGACATGATGGTGGTGGGGACAACGGCTTCTGTTTTCTGCCTCTTTAGCTCCGGCCTTGGCTCCAGATCAGCCGTGGCTGCCCTTTTGACTCCTGATGCTAGGGTGGCCATGCTCACTTCTCTTGCCAGCTCCCATTCCACCAGCAATTGTAGCCAAGTGACCACGTTGCTCTCATCGACTTTTGGGGTGGAGCCTTGGGTGGCGGTGGTAGTGGGTGTTGTCATGATAGGAGTGGCTGGCATGGAAGGTATGAAGAGGGGGGAGTTGGCATCATCGGTTCTTTTCCTTTTCCTTCTGCTGGGGGCGGAGGTGTGATTTTCGGCACACTAGTACTGGAATCAGGTGCCTCTGTTTGGTGCGGGCTCTCTGCGCCTTCCTCGTCTCTTTTGTGCTGCTTCTCAATGGAGCGACGGGTGGCCAATGCTATTTCTTCCTCTTCCTTCCTTCTCAGCTCCTCTTCAGTCTTCTTTTTTCTCTACTCCTCATCCCTAACTGACTCCCTTCGAGCCCTCTCCAGATCTTCCTTTTCTTTCTTCTTGCACTCCTCTTCCCTCTTTCCATGCAGGGCTTTGGTTCGTTGTTCTGCGTGCCTTTGTGGGCTGCCCTGGGACTCTTCCTCTTCGTCTTCGTCAGTCTCCGTTTCATCTGACAACCTTCACTGCTCTTCTGTGTGAGGTGGGGATTGTGACGGTGACTCGTTACTTCCTTCATCGCCTCCCTTCTTGTCTTCTTCTTCTCGTCCTTGCCCTAGTGCTCCTTGGATGATGGCCGTAAGGACACCTCTAAACCCTATGGTTGTGGCTTTGGAGGATGATGCCTTTCGGGTTGATCGGGACGACGGGGATTCCCCTCCAGCGGCTCTTCCTCCTGTTGCTAGGGCCTTAGCCAAAGCCTCTATGGTTCTCCTCACAAACCCATTAAGGTTCATCTCGTCCAATGATTGTGCCGCAATGCTGTTAAGCAGAGGTACGTTGATTCGGCTCATTATGCTGTTGTACCTCTAGCTTGAGAACAAGGCGTGCACCATTTTTCCTACAACTGGATTTTTGGGTTTGGGATGTTTGCCAGGCTAATCCCATCATTGGTATGGACCTTCACCTTGTCCATTCCCAACATGGCGTAGATGTCCCTCTTCGGCTTTCTTTTCACCTTATTCGGCAGCCCTAGTGCCCTTTCCACCAACTTCGGGGTCAGCTCGATCTGCACTTGCCTGGTGGCTTCATTCTCGCGCACCGTGATGGTGCCTCTGTTCCTGTTAAAGGTGTGTAAGAAGTCGGCGCACTGGGTATAGTCCACCCTCCGGCCCACTGCGTCTAGGTATTTCTGCAGATGGCACTGATCTATGATTTGGCGTACTACCAGCTCTTCGATGGCCACGTCTTCAAGGTTGAAGATGTGGCGGAACTTCAACTGTTTGAAGGCTCTCGCCTCCATCGTGAGGCCGTACTTGCCCGCTTTGTCCTGGCTTGCCATGATCGCTACCTGCAAGTTCAGTCGTTTCCACTATTAGTGTTTTTGACAAATAACTTTTTGAAGGAAGAAAAACGTAGCAGATTTCATTGAGTATAGCCTTAACTTTTCTTTTCAGACTTTTACCATTACATCTTCGCATTGCATTTCAAATTTTATTGACATTTCATACTCGGTTTACTTTTTAGATTCCACCTTACCCCCTCCCCCTTTGGAACGAGAAGAATCCGTCCCAGGATTGGAGGTTGAGAGGCCAAGGGCGTTCAACATAATGGGCGTGGGTCTATTTGTGCAGGAGCCAAGCATAGAAGTTGGGGTTATACTCTAGCTGAGCTTCCTTGTCTAATTCGAATGGGCGGATACCGACATGCATGATGTATGTCAGAACATGTGTTAGGAGATCGCGAGAATCGACCCGACTTGCAGTGTGGAGCTCTTCCTCTATTAAGAGGCAGTCAAGGTAGGGATGCCCCCTTGATGTGCTCGTCCATGGGTTGGCCACGGAGAGTGGTTAATACTCGATACAAGGTTGGCGCGACATAGGTGGGGTCGTACTCTGCTGTTTTGATTGCATGGCACTGCTCAGCGTTGGTCATTATGCGGCACCCTTCAACTTCCCATTGTAACTTAAGAGTGTACCAACGCTTCAAAAACCTGGAGTCCATATCAACAAGCTTGGATAACTCGGTGATTTCCTGATCAGTGATAGCATAAGTGGTTCACTGATCCTAGGATGTGATGAGACGTTGCTTAATGGCTTGCTCTTTGGAGATCTCACTGCTGAGCAAGAGGCTTTTGCAAATGCGAATTCAAAAGTCTCCCAAGAGCAAGGCATATTGCGCACTTTTGTTGCAAAGGGTTCTTCTAATAGACCCAAGTCCAAGCGGTTATAGCTGAGGGCTAGCGACACAAAGGTGGCATCGAGCCATTTAAGGCAGTCCACCACATCATCTCTGGTGTCCTCCACAAGGTCAGTGGGCTAGCGCTAGAAATGACTTCCATTCATATGAGGGCGTAAGGCCGACGGGCGGTCGAGGATTGCTAGAACTAGAGGCCTTGACAATACATAGTTGCGGTTGGGAGTTTCCTTGAGCCTGTAGTCGGGCTGTTTGGAAGATGGGTGGATTAGGTTCAGTCAACAGTAGCTGGGCTGCTCAAGTCAGCTTTGCTGTGGAGAGTCGGATTGACTTGGTCAGATGATGCCGCCTGTGACGGTGGCTGTTGCCTAGGCCGATAGGTTTGTGCGACTCTCTTGGGCCGAAGCGTAGATGATTCGGATGGCTGGGGCTCTAGAGAGCACTGCGGCCTATGGTTTTGAGGTGTTGGGGGACGTGGGCTGATCAAGCTTGAGGGTGGCGTATGAGTAGTGCCTTGGGCTTTAGGGACCCATCTTTGCTTAATCACGCGGCTCTTCCTGTGATTGCGTCTTGGCCTCCTAGGTTTAGAGTTCTGGGTCTTATGCGGATAGACGCGTCGACTCCTAGGTGGTTGTTGCGGCAGTTTAGGCACCCATTGAAAGCGAGGCTGTTGGGCCCTTGCTTTGGTTGCTGTGGGTTGCGGTTTATGGAAGTCGGGGAGCGGTAGCCGCACACTACCCCCCTCCTTAGTCTTGCCTACGGATGTTTCTACCGGTGGCTTTGCGGACGGTGATGGTGTCATGCAACCCTTGCTGAAAGGTGTGACAATGCGCACATTACCTATTGCTAAGTGGATGCAATTAGCAGTTTGTACAATGGTCTGGCGATTAGCGCGTAGTTCAGCACAAACTGCCAATAGTATCCTGTATGGCCTAAGAAGCATTGAACTCCCTTGTGATTAATTGGGGGTGGAAGGTCAACAATAACCTGACCTTCGAGAAGTCAGTGGCAATGCCGTTCCTCGAAACCACGTGTCCTAAGGTGCATCCGTGCTTGACCCAAAACTGACACTTCAAGGGGTTCAAGAAGAGATGATATTAGCGGCACCGTTCAAAGACTATGCAAAGTTTGTCTAAGTGTTCGATCCAGGTCGAATGGATACACAGGTCGTCGACAAAGACCTCTAACTCCTTGCGAAGCATGTCCTTAAAGATGGTGCACATGAGGCATTGGAAAGTGGTGGGGGCATTGGTCAACCCGAAGGGCATGACTATGTATGCAAAGACGCCCCACTCAGTGGCAAAGGTGGTCTTGTGCCTGTCGACAGGATGCACTTGCACCTGGTTGTACCCTAAGAAGCCATCCAGAAAACTGTAGGCTTCCTTGCCTGCCACCCTCTCAAGCATGTGCTCGGTGTACTGCAATGGATAGTTGTCTCTCTTAGTAGCAGCGTTCACCTTCTTGTAATTGATGCACGCTCGGATTTTTCCATTCTTCTTCATCACAATGACTATGGGTGATACCCAGTATGTGTGCTCAATTTCCTAAATGAATCCAGCTCTCATCAGCTTGTCAATTTTCTCTTTGACAACATGAGCATTTTTTGGATTCATAGGGTACGGTCGCTACTTGACCGGCATTGCATCCATCGTCATGGGTATGTTGTGAGTCACAACACTCGGATCTACCCCTTGTAGCTCTACTAAGGACCAGGCAAACATGTCTATGTACTCCTGCAAGAGAACGACAAGACTCAATTCTTCTTTACCAGTCAAGTCATTGGCAATGAACACTGGTCGGGGTGTTTCCCCTTCTAGGGCTAGGTCTACCTCCTTGACCTTGACTAGTCCTTCGATTGGTTCGCTCGTCTGCCCTTGACGTTTGGCACCTAATAGAACTACCACCCTATCCCCTTTTTTGAATTTCGTGAAGTGTTTAGGGAGGTCCTGCGGCTTTCGTTGTTCTTCTGATTGTGTATCCCTGGGGTGCTTTGCCTTTTCCTGCCTTAACCGTCTGCGCCTCAAGTGGACGGGTAAGTCCCCCTTGGTGCGTCTGGTCATGGGTGGCCTAGGGATCTCTGGATCATTGTCCGAAGTAACTTCCGATTCAGAGTCAAACCCTCCATCTTCACTAGAAGAGGTGGTCTCCCCTGATGGCCGCAATTCAGATGGTGATTCAGTCCTAAGTATTGACGTCGTTCCTCGCTCGGCTACGTCAAGATTGTGGGAGAGAAGGAAGGAGTCTCACTTGTAGCTTTCTTGCTTGCACAATGGGGGAATACACACAAGGGTGGAGGCTGAAAAACAGTTTTCCTCTTCTTAGTTGTGTAAGCCAAAAGAACTCTAATACAAAGAAATAGAAGAACCCTATATATGGGTCTCAAACCAAACTCAACTAACTAAGGTGGCATACTAACTGAGCCACGAACTAGAGTAGATAAGGATAGCTATCATGTAGCTATTATTCATGGGCGGTGTACCAACCGCATCTGCAACTAACACGTCGGTGACATAAATGCACAACGGTCACCCTGGCATATCACGAGTGGAGCTCGATATCTCAACACTCCCCCTCGAGCTCAATCCCAATTCCTGCACACCAAGCAGGTCTCTGAACTTGCGCAGCTTCTCTGCACCCAATGCCTTCGTGAATATGTCAGCTACCTGATCCTCTGTGCTGACATAAACTAGATCAATAAGACCTAGTAAAACCCTCTCTCGCACATAGTGATAATGCACCTCAATGTGCTTTGTTCTAGCATGATAGACTGGGTTATTTGCTAAGTGTATATTGCTCATGTTGTCACAATAAATGACAACTGGCCCGTCTGTAGGTTGATGCATATCATAAAGTAGCTTATATAACCAAGCTACCTCACATGCAGCCATTGCTGCATCCCTGTACTCAGCCTCTGTGCTCGATAAGGCAACTCTAGGCTGTTTCTTGCTGCTCCAAGTGACTACAGCACTCCCAAAAGAGAACACATATCCACTGGTAGATCGTCTATCAGAAATACTACCAGCCCAATCAGCATCAGTGTATCCATGCAGCTGTATCTGAACCCCAGTCTCATAAAATAGTCCATACTGCAATGTGGACTTCACATACCTGAGTATACATCTAGCCGCATCCAAATGCGGTTTCCTTGGAGCCTGCATAAACTGACTTACCAATCCAACAGCATAGCTCAAATCTGGCCTGGTAATAGTCATATAAATCAAGCTTCCTACTATGTGTCTGTACATAGTAGGGTCTTCCAGAAGCTCACCTGCATCTGCGCTCAGCTTCACATTCTGCTCCAAAGGAACTGAAATAGGCTTGCAGCCTGTCATCCCATATTTGGACAGCATGTCCAATCCATACTGCCTCTACAAGAGCTGTATCCCACTTGGTGATCTAATCACCTCAATGCCCAAGAAATAACGCAGCTCTCCCAAATCCTTCATCTCAAACTTCTGCTTCAATAGCATTTTCACATGAAGGATATCTTCATTACTGTCACCTGTCATAATCAAATCATCAACATAAATGACAAGTAGCATAATATCTTTCTCTGTTTTTCTCACATAAAGTGAGAAATCTGCCTTGGAAATATGAAAGCCAATAGTGACAAGATACTGTCCTATCTTGTCAGACCATGCTCTAGGTGCTTGCTTCAAGCCATATAAGGCTTTCTTCAACCTGCAAACAAACTCAGGATGAACATCATGCACATAACCTGGTGGCTGCTCCATATAGACCTCTTCTTGCAAATCACCATGCAAGAAGGCATTCTTTACATCCATCTGATGTAAAGACCATCCCTTTGATGCAGCCATAGCAATGACTGCTCTTACGGTTGCCATCCTTGCAACCGGACTGAATGTTTCTTCATAGTCAATGCCATATGTTTGTGCATACCCCTTGACTACTAATCTCGCCTTGTATCTGTTCACAGAACCATCTGCATTGTGCTTCACCTTATAAACCCACTTACAGCCAATTGCATTCTTACCTTTAGGCAAAGGTACCAATTCCCATGTAGCATTTGTTTCCAAGGCATCCATTTCTTCATCCATGGCTTTCTCCCATTTTTCTTTTCCCATGGCTTGCTCAAAAGAAGTGGGTTCTGGTTCCTGTATCACTTTGACCATATATGCATAGTGAATGGCTGTAAATCCATCATATTTCAGCCTATCCATAGGATACCTAACTCTGGTTGACCTGCGTAAAGTAGGTTCACTCCCAGGTGCTCTCAAAACATCCCTGGTCTTTCTTGCTCCAGGTGTAACAATAGAAGGAATACCCAACTCATCATCAATGCTCTGTTCTGAGCCACTGGATTCACCATCCACATAAGAGTGACCTGCATTCACATCAAACATGGGCTGATCAACCTTCTCTTTTCCTTTTCGTGATACCTGCATACCACTATCTACATTACTTTGAGAAGATTCTCCTGATCTCAATCTGCCTGTCCATGGCGAAGAATGTGAACCATTGCTAGAGGACGCTCTAGGTCCACTAATATTTTGTGACTGCTGCTGTGAATTCTGTGCAGCATTACCATTTTGTGCATGTACATCATCAATCACATTTACTGGTTTATACCAGCTACTCATCTCATAAAAAACAACATCTCTGCTCACTGTAAACTTACGAGTATAAGGGTTATAGCATCTATACCCTTTTTGCTGCAGAGAGTAACCAATAAAGATGCACTTCTCAGCTTTTGGATCCAACTTGGATCTCAACTCATCTGGCACATGTACATAGGCAATGCAACAAAAAATTTTCAAATGAGAAATATCTGGTTTCCTACCAATATACCTCTCCTCTGGAGTCATCCCATGTATTGCTGCAGTGGGAGTCCTGTTCATTATATAGACTGCTGTAGCAACTGCTTCAGTCCAATAAAAATCTGGCAGGTCTTTTTCATTGAGCATGGCACGAGATACCTCTCCAATATGCCTGTTTTTCCTTTCTGCAACTCCATTTTGTTGTGGGGTATGACTGTATGAATATTGCTGCTTTATGCCATGCTCCTGCAGGAACCTTGCAAACTCATTTGAGAGGTACTCTCCCCCTCCATTTGACCTTAGGCATTTTATTTGCAGGCCTGTTTCTTTTTCAACCATAGCTTTAAGAGTTTTGAAATGCCCAAAAACTTCACTTTTCTTTTTCATAAAATACACCCAAACTTTTCTGCTATAGTCATCAATAAAACTGACAAAATAATGACAGCCTCCAAGAGATGCAGCTTTAGTAGTCCACACATTAGAGTGGATTAATTCCAATGGCTTCTTACTCTCTTGAACATGTCTAGGAAATGGTTTCCTTGCCTGTTTTCCAAACTGACAGGCTTCACATACCTTATGCATTTCTGCAGCCTTGAATCTAGGCAATCCTGCAATAATATTTTGGGCATGCATTGATTTAAGTCACTGTACATTAACACGACCAATGCGTTTATGCCAGATATCAATATCTGCAACTACACCGGTTCCATGTGCAAACATTGCTGCACTCAATTCAGGCATGTCTGCATCCAATGTAAACATTCTGCCCTTCTTCTTTCCTTTTGCTATCAAGCGACCTTTATTTTTCATATCCTCAACAAAGCATCCATGAGGATTAAATCTGACCTGCAAGCCCTGTTCAACCATTTGACCAACAGAAACCAGATTCTTGGTGATATTCGGGACATGAAATACATCGGACAGGTATTTCTTTTTCCCATCCTGCATAGACAAGGGAATTTTTCCAATCTGCACAATAGGATGTGCAGTATCATCACCAGTCTCCACAAATCCTGGTTTTTCCATTTTCCTTGCATCCTCCATCCATTCTGCATGACCTGTCATGTGGTTTGATGCACCTGAGTCAACATACCATACATCATTGCTTTCTTCTGCACTTGTCACAGAATTGTTCATGTGCTGCACCATGAACAAATGCTCATTTCTGTCATCACCGTGTCTACTAGAAGATGCATAATTCCCTTGTTGCAGTTTTCCATTCATGATGTCATTCTACTTTTTATAGCAGTCTTTAGCCATATGACCCATTTTACCACAGTAGTAGCATTCAACATTACTGTTTGCATTTTGACCTCTTTGCCATCCACCACGACCTCTTTGGCTCCCCCTGCCTCTAGAGTTACCACGTCCTCCTCCATAGGACTGGTTTTCTTGAGTTTGCTGCATATTCTGATTTCTACCACGGCCTCCAAATCGGCCTCCTCTACCTCTGCCTCTACCTCTTCCAGCATTTGAGTAGAAGACAGCTTCTTTTGAAGTTCCTCCTGAAGAAGATGCACCACCATTTCTCTGCTCCTCAGAAATTAGAAGAGCAATCAACTACTCAAAATCATGAAATCTTTCACGGACGGAAATGGATGTTCGAAACTGTGCATAATCCTTTCCTAGACCATTCAAGGTCACAGAAACTAAATCATCATCTTCCACTGGCGACCCAATGGAAGCAAGTGCATCTGCAATCTTCTTCACCTTCATGTGGTAGTCATTGATGCTCATATTTTCTCTTTGCACATTATGCAACTCTTGCTTGAGCTGCATTTTCCTGGCTTGCGTATTTGTGCTATACATTTTTGACAAAGTATCCCATGCCTCCTTTGGCGTACTTGCATCTTGAATATGCACAATCATAGAGTCTGAAATACTGATAGACAGCCAGTACATAACTTTCCTGGCTCTCTCATGCCATGCTTTGAATGCTTGCATTTGCTGTTGATTGGGAACATCAGGAAGAACTGGTTCTTCTTCATTTCCTGCAACAAATTCCCAATATCCTTTTCCCATAAGGAAATTCGTCATTCTAAACTTCCATGCCTGGAAGTTGTTCTTGTCAAACTTTTCAGTGACAATCTGGGAAAGAGAATCAGACGCCATTACAGAATACTGCAAAAAATTTTGTCACTGCAAAAAACACAGCTTCACCCTCACAAGGGCAAATCTGCAAAACTGGCGAAAGTGGTATTTGACCACACAGTCACTTCCTAGTGATGATTTTACATAAACAGGAACCAAGGATGATTCTGAAACTCCCAATGTCTCTGCGCACAAGCATACGATGCAATTTATACAGTAACTTTTCACCGACCTGTAGAACAGTGGCTGCACAGCATAAAACAGGGCTTTATCCTGACTACGTGCAGAAAACTTCCGCCTCCAAAACAGGCCCCGAAATGGCCTCAAATAAAAAAAACAAGGTCGCCAAGGGCTAAAGCCCTATCCCACAGCATATACTGCCCTCTTGCTTCACCACGAAGGGCGTCTCAACCTGAGACAGTGCACTCTTGCAATTTCCGGCTGTGCTACCTGCAGAGATCTGCTCCCAAAACAGAAAATGAAAGCAACACTGCTCCTCTTACCAGAACCCCGCAAGCTTGGCTTGCTTTCTTAAGCTCCTTACCATGAACAAGGCTCTGATACCATGTTAAGATTGTGGGAGAGAAGGAAGGAGTCTCACTTGTAGCTTTCTTGCTTGCACAATGGGGGAATACACACAAGGGTGGAGGCTGAAAAACAGTTTTCCTCTTCTTAGTTGTGTAAGCCAAAAGAACTCTAATACAAAGAAATAGAAGAACCCTATATATGGGTCTCAAACCAAACTCAACTAACTAAGGTGGCATACTAACTGAGCCACGAACTAGAGTAGATAAGGATAGCTATCATGTAGCTATTATTCATGGGCGGTGTACCAACCGCATCTGCAACTAACACGTCGGTGACATAAATGCACAACGGTCACCCTGGCATATCACGAGTGGAGCTCGATATCTCAACAGGCTAGGCCTGCTTGCTCAGGGTCTATGGCTCCTATGCATTCCAACCAAGCGCGATCACATTCCATGCGCATGACTCCTCGCTCTATTCTAGGGGTCTGCCTTCCCTGCGGCTTGGCGTCTGCTCGTATCTGCTCAATTTCTCGTCCTTTAGTGTTGTATTCTATGGTATCTATCTCACCCTCGCTCTCTTCGCTGAAGGATTGGTAGTCTTCGTATTCATCATTGGAATCCTTGTCATCCGACTGCTCATCATCTCCTAGGGCTTGGTATGCCTCGTGTCGTTGGTCAGGAACTAGGGCCCACCAATGATCCATGGTGCTCAAAGTTGTAAGGCCCCCATTATGAGGAGAAGCCAAACGTGAGGCTAAACATTGGTTGAGTCCTGACTTGTATATCAGATGAGGTCTATGTGACCGGATGGCAAAAAGGTGACTGTTGTGGGTCTAATCTTTGGGTTAGACGGAGTGGTTAAGCTGGTAGCAACTCGAGGCGCATTGCATCGAGTTGCGGTGTAAGGGAGTTAAAAGGGGCCCCTATTTCGGGGTCCGAGGGCCGCGGAAGCGGCCCCTGGATGGTAAAGGGAATATTCCCTGGAATATTCCCTGGCCGACTAGTGGAGGCTCATATGGTAGGTCGGTCAGCAGGCCGTCCGACCTAACTACCTTCGCGGGCTATAAAAGCTAAACCCCTTCTTCGCAGCCATCTCTCTCTCATCTTTCACCTAATCAGAGTTGTTGTTCCAACTAGCCTTAAGCTCTTCACCTATCTTCTGTCTAGATCGCCATCTAAGCTTCACATAGTGGAAGCGCACGAGTGGATAGAGCCATCTTTGTATCAGTTGTTTGGAGTTAAAGAATTTACTGATTCTCCTCTTATCTGTTGTGTACTCTCTATCTCTTTCTCAGATTCTGTTCGCTGCGCCGTGTAATATTTTATAGGGAGGAGCTTCAAATCCTTTGCATCTCCTACATAGGAGAGTAAATAGGAACCAAGAACTCCAAAGTATACAACTCTAGGTCCACTATAGAAGCACATAGCCAAAAACCCTTATGGCTTCTTCTTTCTCCACAAAGATTATCTTTTCCACTCCTCTATTGAAAAGTTGAGATCCAATGACTTTGGAAATATATTTTAAATCCATCTTACTAAAGTTGGAGAGCTTGTCAATATGCTATGATAAATTGCAATAGTTTGATCATTCAAGCTTCGAATATAGTGGCCAAGGCCTTGACTTTTCCCAAGTTTTAGTGGTGTGGAGCCCTTTGGCTCTTCCAAGGAAGTTATCAAGGTCTTCAATTTAAACTTGCATAACATCCAAAAAAAGTTTTCTTTGTTAATAGATGGAAATCTTAAAATCACTTAATCCATTAGGCATAACAAAACTTGCATTAAGCCTAATGAAAATCTTAGAAATATCTTTCATACCTTGGGGTTTTCATCATCTTCAAGAAGTCTCTCGTTGTAAAGATTTATTGAGTTGTTTGGATTCTCCTCTGATGGAGGCTATTATGAGAGAGTGAAATGGAAAGAGGAAAGTGAACATGGAGAGAAGAAGACAAAGAGAGAATGTAGAAGAGACAAGGAACAATGTGATTGTAATGGGTAAAGATAGAAGGCTACAATAGTTAGCCCCACATGCTGCTATACATGTCAGTGTGGCACCATATGGTAGTCGGGGGATGAGAGAATGAGGGGTGGGCGATCAAGAAGGATCAATGATGGATAATGTGAACGGGAGGGTAGGAAACCTATATATAGGGAAAAAGTGGCAAAATCCTAAATAGGGTCAAAACCCTAAAATAGTTAGAAGTGCCCAAAAAGAAATGCACTAATGTGCCCTCCATCTAAAGTATCCAAAAAACACAAAATGATAGAAAAATACAATGTCAAAGCTCTTAATATTCTTGTCCTAACTTAGATTGAGGCTCACAGGTAGGAGGATCACATAAAACATGCATGGCTACTAATACTCCCTCTCAGATCTTGGATGTGTTAGAAGGCCAAAGGAGATGTGGATCCCAAGGTGGCATGAAAAGTGCAAATGTTGATGAAGTCCATTGATGAAGAAATAGCCAAGGAGCAAGAACCCCTCTCCATATAAAAATTTGAGCAAAGGGAAGGCCACCAAAGGGAAAAGGAAATGAAAAGGCCTTAAGCAAATCACTTCAAAAAACTCCAATTGAGGATGGGCGAGCCAAGCCTCTAACACAACTATCAGACAATAATAAGAAACTATTGAAGGTGATATAAGTTGTATAGGAACACTAGGGACCAAGGGCCAAGTGGTAGTAGGGGATGGTGGTTCGATGATGAAGAAAAGAGGTTGCCACATAAAGAAAAGGACCAAAGTAGATTGGAAACCCTGAAGAAACTCCTCACGATCCTGGGAAGCCACCTCTAAAACACAAAGGGCCAAGAAATCAACAACCACATCACCAATATCATCCCCCTGTAAAAGAAATGGAAGATATAAGGGAACCACTAGAGGAGATGGCAGGGGATGGGATGGAACCTATGGGATAAATAATTCACAATTGGGAATAGGTGTAATAATAGAAAGTTGCCTTAGAGAGCCTTGCATAAATGAAGGGTAATGAACCATAGATAGCTCCCTCCCCAACCAATTTGTCATAAAAGTAGCTCTTATAGAAGAATCCTCAACAAAGATGGCTGGCTTAGTGAAGACAACATAGGTCATGAGTTTAGGAAGGCCATAAACTGAGAGGAGATGGAAGCCCAAGTTTGAAACGTATAGGCCCTCAGAAATAGAGCTCGATGAATGGTTTGATAATAGAGGCAAGGTGCTAACTCTACTAATAGGCACCAAAGAGATGTCACCATGAGTAATAACAATACCCTTTGATGGATGGAGCTCTTGCAACAAATCACCTTGTGGAGTCATAGAAATCAATGCACCACTATTAATGAGCCAAGTCTAATCAAAAGGTGAGACACTTGAAGAAGGCTCGTCCACTTGATAAATGTGTAGAAACATTGACTCATGGTAATAACAGGTGATGAAGTAGAGGTAGATGAAGACTTTGATGTCGAGCCACCCTTTTCTCTTAGAAAAAGGTGAGGATATTTCCTCCAACACTTCTCCTCAAGGTGCAAGATCTTCCCACAAGGAGAACATGCTTCCCCATAAAATCTGTACAAGACTTTGAAGACGACTCCAATTTCTTTCTCTTCCCTTTCTTCTACTTGGACGGTCCTAAAATGGAAATAAAGCCACATAAGCACCACCATGTGCATGGGCTTTGCAAGAATCTATCTCATTGTGACACACATCCTACTCAAGCACCAATGGGATTAGTTGCTCCCGAGTGAGAGTCTCTTGACTACGAGAAGTGAGAAGGTTGTTGAAGAACACATCATATGTGGATGACAGAAGATGTTAGAGAAGTGTCATAGCTAGGTCCTTTGAAGAAATGTTTGCACCAAGGGATAAATCTCATCCCAAAACAAAAATCAAAGAGGGGTCACCTACTTGAAATGCATGTTAGAACGTGCATTAAAAAAATACCACCCACAAATAGAACCTATCACCCAACAAAAGGAGAGGGTTGCCAACTTGAAACATAGAGCATAAAATGCAAATGGCACAAGTTAGAAAATAGGTTGTCTAGCTCTAAATAATGCCACCTAGATGTGTATTGAAGCTACCCAATGTTGTAATAAGAAAACGTAGGTTTGCTATCCCCAAACTAGCAATATAGATGTTTGGAACCATGAATAGAGTGCTCCTCTTTGTAATATATGATTCCCACACATGGATCTAATATCATGTAAGTGTGTGTGATGAGAAAGATGAAAGTGAACATGAAGAGAAGAAGGAGACAAAGAGAGATTGCATGAGATAGAATGAACAATGTGATTGTAATGGTTGAAGGTACAAGGGTGCAATAGTTACTTCCAAAATGTAGCTCTACACATCAATGTGGGTGCCGGATGGTAGTAGGGGGGATGAAAGAATGAGGAGGGTTGGATAACAATGAAGGATTTATAATGGATAATGAGAATGGGAGGGCTAGCTGCCTATATATAGGCAAAAAGTGGTAAAACCCTAAATAGGGTCAAAATCCTAAAAATGGCCAAATGTGCCCAAAAAGAAATGCACTAATGTGCCCTCCATCTAATATGTCTAAGACACATAAAATGATAGACAAATAAAATATTAGAGCTCCTAATGTCCTTGTTTGATTCAGATGATTGAGGCTCACAAAACATGCATGACTGCTAACAGCTTTAGTGTTTCTTCATAACCCATGTCTTCAATACCAAGTCTTTTCTAGATCTCTAAACTCTTTTTCTGGGTAGCCCCTTCTTTTTATACTCCACAATTTGATCAATACATGATTGCAAGGGTGTGGAGTTATCTTAGAAATTCTCCCACTCAACATTAAGAGTTGCTATTGGGCATGGTTTATAACTTATGAAATCCTTGTTAATATGGCTCTACACTATAAGGATAGTTAAGCAGTAATCTTCTCTAAGATAAAAAAAGGTGTTGAATATGATTAAGAAATACATATATATATATTTTTTGTGATAAAGTAATTAGAAAATGTAGACATACAATCAAGAGGCCTTCTTTAGTCTCTCTCAAGTCTATCTCCTTTTATTCTACCTTTGTGATGTTCTCGCTCTTAAACATAGTGAGATCAAAACCTTGTTAAAAGTATAGCATGGGAAACCCAAGTAAGCAAGGGTGCATGAGGGACGATAAGGTGTGAATGAACTGAAGGGAAAGGGAAACCCTAATCCTAGCCCATAGTGAGGCTATGTAAATAGCTTGGAGGTCACGCTCAAGTGTAGAGAGAGTGTACCAGTTGTACCTTGAGCAACTGAATAAGCAATATCTTGTTCTTGTACTTGAGATCTCCTCTCCCTCTTGTGCACATAGCTTTATGCTCTCACTCTAATTTTTTGACATCGTATTAAATCCATCTCTGATCCAACAACTCTCTCCAACTCCATCTTAACCTAAGTGTATATGGGAAGTTCATTTCTCAACCATACCTCTTAACCTCCATAGCCAATCTGGACTAGCACACACTCAATGGAGGACCTAGTGAGGGAAAATGAAGTCATTTTAGCCCAAGTGTTCTATGAGAGAATTCTTCTTCAACTCATGGTGTAGCATCCTAGTGCTTCAAAACCTGACATTGGGTAGTTAGGAGGTTGTAGCATCCTAGTGCTTCAGAACCTGACATTGGGTAGTTAGGAGGTTGGCATTGAAGAAAATGCAAAACTGGTGCAGATTTGGTAGCATGGACTTCATCATGTTGCTACATGTCATGGATGGCACAATCACTCAAGCTTCCATGGTGCTTTGTTAGCCCCCAAGTGGGCTATCTCCAACTCAAAGGGTTTTGGAAAATTCCCTCTCTATTGGCCACAAATAGTGAAATCTTAACTGTGGGTCTGGCTGGCAGCCATAGCCAACAAGCTTCAAGCTTTCTCATTCTAACCCTAATCATCCTAGAAGTCACTAACAATGATTCTAATCACTGATTAATATTCTCTAGAGTTTATTGTAAACCTAGAAGACCTCTCTTTGGGCTAGACACATTTAATGGATATTAAGAAGTCCACCATCAAAAGACCAACATTTCACATCTCAAGTGAGGCATAAATTTGAGACAAGTGTGCTTCTAAGCACTAATGCTCCATTTCTTAGTCATAATATTGGTTTAAATCACTTATGGAAGATATTCTAGAGATTAAGTATCTCAACTTAGGCATATCTCCTAAATGCTTAACTCTCATAATCTCACTCTTGATCATTATAAGAATATGTGTTAGATATAAACACATATACCATTTCCTTCTCTTCATCTAATCTTATTTGTTTGAGTACACATAAGCTATTTTGAGCCTACTATTCACAAGTTGGATTAAAACATCATTTAAATTGCTTTTGCTTGTATTGCTTGCCACCTTGTAAAGGATTAGACATAGCCACAACTTTGTGCAAAGAGACCTTCCTATCATAGCCTACGTTGATCTAAAGCCTCAAATCTACAAGTTTGATGGGAGAGACTTCCACCCATGGTAGGTATTAGTAAAATATAAAATGATGGAGAGGGGTTACTATCCCTTCATCAAAGGGATCAAAGCCATTGATCCATCCAACCCTATGGATGTTAAAGATGATGAAAGAGCCCAAACCATAATAATGTTGCACTTGGATGAATCCTTAATCACCATATTGACTAGCTTGCAAGTGCAAAGGAGAAGTGGGATGAGCTTGAGAAATTGTATGGTGCAAGAGGAAAGAATTCCAAAATCTTCCTAAAAAATGGAGTTCTTCAACTTGGAATACAAGCAACGAGAAGACTTGGGAAAGTTCATTTCGCACATGGAGGGTTTGATGGCTAAATTAGCTTTAGTGCAAGATTTGCTTGTTGCTGAAGAAGATGCCATTGCAATAGTCTTGAAAGCTGTAAGGAAAGTCTTTTCAACTCCTATCACTACCGTAACAAATGTACCAAATCCTACACTTGAATGTGTCATTCATTCTTGTTTGGATGAGAAAAAAAGAAAGCAAAAGGAAGGCAACACCATTGGCTTAGTATCTACCTCAATATACCAACTCTTAGTCCATATTGTGACTACTAAATATTCTTTTTGCAACAAAAAATGACATATTGCAAGCATCTACTTACTATTAGAAAAAATATCCCAACAAGATGAAGTGCAATAAATGTAAACAAACAGGGCATATCACTAGTTAATGTTCAAACTTTTTTGAAGTATCTAAAGAATTTGAAGCCAACTATGTCTCCAAAGCACATGATGACCGACTTTTCTAGTATTTTTTGTATCATCTTTCCATAAACATCCTTGTAGCCTATTTTATAAAGGCATCCCATTGATTCATTGGGGGGGGGGGGGGACCATTTACATGCTACGTAATCCAATGCCACCTTGGCATTGAGAGCGGTGTTAAAAGTTTAGTATGTGGACCTTGAGTAAGCAGGGGTGCATGAGGGAAGATAAAGTGTGAATGAACTGAAGGGCAAGGAAAACCCTAACCCTAACCCACAATGAGGCTATATATATAGCTTGGAGGTCACTCTCAAGTGTAGAGAGAGTGTACCAATTGTACCTTGAGCAATTGAATAACCAAGATCTTATTCTTGTACTTGAGCTCTCTTCTCCCTCTTGTGTACATAGCTTTATGTTGTTACTCTTCTTTTTCAACAAACCTTGGACTATTTGGTTCTCAACATCCTCTTGAAAGATCTTTGCTTTCACTTAAATCTCTTGGTGTATGAATGCAACATCTTCTCCCCTCTTATATTGTACTTTATTTAATGAAAAATCTTCCATATAGCTAGGATATACAAGAAATCCTATGTCTTTTTGGATCAAAAGAAACTATTGTCAATCCCTATAATAAGCGAAGTTTGTTTCACACCTTCTAAATTCCTCATTCAATAAGATTCCACTTGGTAAGCAAAGTTGTCATGGGAGCATTGGTTTCTTGAATCACATAATTGAAATAAATATGATTGTCAATTGTAAGACTCTTTGCATGTCTAGCATAATATTCCATGTACACTTGAAGTTTGTCTTTAAGATCTCCCAAGAGCTCTTATAAATCAAAAGGAACACTAAGCATATCCCTAATGTACATAAACTTGTATGAGTTTCTTGTATTGTGAAGAAAATCAAAGAGCTTATCATCACATGTATCCTCCAATTCTGTTGTTTCATTCCTTTTTAGAGAAGGCTTCCTTTTGACATTCTAACCCTACAATAACTTGCAACTATAAACAAAAAACTCAAATAAGAAAGAAGAACACCACCATATCTTATACAATGAAAAAATGCATGGTCAAATCGAGTTCACAATGCCTCGTCATATGAAATGTGAAATGTAGCACTAAAGAAGAATCAAACATAATTAAACTTGTGTTTCATAAGACAAACACAACAAAATACTTTACTTTGTCTCCTTTCAGATGAAACTTGACATAAGGACAATTGATAAAGTAGAAAACTTGTGTTTCACAAGAAATCTAGCAAGAAATAGAGTTGAAATTATTTCTCACATGTTTTGATTTGTTGATGATATGAGAGACTTTGTTGGTGCTATGATGTTGTGTTTTTTGTTACAATGGTACATGGGAGGACTTTATTGAAGCTTGATGGAGATACTAGAAGATTGGGATGAAAATAGAAAGCTAATGTAAAATCTTGCTTTAAAAAGATTTGAAATAATAATAGTAATAGAGCTATTTTTAAAAAAACTTGTGCCCAAAAGAACATTTGTTGACTCGAAAAGGGATCTTTTTTTCTTAAAAACTTTTTAAAGACATCCTCTCATACGTTCAAGGTGTACAAAGTAGGTTGCATGAGTACACACGCATAGATTTTTTCAATGTTATTTTACTTAAACTCGAGATAATTTCATTATTTTATTTTAACTTTTTGAGTCAAAGCTCATTTGATCTCCTTTGAGGCTCATTTGAAATCGAGCAAACTTCTCCACTCCACCAAGAACAACTCCATCCACATGGAGTCTTATGCTCAATCTTTCAAAGATTTTTTTTTGGCAAATATAAGGTATGGGTGAAATACCCCTCAACTCTTTGATTCTTTTTTGTCTTTTCATCTCTCCATATTAATTAAATTGTAATTCAATAGAGAAGCATGCCCTTTCTCATAAATATTTTCAACTAGGTTGACACGTGGTTGATCTTGGATTTTTTGATTAGCACAGATGCTAAAGTTTTTGTTGTTAAAAAATGAGAAGTGAATATTTTTAAATTTTTTAATCAATTGTCTATATAAAACAACGTCAAATTATGGTAAGCATTCTATTCTAGTGGAGTTTGAGGAGTGATGAATGTGTTCAAAACAAAATTAAAAATTGAAAGACATGGATGAAGTACAAAGTGGGGTGATTGTACTTATTTGTTTAGTGTAGACTAGCATGGAATACATCATGTATAATATATTGCTATGCTAAATCAAGCTTCTTCTCTTTAAAAGTTATATTTTTTACATCTCACTCGGTGTCCATACAAGTTGTTGTAGCTTGCATTAGCATTTTTTTCTAGAATTGCATTAGGGAAAAAATGAACTTACAAATGGGCCCTTAAAAATAATATAGTTTAAGATGTGGACCTTTTGGATGTCCAATAGGAAGGCTAGATTTTGACATCCATGGAGGGTGAATCTTCTCTCTCCAAATCTTGGGTTTTTTATTAAAAAAAGGGGTAGTGGGGGGATTTAAGAAAAGGGAGAATGAATAGTACACAAATTTTGAGTTTCTCTCACTTTGTATTTCCCCTCTTTTTTTGGAGAATTTTCAATATCGGTTTTTTTTCCTCTCACGAAATCAATTTTAACCCAAAAGTTGAGCAATATACCACTTTTCCTCTCTTTTCTATGTTGTTGAATTTTCGTCTCCATTGAAGCTCACTGGTGGGAGTAATAGGGTTTTGAGCGTTCTGCTTACCTCTGCACTTTATTCTCCATGCAGCTCCAGATTTTGGGCAAAACACAAGTGCCCATCTCTCTTTGCATTTTCTCTTGTTTGCTATTTTTTCAATAGGCTTTGATGTCGTTTCTTACTGTTATTGTTGTTTCATTGTAGAGGTTGTTTTGGGCAAGAGATAGAGGCGCTCATCTCTCTCTCTCTCTCTCTCTCTCTCTCTCTCTCTCTCTCTCTCTCTCTCTCTCTCTCTCCCCCTTCTTTTCCCCCCTCTCTCTATGTATTGTTTCTCTTTTATGTTGTGTTTTCAATAGAATTTGATGCTGGTTCTAATTGTTGTTTTTTTGCAGAGTTTATTTGGAGCAAGAGACATAGGTGTTAATCTCTCTCCCTGTTTTTTTTTTGTTGCTATCTTTTCAATACAACATGATGTTAGTTCTAACCCTTGTTGTTTTTTTATTGCGGAGATCATTTTGGGTGACATTGCATAAGTGCTCATCTCTCTCTCTCTCTCTCTTTCTCTTTATGTTTTCTCTTTTCTACTGTTTTTTTAGTATATCTTCATGTAAATACTAACTCTTGCTATTGTCTTTTGCAGAGATCAATTTGGGCAAAATTGGATAGGTGCTCATTTCTTTCTCTCTCTCGCGTACTCGCTCACACTCTCTTTCTTCCTCTTTGCATGATCCCTTTTCTACCATCTTTAGAATAGGGTTTGATGCTAGTTCTAACTTAAGGATCAATTGTTGTTGCAACACTTAACACAAGGTAGAGTAGAGATTATGTAGCTCAAATTACGGGTAAATCTGCCATATTTTGTGGTACCAAAATTTACTCATTTAACTAGTGACTTTTATGTTTGATGGGATTGATGTTTTCTTTTGTCCATCATTTGCAATGGGTTTTGATCAACAACAATTCAATCTTATCTTTAGTAGATCAACTTATAGGTAAATTGGCCCTATTTTGTATTGCTTCTATTCATGCAGTTATCTAGATATTTTTTGTTAAAAGAGATTCATGCAAGTATTTTTGTTAAAAGGGATTCATGCAGGTTATTTTTTGTACATGTAGGTATTGTACAAGGTTTATATGAAGTACATAATTCTCAATTGACTATTTTGATGTGGTGAGTGATTTCTTTATGTTGGATGATATGGATATGTTGGAAGTCAATGGTTCAAAAATCCTCTGTTTTATTGGTCTTGTGTGTCCATTTGGATCTCCATGCCAATTGGCAATGATCCATGAAACTCTTGTATTATATCATCCATATAACGCACAATGTGTTGAGTTATAGAATATATCAGGTGTCAATCCAATGTGCCTATTAAGATTTGCATGCCATGTGGCTACTATCCTTGTAACAATATGTATTGAGTCAAATCAGACTCCTATTCATTATAATAAAATTTGTTTTGGTAAAATTCTCTAAGTATTCTTGTGCTATTCTTTTCATTATATTTCATGTAAATGGTATGATTAAAGTGATGCCTTGAAATTAAATCTATACTTTGTGTCGATGTACATATCCATGTGCATTTTGATATCGATGTTTGTGTATGTTTACAAAAGTGTAAACATCTCTTAATGCCATGTTGATTTGTATGGCATATTGGTGATTACTAGATAGACTTAAAAAGCTTATTATTTAGGGGTTAATACATACTTATTTACATCTAATGCTTAGGTTATAATGCCTAAGAGAAGAACAAGCATTCTCTCGATAGAAGTACATAACAGAAAAGATAAAGAAGGGAATTGGATCACTAATACGTATCATTGCTCGTCTTAGGTACATATGCATCCAAGTATGAAGGGAGCTTTTAGGGTGAAAGCATTTGCAATTGCAGATGTATCAAAGCATTGGAAGGGTAAAATTTTAGCTTTCAGATAAAGGAATGTTGATTCTCACCTTGTAACAGAGGCGTTTGTACAACATGTATTCATGCAAAAACAAATACATATTGCACCCAATGTGCCCTTTCAACGAAACATTGCAAACAATAAATATTTGCAACTCATTGAGAATGAGAAATTTCATGATACCTAGGTAATAACTTGTCTCATATTTACAAAAGTATACCCTTCAAATTGCTGTGAGTGGCAAAATGTTGAGAGTTTCATTGGTTCTTTTAAGTGTTACCACCTCGAAATTGGTAGATTGCTCTTTGAGGGGCGTATAGCTAAGCAGCTCGTAAAGGACCTTGTTTTTTTCTATGACTCCAAGTATATATTGCCCAAGGGGGGTTGAGAATATGGAACCCTTGAGTCTATGCACATATTGAATCTCAATAGCATAGAATGGCCATTGTGTAGTAGCGACATTTTGCACATGTGTAGCACAAAAATTTCAGTAGGCATATTGAACTCTATGAAGCCAAGCATCGGCTCAAAGAATGTACATCTAAGATGGTTCATACCAATTGCAATTTTTGCACATATGTTTAAGGAATGTAAGGGTTTGAGACGTATCAAAAGCATATACATCATAAGAAATGCATTGGATGATTATGTAATAAGAATTCTAGGCAAAACCTGGACATAAAAAATAACTCACAGTCCTGACATAGTGAAGTGTTGAGTCACAAGGGACATGGCTTTCAAGTAAAAAATTTCTCTCTTAGTTGACTATTATCTTACTTTGGGATGGATCAGCTAACTTTCCTTTTCAATTTCAGATACTTTGTCACACGATAGACTTAATGCCTAGTGTTCAAGTATCGTAGATGGAGGATGCTCAAGCGTAAATGGTTGTGCCTTGAGTGCAGTTGTGGATGTTACTGTCATTTGTGAGGGCCGTGATCCCCAAGTGTTGCAAATGGAGGATGATTGGCCCTTGAGTATAATGTGCTAGGAAATTACAATGTTAATGCAGAGTCCACTTGTTAGCTTCTATTTTAAACTAGACGGTAGGAAATTTCGAAGCTGAGCTGAGGATACTGTTACCAGTGGAAAGTGTGTGGCTCCACATATTTTAGAAATTGTAGAGTCTCCCTAAAAATCCCAACACCACAAGTTGTAATATCCAATACTTGTAAATTTTTGGATTTTTTTGGCCAATAGAATATTATCACTTGCAAACTTGTAATATGTAAAAATTATGGTATTTATACAAAATCATACACTTGCTATACACTTTCCACATCAACATATTTACATATGCATGTAAACTTTACAAAGATGTAAGTAAAGCCATAACTAAATATTGCATGCGAACAGCCCTTAATGGTTTAAAATTTAAGGTATTTAAGGTAAAACTAGTTTAGTTCTTGTTTCATTGTTTCATTTCACACTTTCTCTCTTCATCTGTTTATATCCTCCACATCCCTCCTACTTGCTACGATGGATGCTCGCGCATACTTTGACCGGTGGATCCACGAGACTATCTTTGCCCACTAGGGTGATGAGATATTTTAGGTTTTCTCTAAGAACTTCAACCTTGAAAGCGTGCTCTCATGGCTGGATCCCCCCCTTTAGGTTTTGGAAGACTTTGTGAGCACCATTGCTACTTGCACATACTCCATCGAGGGATTCGACATGACTTGGGTGTCTCTAGAATAGCTCATTGTATTTCAGCAGGGAAGAATCACCAAAAAGTGGTGAATAGGTGTCAGATCCATGTGGATCCTTCGCACAGAGTATGCACTGTTCCCATGGTAGTTCACCAAGTACAACACCTTTGGATCTCGTGGAGTGTGATTGCGCATTGGCAATTTATCTCCTTGGATTGGATACATCCCTAGAGGAGGAGAGCGATGAAGATACAACTCCACAGGTTGTTGCTATCACATATACGGGAGAAGAACCGATTGAAGAGCTCATAAATGTTGAAGAGGAACATTGGGTGGTGGCAGAGCAAGGGTTGGCTCTCATGGTGAAATCTTCTTCAAAACAGCCACAAGTCGACAAACCCAACCCTGTCTCCTTGACGCCCATTAAAGTAGATGGTGTACAATACTTGCTTCTATCAGATGTGCTGTAATACTTGGAAATGAAGGAAGAAGAGTTGTTTTCCATCCTAGTCAGGGATTCGATGGAAGACCTGATCGATTATGATTACATGGATGTGCATTCGACGATGGCAGAGATTGGAAGATATGATGGCACAAGCTTAGATATAATGAGTTTCATCATAGCAGCACAGGAGCATATTACCTCAATTGAAGAAGATTTCCTTGTGTTGGATGCTGAATTTAAAGCACTACAGCATGATTTGTTTAGACCAAGGCCCCAACTTCCTACCAAGGAGTTTGCAGATTCCTTTGCCCAAAGAGATGCCTTATCTTGACATACGAGAAAATGAAGATACAAGATGATCTGGAGAAGGTGAGATTTCTAACTACCATATATTTTTATGCGACGAAACTTGACGGTAGGGTGCATCGGGTCCCCTGGAGTCCATTGGTGAAATCTTGGTAAAAAATGATGACTACAACTGCCCTATCTAAAGTCTGGCATCATCTGGGGCCACTTTTTGGCCTAGAAAGTGGCCCTAGATGCGGCAGTTGTCTGAAGTTTGGTGTCTAGGGCCACTTTCTGGCCTAGAAAGTAGCCCCAGATGCCAGACTTCAAACAGGGTAGCTGTAGGCATCATTTTTTGCCAAGATTTCACCGGTGGACTCCAAGGGACCCGATGCACCCTACTGTCAAGTTTCGTCACTTTCTAATAACTCTAGGTTAGTTGCTAAATATATTGTTTAATTTGACTTTGTCATTGAGGACATACTATATATAGATTTGTTTGCATCAAGGCAAGGAGGAACTCGGCATGGGGATCGACGGAAGGATTCAACTCTCAAGGAATACATTGGCAACCTTGTTATAGACTTGGTGGTCTTCCATAAGAAATGCTCACTATGAGGGCAAGAAACAATCATGAAAATTCGAGTGGACCTTTTCGAGTGATACTTGCGACATCTAGCTTAGAGAAGGTGGTGCTAATCAAACGGTCAAAGCTTCTTTACTTGTTTGACCAAACATGTGGTGGAGCAATGGTGTGCTTGCTACATTATGTGACCTTGCTAAAGTGTCATATCTGCTTCTCCTAGAGAAAGAGCTGAAGGGGGAGCATGTTATTTTTGAAGCAAAGAAGGAACTTCTATTTTCATCAAAAGTTGGTGTCTCCTATCCATCGATGAAAAAGCTTAGGAACGAATGAGAGTTCTTGTTAGTTATCAACTTTTTGTATCTACCATCACTATCAGCCATCGCATGTATTTTTATTGATGAAGATAAGATATTTTACTTTGTTCCTATAAATAAATATTTATTAAATAAATGTTTGGTTCATGTAAGTGTGACGATAATGTGTAGTATGTGAATGACGCATTCACATACGTTAACATAATCCAATTTAATTATGTCAATGCATAGTAATGCACTTGCGATTGTGCATAAGCAATAACGTAACTCGTATCCGTACATATTAATACTTTCAATGTGTGTGTACGTTAAATAAAAATTAAGAGTTATGCGTTTGAAGAAACAAAACAAAACAACTTTACTTAATTATTTGAATTCAGTACTCATCACATGAGATATTATATATATATATATATATATATATATATATATATATATATATATATATATATATATATATATATATATATATATACCTATAAGAAACTGAGAAGAATAAGGATTTAGTGTGTGAATAATATTGATGATATGCCATGTCACACTGACATTGGTATAAAAGGAGAGGATATGTAAATTTTCCTATCTTTTGACACATTAATACATTACTGTCCTTCTCTTCCATCTTGCTCACAGCTTCTATGGCTTCTATCTTTTTCCTATCTTTCTCTCTCTAATTCTAGTCTTTCTTTCTCCTCGTCACTCTATTTCTCTCTTCTGCACTCATTCTTCTCTCATATGTAGTCTTCTCTCTCCTCTTTCTCTCTCTCCAATCCACTTCTTGACAAGTGGTATCAGAGAGCATTGATCTTTGGTCCATTTTTCCTTCTATTTTAAGTCCTATTTTCTCCATCAAAAATCAATTTCAGACAAGTACTGGACAATACAGTGACTAGTGGAGGGTTTGCAGACCATCTACAGTTAATAAGAGATTACATCTGGAGATCTTCAAGGTTAGATATGGCGGCAAGAGGATTAAGTAGCAGGTCCTCATCAAAATTTCATGCAATTTGGAGGTAATTAGGGTAAAGGGGAGTTAACCGGGCTTAGTTTGGAAACAAATTGTGGTTACTTTGAAAAGAGAGGATTCTCTTTCCCCTTTCTTGGAGTTTCTTGCAGGTTTCATGGAGTCTACCATCAAGATCTCTTCATAACTCTCAAATATCTGTTCTTCTTGGCCAAGCAACTCATAATACAGCTTCCGTGCTTCAAGATCTTTCCAATGTTAATCCATTTGTTACTTGAGAGTTCAACAATGGAGCCAGGAACAACCCTGAAAAATGCAACACATTTTTCAGGCTGATTTCAGCCTTATTCCTACTGTACATGATGATTATTCAGCTCCTGGCATTACTTCAGACCTTTGGCAAGTGAAATCCTTCAGCAAACTCTCAAAATTGAACTCCATTTGAGAATCTTCAACCTTCTTGTAAACCCTAGATGAATAGTCCATGGCAGCCATGAAAGCTTCAGTCCAAGCTTTTATTTCTTGAAAATTTCTTGAAGATTCTTCATCAATTCAGCTCGTGGTACCATTTCAGTGAGCATTCTTCAACAAATTGCAAAGATTTCAGCTCATGGAGGACATTGGAGCTCATATTGAAGGGTTATTTTGGGGCTTTTCTTCAAGAGGCTTGAATCTTTGGTATTCAATGTTCAAGCAAGCTCAAGGTACTGATTCTTCACAGATTTGATCATATTGGAGCTCATATGGACTAATTTCATAGTTATTTCAAGCTTCATGGTGGATTCATGGTGTATTATGGGAAAATTCTTCCATTAATGGGATTGGAGCTGACATCTACCATCCTCTTCCAGCTTAATCAAGGTATTTCTCTTGCTTAATCTTTGAAATATCTCAATAATCCACTTGATAATGCTTTTTCACTTATTGATGAGAGATTATTGATCAATTAATTCTCTGAATTGATCAATAGATCAAAGATTAGTATTATTCCTATTAATCTCAATCCATTTCATTGAATTTCAGCATTGATTCAATCATAATCTCATCATAGGTATCATTTACTAAGTTTGATACATAACCTTGATTTGTTTGGCTGAATTCTTGTGCCCAAGATGAAATATTGTAAAAGGGTAAGTACTAGCAATCAGTGAGTCACTAATTTGCATCGGTAAGACCCTTATCCTATCCAAATTTTCAAGAATTCATCCAATTGCATCTCATAAAAGGGGCTGAATGAATATTTCAGAAATGCATTTCATGCTGGTTGATTAGAATAGAATGCCATTGCCATGTTGATATACCCATTGAGGAAAAAGGTGGATGCCGGGGCAGATAGTGGGACAAAAGAGAGGTGACCCTCCCTCACTATTGAAGATCCTGAAGGGGTGCAACCAACTAACCCAGGAGGAACTTTGCCCACCTCCTGGTGATTTGAAGCTCGTCTTACCATTTTATCCCTCACACAGGTATGAGTGGAGAATTAAAGATTGAAGAGTTTCCAAAGGCTCAAGTACCTTCAAGAGCAAAATAGGGTAAAATAGGGACTTTACAGGACACTGCAGGGCATTTATAAGTTCTTACAGATACAAACTTCATTACTGAAGTACAGGTGCAGGTATTACAGGGTATCCACAGGTCCTACTCAGTCTTCTACAGGGTTTGGTAGCCATTTGGGGTTACTATTTTACCTTACAGGGTGGAAAAAGGGCATTCATTGGTTAGAATAAGTTGCAAGATTGGGCAGTTCAGACTCAAAGATTGAGTTGTAGAATTTTCTATCCTAAACCTATTATAGCATGCTATAGCTCATCTTGAAGAGGGAATTCTTGGCTTCGATTGGAATCAAAGTTTCCTAGCTCAAGTTATAGCTATTTTTTTAATGTACTGCAGGACTGCACTATTACGGCAGGGCATAAAGGTAAAAATAAGGTCGAGGATGATTATGCTCAGCAAATCAGAGATTCTATGTTGGAGAATGCACCCTAAGAGAGCCCTGAAGAGCCTCAACAACATGGAGAAATGATTGCACTTAATAATACCTTGTGTGCACATGAACAAAGGCATCAACAACGTCATATGGAACTATTATCAAGAGTGGAGCAGATGATTTTATCTACTGATCAAACGAAGTATTCTATTGAGAAATTAGTGGATTCAACGACTCAAACAAAGGCTTCTATTGACAAGTTGGTGGAATCCAATTCTCAAATAATGATTCAATTCTTCCAATGGATGCAAATGCAAATGGGATCTAAGAAGCAAAGGAGAAAGCTTATTCAAACAGTGAGCCTTCAGTCCCACTTCAGCCACTTAACCAAAATGGTCATGGTCATGGAATTATTGGACGAAGAGTATCCCAAATAGCCAATATGAAGTAGTGAGACTTCACAAATGCATGATGACTATTTGGGCAAATTGAATGGAGCCAACGCCCAAGCTTTTGGGCTGAATACTCAACTTCCTAGAGGTCCTCTACCAACGGGAAGATTGCATAGTGGTTCTTAGCCACCTATTGGGAGATTTCCATCTCATTTTGGGGGTTCAATGACTGGCACTCATGATCAGTCTATTTTGGGACAACAACCATTCTATGAAATAGAACTGAAAGACAATATCATTTTGGCTAAGTTCAATGGTCAATCATTTTTACCATCTAATTTAGAGGAGTGGATCTCCAAAATGGAATCTTACTTTGACATATTTCCTAGAACTGATGACATGAAGATTCATTTTTCTTCCTTGCACTTGGAGGGATTTTCGCATACTTGGTGGAGGTATATTAAAAAGGAGAACATACTTGTAGAGATTTGGGAAGCTTTCAAGACACTTATGGTTGAACTCTTTGTCTCTCCTCTTAAAAATGGGAAATTGGCACAGAGATGGTATGGTTTGGAGCAAAGGGGCCTAAGTATAAGAGAGTACACTAACCAATTTCTCAGCCTAACCATGTATGTAGAGAGCATCAGTGATGATGAGGCTAAGCTCCATAAGTATATGTATAGCCTAGAGCCATCTTTATCAGCTAATGTCATGACACAAAACCCTACTTTTCTTTTTAAAGCTATTGAGCTTGCGGAGTGCTATGGAAGAAAATATAGAAGAGAGTCTTCATTTCAGCCTTGGTTTTGGACAGCCAAGGATTGTTTTAAAACATGGACAAGTTGGCAACATTTATGGCAGCAATCATGCGCCAACTGGAGGCTTAAGGGTGCCAACTTATCCACTACTCAATGCTTCAAGACGTCAAAGTAATTTCAGGACAACAAGTAGTCCTAGAGTTGACTTCAAACAAGGGGATATCAAGCCTAAATCCATTTTAGCCAACATGAATCCTAAGTCTATCCCTATGGACCTCTATAAGAAAAGAAAGGAAAAATGCTTATGTTTCAAGCGTGGGGAAAAGTATACACCTGATCATGCCACAAAGTGTGTATACAAAAATGCCAAAGCCAAACTTCAAAGTATGTTAGTTTTTGAGGATCTTGAAGATGAGATTGATGAAGCTAATGCAATTGCACCTAATGCTGAAAATGAGGATCTCGACGAAGAAGTTGGGCAAGAGTATTTTTATGATCTAGCCGATTCTTTCCCTTTTGATCCAGGTGGGAGTGTTCCTTTTGATCCAGATGGGACTTATCATGAGCCACTTGCTGCCACTAGTTGCTCTATTTCCATGGATGCTTGGACAGGTTCTAAGAGCCCTAATACACTTCGTATGAAGGGTAACATTCATACGAAAGTTAGTGTTCATTTTGGTAGATAGTGGCAGTACACATAGTTTTGTGAATAAGTCCATTATGGACAAGCTGAAATGTCTTCCCACTGATTTATATCAGCCCATTAGAGTTCAAGTGGCCAATGGTGAAGAAGAAATCAATACACAAATATGCCCACGGGTTTCTTTACAGCTAGCTGAAAATTTTGAAGCAAAAGTAAATTTGATTACCTTGGAAATGAGGCCTATAGATATTGTACTCGGTGTTGTGATTGGTTGATGACATTAGGCAAAATCACTATGGATTTCTCACAAATGTATATGGAGTTTATCTTCAATGGATAGCTCATCCATTTACATGGAATTCCTAATGGATCAGATTTTCAGCTTATCACCATTCAACAACTCAAAAGGGAGTACAAGAGGCGTTCACAAATATTTGTTTTGCATTTGAATAAAGAGATGGAAGATCAGCCCAATAATTCAACAAGTCATCCAGCCTTGACAGCTCTTCTTGAGGAGTATAGGGATTTGTTTGAGGTGCCTACTTCATTGCCTCCCAAGAGAGCAGTAGATCACCCTATTGATTTGGAGCCCAACTCAAAGACAATCAATAAGCCAACTTATAGATTATTCAAATGTGAGTGGGAGGAAGTAGCCAAGCAAATCAGGGAACTTCTTAAGATCGGATTCATAGAACCAAGCTCTTCACCTTATGCATCTTCAGTTTGTTAATCAAAAAGAAAGATGGATCTTTCAGGATGTGCATTGACTACATGGATCTTAATAAGATCACAGTGAAGAACATGTATCCAATATCCAGGATTGATGATTTGCTTGATAAGCTCAAGGGGGCTCAATTCTTTACGAAGATTGATTTGAGATCAGGGTATCATCAGATTCGCATGAGAGAGGGTTATGAAATCAAGATTGCTTTTAGGACTAATCGCGGGCTCAATCATTTCTTAGTGATGCCATTTGGGCTTACAAATGCTCCAGCTACCTTCTAGAGACCCCGATGAATAATATTTTGCAGTCTTTTCTCTTTCAATTCGTCTTAGTCTTCTTTGATGATGTTTTGATTTACAGCAAGACTCTACAAGATCACTTATCACACACGAGGAGGGTTTTTGATGTATTGAGACATTACAGGTTTTTTGCTAAGGAGAAGAAATGTTCTTTCATGCAGACTGAAGTAGAATACTTGGGACATATTGTCAGTGAGAAAGGTGTGGATTGACCTACGGATCGTGTTTCATCGGGGAAATTTCAGCATGGTTGGTGGAGACCTACCGACATGTCCCTGGAGGTGCAACACTGATACTAAAAAGGTGATAATTATATTGTACCATAGCAATTTGCATGGTTTTGGAAAAGAGAGATAGGCTCAACTTGTGGAAGGTGCGTGATGAAGGATAGTAGTCCAAAGGGTGTTTGCTTTAGCATGCTCTAGGGAAAATTGAAGAGGAATGTCTGTTGGCATCATTACAGCTACCCCGTGTTCATGTTTAAATAGTCATGATGAATGTTGAGCTCATTATTAAGGTGTGTACTCAAGAATCCATGTGAGATCAAGCCAAACACGTTTTGTTACAGGAGCATGGAGTGATTGCCTTTGAGAGCTGTAAGCTTACAGATAAAGAAATGGCACCATTACTTGTATGGTAGCTGATTCAGAGTCTAGAGTGATCACAAGGTTCTTAAGTATTTCCTTACTCAATCCAATCTTACTCCTAAGTAGCGTAGGTGGGTAGCTACATTGAAAAATTATGATTTTGACATCACTCATATAAGGGGTAAAGTCAATATAGTAGCTAATTCTCTTTCTCGTATGTGGGCTTGCAAAGTTTTAGTAATGACTGAGTTGCATAATGATTGGATTGAAGAACTACAGGAGGATTATCTTTTGGATGAAGAGCTCAGCCATATTTTTAAGAAATTACAACAAGGTCTCATGGAAGAAAACTCGCATTATCAGCTTAAAAATGGCCTTATTTGGTTAAATGGCAAGATTATCATTCCTTCTATCTCTTCTTATACACTAAAAATTATAGAGGAACTACATTCTTTGCCTTTAGCTGGACACCTTGGAGTTTTCAAGACCTATGATAGGATCAACAAAAGTTTCTATTGGAAAGGGCTATGGAAAGATGTCAAGGACTTTGTCATAAGGTCTATGCCTTGTTAGTAGAATAAGGACAACACCCATAAGCCAGGTGGTTTGTTGCAACCATTACCCATTCCTATAGGAAAATGGACGCACATTACCATGGGTTTCATTACTGGCTTACCTACTACCAAGAAGGGATGGAATAGTATATATGTGGTGGTGGATAGACTCACCAAGGCAGTCTATTTCATTCCAACCAAGACCTAGTTTACTGCTTCTCAAGTGGCCAGTCAGTTCATGGAGCAGATTTTTAGACTACATGGATTACTGCAAGTGATTGTTCATGATAGAGACTCAAAGTTTATGAGTAACTTTTGGCACGCGGTATTCACATCTATGGACACTAAATTGGCTCCTTCTATGGCCTATCTTCCACAAACTGATGGACAGACAGAAAGGATAAATAAATGGTTAGAGATTTGTCCTCACCATTTTTGCTATGATGTCCAAAGTTCATGGGATTCTTGGTTACACTTGGCTGAGTTTGCCTACAACAACTTTACTCATGCTAACATTGGAGTTTCTTCCTTTGAGGCTATGTATGGCTATAAGGTGCCCTTACTCACATTCATCTTTAATGAAAGAATCAATCCTCATGGGAAAGAAGAGTTGGAAAGAATGCAAACCCTTCTTCAGCAGTATAAAATGAATCTTAGGAAAGCTCAAGACCAAATGAAGATGTATGCCTATGAGAAGAGGCGGTCTTTAGAGTTCCAAGAAGGGAAATTGGTCTTATTGAAGGTGCCCAAGTCTATGTACTCTACTTTGAAAGATGGATCTAGTAATAAGCTTGCTCACCAATTTTATGGCCCCTATCAAATCTTAAAGCATAATGGAGATTTAGCATACAGATTATTGGAGCTACCCTATTCCACAAAGATTCATAATGTCTTTGATGTTAGTCAGCTCAAGCCTTTCTATGGTGATCTAGTTAATATAATTGATGAGCTGCCACGTATTGATAAGGAAGGTCTTATTTAGTACATCCCAGAGGTTGTTATAGGTAAGCGTGAGAAGAAGCTTCGATCTCGTTCAATTATAGAATATTTAATCAAACGGAGAGGTTTGCCACTTGAGAAAACTTCTTGGAGGCATGATTCTATATTAGATGAGTTTCCTTTTCTACGGGACACATTGGTGGACTTAAGCCTACTACTTATGGAGCTAGTTATGGTGCAAACAGGGTCATGACAACACACTATTTTAGAATAGTTTTTAATGTGCCTAATTTTCAGAATTAAACAAGTACTCTTCAAGAGCTATGTTTTGATATGTGTCATTGCTCATTTGGACACTTCTACTAGAAGTTATGGCAACTTTGGTCTAGTAGGGTCTGTTTACACAGCAAGCTATCTACTTCATTCTGGGCTTATCAATTGAAGACTTTATGGCTCCATATACCTTTAAAGCATCCTTGATCATGTATATAGCTAAGGCTTACTTTTGTTCTTTCATTCTAGTCCATATATCAGTCATCTTTCATTCATTTTTTCATTTGTAAGTTGTAACAACAGAGTAGTACTCTATTCTATCCATCCTTTTCCAATCTTTCAATGTCTGTTTTTGAGGGCAAAAACATTTGGGAAGGGATGGATTGTAAGAAGCTGAGAAGAATAAGGATTTAGTGTGTGAATAATATTGATGATATGCCATGTCACACTGACATTGGTATAAAAGAAGAGGGCATGTAATTTTTCCTATCTTTTGACACATTAATACATTACTATCCTTCTCTTCCATCTTGCTCACAGCTTCTATGGCTTCTATCTCTTTCCTATTTGTCTCTCTCCAATTCTAGTATTTCTCTCTCCTCATCACTCTATTTCTCTCTCTTCTACACTCATTCTTCTCTCATATGCAGTCTTCTCTCTCCTCTTTCTCTCTCTCCAGTCTACTTCTTAACAATTCCAATGTGGCAAAGTATACAAAATTTTTTGGCCTTCCAAGATGCTATGGTGCTATAACACTCATTACAAGACCTTGCAACCCTAAACCCTAAACCTATAGAGGATTCCCCTTGCCGTGTCGAAGCCGAATGATAAAGTTCATGTCTTTATCTATGATTGTGACATAGTTTGCATGGATGGTTGCTAGCTGTGTATCATCGAACAAGTCGATGAGAAAACCCTCTGCAACCGTTTGCAGGGCCTCCATAGCTATAGCAGTCCACCTTCTTGTTGGTGGGCCATCCTGCACTCACGCCCAAAATCTTCCCATCCCTTTCAACTCCAAGTCTTGCATGACTTCCCAAACAACCTAATGAAAAGATATTTTCAGGATGAGAAGCTTGTATCCGTGCTAGATTCTCCTTATCTCTCGAAGGGTGACAGTGCTCGGTTTTCCATCTCCTCTTCTTTTGTGGCAGTTGTTGTGCTCTATGGGGAGCACCTGCTGCTGCACTAGAGGAGGCTCCACTTTATGCTCCATGGAGCCCCGAGAGGAACACCAAGGAAAGGAGAATTATCTTGCAAGAAAATCTATCTTGTAACATCAACAAGCTTGTTTATCATGTTTCATATGATCACAATGAAGAAAAGAATACTAGGCACAACAAATCTTCATGCAACATCATGTAGATCTCCCACGGATTTGATAGAATCAACCATATTCTTCAATATCTTCACAAAATCCATCAATAGAACAAAGAAAGCAAAGGAATACACCATCTTTGAATGGAAATACATCACATAGTATTCATCTTCAATATCTTCATAGTCTTCTCTCTCAATCTCTCACATACAATCACTCTTTTTCAGTAAAATTGGCTATCTCTGACTCTCTCTCTCTCTCCATCAATAATACATCATATCCTCACTACAATCTCTCTAAAAATCACTCTCAATAATCCCTCTTAGGTCGTGGATACCCCTCCCAAGAGGTATGTCTGATATGAAGAGTCACCAGAGCCACTACAATGTCTTTTCATAGCTCACTACTGTCACTTCACTCTAGTCTTCACTTGAGTCTTCAACAGCTACTTCTTTCACTTCTTTTAGCTCTTTTGCACTTGTATTCACCTCTTTCCAAGGCTAGAAAACTTTCCCAAGCTACACTCTCATCCATCAGAACATATACAGAAGCATACAGAATAGTCACAGAATAGTACCAGAACAGCTACAGTACAGAACAGAACAGAGACAGAACAAAGCTCTACAGAAGACCTACAGAAGGTTACAGAAGGTCATCAAAACCACATAACTCATTCTTAAACCATTCCAAACTCTCACAAACCATTCAATAAGCTTTCACAATATCTCAATCTTCATCAATCAATACTCCATCCCTCCTTATAGAAGACAATCAGAACAAAACAGACCAAAACAGAACAAAACAGAAGGTATACAAAACCTATCAGAACATCACATAACCACTAACAAACATCATGAACTTCCAAAACACAATCAATATCATCCAAAACACTCTCAAACCACTTCCAAACCAATCAATCATCTCATAAAATCAACCATTCAGCTCTCAAAAACAACAAAAATCAGCCAAAAAAACAAGTCATTTCAACACTCAACATATCCCCACACTTAATAAGGAAGCATCCTCGCGACCCAGGAAAAAGGGAATACAAGTGCATTTAAAAGCGCAACTGTGATATTCAATATCTTTTCAAAAAGAATCCATCCACCACGACCCCAACTTATAGCCTGTTTCTGATATAAAAATACAAAGAAAGGAAAACCCTTGATACATTAACACCTCTTATCAAACTAAAAAATCACAACAAATTTGTAAAGGATATAAGAGTTTGCTTCTTCTTCATCAGCATCAGCTTCAACTCTGCAACCACGACCCCATCACCACAAATCTCCAAAATGTAGCTCGTACGCGAAATCCAATCCAATAGGAAACTGCCACGCTCGTATGACATAAAGGAACTCACAACACAAACACTAATACACAACACAACCATCTGAATGACTCCTTCAAAAAGAGAGTTTTTCATGAAAAAGCTTCCACCATACATTGGAAAGGTATCAATGAAGATGATCCCTCTTAAAAGATTGATGTTGTCGGAAACGATCCATAGACAAGGATTCATCTACAAAGTTTTTAGGAGGATTTTGAAAAAAACTGGAGACAGCACATCCTTTCCAACAGGACCAGGTATCTGCTAGGCAAACAAAGGGCATGAAAATACAATATATCCAGCTGCTGGGAATCAATGCTCACATTGACATTCATGCACAACTTTGGAATAGGCTTGGAATCATTATGAGAGTACCTATGCATATACGCCAGGTACCAAGCAAAGTGAGCAGTTAATCTCACTGAGGGATCTGCAAACTGTGAATACTGCTGAGCAAAATGAACATAGTTCTGATAAGCTTGACTCGTGAGAGTGCCTATGCATATACACCAGGTACCAAGCAAAGTGAGCAGTTAATCTCACTGAGGGATCTGCAAACTGTGAATACTGCTGAGAAAAATGAACATAGTTCTGATAAGCTTGACTGGAAGCTGTCCATTCTCCTGGAATTACTGGCCAATTGATCTGAGGTCCTGTAAGGGAATCATCCGAACTCCATCCCCTTCTTCTGGAAATCTGATTATCAAACCCGTCACAGTCACTAACCAACTGAGGTGGTTGAGATATAGAAGTGTTAGGAGAGGGTAATGGAATAAGGAAGAGTGGATGAAGGGAGGGATAGGAAAAATCATAAAAGGAAGAAAAGGTTAAAGAAGGAGTGGCAGAAATTTGTAGGGAATCACTAAGGAAGGGTGTTAACTGATAAATAGGAAATGTGGAGGATACATGAATGGATGGAGAAAGACAGGGTGGAGAAGGGGAAAATACCCTATCCTCAATAAAGGAACAATATGTGAAAATGGGAATTTGAGGGAAAGATGAAGGTTGGAAAAGAAGGGGTAAAATAGTTGCGGGATTAGATTGACAAAGGGAAAGATATATAGCATATCGGTGAGCCATTTGTTGGTAATAGAGGAGGGTAGGAACAGAAGGTCCTAAGAGAGATCGTCGATGATAGGCATCAAAGAAGGAAGAATCAAACGGATTATGCTTTGAAAGATAGGCTAAGAGATTCATCCTCAGTTGATTAGTACTCTGGGCAGAGGTAGGAGCCGTGTTTTGTCTTTGATTCAGGACCACAGAATCAATCATGGAATGCCAGGAATTATCATGACAATCAGCCACTTTGGAGGAGTAACTCTGGAACATATCAGCTATGCACAACTCCAAATGATTGACATACAAAACAGCCTGTAAGACCACATCCCCCACATACCATGCCATATCCACCTCATCTGGAATTAACAAGTCGCCTCGTAGATACATGTATGACATCAACATGGTATCTGGCGTAACAGAATCTTCAAACACCATCCTTACTACCTCTGTCAACAACTCAGCAGACCAAGCCCCACTCCAGCCATCCTCTAGAAGAGGTAAATCCATCGTGGAAAGCTTCATATAGAAGACCAACTTCTGTAAGTGGTAGTGGACAAAGAAAGAATGGTCTGGTGAGACATATTCCTGAAACTGCTCAAAGGTAGACCATAACAAGTCCATTCTGGACTGCAATCTTTCCACTTTATCTTGAAATAGAGGGCACAAAGTAGCCTGTCTCTGAAGAGCAGCCAAGTCCTGCTGTGAAAGAGAAGGAATCAATGGAACATGAGGGCTGGGAGGAACAGAGCGTGACTTTGCCAGTTGATCTTGCAACTGCTGGATTTGAGAGGCTTGGGATACCACTGTGTCATTAGCAGTCTATAAAGCTGAAAGTTTGTCATCTAAGATAGCTTGGAACTCCTGTGCTTCTCTGGACATCCTCTCCTTCTCCTCTGAAAGGCTAGTAACCTGGGATTGAGCCTCTAGTAACTGAATCTTCAAAGAAGAGATCTCATCGCTTTGGGTGGCAACCAATTGGGTTTGTTGTTCCATTTGCTTAAACAAATCTGCTAGGGTATCCTTAGCAGAAGCTAACTCGGATGTTGCCTTATGCAACTGGTCCTTAGACTGCATGAGTTCTTCATAAAAAGATGCGTACAGCTGTTGAACACAGGCGGTCACTGACAACTCAATGGAGCTCTGAATATCTTTACAGAGGAAAGGAATGGCATCTCCTGAAACTAGACTGTTCAGGGAGGGAACTGATATGTCCAAGGATCCTTCGCGATGTGCTCTGAACAGGTTATTACAAGTGAGATACCCAGGAAGATCACTGCCAAAGGTAGCAGAGATGGGCATGGACGGAAGTACGGAAGGAGCTTTATCCGCTACCCGCTTCAAGCGTTTGCGCTGGATGACCAGGGGAGGCAGAGAATCATCATCCTCTATGTCAATGGGTTCTGACTCATCTGAAGGTGGAGGAGGTATTGGATCTGATGGAGGAGGTGGAGGCACAGTCTTCTGTAAACCTGAATAGGTCAAGAAGGCAGACAAATATGATCCATATGTGACATTGGTAACATTACCCCGGGTGACTTTGACGAAATGTTGATCCATTTTAGTGAGGAGGTAAGTGCTCCAATCAATAGCAACTCCTTTCAACACCATCCTGGAAGCTGTGAAAAGCTCTTTGGACAAGTACTGGGATGGCGTTTTGGCAGGCATAAACCTGTCCTGGAGAAATTGACAGATCGTCTTCCATACGGGATCAGTGATCATAGAAAAGGAAACTCCTGAAGAGTTGATCACCTTCTTAACATCCAGCATTTCCCTTGTCTGCTTTTGCAACAGCTTCAGAATCTCTTCATTAGAGAAAAGCTGACGAGTGGTAACAAAAGGTTCACCTTTAGAGGGAAGAGACAGAGCCTTCCCTAAGCCTCAAGGTGTCAAAGTCATAGAAATTCCCTGGACTAGGCCTGTCTTCTTGCTGTAAGAGGCCAGAAACTCATCACATAACGACGGATCCTCGGGAAGCAATGGAAAAGAAGTAGCCACAAAAGCAGCGAGTCCCGCCTTCGTGAGAGGCTCAAAAGTAAGTAGGGAAGAGTAATCCCTATTGACTAATGGGACGTACTGGATAGGGGGAGGAGCGTGAGAAGGCGCCATTCAGATGGTTACATACACACCACAAACACAGACAATCAAGGAGAATGCCTGCAAAACAACAGATAAAAATCCAAGGATAAGAGAACAACCAAAACAATAAAACGTGACTCGACCAACTAACCCCAAGCAAACCACAGCCTAGAAAAAATTCGACATGACCTCTAGACATATGCGACCGAAAGCTTCATGCTATGCATCAGACAAACACCCAGAACCCCGTATCAGGCAATAAAAGAAAAAACTGCATACCGTACCCGTAACCGTAGCAAAGACAGTAAACCAAAACAATACCACATCCGACACATATCAAGACTACATCGTTGATAACCAGGACGGGACCATGGAAATAACTCCAATGAATGCGCATACCCATCCTACGAAACGGTTCATTAAAAAGGGGAATTAAGTGTAGTGAGGGGAAATTAATTTACTGAAGGGTTGATTGTAATAAATTATTAAGAAATGGGTGAATTTTTATTAAGTGATAAACCTTAGCAAGAAAACGGCGGTTCGTTATTATAAATTTAATTACCAATTATTAGGTGAAAACGGTGCTTTAATTCGAATCCCGGACTTCGATACCCAGACTGGGTCTCTAAATGCAAGTTCATTGATTACAAATTAAGGTGATGTGGAGCGCTTTTTTGCCAGCGCGTGCTCATGTGACGGCTGGTTCATTTTAATTAAAAATTAAAGTGCCTCTGTAGCGCACGTAGCGCGTGCTAAGTGAACGACGGGTTTATTTTAATTAAAAAGTATGTGTGTGTATAGCGCGAATGCGCGTGGAAACTGTGGGTGAATAAATAGTTCATTTTAACAATTAATTTGTGATTAAGGGGGAAATAAAAACAAATAAAGCACATAAAATAAATACCTGGAAGGGGTGTGTATGTAATGCAGAAATGCACACGGAAGAGTCCCCCAAAAGAAGTGAATCCAGTAAAGGAAAAGTAAAGACCACTGACGAAACAACAAAGACAACACCTTAGCGGATGTGTTGATTTTGTTTGTGTGGGATTTTTAATGTTTGTAACTTGTGATTATTTATGGTTGGTTTTTGTTTGTGAGGTTATTATGTTTTGTGGATGTGTTTTGTTGTTTTTTGTTTGGTTGTTTGTTTGTTTTTTATTTTGTTGTTTAATAATAATAATAATAATAATAATAAAATCAAGATATATATCACATGAAGATGTGATGAAGGAAAAAAATGAAAATTCAGCCATGGAGGAAATATCCACAATTTAGGGTATGAAAATAAGAGGAGGATTGTTATAGTTAATTGTTATGTGTGGGGTTTTTTTTTTTGGTTTTTGTTTTTTAAAATTAATAGGGGTTCCATGTATGAAAATATTTTAAAGTGAAAAATAAATGGAAAATGGTCAAGGGAGGTGAGGGAAATTTTGTAGAATTTTTAAAGAATTTTTTAACTATTTTGAAATGAATTTTCTACATTTGTTGGTAATTTGGGGGATAAAATAGGAAATATTTAATTTTTAAAAATTGTGGGGGTGGTAATTTCCAGCGGACAAATTTCCAAAAATTGGCAAAAAGCAAAGGGAATTTTTAGAATTTTTTCTGAATTTTTATGATGTGGAAATGGATTTATAAATTAATGAAATCAGTTAAATAAGGAAAATCAGCTTAGTTGGGTAAGTAAGTTGAAAGTAAGTTAGCTAAGTCAAGGTAGGCTAGATAAGTCAGGTAAGTCAAATCTAGTCTAGTCAGGTTAGTCAGAAGGAAGTAGGTTAGTCTAGGTGAAGTCAGAGAAGTCAGATAAGGCAAGTTAGTGAAGACTAACCTAAAGGGGTTAGTTAACCTAAGTAGGGTTAGGGTTAGGGTTAGGGTTAGAGGGAACCTAACTAGGGGTAGGTAGAACTAACCTAACTATGGTTAATGGAACTAACCTAACTAAGGTTAAGTAGGGGGTTAGGTTAAGTTAGTTAACCTAACTAATGTTAATTAGTGTGGAGTTAGGTTAAAGTAGTGAACCTAACTAATGTTAATTAGGATAACTAATGTTAGGTTAGTTAGACGATGGTTAGGTTAGTGAGGGAGGAGGAGGAGGGGGAAGAGGAGGAGGGAGGGTGGTGGATGTGGCGGGGCGTCGGCCACTGGACGGCGCACGGACGGTGAGGACGGGGCAGCCACTGGACGGCGCGCGCAGGGACGACAGCGAGCAGGTCGACGGCGATCAGGGCGGCGAAGGCATTAGCGGCTTCCGGCGGGCAACGACCAGGGCGCTGCAGCGTCCAGGGCAGGAGGCGGCGCAGGGACGACAGTGAGCGGCGGGGAGGACGGGGCGGCCACGGGACGGCACACGCAGGGACGACGTCCAGTGTGTTGACGGCAGGCGGTTCGGCGTCCCGCGGCGCGTGGCGAACGATGGCTTGGCGTCCGGCGGCGTCAGAGGGGAGGAGAGAGGAAGGAGGAAAGGAGGAGGAAGGAGGGAATGGAGGAGGAGGGGAAGGAGGAAAGGAGGAGGAGGGAGGGAATGGAGGAGGAGGGGAAGGAGGAGAAGAGGGGGGAGGAGGAGAAGAGGGGGGAGGAGGGGTACACGCAGGGAGAGGGAGAGGAAGGGGGGAAGGCGGTTAGGGTAGGGAGGGGCCGGGGAAGGGGGAGGGTGGGATAAGGAAGGGTGGGGGGTGTGGAAAGGGGGGGAGGGGATGGGCATAGGGGAAGGGGAAGCGTTGGGGTGGGTAGGGGTAGGGGTGGGGGAAATGGGCGGGGTAGGGGTAGTCAGGGTATAGGGAGGGGTACCCAAGGGGAAGGGCAGGGGGAGGGGTTAATGGGCAGGGGCCCATGCAAGGGGCGTACCCCCTCGTCCCGCGCGCGTGCGCGGGGTGAGGGTAAAAAAATTTGCCGTGACGGGATTGAATGGACGCTCGGATACGAGGAGGAGACACGCGGATGCGATCGGGGCGCGTTAAGACGCGTAAAATCGAAAAAGACGCATTCACGCGCGGGACGGAGCGCGAGATAACACATAAAAATAAAGAAAATTTAATAACTCCCAATCCAGACGTCAAAACGAAATAGCGTAAAAACAAAAAGTGGGCAGGACGGCAGGCGGAAGACAAGAAAAATATGCGACGGAGATTCCGGGAGGGGTAAAGGGTGGTCACGCGCAAAAAACACAAAAAACAAACCAAAAAATGCAATTAAAAATTAATATCGAAAAATATGTGCATCAGAATGAGGTGCAAAAAAAAGGAAAATTGTGCAAAAAGATGTGCCCAGCAATCCTATCACATCAAAACATAATGCCGACAGAGATAAGATGCGTTCACATGGGAAAAACCCAAAAAACAAACCCAAAAATGGGATCAGAAATTAATATCGGACAAACCGTTCGCCGGAATGACATGTAGTAAGAAGGAAAAATGTCCGTAGGAAGTAGTGGCACAGGGTTATCATGTTAAACTGCAGTTGTGGTGGAAATAGGAGGGGTTCACATGTGAAAAACTCCAAAATACGCCCGAAAACTCATTTAAAAATTAATAAGTAAAAATCCGGAAGTCGAAAAAGGGGGAAGGAAAAAGGAAAAAGGTGGGGAAAGACACGAGGACACGACTGTCAAAGCAAATTGGAATTCCGATGCAAATAGGGTAGGTTCATATGGAAAAATGTCAAAAAGACGCATGAAAAAATCGTAAAAAACCGAAAAATTAATAATGGACAAACCGTGTATCAGAATGACGCGGAGGAAAAAGGAAAAATGTCAGGGGAAAAGTGGATGGCAGGGCTATGATGTCAGATCATGGTTCCGGAGCAAGCAAAGCACGTTCACATGGAAAACCGGCTAATTTGCGCAAAATGCTTCAAAAATTAATAACTCGAAAACCGTGCACCGGAATAGGGGTAGGTAAAAAGGAAAAATGGTCAGTTCAAAGGAGGGAATAGGGCTATAAGGTTGGATTGGGACTTTGGTGAACGTAGGGTGCATTCACAGGACAGGATCTCAAAATCAAGGAATGAAGGAAAACGACAAGGGAATAGCCCCAAGGGTGGGTGGAACATAACCGGGTGGGTGGGAAGGGACCCCATTAGGGTAACAACAAGTCATGGCATACATGCATGAACAGGTTAAGGCATATACAGAGGGGTATACAATATAGACGCGCAGGGACGCGTCCCCACACTTAAGACCTTAACACATAGGGTTAACCGAGCAACAGGGACCTAGGACCATGCCACAGACCATCCACTAACGTCCCCACACTTAAAACATGACCGTCACAAAGAAACCAAAGTGGGAGGGTTAGAAAAACTTGGCCCATTTCATCAAGAAGTAAGATTGAGTGTCGATGGCACGTCCAGTGTTGTTGTCGGCGCTGGAGGTACCAAGGCATCTTCTCGGCACACGTCCTTCATAGCAGGGACTACGCGGCAGAACCCAGGGAGGTAGCTAATGGAAGGAAGCGCATGAAATTTATCGATGATGAGGGATATTGCACTCAACTCACAGTCACTCAAATGAAATGAAAGAACAGTCACACGCCCCATGACTAATATCACTCGAGGAATAAGGAGTGAAACCCATATCGCGTACCCGGTTGAGGAATCGACAAGGGGGGAATGGTGCAGAAGAAGTATGCTAGGGTGCACAGTTGATGGTGCATTAGTGCGTCCAACCCGTTTGGCATAGGTGCAAAGAGGAAGGCAAGGGAGCCTTACAGTGCAGTGTACAGAACAAGGTGATGTATCTTGTGATGATGGCAAAGACCCATCCCGTGGGTGCATAGGAAAACGGGAACATACCTGACTCCAAGTGTCGTAACGTCCCTCAATCTCACCTCTCGGTAATTGATTGAAGAAACTCCAGTCACACTCAACCCACCCTCTGTCTCACGCTCTGTTGATAGTTACAGGAGGGCAGCCATGTCCTGAAACCCATTGATGTAATCCTCACAATCACTTGTGCAAAGGTTGTATGCCGTGTGCGCATTTGATGGTGCAACTGTGCATCCCGCCCTGTGCCGGCATACGGTGCGAGAAGGAAGGCCAGGGAGCCTTATGGTGCAGTGCACAGAAACAAATTGTGCTTTGTGCATTGAGAGGCCCATCCCGTGCGTGCAACACTTCATTCACACTACTCACCTCTCATTTGATTTAAAGGGAAAAGACTGGTCACTCGCCCCACCCTCTGTCTCACACTCTGTGGATTGATACAGAGGGCAACCCATACTCACGTCCCCATCCGGTTAGGATGAAAGCTCACATCACTCGATTGTTTGTCGATGAAGATCGCGTCGTCAGTTGTTGAAGATGCGTACCCAGGGAGGTAGCCATCAAATCGAATGTTGTGTTGGATAGGAACATGTTGTCTACGAGAGGACAGTTAGACACTCTGCAGAGAGACCCAGGACACAGCGTACCAAGGGAGGTAGCTTCGGAATTGGATCCGAGGGATATCAATCAATGAATCCACTTTCTGGACTGCTGGGTGTTGCCACCTTTTCCACAGCCAGCTTCCCGCCCAAGGGTGTGTGCCACCTTTTCTTGGAACGAGGCCTGCTATGACAGGGAATTGCTTCCTTTTCTCTCATAACAGATTTGTTTTTCTTTTGTTTGTCTTTTGTTTTTCTTTTTTTTGTCTTTTTTTTTTCTTTTTCCCCTATTCCCGAGGGTGTTTCCACCTTTTCTCAAAGAATAGGTCGGCATGACAGGGACCTAAGTCCTTTTCTCCCATGATCGATATGTATATTTTTCTTTTTCTTTCTTTCTGTTTTTTTTTTTTTCTTCTTCGAATTGAGCAAGGGAATGGTAGAAAGACCATTTGTCAGAACCAACCTCGCCACTATCGCTGGTGGAAAATAGAGGATAAGAGATCACGACTGGAAGGGGGATTTGAGGGGACAGAGGGTTGCGTCCACTTCATCAGGAGTGACTGAAGAACGGCTATCAAAAGTAGCATCATAAGAAGTACAGTGCCGCGCCAATGAAGGAAAAGATCAAGTGACCATAATTGTCAAGATCCCCAAGGAGGGAAGTACTTCTTCAGGCGATATCCATTGATCAGAAAGGGATCATCAGAGGCATCCAAGGTCTGCACTTGGATAGAGCCATTAGGGTTGACAGCAAGTACCTTATATGGGCCCATCCACCGCTGTTGGAGCTTGCCAGGAAACTTGCCAAATCGTGAATCATAGGCTAGGACCAAATCACCTTCTTTGAACTCTTTGTGCTTGATAAAGCTATCATGGTAAGCCTTACGTCGAGCTTGCGTGGCTTCCATGCACTGGAGAGCCATCCTACGAATTTCGTCCAAACATTCCAAGTGCAGGAGACGGCATTGCAGTGAATCATCGTCCCCCAAATGCTCTTTGATAGCCACTCTCAAAGAAGGTAATTCCAGTTCAACAGGGAAAATAGCTTCTGTTCCATACACCAGCTGAAAGGGTGTCTGTCTTGTTGCTGCTTTATGGGAGGTTTTGTACGCCCAGAGGGCCTCTGTAAGTCGATCGTCCCAATCACGACGATGTGCGGCAATTATTCTTGTCAGAATCGAGCAGAGGATGCGATTGGTGTCTTCGACTTGGCCGTTGGCTCTAGGGTAATAAGGAGTGGACTTGCGATGGCGGATCTTATACAACTCTGTCAACTCTTCCATGACTTTGTTAAGGAAATGAGTGCCTCTGTCACTTATCAGCTCTAAGGGACTGCCAAAATGGGTGATGATATTCTCGTACATGAACAGGGCCACGATGTTACCATCGTCCCGCTTTAGGGCTTTAGCTTCACACCACTTTGTAACATAATCCGTACATATGAGGATGTATCAGTTCTGTTTCCTTCTGGTAGGAGGATCGATTGGGCCTATGAAGTCGATGCCCCACTTCTCAAACGGCTTTAAGGGAAGAATAGGTTGCAGTGGCATGGCACTTGTCTTGGTGGGTTTCCCCATTCTTCGACAAGCATCACATCTTTTACAGTAATCATAGGCATCCTTGTGGATGGTAGGCCACCAATATCTTGCTAGCAGAGCCTTCCTAGCTGTAGCTTCTCTTGCAAAGTGACCTCCACATGGCTCGTCATGGCAAGCCTTCAGAACAATCCCAATCTCATCTCCTGCAACACATCTTCGGAGCACTTCATCTTTGCCTTTCTTGTACAGTGCACCACCTAGCAGGGTGTAGGGGGCTGATTCTAGCATAAGCTTCTTCCTCTCCCGACTAGAAATGCCAGGAGGGTACTGTTGGGTTGCCAGCAGATTGGCAATGTCCGCATACCAGGGAGTTACAGTTTCTACCAGGAATAGGGAAGCATCAGGGAGGTCTGGATCATCCTGCTCCTTGTCTGCAGTTTGGGGAATACGCGACAGATGATCAGCCAGAACATGGGAATGACCAGGCTTAGTAATCACCTCAAAGTCGAACTCCTAGAATAAAAGGAGCCATCTCATCATTCGTCTTGTCACATCTGCTTTGTTCATCAGGAAGGACAGGGCCTCATGATCCACATAAAATTTAAAGTGGGTGGATAGGAGGTAGTGGCGAAACTTCTCTAGGGCAAACACCATTGCCAAGCACTCCAGCTCTGTCACTGTATAGTTCCGTTCTCTATCAGTGACTTTTCGGCTTGCATAATAGATCGGTTGATCCAGCTTCGGGGAGCCCTTTTGGCAGAGGACAGCACCTAAGCCTTCAATTGATGCATCAGTGTGTACATGGAACTCTTTCGTCCAATCAGGAGGTTGTAGAATGGGTGCCTCTATCAGACACTGCTTCAGAGTGTGGAAGGCTTTGTCACATTCTTCCGTCCAAGTAAACTCTGCATCTTTCCTCAAAAGCTTGTGCAAGGAGGTTGCCTTTGTTGCAAAATGGGCTATGAACCTTCTGTAGTAACCCACATGGCCTAAGAATCCCCTCAACTGTTTGAGGTTGGTGGGTGCTGTTAGAGCTGCGATCTTTTCGATCTTTGATATCCCTTGTGCAGAGACAATGTGGCCCAACAGAACTTCAGAAGAGACCCCAAAGATGCATTTGTCGGGATTGAGGGAAATCCCATACTCCCGGCATCGGTCAAAGCATTGTTCCAGGTGTCCCCAGTGTTCACAGATCAAACTATAGACACAGAAGCCATCCAAAAATACCTCAATAAAGTCGTGCAAATGATTTTGAAATGCGGCCATCATGACTCACTGGAAAGTAGCAGGGGCATTGCAGAGCCCAAACGGCATCACCTGGTAAGCGTAGGTCCCCCATTCTGTGGTGAAGGTTGTTTTGGATTGGTCATCTTCTGCTATCTACACTTAGTTGTATCCGCTGAATCCATCCAGAAGGGAATAAAGCTCATGTCCTGCCACTGTGTCCAACAGTTGGTCTGTGAAAGGAATCGGGAAGTGATCCTTCTTTGTCTTGGAATTGAGCTTGCGGAAATCCACACAAATTCGCAGTTTGCCATTCTTCTTGGGTACAACCATGATGGGTGAAACCCATTCACTATTTGCCACTGGATAGATGTACTCCGCTTCCAGAAGCTTCAGCAACTCCGCTTTCACCAATGTGGAATAATTCGGGTTCATTCGCCTCTGTCGTTGCCGTACTGGCTTGGCATCAGGCTCCAAGTCAATATGATGCTGACATATTGTGGGATCAATCCCCTTTAGGTCTTTGTAAGACCATGCAAACACGTCCAAATTTCCTTTCAACAAGTTGTACAAGATTGACAACTCCTCTTCTGGGAGGCTGCTACCCACCTTCAAGTGGCGTTCAGTGCCATCTGCATTCACAAAGGTTAATTACCTTTCACCTTCTACTTCATGGATGAAGGTCCCACGGACTGCTTCTGGATACAGATCCGACTCCTTTAAGGGAGTGGTGTCCTCTTCGGATGTCCCACTAGACCCAACTTCTTCTTTTGGTGGAGACTTAGGTTGCTCCTTAAGATGTTGAAATGGGATTAGAGCTGTTTCGGGTTTGGTTTCAAAATTAATTACCTCTTGGCTTGAAGACTCCTCTTCTAAAGATGACACATCCAGGAACGTCACATAACAGGGACCCTCGGATGCCTGTTGGGTTTGTGGGACTGGTGCTCGTTGGCACGGTGCATCATCATCATCTTTCTTCGGCAAGGATGGGTTAGGACGGTAGGAGCCACTGCTAAAAGACGGCTTGTTCTCCTTAATCCATTCCTTATAAAGGTTTTGCATATGAGAAGATCCATTTACCAGACCAAATGGTACCATCACCATTCTGTCACATAGCATGAGCTCGTCTGCTTCTGATGCTTCTGAAACTTCTTCTCTAACTGTATCCTCTTCGGGTGGAAAAGACTCTTCTAGCTCACTTTCATAACCTTCTTCGTCCATATCATATTCATCCTCTTCTGTCTCTGTCTCTGCTTCTGCTTCTGCTTCTGTCTCTGTCTCTGTCTCTGCTTCTGTTTCTGTCTCTGTAGGAGCTCTGTAACAGAAGAACAGATTCTCTGTTTCCTCTCCTGCTTCTGTCTCTGCCTCTGCTATGGCCATGTAACAGGGAGAGCAGTACATCCATGCTTCTATCTCACTGTCAGAAGTGATTTCAGAAGTCATTCCTGGTTCAGGCAGGAAGTATTCACCCATTGATAATGACTTTGCATCTTTTGGAAGTCGGCTTACAATATCCACTGTTAAGGAACGTGCCACTGTTTTCTTGGGAAGGATCTGTTTGACAGCATCTTCGTCTGCTGATGTTCCATCTGTAGCCTCATTAGGGGAGTCAGAAGATAATTCCAAGGAGGTGGATCCATGTCCTTTTTGAGAACCATACAGTTTCAGCACCACTTTGTTGGGTCCTCTACCCAAGGTCAAAGTTCCTTTGAACCAATCCGTCCTTGCTCGGGCTTCAAAAAGCCATGGTCTGCCCAGTAACAAAGGGTAGGATGTACCATAAGAATTTGGCTTCACCACCAGATAGGTTAGCCAATAATCTTTTCCAGCCACTGTAGTCTTCACAAATGGGAGAATGCCCAAAGGCTTGATTCTACTCTGATCCGCTAGTCTGATGAGCCATTGGGTTGGTTGTACACCTTGTAGGCCTAGATCCTTCATTGTCACATCCGTCATAATGTTCACTGATGAGCCTCCATCAATCAGTGCATTTGCAATGAAGCAGCCTTCTATCCACATGCCAGTCTCTGGAGGACCCGGATCTAGAAAGACGTTAGCCACATCCACTTCTTTTATAGGCTCTGGAGCCTTGTTGGACTTTGTTGCTATTGAGGGAGCAATCCTTAAACCACGTCTTCTTGTCAGTATACTTTTGAACCTTTTTCGGCAACTGGGAGACAACATCAATAATTGTCGGAATGTGAAGTTTGGTTTAAAGGTATCTAGATCTCTGACCAGATCGTATTCCTTAATAGGATCCATAGGCTTCTCTAACCGGTTAGGAAATGGGGCAACACCCATTTTCATTTTCCCTCTTTCTTCCAACAGAGAAATTACAGGAACTTCTTTTGCCACTTGTGGCACTTCCTTCTCTTCTGTATCATGGACCTCTGGTCCTGTCTCTGTAACTGTCTCTGTAACTCTCTGTGGCACTGTAGTGCTCTGTACGGCACTGTTAGGCTCTGTTCTGTTCTGTTCTTTTGGTGGAAGATTGAACTTCACTGTTCTAGCTGGAGGGTTATTTTCTTTTTGGATAGGTGGTTCCTTCTGCTTTGCACGCGTGATGGCAGCAACTTCCAATTCCACTAAATTGGAGGTAGGCTCTTGAGCCTTGGCCGAACTATCAATAGCACTGTTTTTCAATGGGGCTGGGCTTGGACAGTCTTTTGCAGTGTGGCCTTCTCCTTTGCATCGACTGCATAAGGGCTTGTAATCCACTGACCTTCTGGGATTTGGACAATTTGGTGAGATGTGTCCCTTTTCTCCACATCTATAACACTCCACTTCTGTTCTCTGACCACCGCCAGACTGTCTTCCTCTGTAACTTTGGGAAGGAAATCTTCTGGGTCCAAAATTAGGACCAAACTCTCTAGGCTTGGGTCCAATATCTTGTGTTGTCATTTTGGATTCCAGCAAGTTGAATCTTGCATCTTCTTCCTTCCTTCTCCTATCATGCATCTCTTTCAGAGAGCAAATGTCCTCTGTATGGTTCTTCCGCAAACAGTAGGAACAGAAGGCTCCAGGAATGGTTGGTTTTTGTGTACATTCAGTGGCTAAATGGCCTGCTTGATGACACTTACTACACCAAGTATTTGACCGGATCACATCTCTTCCTGCTCCTGCAACGTTGGATATGCTAGCGGTATTCACTTTCAGCATCTGTAGCTGCTCTGTAATCACATCCATCAACTCCTTTTTGATGTTGGCAACTGAGTTGGATAAGTAATCCTTCAAGCTTTCTCCTCCGGACGTACTGGCAGTAGGGTTTTGAGGAGTCTCTGTAATCACTGCATAAACGGGTTGGGCTGGTACAGAGGGGTCTCTATTCTGGTTCTGATTTAGAGCTCTTGTTTGAACTGTTGGCTGTTGGCTCCAGTTGGTAGGGTTCCACTGTTGCTGCTGATTTGGCATTGAGGAAATTGGTTGGGACCATTGTTGTTGTGGTTGAACCACCATTTGAGGCATGGATTATGGCCACTGTGGATTTGGTGCACTGTACTGTGATACTGGGGGCATATGTTGGTAGGGATAGGGAACAGTCCCAGGAACTGCATTTGGTGGGTACATCATTCCTGGCATTAGAGGAGGTAGGACTCCTCTTCATGTATTCATCGCTAGTCTAGCTTCCACTTCATCGTACAGTCTTGCACCTTCTGTTGCAGCTTGCAGGGTGGCTGGTCTTTGCAGCTCCACAAACTTACGGACTTCTGGTTGTAATCCTCTGAGAAAAACTCCCTTCTGAATGCCATCATCTAGATTATGGTTAGTCCATCTCTTCAGGATGGATTCCATTCGTGAGACATAGGCTTCTACTCTTTCTCCAGAGGACTGACTTAGGTTCATAAATTCCTCTCTCATCCGCTCTTCAAAACCTTCACGCCTGAATTTAGTGAGGAAGGCCAACTTCAAGTCGTCCCATGTGCCAAAAGTTCCTGCTGCTTGTCTCTCATACCACTGAAACGCCGCGCCCTTGAAAGTGGCGGGGAATATTGCTAACCAATGCTCAGGGGTTCTGGCATTGTTAGCCATACATGCTACCATAAACTCTGCTACATGAAGATCGGGTCTTCATTGTACTCTCCCTTAAAAACTGGCAATGGGACTACATTTGCTGGCCTGTCATCAATATTTCCAGGACGGATCTGGCTTGGAAGTGGACCTCCAGCAGGAGGAGGAAGGGCTTGATGTGCCATTGGGGCTTCTGTAAAGAGTTCCGCAAGGGCGTCAAAGGCGGCTTCTGCTGCGAGCTCGTTCTCAGCGTTGATTTTTGCTTTCTCTCTTCTCACGTACCTCTGGACTCGTTCTAACACTTGCCTCTTTATTGCGTCATTCATCAGGGGGTTGGCTCCACTATGTTGTTAATGCTCCACAGAGGGTTAACAGAAGGCTTCATTCTCTGGAGGACTCTCTTGCCAACATTTCTTCTACTTCTTTCTTTTCAACGTCCCTGAATTCTGCTTTCATTCCACTGCATAGAGGAAGGTATTCGGTTTTGAAGGTGTCAAAATGCATACGTCTGAGCATTGTGGTGGTGCCATCATCATAGTAATGCCAACTTCTGATGGTTTCAACAGTGTATGTTGTGAAAAACACTCTGTCTACCAACTTCCAGTGGGTTGCTAATTGAACAAACAGAAGATTATCAGTACACCAAGCATCCCATGTATCTTGCTGTTGAGCATCCACGAACAAATTCCAACTCTTTTCCTTCTTGTCTTTGTGAACCTCTACAGACCAAGACTCCTGAAGCTTCTTCACAATCTCCCACTTGATGTTGTCTGGAAACTTCTCAATGAATGCCAAATCTTCCATGGATGGTCATTCTCTCTGTTTCTGCTCTTCAGTTTATTCCCAAATAGTTTGCCACCAAGAAAGCAAGTTTCTGCTGCTTCAATAGGAAGAGGAAACTGTCCACTACATAGAGCATGCATCATGATGGTAATGTGTTTCCGCCATTGTGGGATGAACTTCTTGTGGAAAGTGGCTTTGATTATGAGAAATTCCAACTCTTCAGTAGAAGAAGGAACTTTACAAACATCCATTGAATTCTTCTCTTCTTGGCCATGCCATTTCCTTCATTTTCAACCTCTTCTGGTGCTTGTTGATGGCAAGATTCCCCGGCTGCGCACCAAAAACATGGAGCCCCGAGAGGAACACCAAGGAAAGGAGAATTATCTTGCAAGAAAATCTATCTTGTAACATCAACAAGCTTGTTTATCATGTTTCATATGATCACAATGAAGAAAAGAATACCAGGCACAACAAATCTTCATGCAACATCATGTAGATCTCCCACGGATTTGATAGAATCAACCATATTCTTCAATATCTTCACAAAATCCATCAATAGAACAAAGAAAGCAAAGGAATACACCATCTTTGAATGGAAATACATCACACAATATTCATCTTCAATATCTTCATAGTCTTCTCTCTCAATCTCTCACATACAATCACTCTTTTTCAGTAAAATTGGCTATCTCTGACTCTCTCTCTCTCTCCATCAATAATACATCATATCCTCACTACAATCTCTCTAAAAATCACTCTCAATAATCCCTCTTAGGTCGTGGATACCCCTCCCAAGAGGTATGTCTGATATGAAGAGTCACCAGAGCCACTACAGTGTCTTTTCATAGCTCACTACTGTCACTTCACTCTAGTCTTCACTTGAGTCTTCAACAACTACTTCTTTCACTTCTTTCAGCTCTTTTGCACTTGTATTCACCTCTTTCCAAGGCTAGAAAACTTTCCCAAGCTACACTCTCATCCATTAGAACACATACAGAAGCATACAGAACAGTCACAGAATAGTACCAGAACAGCTACAGTACAGAACAGAACAGAGACAGAACAGAGCTCTACAGAAGACCTACAGAAGGTTACAGAAGGTCATCAAAACCACATAACTCATTCTTAAACCATTCCAAACTCTCACAAACCATTCAATAAGCTTTCACAATATCTCAATCTTCATCAATCAATACTCCATCCCTCCTTACAGAAGACAATCAGAACAAAACAGACCAAAACAGAACAAAACAGAAGGTATACAGAACCTATTAGAACATCACATAACCACTAACAAACATCATGAACTTCCAAAACACAATCAATATCATTCAAAAAACTCTCAAACCACTTCCAAACCAATCAATCATCTCATAAAATCAACCATTCAGCTCTCAAAAACAACAAAAATCAGCCAAAAAAACAAGTCATTTCAACACTCAACACTCCAGGTGGCGGGATTTGACTTGAGGTCTTCCCATAGCCGCAACGATGACATGCTTGCTTGGTGTGTGCCATGCAAGCTTGAGGAGGGCAAGATGGAGAAGAGAAGGAGGTTGGGGGTTTGAGAATGGAGGAAGCAAAGAAATCAAGATGTGAAAATAAGAAGAAGAATGAACTTTTAACCCATTTAAATCCCAAAATTGGGTTAATGCAGCTTCATACACACTGTCCATCATGTGATTGTAAATCCATAACCTTTTATCGAAATGCGACAAAATTTCACATGTACACTCGTTAGGTGGCCAAGAGCCCAAATTATTTTTTTTGGAAAAAAAATGCATGCAGATGCTAGAAAATGGCTCCAGACACCAAACTTTGGATCAGGGGTCTGTAGATGCCAGGAAAGTGGCTCTACGACCATAGCAGGTTTTATCGTTCATAACTATGATTTTTCCTTTCAAACTTCTATCACCTATTTCTGCATAGCATTTTAATTTGGAGCCTTTTCATGCTTGGCTCACTTTTTAGTTTTAACTTTCATGCTTGGTTTACTTTTTAGTTTTAACCCCGTTTACTGCCCCATCCCCCTTGTGGAAAAGAAAAATCCGTCCCAGGATTGGAGGTTGTGGGTCCAAGGCGTTCATGTTTATTTGTGGAGGAGCCAATCGTAGAAGTTGGGGTTATATTCTAAGTGTGCAGAGTAGTCCAGGTCACAGGGTTGGATGCCTACGTGGGTGATGTATGTGAGGACATCGGTGAGGAAATCACCGGAGTTGACCCGACTTGCGATGTGGAGCTCTTCTTCTGTCAGGATGCGATCGAGATAGGGGTGCCCTAAGATATGATCGTCCATGGTTCGACCTGGAAGAGTGGTTAACACTCGATACGAGGTGGGCGCGATGTATGTGGGATCATACTCGGCCGTCTTGATGGCTCGGCGTTGTTTGGCGTTGGTCATTATGCGGCATCCCTCAACTACCCATTTCAATCGAAGAGCATACCACTGCTTCAAGAAGGGTGATTCCGTGTTCGCCAGGTGGGACAACCTTGTTGTTTCTTGGCTAGTGAGGCTGGACGTCGTGCGTGGGTCAAATGATGGGATGAGGAGTTGCTTAATGGCTTGCTCTTTGGAGACCTCGCGAGCGAGCAGCTCAGCGGTAGAGCGAGAAGCTTGTGCAAAGGCGAATTCAAAAGTCTCCCAAGAGCAAGGCATAGTGCGCACGTCAGTTGCAAGGGGTTCTGCTAATAGTCCCAAGTCCAAGCGGTCATAGCTGAGGGCCAGTGCAACAAAGGTGGCGTCGAGCTGTTTGATGCAGTCCACGACATCATCCCCCGTGTCCTCGGCGAGGTCAGCGGCCAGCGTTAGGAATGACTTCCGTTCATAGGAAGGCTTAAGGTTGGCGGCGGGTGGTTGGGGTTTGCTGGAGCTGGAGGTTCTGTCAGTACATAGCTGCAGCGGGGGGCTTGTTTGAGTTAGCAACCTGGGCGTTGGTTGGATGGATGGGTCAGGTTTGATCTTAGGGGCTATGCTACTGCGATCAGCAGGGTTGCTGAGCTGTGGGTTGGGTTGGTTGGGTGGTGCCTCCTATGGTGATGGCCGTTGCTTGGGTCGTTGGGTGTGTGTGACACCCGTGGGTTGACTCGCAAAGGAGTCGGATGACTGGGGTGGACCCTGCGATTCGTGATCTTGAGGTGTCAGGGGGCAAGGCCTTGAGGTTGACATAGAACCTGGGCCTATGCCAGTTGGGATTTTGGGGATCCACAGCGAGGCATTCCCCTCATAGTAGCCTTGTGCACGCAAGAGGATTTTAGGGACCCATATTTGTTTAATCACGCGGCTTTTGTGATGATGGCGTCTTGGTCTCCTAGGTTTAGGTTTGTAGGTGCTCCGTGGACATGCGCGTCTGGTTCTAGGCCGGTCTCGAGGCTTCCTAGGCACCCATTGCAAGCGAGTCTGTTGGGGTTTTGCTTTGGGTGTGGCGGGCTGCGGTGCGTGGGGATCTGGGTGTAGTAGATATGCACAGCCCTCTTCCTTAGTCCTAGGTGCGGCTATTTCTATCGGTAGCCCCGTGAGCAGTGCTGGGGTTACGAGGCCCTTGCTGAAAGTCGTGACAATAGACACACTCTCGATTGTTAGGTGGATGCGTTGCGACTCATAATCAACATTGCAACGGGTCTGCTTTTTAAAAGTTCGCCCGAGCAATGACTCTATGCTTGCATTCCTGGCATCGGGTAGGACATAAAACAGCATGGGAATAGTTTCAGTCTCGATAGAAACGGCAACTCTGCATGTGCCGAGGATCGGGTAGGATTGGGCCCCGTATGGGTTTAATCTGGCTGTTGTGGGATGAAGCATTGGTGCGCCAAGTTGGGTCCAATGCTCATGCGTCAAAATGTTAAAATCCGCCCCCTCGTTAATCAGGGCGTTGAAGGAGCATGTCTGCTTGGCCGAGACCGTGATGCGGAGGTAGGCGGGTTCTACAGGCTCCTCCTCATTCTTGCAGATTTTCGTAAGTGTGGCTACTCGTATTTTAACGGGTGTTTCCACCATTGGTTGTTCATGCAGCGGGTGAGTGGGCGGATAGTACTTCTTGATTCGACTGCCGTTGAAGAAGCCCATTCCCTCACCATCCAGTGTTTCCAGCTCGACATTACCAGTTCGACTGATTGTGCGGACCTTAAAGGGTCCGAGACCTCTGAATTTCATCTTTTGTTTGTGTCCTTTAACTGAGTAGAGGAGCACTAGGTCAATCGGCTCAAACTCTCGTTGCTTGACGTGTTTGTCAAACCAGCTTTTGCGTTTGGCTTTCTCACAGATAAGCGCATGGGTGGCTAGGAGGCGAACCTCTGATAGACGTTCTAGCTCGACCAAGCGTTGCATCCATGCCTCCCTCCCTTCCCATTGTTCTTGGAGTGCTATTCACAGGCTAGGGACGAAGAATTCTAATGGGAGAATAGCTTCAGTCCCATAGGTTAGCCTAAAAGGCGTTTGTCCGACGGCCGTCTTATAAGCTGTTCGGTAGGCCCACAGGACTGCCATCAACTTGTTATCCCAGTCACTTCGTGAGGCTAAGACTACTTTGGTTAGGACAGTGATGAGAATTTTGTTGGTTGATTCAGCCTGGCCATTAGCCTGAGGGTAGTATGGCGAGGATTTGTGATGGATGATGAGGAAGGTGGATAGGAGGTGGGCTATCACTTCGTTGATGAAGTGTGTTCCCTGGTCGCTAACCAATTCGATGGGGCAACCAAAATGCGAGATTACTTGCTTCCATAAAAACTTGGCAGTTGTCCTAGCGTTGTTTTTCCACGTGGCCCTCGCCTCCACCCATTTGGTGAGGTAATTCGTGGCCACCATGATGTATCTAGCCTGTGAATATTGTGCCGCGGGGCTGATGGGTCCTATGAAGTCAATTCCCCATTTTTCGAAAGGTTGGCAAGCGATAACCGGGGTTAACTCCATCTGATCTTTACGGACCGGGACCCTTGTCCGTTGGCACTCATCGCAATGTTTGACAAATTCTGAGGCGTCGCGGAAGAGTGTGGGCCACCATAGCTGGGACTGCAACACCTTTCGTGCTGTAGTGTCCCCGCTAAAGTGTCCTCCTGCAATACCGTTGTGCGCTTCTGAGAGCACATCGTGCATCTCATGCTCACATACGCATCTACGTAGCAGACCGTCTTGCCCCAGCCTATAGAGCTGGCCTGCAATCAATTGATAGGGCTGGATTTTCAGGATTAAGCGCCGAAGCCATGCCCGTTCTATTGGTCGTTCGAGCAGCCCATGCTGGAGCACTTGGACTATGTCGTCTGTCCAGTATGGTGTCAGATCGGCCCTGAATAGGTCTTTTTCGCTGGATACGTGGAATAAGTGGCTGTCTGGTAACTCGTCCACGATGCCTTCTCCAACAGCTTCTCCTGTGGGTATACGGGACAGATGGTCAGCCATGTAGTGTTGTTTTCCCTTCTGTACCACCACTGAGAAGTCGAACTCCAGGAGCAGGAGAAGCCATCGGGCTATACGTCCTGTAGCGCAAGGTTTGTTGACTAGATAGAGCAGGGCTTGATGGTCTACAAAGAAGGTGAAGGGGGTGGCTAGTAGGTAATGCCGGAACTTCTTCACGGTGAATACCATGGCTAATCCCTCCCTTTCCGTTGTCGAATAATTCATCTCTGTCTCAGTGAGCTGCCTGCAAGCAAAACTCACTGGGTAATCTAAGTTATGCTCACCAGGTTGGCACAGCACTGCCCCCACGGCAAACTTAGAGGCGTCGATGTGTACATGAAAAGTCATAGTCCAGTTTGGGGATCGTAGGATAGGTGCCGTTGTTAGGGCTTTTTTCAATTCCTTGTAGTCTCGTTGGCATGCTTCAGTCCACTCGAAGACAATTAGCAGTTTGTACAATGGCCTAGCGATCAACGCGTAGTTCAGTACAAACCACCGATAGTATCCTGTGTGACCTAAGAAGCATTGAACTCCCCTGTAATTACTTGGGGGTGGAAGGTCCACAATGACCTTGACCTTTGAGAAGTCCGTGGAAATGCCGTTCTTGGACACCACGTGTCCCAAGGTGCATCCGTGCTTTACCCAAAACTGACATTTCAGGGGGTTGAGGGAGAGACGGTATAAACGACACCGTTCAAAGACCACGCGGAGTTTTTCGAGATGTTGGTTCCAGGCCAAATGGACACACAGGTCATCGACGAAGACCTCTAACTCCTTGCGAAGCATGTCCTTGAATATGGTGCACATGAGTCGTTGAAAGGTGGCGGGGGCATTGGTTAGCCCGAATGGCATGACTACGTATGCAAAGATGCCCCACTCAGTGGCGAAGGCGGTCTTGTGCCTATCCGCAGGGTGCACTTGCACCTGATTGTACCCCGAGAAGCCATCTAGAAAACTGTAGGCTTCCTTACCTGCCACCCTCTCAAGCATGTGCTCGGTGTACGGTAAGGGGTAGTTGTCTCTCTTTGTCGTGGCGTTTACTTTCTTGTAATTGACGCACACTCGAATCTTGCCGTTTTTCTTCATCACAATGACTATGGGTGACACCCAGTCCGTGTGCTCAATTTCATAAATGAATCCGGCTCTCATCAACTTGTCAATTTCCTCCTTGACAGCATGGGCGTGCTTTGGATTCATGGGGTATGGTCGCTGCTTAACTGGCGTTGCATCCGTTGTCATGGGTATGTTGTGAGTCACAACACTCGGATCTACCCCTCGTAGCTCATCTAAAGACCAAGCAAATACATCCCGGTACTCCTGCAAAAGAGTGATAAGGCTGGATCCTTCTTCAGTGGTCAAGTCCTCGGCAATGAACACTGGTCGGGGTGCTTCTCCTTCCAGGGCTAGGTTTACCTCCTTGACCTTGGCTGGCCCTTCGATTGGTTCGCGGGTTTGCCCTTGGCGCTTGGCACTTAGCAGAACCACCACCCTGTCCCCTCTTTTGAATTTTGAAAAGCGCTTAGTGAGGTCTTGTAGCTTCCTTTGTTCCTCTGATCGCGCATTGTTGGGACGCTTAGCTTCATTCTGCCGTAACCGTCTGCACCTTAGGTGGATGGGTAAGTCTCCCTTGGTGCGCCTGGTCATGGGTGGCCTAGGGATTTCTGGGTCATCATCTGAAGTAACTTCAGATTCAAAGTTGAATTTCCCATTTTCACTAGAGGAGGTGGTCTTCCCTGCGGCCGCAGTTCGGATGGCGACTCGGTTCTAAGCATTGCTGCCGTTCCTGGTTGGGTCAGGCTGGCTTGCTTAAAATTCACAGCTCCCATCTGTTCCAACCAAGCACGATCGCATTTCGCACACATGACTCCTTGGTCCATTCCAAGGGCCGGTCTCGGCTGCAGTTTAGCATCTGCTCGGATTTGCTCAATTCTTGCCCTTCGGTGTCATATTCTACGGTATCTATCTCACCCTCACTTCCTTCATCGAAGGGTTGGCAATCTTTGTATTCGTCACCGGAATCTGCCTCGCTAGACTGCTCATCATCCCCCAAGGCCTGCTCTGCCTCATCTTGTTGGTCGAAGACCAACGCCCAGTTGTATTTGAGGTTCAGTTCGTGTACCCTGGTCCACTTCCACTCGTGTTCTTCCAAGAGGTCTTGGAGCGGCTTGAGATTGGCGGCTGCATTGCGTGCCAATCGGTCCGTTAGGTGCCCCAGTATTCCCTGGAGTTCTCTCCTGTTGGTTGGCACTTGGGAAGCGACAGGCTTAGGCCCGTCATGGAGGCTTGCTGCCATCATGTAGACAGGTATAGGCAGTGTTTCTCTTGGCTTGCCAACTGTTTTGACAGCCTGCTTGTACGCCTCATGATTTGAGAACGGCAAGTCGAGTGTAGCGAGAACGTGCATCCAATCCCGCTCATCCTCTGGGCAAGGGATATACTTCGTTAAGGACCCATAGGGTTCCTTGTTCTGGGTGTTTCCCTTGAGTAGAGTAGAGATGGCATCCAGGTCGACTGGCGAGGTCTTCCAAGTGTCCATCTCTATTCTCACAGCATTAGTTCGGTTGCCCAGGAAGATCAGGCTGTTACCCCAGTCTTCGATAACTCTAGCATTGCGCATCCAGGGTCGACCCAATAAGATATCATAGTCCACTCCCTTCATGACGATAAAGTCGACAGAGAACTGGACTCCTGCAATCTTCACTGGCCAATTCTTCAAGACCCCGAATGGTTTCACTCGCATACCATTTGCTAGCGTGACGTTAAACTGAGCAGCTTCGACAGGCGAGTTTCCCCACTTCTGTAACACTGCCTGGTTAAGCACACTAACCCCAGCTCCTGTATCTACAATCCCCTTTCTCGTTGCGTCTCCCAGGGCTAGGACTGGCAGGACTGCGTGCATTTCCGAGCCCTCCCAGAAGGCGTTGATGTGCAAGGATTTAGGGCCTGAGTGTAGCGTCAAACTTGGTAAGTGCGTTTCTGCATCCTGGTCTTGAGCATCTGCCGGAGCTTGCTCGTGTGGTCTCTCGACCCAATGTTTGAGGTCCTGCCATAGGGTAGAGTGCTGCCTGAGCAGCTCTCCCAGACCAACCATTATAGGGGTGGTCACTAGTGTGGTTAGGAGATTGCTAAACACTCGTCCTTCCCTTCGTTCAGACTGTTCGGGCCAATGGCCACGGCTGTCCTGCGGGTCTGTTATGTCTAGGCTTGGCTTTGACGGCACTGCCTGTGGCGTAGCAGCCTCAGTAGACTTAGGTTGGGGTAGTGATAGCGGCGCACTCATGCTAGAGAGATCATCAATCTCATCCTCTGTGATGGGTTCGACATCCTTGAGGTGCTGTTGAGCCTTTCTCACCCATTCCTTCACCTTTTCTATGGCTTCCAATTGCCGCTTGGGGTGTGGGTATTCCCCTACCTTAGCGCTTCCCTTTTGGGCAGTTTTAGGGGCTGAAGTCTCTGCCTTTGCGTCTAAGACTTTCTTTTCGTGGGGTAAGGTCGTAATGCTGTCGGTTTTTAGTGCGACCTTAGCCTCTGATCTCTTCTTTTTCCGCCTACGACTCTTCTTTCCTATTGAGGTCGCGTCGAGATTGCTAGGTCCTGGCAGAGAGACGCCGGCCTGCTTCATTTGTGCTCGGGTCATCACTCATAGGGGGATAGGTGTGGCCTCCCCATCGAGGTTTTCAACACCAAACAGTCCCAGCGGGACGGATGGCAAATTAGCTCAACCAGAAGGCGGCTTCCGTTTTGGGCAGTCTATGAAAAGATGAGTGATTCCGCACTCCACACACCTTTGGTCAGCTTTGTCTCTACTTTGCTGCTCTCTTTTTGGGCATCGTGATGAGACGTGACCGGGATGTCCACACGTCCAACAAGTGACCGGATCCTGTGGCTGCCCTCCCAGGCCTCTACCCTGTCCTCGTCCTAATGCCATCACCGGCACCGGTCGGTAATCCATGAGGATTGGATTGCCCTCGTCGTCATGCGAGACGTAAGGGTATATGTAGGTTTCTTTGTCACTGGGCTCCTCTACGTAGTGCACAGGAGCATCACTCGGTGGGTGGGTCACATAGGGACCAGGTGGTCTAGGAATACCGGTAGGATTTATGTCCAGCCTAGGGACCGCTGGCTTCATGTCGTTAGGTGCTGGTAGGGCTAGAGGGGCTCCCCTTCCGAAGAATGACTGTGGCCTGTTAGCCGGGTAGAGCTGGCCGTAGGGTTGCGTGTATGGTAGTCTTCGCGGTAGTCTACAGTGTGCGGCATCGTGGCCGAACCTTCCACAGTTAGCCCAGGGTCTTGACTTAGGGTCCTGACATTCTGCTGGCACGTGGTTTTCTCCATAGTACATGCACTGGACGTGCGGACGTGTAGGTCGCCTAAACATGTCTTGTATTTTGGCCAGTCCCGTCTTGACCTCGGCCAAGCCGTGGTCCATCTCGGCGGCCTTCCCCTTATCTTGGGACGATGCGTTAGATCGCTCGCTAGAGGTTGGCGTTCGTTCTAAACTCCGTGGGTTGATTTCTTTTGGGTTTGAGCACCTGGAGCTCCGCTCTTTCAGCTAGTCATCAACCCTAATGGCTTCCTCAAAAACCCTAGCCACCACGTCCCATTGCAAGCTCGAGTTGCCTACTAGTGCCTTGTACAATTGTTCATCCCGAATCCCGCTGATGAATACGGTTGACACTGCCCTGTCAGTCGGTCTTTCGCCTAAGGGGATTCTCTTAAGGAGGCTTCTCACGTGGGTCACATAGTCGCGGATGCCCTCCCTCTCCTTCTGCTTGACGTTCATCAGGCGCACTAGCAGGTTGTCAGAGTATCCGGGTTCGGCAAACCTCTTGACAAAAAGGTCCTTGAGGTTATTGAAGTTGGCTCGTTCTATAGCATCTAGGCTCGTATACCACGTCCTACCCTTATCGCTTAAGCAGAGTCCGAATGCTTGCGAACGTTGGGCCTAGTCATTGAGGCCATTGGCTTCGCAGACCTACTCAAACTGCTCAACAAAGCTGTACGGGTCGTCCGGTGGCTGGTACTTGTCGAGTTGCTTGGCGATAATAGATATTTTGGCTTGGCTCTTTGAGCCCTGGTTTGCCCCTAGTCCTGCAAGTAGCGAGGTTGCTAGCGCAGTGGCATTCTGTTCCACCGCGGTGTTATCGAGCAGCCGTTTCATGAGGAGCTCGCCCAGCGTCAGGTCTTCCTCGAGTGCTCTTTCCTGGTCTGTCCGGTTTCAGCCAGCCAAGTTCAGCACTCGCTGCACCTCATGTAGCTCCATGCTTTGCCTTAGGCTCCTGGCTTGTTGGTCCCTATTTTATTCGGCTATGCCCTGCAATGCCTTGCGGGCTAGCCTCCTCTCCTCCTCTAGGTCCGCAATGATTGCCTCTGCCGTCCTGCCACGGTGTTCGTACCTGGCATGCGCATCGTAACTGCTCACCATTTGTTGTATGGCTTCTGGAAATGCGCTAACATCTAGCTCCCCTGTAAACCGATGATCTAAGCCTCCCTCTGTCATGGTGGGATTCTTGCGCCTGGTTGTAAGTCAGATCCTTGTCGTTGTTGCTCCTTGCTTGATCCTACCTTGCGCTCCGCACGTTTGCTTACACCTTGGGTCTTCTCCTAGTGGTGGGTTTTTTGGGCGATTTATCTGAGTGAGTTCTTTTTAATTTTTGAATGCAGTGCTCAACTTATGGTCACTTGTGACTGTGTTGTTCCTCGTGCACTTGTGCTCAATCAGGCTTTCGGCTTTCCTAAGTGTTCTTCAAGTGTGGAAATTCAATCAGAGTGCTGTGAGTGATTCCCCGGCGTCTTACTCACTCTTGCTCGTTTTGGGCCTAACAGGCTTTGCTACTCTAGTCCTGGCTGCTCTACGGGTCCCAGGGTCCTATGCTGCTTCCTGTCGCTCACGTGGGGGTGGGTTGCTGGAGGAGTGCCCCAGTGTGTCCCTGGATGGGTCAGGTTTTGTTTTGGTTTGACTCTGGGAATCGGACGTCCGATTTACCAGCGGTCCGATTTACTAGTGGTCCGATTGTGGGGATCGGACCAGGTATGTCAGGGCGGAGTGGGAGTCTTAAGGTCCGCGTGTCCGATTCTCAAGAATCGGATGGGCAGGTATTTGAGGAATCGGTCCGATTCTAGGCAGGTTCGATTCTAGGCGGTCCGATTCTAGGCGGTCCGATTCTAGGTGGTTCGATCGGACCGGGTGATCCGATTCCTAGTGGTCCGATTATGGATGGGTCCGATTCTGGGAATCGGACCGGACAGGTGGTCCGACTGGTGACGTGTATTACTTCGTCCGATCGGACAGGGTGGGTCCGAGTCAGAGCGTCCGAGTGGTTCGAGTGTTTGAGTCGGACAAGTTGGTCCGAGTGTCCAATTCTAAAAATCGGACGGTTGGTCCGAGTGCCACGTGGCACGTCCGATCGGACTAGTTGGTCCGAGCCTAGTGATTGGATGGGTCGTTCCGATCGGACGGTTGTCCGAGTGTCTGATTCTAGGAATCGGACACTGGGTCGGACTTCCGATTCCGCCGGTCCGATGAGTTGCGCACACAGATCTGCTCAATTTTCACTAGGTGTTTTATCCTATTGGTCGTGCGATTAACCAGCGCGACGGAGTTGAAGAGGGGCAGAGGAGATCGATTACCTGGGAGTCGCCGAATGCGATGTCCTCCTAGCTCTGGTCGATCGGACGGCTGCCCAGCTCGCTTACTCTCTCACTCTCTATCTCTCTCGCTCTCCGTTGGTTGGAAATGGGGTCCTCTTGCCTTCCCAGAGTTTATACCTTGCTAGTTCTGCCCTACACACTACAGATTCCTTCCCTGGCGTTTCCTATGCCGTTACCTTTGCATTTACTCCATTTTTTCCTTTCGTTTCCTGTGGTTTTCCCCCTGTTTCACAGCAACATCCCTTTGCCTCTTCGTGTGTGATTTCCTACTGCTAATCTATCCTAAACACATCCTGAATCGAAAGCAAAACACTGAACTAATTTCTCCATGTTTTCCAGTCATTAATAACCAGATTGTTCTAGAATACTTACCTGTTCTGAAGATCAAAAACACCCGACTTCCTACCTATCTCAAGCTTCGTTTCATGGTGAATACCCTACTTCGATGCTCGATATGAGGTGCGCGAGTGCTCGAGCTTGAATCCGTCGGTCCAGGCAACGGAACCAAAATGTGGGAGCTTTCGCTCAACCACCAAAACCCACGGACCGCTTATTGTTTCAAGCGTTCCAAGCGAGCTCTCATGGCTATCTCTCACCTAGCCGACGCGCCGTCGATCTTACGAATGCAGTGAACTTACCTTGATGCTCGATCGAGTACCCTCCTCTCTCTCTCACTCCGGTAGCTCCACGATTCTCGATGCCAACTCAAGCACCCTCAAGCCTCCTCCATCTCCAAGCTCCATCCTCCATAGCAGCGCGCGCAAGAGAAGAGAAGAGAAGTTGGGGAGAGGAGATGGTGAAGAGCTTCACCCTCTTGATCCCTCACTCTCACACACACTCACTCCCTCACACTCTCACACTCCCTCTCTCAAGAGCATACACAAGCAAGAAGGAGAGAATAAGAGAGGAAGAAGAAGACTAGTTTTGCCACACCAAAGAATGAGCTCTTCATTCACTTTTCAACTTTATATACAAAACCCTACTTCCCTTTTGGGTGGTCATCCCCTTTTTCCCTTTTTTACATGGCCGGTCATAGCCTAGGCCCTGTTTTCCATTGTCCTTTTATCTTCCTTGTTTCCTTTTCACTAGCCTTCTATATTTACAAATTGCACGGGTGAGAGCCTGGCACTCTTTTACAAGATTTTAGGGTGTGCTTTTTATGTGCCTTTCCCTTTTCGTGTTTGCCTTGGCCTTTTAAGGTTGTCCTTGCGCTTTTGGCCTTTTCTCCTTTTTTTCCTTCCATCGGGCTACCTTTTTTCCGCCTTTGCCCTGCGTCTTTTCCACTTTCTTTCGCTCTCTTCGTGTTGGGGTTAACAAGTACATTTTGAGGTCTTCCTCGTTCATGATGAAATCATGGAGTTGGCTACTAGTTTTTGCTTGTTTGAATCCACATCTTGCAGGCCTAGCCTTTTGGCATCTTTCGTTTGAAGGTTTAATCTACCCATTGACTCGACTTTCATTATGTATTTCAACATGTAAAATAAGGTGGTTGAGTTTGTTACTCATCGAGTGTTCATGTGGGTGCCCCACAAGACTAGTAATATTGGATGGTATGGCACAACATTACAGTGTTCATCTTTGAGATAGTAGTGGATGTACTACTGTGTTTTTGGGTCTACTATTAGTTCTGGATCATTTTTTTGCAGCAAATGGAAATTTGTACTCGCATTTTCCATACAAATACTAGTTATATAGCAAGCACGATGACACATATGAAGTTGTTTTGCCAAGACAAGGGCTCTTAGTTTTTGTGTCAAACTGCATCGATCATCATTTGACAGAATATATACACTAATCTTGTTTGTTGTACTATTAGTGTTTGCCTTGTATAACCATAGAATGACATGTGCAAGCAATGAGCTACTGTGTTGAGTCTCATAAACTAATAACATGATGTTGCATGTGTCCTAGAGATAAGTAGCCTTTCTAATGATGTATTGATTGAAAAGTAGGTGAAATATGGGATGAAATAGGATAGTGTACTTAATCGGGCAATCTTTCCATGAGAACTCTTGATTGAATTGTTTTGTAATGGCTTCCAATGTGTCGATTTCAACCCACCTTGTACTCATCATGGAGCCCCAAGAGGAACACCAAGGAAAAGGGAATTCTCTTGCAAGAAAATCTATCTTGTAACATCAACAAGATTTTATTTCATTCTTTTGATCTCATCAAAACAAAGAAAACAAAAAATCTTCACACAGCATCATAGTAGATATCTCCCAAGGATTTGATAAAATCAACTATAATCTTCAACATCTTCATAGAATTCATCAATAGAACAAAGAACACAAAAGAATACACCATCTTTGAATGGAAATCAATCACATAATATTCATCTTCAATGTCTTCATAGTTCTCTCTCTCAATCTCTCATATACAGTTACACTGTTTTGATAAAATTGATTATCTCTGGCTCTCTCTCTCTCTCTCTCTCTCTCTCTCTCTCTCTCTATCAATAGTACATCATATCTTCACTACAATACTCTCATAATAACTCTGAATAATCCTTCTTAGATTGTGGATGCACCTCCCAAGAGGTATGTCTGATATGAAGAGTCACCAGAGCCACTACAGTGTCTTTTCACAGCTCACTACTATCATTGTCACTCAGTCTTTGAGAGCGGAATTTTGGTGCCGGAAAGTGCTTAAAAATAGCTAAAAATTATGAATATCAAGGGAAAAATATTCAACGTCAAAGGCGGCGGCTCGACCTAGGACGATTTTAAGCACCAAAGTGCTTTAAAGGTGTCCGAGCGACACTTGTTGATTTTTCATAATTTTTCAGACAGTCATGCGGGTTGACACGAGCTATTGGCCAATGCATGATGCCAAGCTGGACGCCCAGGATTTTTCAGAGTTCAATTCCGAGTCCGGACGGGGAAATGGCCAAGAAGTTGGGCAAGATTTGAAGAGGTGGACATTGGAGTGGTCAAAGTGGGCATGACCTTTGGGAGCCCAAGAAATTTTATGCCACATGAAAAGTTAGATGAAGAAATCGTGGAGAGAGAGAGGAGAGAAGGCGCCTGCAACACGTCCGAAAAATGCGCCATCATGAGGGGAGATCAAGCATGCAGACTGCAAACAACCTACCCAACAGACATTGGCCCTTGCTTCCCTCCTAAATGCTGACTCTATCGCCGTCCTTCGCTCCTCAATTGATGGCCTGAATGCTGAGATAGAAATCTAGTCTTTCTCTCTCCTTCCTCTCTCTCTTCTAAGGGGGAATTCATGTGTGAAGAGAAAGGAAGAAGAAAGAATGATGGAGGCTTGTCCGGCATTGATCGGATTGCTCCACGGGCTGGAAATGGTGACTTGTGATCGTCATGAGCATGAAGTGCTGCTGATTTTCAGATTTACAGCCATGGACATGAAACCCGAAACACACAAATAAGTGGTAATTCAATTTTTTCAAAGGAAATTTGGGATTTCATGGCTTTTGATTGATAAAATGTTGTTCATGTGGGCTAAAAATTGTTTATGTTGCTGTTTTCCATGAGTACTTGTTGATCATAATCAGAAAATCAGAAAAACATGCATCTTGTGACTCAAAATAATACACTAAAACACATAAAATATGGAAAATCAAGGGAAAATGATGTTTTTGGGCATAAAAATGGAAGAATGAATAGGAACACCAACTAAATTTTCATTTTTGTTGCAAGAAGGAACTAAGGGCCACAGCCATAACCTATTTTGAATTTTTAGTAATAAAATAATGCAGAAAATAAGGAAAAATACAAGGAAAATAGATGAAAATCATTAAAAATAGGGAAAAAATACATTTTGGGTGGGAAAAATTAATGAAAATTAAGAACAATGTTTGTGAATGTTTGTGGGGACTGAAGCATGAGGATTTGCCTTAGTTCAACCCCACCTTCTTGTTCTGGTGTGTTTTTCCCGCTCTTTACACATAAAATGATGGCAAAATGCCTTATAAATCTATACAACAATGCAACATTTGATCAATGGGAGGGTAGAGTGGTTAAAATGTGTCTCAATGTGGAGTAAAATGATGAAAAGATTGCTGGTTTTTGTGTGCATGCCATATAGGTTGATGAATAATTATAGAATAAGGGCCTAGTAGCACGAGGGTTTCCTCGGTGCTAGGTTCGCGCAATGCCGCATAAGAACGGTAGTTGAAAATCATTGAAAAGATGTTTTCCACATATGCACAATATTGATTTCACAATTGTTTGAGCACTTAGCATCCACAATATGCATAAATCATGGAAATATTTAAAGGTATCAGAAATCTTGGATGCACAGCAATTGCTTTCATTAGGACCTTGACCCACGTTGAGTGAGAGACAGGACACCCTAAGCCATAGGCTAGTCATGGGGTCTAGGGGAAAGAGAAGTAAGGACAACGGTACATTCCTGTATACGATTAAATGGTACCTTGAGTGGATTTTGTGCGAAATGTTTATATGTTGAGCGACGCATCGAGGGGCCAATCCCCAAGGTGTAGGAGAGTCACAGAGGGGTGGCGGCACTCAGCCGTTGGAGGACCCCCTATGTCTGTGCTTCGTGCCATTAGGCAATGTGTAAGGGACTTCCTCTGAGGAGTAGTGGGTGGGAGAAGAGTGGACTACAAACGACGTAATACAAATGCAAGACATTTAGGAAGGCAATGTATGTGTCATCGACGCTCCTGGCTGCGAGGCCGTGGGGTTGTTGAGCGCGTGAGATAGAAGTCCGGCTAGTGCACGAGCCAGTGCCGGCCCGTTCTAGGTTCGATCAGTGGTGCGTCTGCCAGTAGCCGCTTAAAAGTGGCGGTCCTCGAATCCTGGTTGTCTAGGGACCAACTAGCAGTTTATGCCAAAGGATACTGTGATTGATCTGTTATTTATCGATAAGCATCGTCTAGCAGAAATCCAAAAGCAAGAGAGAGACGAAAGAGCTAGGCGATGTGCTGAAATTTTTTAGGAGATATTCCCCTAGGCGTAGGGTGCTGAACCCTTACGAGGGAGTGGATCTAGTGGTCTTGGGGCCACAAGCAGTAAGTCAGGAGAAGGTGGAAGCTCTAGTGCTCCCCTTTCTTCCATTAGCCAGTCTACATCAAGGGCGGGAGGTGTAACCCCACCGTCCCTTATTCCTAGTGCAAATCCAATCCTCGTCATGGCGCAGCTTATTGAAATTCCAGCAGGAACGATGGATTTTTCGGCTCTAGGTTACCCGCTACCCATTTTTAATGGGCTAGTTGAGGAAGATGCGGAACTCCACATTAGGGAGTTTCAAAAGCTGATGTTTAACTGTCGCATCCAAGAAGAAGGGCATTTAATGATGTTCTTCAACATGACTCTCAAAGAAAGAGCCGCTATATGGTATCATGGTTTAGAAGCCGGAACCATATTGAATATTGATTCATTTTATGGAGCTTTTCGAAGGGAGTTTGCCCCTGAAAGGGGTGGGCAATATTGGTTGCGTGTACTTAACGTGACCCGCCAAGAACCACACGAGGATATTCGTGCTTATGCGAAGAAAATAAAAGAGATTTTCCGTAAGTTGGACACCTCTATTCCTATCCCCACAGCTGCCCAATTGCAATATTTCCTACATGGTTTGGACTTTAACATCCAATTGCAGTTGAGTAGTGTCCCCTTGGGGGATATAGATATTGCCATTACACGAGCACAAGAGGTGGAATCCCGACTACAAGCAGCCTATGCTTCTCGAGGCAATTTGAATATGGGTTTAGTATTGGGAAACAATGTGGCGATGGCCAATGGCAGTAGTGGCCAAGGGATAGCGATGGCTAACCCTAATGGGAGAGGGAACATGATGCAGAATGTCCCTTTATTACCAGCTCCCTCTAGCATGTCGATGCCTACGGGCAGTCAAATGGCTCCAAATGGTGGAGGCCAGGCGGTCAATTCTAACACCATGCCTGTGGCTCAACAACTAGTGCCTAATCGAATAGTTAGGCCAATGGAACGACATGGTAATGACCAAGGCTATGAGTCTAGCGCTTCTAATGTTCTTGGCGAGGTTAAGGACATGATGAAGCATTATACCGACATGATTACGGAGCAGTATCGGCAAATAGCCGTTGATGTCAACTTCCTTAAAAAACAACAAATTTGATAGGAAGTAGATACCCAGATGAGGGTGCACCTTCGAGGTTTAGCTGCAAATGGTGTGGTGGGCAGCACTATCCAAGAAATTGCCCAAATGTTAAGTGCGACATCTGTGGAAAATCCAGCCATTTAGCAACTACTTGCTGGAGTAAGATCAGTTCCCTCCAGCGAGGTAGTCGGCAACCAGGGCTTGTTAATCATCGTGCCCAAGGAAATGATTCCCAGCGAGAAGATGGGCCTAAACAAATACTTCCACGACCATGATCAGCTTCTTCTCTTTGCACCCTTGCTACTTCTTCGTCTCCTACATTTCTTGTGGAGAAGGAGACTAGAATCTACATTTGTAGTGGTGATTGAGTGAGTGATTCATAGGTAGGGAAGAGCTTTGGAGTCTCTTCCACCACCTCAGGTTTTCGGAGGTCTCTAACTGCCCCTTGGATAGTTGTGATGAGCACACCTCCAAATCCTATGCTTGAGGCCTTGCTAATGGTTTCTTCAAAACAAAAATTTTTAATAGGGTATCCAACCTTGCTGGACATGTGTACCATTGGATCACTTAATGGAGCCTTTACATTACTATGTGTTCTCTGTACACCTAATGTCTTGACCGAAGGAATACCAAGCTCATAATCTAAACTCTCTAAACCACTGGAATCTCCATCAAATTCCAAATGACTAGTAGATGCATCATTACCATCCAAAACTTTCTTCTTTCCTTTGTCTTTACCTATAACACTTATAGATCCACCTAAAGATTTGGGGCTACTCCTTAGTCTCCCAGTCCAAGGGCTAATTGTAGCTGTAGTACTAGTTGATGTTTCTGGTCCACTCTGTCATTCTTGCTTTTCTTTCTGCACATAGCTATCATGATCATTATTATCATCTAATACATCACCAATAGATGCATATCAAGTGCTCATCTCATAAAAAATAACATCCATGCTCACTTTGAACTCACCTGTGACAAGTTATAACAACGATACCCTTTTTACTCTAAATACTATCCAATAAAAATAGGTTTTTCAGCCTTTGGATCAAGCATCTTTAACAGCTCATTTGGCACATAAACATATGCAATACAACCAAACACTTTTAAGTGTCACACATCGGGCTTCTTGCCTATAAAGCATTGCTCATCCCATGAACTACAATTGTGGGAGTTCTGTTCATAATATAGACAACAGTATGAGCAACTTCAAACCAAATTTTTTTGGCATATTCTTTTCAGCCATCAATGCCCGTGCAACTTCTGCAATATGCCTATTTTTTCTTTCTACAACCCCATTTTCCTATGGGGTATACCTACCTACAAGTAAACTATCTCTTTATCCTATGAGACCTCAAGAAGCCACTAAACTCATTAGAGAGATACTCTCCCCCTCCATCTGATCTCAAGCACTTAACTTTCAAGCATGCTTCCATTTCAATAGCTGCCCTGAAAGATTTGAAGTGCTTAAATACATCACTCTTTTTCTTCATGAAATATACCCATAGCCTCCTTGAATAATCATCAATTAATATGACAAAGTATTTGTTGCCACTAAGAGATAGATTTTGTGTAGGCCCCAAACATCTGTATGCACAACATCAAGTATATTTCTTCTCACACCTTTGTCATGCAAAAAGGGTTGTCTTGCTTGGTTACCAAACTGACATGCTTCACACTTTATGAAATTCTGCAACTCTAAAAGAAAAAAACCCTATAACCAATCCTTTGGATTGCATTAATTTTAATATTTGCACATTTGCATGCCCAATATGCTTATGTCATATTTCAATGTCTACAACTACCCATTTTCCTTTAGCATACATAACATCATTCATTGCAGGAATTCGAGTATCTAAAGTGAACATGCGGCCAACTCTACTTCCTTTTGTAACCAACCTGGACTTATCATTAAAGTCTTGTACAAAACAACCTTCCACATTAAATCGAACCTGCAATCCTTGCTCAATCATTTGGCCAACAAACACTAAATTATTTGTGATTGATGGCTTATGTAATACATCTGTCATACTCTTTGTCTGGCCATCATGCAAGGACAAGGGAACCTTTCCAATGTGTGAAATTGGGTGTCATGAATCATCACCCATCTACACATAACTTGGATTTTGTAAATCCTGCATCTCTCCAAACCATTCAACATGACTGGTCATATGATTAGATGTATATGAATCGACATACTATACATAATCATGTGTCCCCTTTCTTGTAACAGTATTCATCATATGCTACATAACAAACAGATGCTCATTTTTGTCTTCATTCTATCGTGAAGACGATGCATAGTTCCTTGTTGCAATTCACCATTGTAGATATCATCCTTCTTAGCATAATAATGGGCTGTAATATAACCTGTTTTACCACAACAATGGAAAAAAATAGCAAAATTTCTAGAATCTTTGTTTTGCCATCTACCTCTTCCTCTAGAGCTCCCCCTGCCTCTAAAGTTTCCACGGCCTCTTGAAACATGCATTTCACCAAATTGTTGAATTAACTTGTTTTGCTGGTTATTACTAGCACGTCCCATACCACGGCTTCTCAAAGAGAATTTTCCATGTCCCCTTCTTGAACTTGAGTAGAATGCTTGGACATGTTCACCATTTCTTTTAGATGAGTCACCCTACATATTAATCTCTTCGGTAATCACATGAGAGAGACCAACTCAACAAAATCTAGAAATGGCTTTCGTACATATACATAACTGACAAATGATTACCGAGCCTTCTCATTATTAAGGCCACCCAAAGTAGATGAAACCAAATTATCATCATCAAGCATTGCATCAATCACTGCTAAAGCATTTGCAATGCTCCTCACCTTCAAAACATATTCATTGAGATTGACATTTTTCATTTCTTCAATGTATTCAACTCTTGCTTAAGTTGAATCTTTCGGGCCTTTGTATTGATTGAAAAACATGTTCTCAAACATTGTCCAAGTTGCATGTGAAGTTTCCGCATTCCTAATATGTGTCCCAACATAGTATTATCAATGACTGTAGATAGCCAATACATTACATTTTTGTCTTTTGCATTCTATTTTTTCCACATCTTTAATGCATTTGGAGTCATAGGGATACTCAGCTCCTCCGACTCCTTTTCTTCACCTCCAAATGAACTCATAAAGGCCCTTTCCAATGAGAAAGTTCGTTGCAAGAAACTTCCATGAAGGGTAGTTGTTCTTGTCCAGCTTCTCAATGATGGGATTTCCACTGTTCTCTGCCATAATCACAAAAATGATATAGAACAACAAGCAAGTCTTTTGCAATCTTTCACAAGTGCATATCAATACACCAAGCAACCTTTTCCAATAATTGCTCAACAATACATGTAATCTGCAACCTGTTTGCAGATAAAACATATAATTTCTTCCTGCAAACACATAAAAAATTAATGATTTGAAGTATGCAACATGTGCATTCACTTTCGATCGATATAGCCGAAATCACAGTATATCTTGAAACTGTTGGCCGCAACCTTATGGCTCTAAAATAGGTTCCGAAATGATCTCAGATGCCCAAAAAAGTAACAATGAGTCCTAAAGGGTCAACCTTCAGAATATACAGTGATTTGCTCACATGCCAAATCTCACAATAATATGATATTTTCACTTTGCCCTACTTCTGGTGCCTCCATAGGCACTATGAGAGAGAGAGAGAGAGAGAGAGAGAGAGAGAGAGAGAGAGAGAGAGAGTGGAAGAGCTTCTTACTCGTTGCTTGCTTGCTTGAATCCTTGCTTCTTCTCCTTGACTTCAGCCTTCAAAACTAGCCTCTCTCAGTGGCATCGCTCTGATACCATGTTAGGAATTGTATGGTGGGGGGACTTGTTTGAGCTACTGTGCTAAACATACACTATATACATAAGAGGAAGCTCACTCAAGAACACAAGAAGAGAAATGGAGACCAAAACGTTTTCTTGCTAGTTTCTTCTTCTTTTTCACACACACAATACAATGTACATAAAGTATAGATAAGATACAACATAAAGGAAAGTGACCTACTAAGTCGAGCAATGCATAACTGACTATACTAATTGATTGGCACGATATCTATGCCAGTTGTAGGTAGGTGTAACAAACTAAATATAATAAGTGATTTTGACATCTCCTAATGATACCACTAGTAGGACCACATGCACCTTTGTGCCCTCTTAGAAAGTGTTTACCTGCAAGGACTTAGGCATTGAATTCAGTGTTAGACTCAATATCTGTGTGGCTACATCGTGGACGTGAAAATCAGCTACTCCTAGCTTGTTAGATCCCTTTACCCACTACTTTAACTCTCACCATAATGAGGAACTTTGCCTAAGCAGATCCCCCATTAGCAGAGTCATAGGGGGTTCCATATCAACGTTGTTAGTAGGCTACTAGCTGCTTGCCTTTCATTATGTTATACACTCTTTTGCCACTGCTCTTGGGTAGTCTGCCTGCTTGTGGCACCTAGGCTTTGTCTTTGTGGTGCTACATGGGGTGCAAATGCTTCTTTAGATTCCATATGCGAGTAGGAAAAACATGTGTGCTTACATTGGAGAACTCGTCGACCTTGTCTTCTAGGATGGGCTTCACATCCTTTAGGTGCTCTTGGGCCTCTCTCACCCACTCCTTGACCTTGTCAACCACTTTTAACTGGTGCCTCAAATCGAGATATTCCCCAACCTTGGCACTTCCCTTCTCTGTTGTCTTAGGAGTAGATGTTTCCACTTTTGCATCCATGACATGCTCACCCTTTGGTAGTGTAGTAGCGCTATTAGTTTTGAGCGCGATTTTTGTCTTGGCTCTTTTCCTTCTCTCCCTATGACTCCTCTTCCCTATGGAGGTTGTGTCAAGATTTCTAGGTCTAGGTAATGAGATACTAGCCCACCTCATCTACATCCTAGTCATGATATTCGGCAAGATGGGAGTGGCCTCGCCATCAAGTGTCCCAAATCCAAATAGTCCCAAAGGTACACATGGCATGATAGCTAAACTAGTGGATGATTTTTGCCTAGGGAACTTGTTGGCATACAAATGAGTGATTTTGCACTCAAGGCATCTGAAGTTAGCATTTCCTTGATTTTCTTTCTCTCGTTTAGGGCAATGAGATTATATGTGTCTTGGGTGGCCACAAGTCTCATGTGACAGGTTCTTGGTTTTGACCTCCTAGGCCTCTACCCCTTCCCCAACCTAACACCATCACCGGTACTAGTCTAGAGTCCATTAGAATGGGATTACCCTCTTCATCATAGGAGATGTAAGGGTTTATGTATGCCTCTCAATCATTTGGCTCCTCGACATAATGCACTTTGGAGCATCACTCAGTGGATGGGTCACGAAGGGTCTAGGCGGTTTAGGTATCCTTGTGGGGTTGGTGTCCACCCTAGGGATAGCTAGCCTTAAATCATTAGGTGCTAGAAGAGCTAATGGAGCTCCCCTTCCATAAGGTGGTAGTCTATTCCCTAGGTAGTAAAACTGATTGTATGGCTATGGGTATGGAAACCACCTTGGTAAAATCGACAATGCATTGCATCATGGCCAAACCTATTGCGATTGGCACAAGGTCTGGATCTAGGATCCATGCACTTGGCCAAAAGGTGGTTTCCTCTGCAATGCATGCATTGCATGCGAGGTCTTGTAGGCCTTCTCATCATCTCTTGAAGCTTAGCCAATTCTAGCTTCATGTCAGCCAACTCCTGGCTCTAATCGGCATTCTTTCCTTTTTCTTAGGTGCTCTGACTCGATCTCTTGCTAGCAATCGTGGCCCTCTCTGAGGTTCTAGAGGTTGCACTATCTTGGCTTGTGGTCATTGAGCTTCTTGCTTTGAGTAGGTCATTCACTCATCTGGCTTCTTCAAAGACCATAGCTAGCATGTCCCTATGCTGCAGGTTCAAGTTGGTCACCAAGGCCTTGTAAATCTCTTCACTCCCAATTCCACTTATGAACACAATGGAGACCGTTCATTCGCTAGGCGGCTCTATGGTGGCTGGGATTCTCTTAAAGAGACTACTCATGTGGGTAATGTAGTCTTGGATATCCTCTTTGTCCTTTTGACAAACATTCATCATTTGAACAATAAGGTTATTTGCGTACCCTGCCTTGGAGAATCTCTTGATGAAGAGACTCTTGAGATTGTTGAAATTATTCTGTTAAGAATTGTTTAGACTAGAGTACCATGTTTGTCCTTTATCCCCAAGGAAAAGACCAAAAGCTTATGTGCGTTGAACAAGGTCTATTAGGCTGTTCGCCTCGCATACTTGCTCAAACTGCTCTATGAAACTATATGGGTCGTTATCGTGTTGAGTTGCTTGGCAAGTATGGGTATCTTCATTTTGCTTTTTGAATTCAAAGTAATACCTAGTCCTATTAGCAACGAAGTTGCTAGGGCTGCTCCACTCTGCTCTACAATAGCTATGTTATTTATGAGTCACTCAGTCTTTGCTCTTCCTCAAAGTCTGCTATGATGTCCTCAGCTGGTCTACCATGGTGCTCCATTTTGATCTACAAATCTTATCAATTTATCATTTGTTGGGTGTCGACTAGGAAGTCTCCTAAGGCAAGCCCACTGTTTTGGGGATTAGTGCTGGATCCTAACATTTCATCGGACTCTTGGGCTACTAGAGTGTCAATCAAGCTGATCAACTCGGTGATAAGATTGAGTCCCTAATCATGTTAGCTCCTTTTGCTCTCCAAAAGGCTTGCTCTAAGGCTTAGTATCCTCGGTCATGTGTTCAAGATCTCAGGGTCTTCTCCTATTAGTGGCTTTGTTCATTTTTGCTTATCTTGCGTATATGTTCCTTGTTATTTTAGATAGTTCTCAATTTTAAGTACACTCAGGTACTCATGGGGTGCTACCTTTTGCGCACGATGTGAAATCAGGCTTTTAGCTTTCTAGCTAAGCTTCAAATGATTATTTATGCAGTTTTCAGTGTGTGACGATGATGAAAACAATGTAGTATAACACACACTTTTCTAGTCCGCTCTTGCAGGTGGTGGTTGCTCTAACAGCTTCGTTTTGGTCCTTTTGAGACACTTCGGATGGGTGGTCTGAGAGGTTGTGTTTGCTTTCTAGGCCGCTAAGTCACGACTTTTGGAGTGTGGAGGCTCTACAAGACTTTCGAGGTGTCTGGAGGCCTATGGGCGTGTTGCTCAGCTCCAGGTTTGTGGGCTGGTCTAGGGTATGTTGGTTTTGCCAACTCCCAAGTTTTGTTTTTGGTATTCGAGTTTTAGTCATTCGATTCCTAGAATTGGAATCTTTGATTCTGGCTCTGTTTGAGTGGTCAACTCAAATGATCCAAGTCTAAGTGCTTGATTTTTGGGTGTTCGAGTGCTTGGGATCCTAGTCAGGCTGCATATTCGAGTCAAATGGTCAAATTAGGGTGGTCTGAGTCAAAAGACTTGGACGGATGAGTGTGTCTAAGTGGACAAGTGGTCCGAGTGTCCAAGTTTGGTGACTTGGAAAAATAAGGATGTTTGAATGGATGAAGGTCCGATTAGGGTAATCAAACCTTGTAGTGCGTGTTCGATTGTGACGATGGGTTACACAACGATGAATAATCTTAAAAAATCCTACACACGCCTTGCAAATGATTAGAACTAAGGTGTTGGAACTTATCAACAAGCATCAAACAACATCCAAAACATACCTGGAGGGCCAAAACATACTGGGATGAAGATCACCAAGCAAAATCTCCCCTCTTACCTGTGATGAGAAAATGAGCTCTCCCACATGTTCTTGGCCTATGAAAGCCCTTCTCTAATTAGTTTTGATCCTCCCCCTTTCTTCCTTTTGATGAATTACACATCAAAGCTCTTTTTCTCTCCCTTTTTTCCTATTTGATCTGTTTACAACAATAGAAATGCTATTGTGTATAACCTTCTTTTTCTTGTTTTTTCTTGATCCTAATGCATTCAAATCACAAACAAATGCATACACTAATCCAAACTAATCATCTAGATCCAAAAAATAAAAAAACTTACTTGCTAAGGAGATTGAATACCTCTTCAGACTCTCTTCCTACCTATCTACCTCAAGAATTGGTTCGGGAAAAATCCTACTTCAATGCTCGATTTGAAGTGCGCAAGCACTTAAAGCTTGAATCCATAGTTCCAACAATAGAACCAAAATGTGGGAGCTCACGCTTGACTGCCAAGACCCACGGACCACTTATTGTTTCATTCATTTCAAGCCAAGTGTAATGGCTACCTCTCACATAGCTGTACATGCTTGCATACCTACGAGTGTAGTGAGCTTATCTCCATACTCAATTGAGTTTCTCCTCCCTCAAGCACTCCATTAGCTCCACCATCCAAGCGCAAGCTTCGAGCAAGCTTGATACTCAAGATCCAAGCTCCAAGCTCCATGCTTCATTGTTATGTGCATGAGACAAGAGAAGAGAAGAGAAGAAGAGAGGAGAAGATGGAGAGCTTCTCCACCACCGTCCCTCACCCTTACATACTCACTCCCTCACACTCTCATACTGCCTCTCTCAAGCACAAGCACAAGCAAGCAAGAGCAAAAAGAAGAAGAAGAAGAAGAGGAGAGCTAGGTTTTTTGCCACACACAAGAATGAGCTTCTCTATTTACTTTTTTGGTTTTTATACATGCCCTAATACCTTTTGGGCACCCACCCCTTTTTTACGTGACTAGCCCTTTTAGCCTAGGTCCTCTTTTCCTATTCCCTTCTATTTACATTATGGCTTGACCCATGCCTATTTACTTGTTTTACAAATTGCACAATAGGGAGCCTAGTACTCTTTTACAAAGATTTAGGGGCGCCTTTGTATTTTAAAATGTTCCTCTTCCATTTTTGCATTGGCCTTGGGTTTTTAAGGTGGCTTTACACTTTTGGCCCTTTTCCCTCTTATTTTTGCTGTTGGGCCACTTTTTTCCACTTTGCCCTATATTTTAAAATTTTCTTTTTCTTCTTTTTTTTTTTGCCTTTCTTGCATTGGGGTTAACAGTAGGTGATATGCCATGGAAACATTAGGCAAATGGCCTACAACCATAAGCTGGTGAACGACAACAACTCACAGCCCCCCTGAACAGTGCAAGTTGGTGATCGATAATAATACACAGCTACCGAATGATAGCAATGAACAATAGCCACTAAAAATCACAAATTGGTGAACGACATCAACACATAGCCACCACAGACTGATGAGGACAAGTGGTGCACGATGGTAAACAGTAGCATGAACAATAACACATAGCCACCACCATTCGACGAAGACAAGTGGTGCATGAACAATGCGTTATATGAAATTAAAAAATTTGAAAACCTATTAAAAGTAAATCTTTTAAAAGCATTAACACATAAATAGAAAAACTAGAAAAAAAGACTCAAAATATATAATTCAAGAAAAGAAAAAAGATAAATACAAATTCATGTTTAGCCACACATGTAAAAATCTTAATTTATTCTAGTCATGATGCATAAAACACATATTTTATCACTCATGGATACCATATTTACATTTCACATGTCAGAGTAGCAAGTTTTCATAGTTTGTCATATCAAATGTAATTAAGTTCCTCTTTATACCTTGCTTGGCATGTTTGTCATGTTTTATACATTCTCTCGTAGGACTTAATTTTGGTGTTGAGTTGGTGTCTTGATTTTGATCAAAATTGATAACTAAGAGAGAGTGTTGTATGAAATGTGATAGCTTATGGTTTTGTATTCTTTTCACGTTTGTTTTTGCATTTTATATATTGATGTAGACATTATGGATTGTTGAGTATATTTTTGGGATTTTTTTTTTGTAGTTGGTGAATATAGCTGTAGCTAGAACAAAAGCCACTACAAGGAAGTAGAAAGTTGATCTTAGGCAGATTGCTCAAAAAATTCATCAAGCCTTTGAGCCATTTAAGCCACCAACAAAACATAAGAGAAGATTTTCACAGGATATGAGATGTTTAAGAGAGATTAGAAAGGTGAATGCTCTCAAAATTGTAGTTCCAAACTGCCAGTCCAAACCAAAACTACCATTCCAAATACTTGTCAGGGAGATTTGTGATAAGCATAGTCTCAACAGTTTCAAGTTGACAACAAGGAGTGCTCTCAATTACATCTAGGAGCCTATAGAAGGTCTCCTAATTGAGTTTTTCCAAGATACATATATCTATATTGTCCATGTACACATATTGACACTCATGGACAAGGACATGCTCATCCTAAGAAGGTTAAGATATATAGTCTCAAATATTCTAAAGCTAGTTCCCCTCTTATAGATGTAAATACATATAATATTTTAAATGTACCATGTATGGGAGGAAGAAGGCAGACACAAGTCCTAAAATCAAGTATATTACACAATGAGAGAGATATGAGACTACATGGGAAGGAGGAAAATGCTATAAAAGAATAGGCAAAGAAATGGAGAGAGCACAAGAGGAAGAAAGGAAATGAAAAGGAAGTAAAGTAACTAGAAGCATTAGAAGATGAGCTCGTTGACGTACTTAAAGGGTTAATCTAGCATCTTCAAGGTGTATTTTTTTTAGTGTGGTGGCATAGGCAAGAGAAATGATATTGTTGCTTTGGAGTCAAAATGTATTCAGATCCTCAATGATAAGAGGAGAGAAGTAAATTACTCTATTTTTCTTACTAAATTGAGGTATAATATGTCCAAACTTATTTATTCTCAAGAATTATGTTTTTTAAGAAATAAAAATTTCCATATTTTTACTATCTTACTTTTTAAAACTAAGTGGATAATGCATGAACTCCCTTTCAATATACAATAAAAAATTGAGATTTTTGATCTTTCAATCTTCCATTTCATGAGAAGAAAAGAGCTTGATGCAAGTGAATTTGAACATTGACTTAATCAAATTGACTTTGATATTTTAGAGCTTCTTTTGATTCAATACCATGAAATATATGTGGTTGACACTACAAGATAGAGGCCACATACTGATGCTCAAAGCAATGCAAATATTCATTAAAAAATTTACCCAATCGTCTTAAAAGCATCAATATAGGTGTCTCTACAAATTCACTACTAATAGCATCACTATATCTACAATGCAAATAGCGACGTAGGTAGTGACTCTTTGCGATACAAACAGTGACGTGTACAATAAATTAGCGACGTAAATAGCAATGGTCACAAAGAAAAAAAATTTGGTGGTAGGGCAACAAGCTGCCACCCATAGCACCATGTGCTGAATAATATTCTACAAAATAATTACATATTGGATATGCAATCATCTCATCAAGATGGGTGCAAAAACTACTTAAAACCACAAGACTGATAACTCATAAAAATAGTACAAGATTGGTGATGACAACTCATAGATTTACATGGAACCATAGAGAGGAGAGCCAAAACAAACATGAAAATCTATCTTTAAATATTTCAAAGTGTGATTTTATATAAAGGATGATAAATATATCTAAGGACCAAAAAAGAAAATGATGTGTGCTCCATGAATCTAAGTATGTGCTACAAATCCTTGCAATCTAAAAGCTCATCTCGATGCAAAGGAGTGTTGAACGAAATTTGCAAAATGAACAACCACAAATTAGTCCACCATACATAATACATCACAAAAAAACTAATGACTACAAACAAGAAAGAGGATTGGCTTAGTGGGCGGTCATGCATGTACCATCTATCGATAAGTGTAGTGAGATCGTGTCTATAGTGGCAAGCTCATGCTCAACCACCAAGACCCATGGACCGCTTATTGTTCAAGCATTTCAAGAGAACACCTATGGCTATCTCTCACCTAACCAATGCACCTTCGATCCTATCGAGGTGTAGTGAGCTTACCTTGATGCCCAAATGAGGTGCCTCCTCCCTTAAGCACACCGGTAGCTCCACGATTCGAGATGCGAGCTCAAGCATCCTCAAGCCTCCACCTCTAAGCTCCATCTACTATAGCCGCATGTGAGACAAGAGAAGAGAAGAGATGATTGGAGAGCTCCACCTCCAAGCTCCATCTTCTATAGCTGCACGTGAGACAAGAGAAGAGAATAGTAGGTGGGCGGATCTACCTTTGAAATTTAAGATGATGTTGGATGGATCCCCCCCAGGAGATTGGTGGGTGGGACCTGTCTCTGAAATTGATGGTGGTGTTGGACGGATCCCCCTCTCACCCTCCAAGGTTGCGACGACGGGAGCTTAACATGGCTTTTCCTTATTCCCTTCAAGTTACCGTATCCCTTCACCTATGACCGTTTAGACTTTATCACTTGCACAAGAGGAAACTCGTCACGTCTTATAAAATGAATTACATTACGCCTCGTGCTTTCATTGCAAGAGCCTTTAGAGGTTCTCCCTCATCCTTGAGAGAGCCTTGCTAGAATATTTGGTGCTTTCCTCCATCCTTTCGAAGCATCTTATTAGAATCTTTGGTGTTTTCCTTCATCTTGGAGAGAGCAACCTTTATTCTTGATAGGACCTCCCTCATATTGGAGAGGACCTTGCCAAAGTATTCGGAGCTCCCCCACGTTTTTTTTGAGATTGCCATCTCTTGCACTGTTCTTAATGAGCTTCTTCATTCACTCTTTGATGTGGGCTTCCTTGGTCTTTCTCTGCTTCATTTCGGTTGCATGGTGACATGTTGTGCAACATTGGTCATGTAAGTCAATGACCAAGGGTTAATTGAGGGGATGATGGGGCCTTCAAAGTTGGTGGGTTGCAGTATATGTATTTATCTGAAAAGAAAGGAAGGTGTACTATCTATTGGTGTGTTTACCTTATCGTGTGGTGCATTTTGCTTGTGAACATGACCTAGTTGGTGCATTGTTATAGATGTGGTGCGTGACTTAAGGAGACAGTTTGGAACTCCTGCCCTTGAGGTGCCCTAAGCATGAAGTGGGGGATGAAAATGGGCTAAGGGGTTAGCCGGCTGACCGAAGCCACTAGGCATTTCTAACTTGAGGACCCCAAGGTGCAATGACTGTGATCTATGTGCATTTTTTTTGCCACACATTGATCTAGCCACTACACAAATATCTTTGCCAGTTTTTGAGGTAAAAAATAGTGGTGGAGGGTGGTATCCTTGTCATAAAAACCTCCCACTAAGAAGCCATGGCTTGCTGTCCCCTTTCAAGTGTTGGCCCTGTGTCTTTAGTCGGCCTTCATCTCTCTTCTCCCCTATGCTCTTGTGGCTCTGGTTCTTTGGGCCCTGCAATTTATGGTTGGATGTGTAGCCCATGCTTTAGAGCCCTGCGAGTGATCTCCGGCTTTTTCCTTAAGGAATCAACGGCCTCCTCTTCCTCAAATTGTGTGGCGTCCAAGAGAGTGCAGAGGAAGGCACATTGTTGGTCTTCCAAAGTTACATGTGCAGCTTCTGCCCTGCTCTCTGCTAACATCTTGTTGCCTTCTACAAGGGCTAGCTGGTATGCTAAGTCACTCACTTTTTCTTCGCTCCTATCCACTAATTCATCTCCTTTTTTCTTCATTTCTTCTAGGCTTTCATTGTGCCTGTAGAGCTAATGCCCTTAGCCTCCTCTCCTATTCCTCAATTTCTCTTTTCAAGTGATGTTGCTCTCTAGGCTCCGAGGCTATCCTTTGTTCCATATTTTCTATATGCTTTTGGTGCCATCGGCTTCTCTCTTCTTCTACCGCTACTAGTTGCTCTGCAGCATCTTAGATCTTTTCATTTTCCTTTTGCATATCTTTGTACAACACTAGCAGCTCATTGAAACTACATTGTAGGCTCATGAGGCTATGTGTTTCCGCCTGCAAGTTTTGCTTGCTACCTCTCGTCTTCTCCTCCCTTGGCCTCGAGCTTCTCCTTTACCTCCTTGATCTCTCTTTACATGGCTACTTGACGGGTTTTCTCTAATTGAGAGGTTGCCATCGTCTCCCTTTCGTCCTCGAGCTCAGCTACATCTATTTTCTTGTCTTTCTTTGCTCCTTCTAGCTGTGACATGAGTTCCTATGCATAGGTGTCATAGTTTGTAGACAATGGCAATGCAGTGGGACCAGTGATTGTAGATACCTCTATCTTCTGCCTTTTGGAGTCTCATCTAGATTTCACATCTGCTACCTGTCTTTTTGCTCCCATTATAGGGGTTCTTGCACTTGTACCTTGGGTTGCCTATTTGTTGACCATGAATTGCACCGAAGCCACAAGATTACTGGCATCCACCATGGTAGAGGAGTCTTGGGTGGCTGCAGAGATTGGGGTGGCAGGTAGTAGGATGGGTGGGATGGGGTTGATTAAACCCTTGCCCTTTCCCTCGATTCACTGGGGTTGGCATGCTTTTGGGTGTCTTGGAGCTAGTGCCTGGACCTTTGTGGTTGGGTGGGCTCATGGCGGCCAACTCTTCTTGTCTTGAAGGTTGCTCTGCTGAGAGGCAGATAGTAAGGGCTATGTCTTCTTCCTCTTTCTTCTTGAGCTCCACATCTTCCTCCTCGGCTCTTCTCTTTCTCTCCTCCTCAACTTTCCTGGATTCCTCTTTTATTCTCTTTATCTCATCCCTTTCTTCTTTCTTTCTTCATTCTTTCGTGTTTTTGGACTTACTTTGGGCTCTGTGTAGGTTCGGTTTCTCTTTCTTCCCTCTCTATTCTTTAGCCTTCTTTTGCGGAGTCTCTTTCTTTGATTTCTTGGCCCTTCTTTGGCTAGATTTTGCTTCTCGCTCTCCTTCTTCCTGACTCATAGTCCTTTCACTGGATTGCTCCTGTCCTTGGTGCCGCGGAGGGGACTTGTCTAGCATCTCACCGACTGCCTTGTCGTCTTGTGCTTTCTCTAGCACCTCTCTTATGATGGCTATTAAGACCCCTCTAAACCCAATTGTGGAGGCCTTTGAGAACGACGATTTCTTGGCTTTGGAGGCACAAGAATCTCCCCCCATGGGTCTTTCGCCAATGGCTAATGCTTTTACCGATGTTTCTATCATCTTCCTCACGAAGCCATTTAGGTTTACCTTGTTGAAGGACTGGGCGGCGATGCTCTCTAGCATTGGCATGTTGATTCTGTTCATCAATGTGTTATACCTTTGACTAGAGAATAGGGTGTGCACCATTTTGGCATGGATTTGGACCTCGGGATCGGGGTCAGGGATGTCAGCTAGGTTGATGCTGTCATTGGTGTGGACTATCACTTTTTCCATTTCCAACATGTCGTACACATCCCTTTTTGGATGTCTTTCCACTTTCTTGGTAGGCCCAGTGCTTTATGTACTAGCTCAGGGATCAACTTGATTTCTACTTGGCGGGAGCTTCATTCTCTAGGTGCACTGTGACAATGCCGCGGTTCCTGTTGAAGATCCAAAGGAATTCAATGTACTTCTTATGGTCGATGGCTTGGCCCACCTTCTCCATGTAGTACTGCTTCACCAGTTGCTTGATGGTGGCTGGTTCCTCCATGACTATGTTTCTAAATTCAGGATATGCCTGAATTTGAATTAATTGTAAGCCCTTGTTTCCAATGAGAGGCCGTACTAGAATGGAAGTTTGCTGCATTTCTCTTGACCTACCATTGTGGGTACTTGTGATAATGCCATAGTTCACCATTAGTGTCCTGAAGGTAATTTCTTACTAAAAGGTAAGCAAGAATTGACTATGCTTTCTTGGGAATAATAACATGCTTAAATACAAAAAGAGTGTTATTCCTTCAAGCAGTCCATTCATTCCTAAAAACTTTATGATTTTTTTCCTCAGTCATGTGTTGATTTTTATCCACTCTCTTCCGCTCTTGGACATTGATGGATGTTTTATATGTGTGTTTCATTCACCTTACATGTTTACATGTTTGATTTCCCCTTGCCCCCTCCCCTTTCAAGAATCCTTCCTAGGATTTAAGGTTTCAGAGGTCAAAGGCATTCAACGCTTGCTTATGGTGTTTTACTTTCGCATGAGCCAAGTATAGAAGTTTGGAAATTTATATTCTAGATTGGCATAGCGGTCCATGTCAAAAGGACGGTTGCCGACTTGAGTGATGTAGGTGAGAATATCTGTGAGGAAGTCACCAGAGTCGATCTTGCTAGCAATGTGTAACTCTTCCTCAGTTAGAATTCGAACTGAATATGGGTGGGTCATGATGTGCTCTTCTAGGGGTTGGTTACAAATGGTGGTCAACACCTTATAGGAGGTTGGAGCTGCATAAGTGGAATCAGCTCAGAGGTCTTAATGGCACACCGTTGCTCAACATTGGTCATGATTTGATAGCCTTCTTGTTCGCAATGGAGTTGGAGAGCATACCACTTCCTCAAGAAAGATGAGTCATTATCGGCCAGCCTACGGAGTTTGTCCAACTTTTGGCTTGTGGCAGTAACTCTGCTCTTGCTAAAGGAGGTGATCAACCATTGTTTAAGGGCTTGGTCTTGAGATATCTTGACATTAACGATCAATTCCTTTGTGATCATGGGGGCTTTTACAGTCATGAATCCGTATTCCTCCCAGGTGCATATCATGGCGTGGACATCCAATGCTAAGGATGGATCAAGCAGACCTAGGTTCAAGTGTTCATAGCTCTTAGTGAGTAGGGTAAACGTGGCATTCGAGTGCTTAATGTAGTTGATCAAGTCATCTCTTGTGTTATCAGCTAGGTCTTTAGCCAATGTGAGAATCGATCGTCGCTCATAGGATGGCTTAAGACTTGCTGGGGTTTGACTGAACTAGATAATTTGGCACCTGATGGTTGTGGCTTTAGTTTCTCTTGAGAGTGTGGTTGGGCTTCTTGTGTGATGGGCTTGGTTAGAGTGGCAGGTGCCACGCTACTAGATGCTAGTGAGGTCTTAGGGGTACTAGTAGGATTGGGTTGAGGCAGTCTGTAAGTAGCAGGCTGTGACTTTAGTCGATAGACTTGTTTAGTCTCTGCCAGCTTATGCATTTGAGGCTCTATGTATTTCACAGTTTGAGTTGTTTATGGCATTGGTGCCTTTTCTATCACATGGCTTGGTGTGGTTAAGTTTGGGTGTGGCATTGGAGTAGTGTCCTTGGCCATCTTGCCTTTAGGTATCCAAATCCAGGTGTTACCCTTGTAGTAGCATTGTGTTTGCAATAAGGTCCTGGGAACTCATTGGGGGTGATCGTTCGTTGATGCCTGTAGTTTCTTCTAGGCATCCTAGGTTTCGAGGGAAGGTTCCTAGCCTTGCGAGTTTGTGGTTCGGTGCTTCTAGGCGGCGGTAGTGGATTTTTTGGCACCCATTTGAACTAGTGTTCAAGGGTTTTAGCTTTTTGGTTTGCTTTTTGCTACTAGTGCTGAGGTTTGGCAGGTGGTGAGGAATCACAAGCCCTCTCCTTAGGCCCGATGGTGGGTTTCTCTATCGGTGGCTTTGTGGACTGTGATGGAGTCGCATAGCCCTTGGCTGAAAGCTGTAACTATCCAAACATTGCCAATGGCAAGGTGAATGCGCTGTGAGTAATAGTTGACATTGTAGTGTGCTTGTTTCTTGAATGTGCATCCTAGCAATGATTCCTTACCAATGGTTTTAATGTTAGGCATCACATAGATCACCGGTAAGCTTTTAGTCTCGATAGAGATCGTTATTTTGCACTTCCCTAGCAGTGAGTAGGACTATTCTCCAAATGGATTGAGTTTAGTATTGGTAGGGTGCAGTTGTGGTTGACCAATGAGGGTCCAATGATTGTGCGTAAGGATGTTATAGTCAGCTCCCTCTTCAATGAATGTGTCAAAGATGTGTGTCTTCTAGGTAGTCATTAATAAGTGTAGATAGGTAGGTGCCACCACTTCCTCATTTTCATCTTCATTTTTCGTGATGGTGGCCACTCGTACCTTGGCAGGGTTGGATTATCTATGAGAGATCCTTGCCATTATGTAGATTAGCACTAGGGGCGTGTCACTAGGCTTACCAATTGCATTAGCACCTTGCTCGTACTTCTCACTATTGGAGAATGGCAGATCGATTGTGGCTAGCACATGCATCCAATCTCACTCATCCTCAAGACAGCTCTAGGTTGACTGGTGTGGTTTTACATGGATCCATTTCTACATTCACTGTCTCTGTTCGACTGCCTAAGAAGATTATACCGTTACCCCAGTCTTCTATGATCCATACATTGTGCATCCAGGGCCAGCCTAACAGGATGTCATAGTCCACTCCCTTCATGACTATAAAGTCAATAGAGAATTGGATTCCTGCGATCTTCAATGGGTGGTCAGTTCTTGGTTCCAGGATCTAGGAAGGTGTTAGCCACATCTACTTCCTTTACAAGCTCCAGGGCCTTATTGGTCTTGGTCGTTGTTGAAGGAGCTATCCTTAGTCCACGTCTTCTTGTCAAGATGCTTTTGAATTTTTTTTGACAGCTGGGAGATAGCATCAGTAACTGTCAAAATGTTAAGTTTGGTTTAAAGGTGTCTAGGTCTTTGACCAGGTCATATTCTTTGATAGGATCCACGGGCTTCTCCAACCTGCTAAGGACCCCTAACAAGGCCACTGTGCAAGATGAGGCTATAGAAGATGCAAGACTAACTGAAATGGAAGCAATCATGCAATGATGAAAATAGATCTCTCCAGAGGTATATTTGGATGACTTCTGTGTCTATAGTTTAAACTAAACACTTCTACACAAGATGCAAAACATCTAAAGTGTCTTCTCTTTGTTGTCCAAGCTTTTATTAATGCTGTACCAATACCTTGCATTGCCTAATTCACTCTTACAACATCATTTTCAGCCACAAGAAAGTCATCTTCTTCCTCCTTATCCATCATCCCATCATCATTCTCATAGCGTGCTCTAGATAACATGTTTGCCACTGGGTTATCTCTTCCTACAATATGCTGAAATTCAAGGTTCAAAGATTTGATGTATGCAATCCACCAGAGCATAGCAATGTCTGGAGTAGCACAACTAGTAATCATATCCAATACTAGCAAACAATCGGTTTCAATGACTACATGAGCACCCATAAAATACTCCTTACCACATTTAAGGGTTGTCACAATTTCCCATAATTCTCTTTTAACCTGTGGATATCTTCTGTGTCGTTCAGTCAATACTTTAGTACCAAAGCATATTGCATATCTTTGCCCTTCCTCATAATCTTGCCCAATTGCTCATCCAATCCTGATTGGGCTTGTATTAATAGTAATAATGATAGGCTTTCCACGTGAATAGTCAGCCTTTCTAAATGTAGGAGCAGATTTTAAGAGTTGCTTCAATTTCTTCATTGCTTTCTAATGCTTCCTTTCCCAATGATATCTTCGACCTTTCCTCAGAAGTTGATATAGAGCATTGGCTACATGTGCAATGTGAGGAATCCATATCAAATAGAACACACATGCTTCCAAAAATCTATGCACCTCTGAAACATTCGTGCATACATCTTGCATTTTATCAATCCCATCTATTTTTGTTGGTGATGGTCTTCGCCCATAGGGCCCACACATATGCCCAACAATCAAAACCTCTTCAACTCCAAAGACAGACTTTTGTCCAGAAAGAGTTAAATGCACCTCTTTTAGACGCGTCAAAATCCTCTCACAATCCACAATATGGTCTGTAGCAAACTGTTTGCATCCATGAGCATCCATCTCTTCATTTTTTTCATCCACTGCACACCCTTTGATTGGAACATCATCCAAGAATGGCATTGTCAATTGTGGTATAAATTCCATGAATATTATTCATAGCATTTGTCATGTGTACCACTGAGTTTGTTGCACCCTGTGGGAGAGTACACATCTGCATTAACCCCAAGGAAGTCTTCATGGTTGTGATATCCCTACTTTCAATTGCAAGCTGAAACTGATCATACCCCGAATAAAGATCACCCAAAGAATAGATCGCTCTGCCTACAAAAGTCTCTGCAAATTCATCAACCACAAGACCTGCACCCACATTTCTTATGGTCACTTTATTGACCGGTTGCATGTCTTGAATAAATCTCAATGCCCCATTCTTTTTGGGCACAGTAAACCAACGATTTGAGTACGAGACTGAAGAAGGATCCAAGATCTTCATGGGAATCTTTTCATTTAGCAAATCCATTAGCTTTGGCAAATAAGCTTTAGGCACTGGAATAGGCCTCAAGTTCCATAGGAGAGACAACATTTGGATCCACACAACCTATTTCAATTGGCTGAAATGAAAATGCCTTTCCATGCCTAGCCAACATCTACATTAAACAATCTCTCTTAGCAGGCAAAAGAAACCCTTATGCACCAACTTTCAATTCTTGTAATGTTTCAAATGTAAACTGATAACCTATATCTTTAGGATCACCTCTCCTAAGGTGAATTCCACCCGATTGTTTAAGATCCGTTCTTTAAGAACCTTCTTAAGATTTGTGGTTGTCTCAATGTCAGATTGTAACTTATATCTTGGTTGCTTGCCCTTCTTTTTGTCCTCTTGTTTGCTATCCTGTTTTTGCTCTTGATTGACCTCTTCCATAACATGCTCGAGAGGTGGCTGATTTGTAGCTTTAGAGGCTGATCCACACTTTTTGTCATTCTTTTAGATGTCCATGCATTATCTTCATCTCTTTTTCATTTTTCTTCCACAAGTACATCCGTGTTTTGTACCTTTGCTAAATATGCATACACTAAATATGCATATACCGATGATTCCCAACCAGTTATGCCACAAATGTCTTGCTCTGCATGAGACATTTCATTACCAGTGACCTTTCTCCTTTCAGTTGCATGTAAAGCATGTGTCCATATTTCAACCTTTGGACCAACCATCACTTGGTGATGCATTCCATCCAACTATAGACCAAAAGTAGAAGCATGTACTGCCGCATAAGCATTTCGAACAGCCAAGTCTTCCAACAACTTCTGCATACCTCCCTTTCCAAAATTCAAAGCAAGAGGCAATCATGTTTCTTGTGCATGGATCTTGCCATCTTTCCAAAAGATGAGCTGTCGTGCCAAGGCCTCCTGATAGGCAGCACAATCTTTTCTCTCATGCTGCAAATTATCACACCACATACATCCTTTTCCTCACTTAGGGGCTGCTGCCCGTCCCCTTTCCTCTTGTCCTTTTTCATCCAATTGTGCAACCTTCAATTGAAGATCCCACATCTCTTTGACCAATTCATCTAAGACATCTTCCCTAAGAGAGGGAACAATAGCAGGTATAGCCATAGGGTTAGCCACAAAAGTAGGTGGCTTACTGGATACATCAATTTTCTTGCCCGTAATAGTGGGCAAGCATGCAATCTTTCTCTTCTTCTATGCTTCTTCACAAGTGTAGTAACAGCTTCCTTGACATGTCTCCACTCTATTTTAAGACCTATCTGTGTAGTCTGATCCTCCAACAAATCATCAAGCTTCTCTTGAAGCTTAGGATCAACTACCTATAGAAACAATTCAATTTTCTGACTTGCAAGAGCTTGCTGTTTTGCAAGATCCAACTGCTCAAATCGACTTTCAAATTCTCTTAACAATTTTGTAGCCACAAGACCCTTATTGGGTTGTAAAACCCACTCCTGAAAAGTTTTGTGCATAATCAAACTAGTATATTCAATGTAAAATTCTTCCATGAGTGTCTTTGTGAAAGCTACCCAGTCAGCATCCTGCAAGTATAATTCAGTAATCTATGCTTTCAGTTCATGTACAGTAACACGTACAAAATACTGGCTCCATGTGAGTTGAGCCACTCCAAAGAATTCCTACTAATGACTCAGATCACATTTACTCTCTAGATCAATAAAGAAGTCAAATGATGATGCATTTCATGCTTTTTCACATTGTGTCCACATAGTGGCATGACATTGTGCTCCCTCTCTTTCTTTTTTGGCGGTGTGCTCATACCTAGCGAGCCACTTTTCCATGGATGCATGATGTAATATGCAAAAACGATTGACTTTCTCCTCCATGGCAGTATCTATTTTTTTTCTACCTATTTCCAACCACTACATCTCCGATCAATCTATCATCATCCTTCAGTGACACTATAGCATACTATTGTCTGAATCCAATGTTGGTAGCCACTTTGAAAATATGCACTAATATCTCCAACACTAGCCAACCTTTGGCCATGCTACCTCTTATGGTTGAGCTCATTGTTACACAAAGCCCTTCAAGGCTTTTATGAAGTACTCTAAGAAGAACACCCATTGCATATGGACGGGTCCCGCAATCTCCACTTCATCTATAAGATGTACCAAGAGGTGAGTTTGTATCATGAGCATGCTCGTGGGCAGATACTTCTCAAAGAGATAGGCCGTCTCCATCACTCCTCACCTTCCAGATTCAATTAGAAGATGTCTTGATTCCCTTCTATGAGACATTGTACTAAATTTAACAATCTATAAATCATCGACGAGCGTATTTTTGGAGCGAGGCATTCCATGATCACGATTGGTAGTACGAGAGATGTCAACAATTTGAAGCATTGCGAATATGGAATAGACACTAAATAGTAAAATACTGAGGTTACTTGCTATCAAGGTCAGGACAAACTTGGCATATGTTATGCCAATCATGGGATTTCAGCCCTAACATAGCTTGTTATCTTTAGAAAAAGTAAACCTGATGGAATGCATCATACCCATCGGGTTATGAATAGACCGGATAATTTGCTTTACTATGCGCTCGTCTTTAGTGGATAGGACCCAAGGAGCGTGAGGTAGCTGCAAGAAACCATTAGAGTTCTTGATTATGGCCAAAGCACCTCCATCTTGCCTACCTCCTTTAAATCCATTCATGTCCCTACAGTGTCTCTCTTTCCTATGATATGGTCGCCCATATTCTTGAAATGTACATGGAATTCAAACAATGGTTAGTTTGTAAGTAGGTCCAATACGACAACTTGTAGAAAATTGAGAACCATCGCATTCCACTTGGATGTAATTCCTTGTGGACCATTTTCAACTCATATCAGCTTTGGGTATTCATTCGTGTTGGAGGTCATCCAAGAAAACCTTTCCTTAGTTCATGAACCTCCGGCAAGAAAGTGACATGTCCTTGATATACCACCTTCTTCATGATTCGTGACCTTCGGGAGTCTACTAACTGTGGCCCACATAATGGATATGTATGATAACCTGAGGTAACCAGACCTGTCACAATATCCCTATCTAGTCAACACAAACTTAAACGAGCCATGTTAGATATCAACAACAAGAATGAAAGTCCACTTACTTGAGCACTCCTCGAATCCTGGAAAGTCATGCATGGTCCACATGAGAATGGCTCATATATTAGCAGATTTCCGACCATCATGCTTGCTCATGTCTTCCACAGCAACCCCCTTCTCTCACAAAATCTTGAGCTCATCAACTAATGGACAAATGTAGAAATCTATGTTCTTGACTTTGTAGCACCTATAGGAGAACGAGCAAGCTAAGTATCATGTATCCTTTCTTTGTGGATAGCCATGATGGAATGTTGTAGTTAATAAGGACTACATGCCACACATTGTAAGAAGTTGAGCGAAGATCGAATGGATTCACGCCATCCATAGCAAGACCAAGCCAAAGATTCATTGGCTCTTATGCAAATCCTAGAAAGGTGGAGTCAATGTGGCTCCATGAGCATCAATTTTCTTATATTTGTTCGACTCCATCTGTGGATCTATTCTATGCATGCCACATTATCAAGCTTGCGATGCTTGATGTACAAAATATGTGATGTATACATGGTATAAGTGGAAAGTGCCTGAGAACTTTCTGAGGGACAATTTGCCCTTGCAAGTCCTATTGATACCTATGAGCACCACACTTAGGACATGTCTCCATAGTCTCAAAGTCTCCTCGAAATAGCACACAATCGTTGGCACATGCATGTATGCTATTGTAGCCAAGCTTTTGTAACACCAATCATGCATCATTATGTGACTCAAGGCATCATGTTTCTAGGTGATAATATGTGATATTTTAATAACTTGAAAAAAAAACAAAGAACCCTTGAAGAACGTAAAAAATATTTTTTATAATGGAGTCAAAATCAACGGAGTGTAGAATGTACCTGAACAACTTAGTCACACTTGCATTGCTCCACCCATACTTTGCTTGCACACTTAGAAGCACAAGCAGGATCTTTAAGCGAGATACTCGACATCCATCATACAATGGTATGGACACTTCCTCTCTCAGTGGATCAGATGACTCGGCATCCATGGGTAGTAATGCATCCATCATTGCCTCCATCTCAAGCTCCACGATTAGAAAAAGGTCTGAAAGACCCACTATCTTCTTTAGTATCGAGGGTGTAGTCTACGGCGTGCCCTCCAATTTGTGTCTTCGCTCAGGCACTCCATCCATCACACACCCACAAACTCTTCTGATGGTCGTAATAGGTGCATTCCTTGGGATGAAGTGTTACCTCTCTGTACATAATTTTAGGGCACATCTAATTTTTTTAATGTGATATTCAGTTACTTTGCAAATGTAAAGCATGATTGATATACACTTTTCTTATCGTTCGCTCAAAGTTTAAGATCGCCTAGTCAATGATCTCTAATTGAAACTCATTGAAGTGTCATGCGTGGTCTATGGACAAGCGATGCTTTCATCTGATTACTAGTTTGCATTGAGTGCAAGGACATGGGACACGCTGATTAAGATACACCTTGTGATATTAGATATCATGACTATTATCATTTTCCATTTGGTCTATGTTACAGCAAATAATATATTTTTGTTTCTCTCATTGATGATCTTCCTCCATTTTAATCTCTGCTTATCTTTCTCACTTATTATTCTTATATTTCTCAATATTTTTTTCTCTCTCCCCTATTTATTCCTCTCCCTACCCCCCTTCTCTCCCCCTTTCCCTTTCTTTGTTTGCCTCCTTTCATCTCTTTGTTTCTCTCCCCCCTCTCATTGTTTCTCTCTTTCTACTATCTCTCTATTTCTCTCCATTCCTTTCTCTCTTTCTCTTTATTTCTCTCCCTACCTCTCTTTCTCTCTCCCTTTCCCTTTCTTTGTTTGCCTCCCTTCATCTCTTTGTTTCTCTCCCCCTCTCTCTCTCTACTTCTCTCCATTCCTTTTCTCTCCCCTTCTCTTTATCTTTATCTATCCCCCTCACTATTTCTCTTTCCATTCCTCTTTCTCTCCCTCTTTCCCTTTCTTTGTTTGCTTCCCTCCATCTCTCTTTGTCCATTCCTTTTGTCTCCCCATCTCTCTATTTTTATCTATCCCTCTCTCTCTCTATTACTCTTTCACCCCTTTTTTTCTCTCTCTTTCCCTTTCTTTATTTGCCTCCCTTTATCTTTCTTTGTTTCTCTCTCTCTCTCTCTCATTGTTTCTCTCTCTCCCCCTCTCACTTCTTCTCTCTCTTCCTTTCCCTCCCCTTTTCTCTTTATTTCTCTCTCTTTTCCTCCCCTCTCTTACTCAACACATCTCATTATAATCATAATCAAAGATAGAAAATAAAAAACTTAAAAAAACAAGGACATTGAACAACCCTCTCTCCCCACCTCTCTTTGTATTTCTACTCCCTCTCCCCCTTTATATTTCTATCATTCCATTCTCTCTAATTCTCTCATTGTTTCCCTATTTCTATCTCCCTTTCTCTTGCTCTCTATTTGTTGGTCTCTCTATCTCTCTTTTTCTCCTCCCTCACACACACACACACACACACACACACACTCTCTCTCTCTCTCTCTCTCTCTCTCTCTCTCTCTCCCCTATTGTTTCTCTTACTCATTCTCCTCTCTCCCTTTCTTCATATCTTGTTTTTCTCTTCCTATCTCTCTTTGTTACCTTCCCCCCTTTCTCTCTCTTTCTCTCTTCCTCTCCCTCTCTCCTTTCCTCTCTTTCTTCTTATCTTTCAATACATTTTATTACAAAGAAAAACAAAAAAAAGAAAAGAGGAAAACACAAAAATAAAGCAAGAAGAGGCAGTGTAACTACCTCAAAGACTCAAATATGAATTCTTTTCTACCTTCTCTTCGTGGCGTCCCCTCTTTCTCCCTTGCACACTTCTCCTTGTTCTTTGCGTACAATGGTGGTGGTGGCGATGGTGGTGAGGAGCTTGCTCTCTCTCTCTCTCTCTCTCAAATGTTTGTGTCAAATGCTGTGCTTGAGTTTTCGATGCTTTTTTTTTTCTTAAATCGGAGTTTCTATTAGCGTCACTTATGTAAATTAGTGATGCAGATAACGACATGGATAGCGAGCTCACTATTTTGCATCGCAAATTGCCATCTCGCTATCACCCCATTCCCTTGTAGTATTGATATTTGTCTAATTTTAAGAGAGTTTAGTTTTGTAAATTATTATCCAATGAATTTTTTAAGTTCTCATTGGACCTTGATTCCAATAGATTGTGTTGATAACAAATGTTTTTTCATCAATTCATCGAAAGGAATCCATGAAAATCTTAAGATATAAGTTAAATAATCAAATGCCTCCTTGATTATTTGAGCTTTTACCTCTTGTAAGTACTCTAAATTTTATTATTATTTGATATAGAGATGCAAAAAGATTGCTTGAAGTGCTACATAAATTACCTCACTATACCTTTTGATCTACTTATTAGTGAGGAGATGATAAACGTATTAGGGGGGCTTTGACCATAAAATTCTTGAGCATCTAGGAGAGCCTAGGGTGGTTCTCCCAGAAGGCCTTGATGCTAACTAAGGGTGGATTGGTGTGGTTTCTCGCCTTCAGGTAGAGTCTTATACATGGTCACTTGATTTGATGTAATAAATAAAATTACCAATTTGGAATGAATGTTTGCTTACTAAAAGGATGGTCTTTAATTATTTTTTGTTGTGACTAAGTTGCATGAATAAGCCTTGTTCCTTGCATGTAAATTAAGAAACATATTTTAATGTATCAAACTAAAGGTGGTAGATAATTAGACAACTAAGTAAACTTCCCACATAAGGTAGGTGGAAGGATGGATCTCTGATGGATTTGTCCTATGGTAGGGTAGTCTAAGTTAGCAAGAGGTTTTCCACGTAAGTGATAGATTAGGAAAATTTAAGAAGGGCTAAATGTTAACCATCGTAGGAAATTGTCTTAGATCTTGACCTTGTATCATTTTAGGGGGTTGGGGTGAGACTCTGCCTTGTGGGTAGAGGGGTTGATGCATTGGCTCCCCCTTCTTTCAATGCTTTAAGCAAGCATTTTGTGGAGCTTTGATGGATGATCTACCTTGTATGAAGATCCGGATGGATGCATAATAGACTATCTCATGAGGAGAAAATTGCACCATATTTCAAATGGCACCTTAAATTTACCTATGTGATTATCATGTGCTATGATACAAACCATAGATAATTTTGATAGCATTTGGTTTAATCCTTCTATTGTTTCTTCATGTGCAATGTGAATAAGAGGGTGCTTGTGAATTAAGTGAAACTCCTACCATGTGACAACTTTGCTTTACTCATATTATTGCTCACAACATAAGGATACTTACATATGATACAATGCAAACTACTAACTTCATATTTATCTTCTTGACTTTGGATAGTTCATAAAGGGTATCTAGGACTCAACCCTTGGATCTCTAGCACATAACCGTATGCTCTAACCAATGAGCCATGAACTCTTAAGATTGAGATTCAATGGGTGAGTGTGCTAACCAAAGCACATGGCATTTAGCAAATGTATCCAACTATGGTGGGGGCACACCCTCAATGCATAACCACCCTAAAGTGCCCATGGTCCTTGAATGCTAACTTCCATTGTTTTGTTTTGTCTTAGACCAGATGCACGAAAGCTTAGAAGGACGAGGAAAAGGAACTTCCTTGAATATGAAAATTGATAGTTTTGGGGGAGGTTAATGCTGAACCATGTGAGCTTTGAGAGGGCTGACGATGGGAGACTAGAATCTACAACACAAGAAAAGTTAGTGGTAGGTGTTTTTGGTGCACATGGTAGTAGGTACTACCATGTTTAAAGAGGGCCCAGCCCAACAATTCAACTACCAACACTATACATATCGTAGTGTAGTGGAGGCATCAAGCATGACCTTTCTAAGAAGTAGTAGTGGTTATATGAGGTTCGAAAGGTATAGTTCCTTGCCGGGGTCCAATAGGCTCCGCCATGGGAACATAACCTTTCGGAATATATTTCGAAATTTAGTGAAAATATAAATTGGCTTTGGCTTTGGGCAACGGCTCCTTCGATCGATTTCTTTTTTGAGAAAAGGGGCAAATTTGTAACCGAAATATAATGGGGGATGATTAAAAGGCGCTCGCTCTAAGGTCTCGACGAGCATTCATTTCTGTTCTGTTAACGTCCGGTTTGGTCGAAGGAAGGAAGGAGCAGGCATGGCTGCTGCGAGCATCGGCATGATGGACGGTGCTTACTTCGTCGGTCGCAACGAGATTTTGCACTGGATCAACACCACGCTTCAACTCAACCTCACCAAAGTGGAAGAGGTGATCTCTCTCTCTCTCTCTCTCTCGTTTTCGATCGATCTCAAAGATTAGGAGTCTGTTCTCAGTTCCATTTCATAGTCCATTCCCTCAGCTCCATCACTCACTCTCTCACGCACACACACACACACACACACACACACACTCTCTCTCTCTCTCTCTCTCTCTCTCTCTCTCTCTCTCTCGGATTTAACACCTCCATTTTGCATCACCTTTGATCACATTGTTGCCGTTTTCGTTCGATCTCTCGTTCTGGTCCATCAGTTCCATTTCATATCGATTCGTTAGCCGTTCTATTTGCCGAGTCACCCTATTCCATCCGTTCCATTTTATAACATTTCCATAAACCACACCATCAGTTCCGTTTAATTAAATCTCGATCGAATCCTTTGCTGTTATTACTACTCAGTTTTATGCTTCCTCAGACATGCAAAGGCGCTGTCCATTGCCAGTTGATGGACGCCGTTCATCCAGGCGCTGTGCCAATGCACAAGGTCAGTAAACGCTTTCCTAGTCTTGATATTGTCCTTTCTTTAAAGCAGTTCCATCTACGTAATTGCCTCTGTTGTTTTCAGGTGAATTTCGATTGTAAGACAGAGTACGAGATGATTCAAAACTATAAAGTGTTGCAGGATGTGTTCAACAAGCTTAAAATTGACAAGGTAAAAGGTTAGATTGATGCTAACCACACGTCAAGATGTAAATGGTACAGAGTATGCTGCCTGGAAGGCAAAACGGGCCTCATCGTGAGGTTATGCTGTAATGCAGCACATTGAAGTGAACAAACTCGTGAAAGGGAGGCCTCTAGACAATTTGGAATTCATGCAATGGATGAAGCGGTATTGTGATTCGATCAATGGGGGCTTTGTCAACAGCAGGTTGGTGATTTCTCCGTTACAGTGGATCCCCCTGTTCAATTAAGCGTATACTAATTCTCACATGAGCCTGTTAATTGCCGAGCCTTTGCTTTCATCGAGTCTTTTCTCCCTTATCTAATAGTTATTCCGTTTTACAGTTACAACCCTGTGGAAAGAAGAGAAGCTTGCAGAGGAGGTAAAGATGCAAACAAGAAGACGGCATTGATTTCGTCTAATGGAGGAGCACCATCTGTTCAAGCTACAGCAAGAACAAGTTCAACCTCAGTAACAGCAACACAAGCCAAGAATAACATGACAACAGCGCCAAGGCGCACCGAAGTGTTGGCAGGTACACCTTCTTCATTAACTGATGAGGAAATGCCTACAGACTCTCCATCTGACTTCGGGATTCTCGTTTACCATAGACAATGAAAAGCAAACGTTTCTCTTGTTGCACACAGGAACCAATAAGAATGTCAAAGTATTTCCTATTCCAAGTACAACAACTGCTTCCGCAAATCCTGCTGTCCCCATGGTGCCTGCATCTCAAGTTGATGCTCTTCACGAGCAGGTATTCCACATGCATGCCGGCTCATTAAATTGCATGAGTAATATGGATCCTGCATGTATATTACTGTAATGAACAATCTGAATGAGCAAATATACAGCATGTCTGGTATTCTTCATGACCTTCATTCATATGGATGACATGCTCATATTCTCTTTACTTCTTTCATACTTTTGTGCCATTGATGCAGGTGACAGAGCTCAAGCTCTCTGTTGTGCATGTCTGCTATTTTTCATGACCTTCGTTCATATGGATGACATGCTCATATTCTCTTTACTTCTTTCATACTTTTGTGCCATTGATGCAGGTGACAGAGCTCAAGCTCTCTGTTGACAGCCTGGAAAAAGAAAGGGATTTTTACTTTGCAAAGCTGAGGGACATCGAGATTCTCTGTCAGAGTCCCAACCTGGAGCACGTGCCGGTACCACTTACCCCTTGACTAAAGTCCTGCAGTGTTTATCTGGTAGTTCGGAATAGCCTTTGAAAACAGATTGTGCACTATTGCAGGTAGTCATGGCTATTCAGCGTATTCTGTATGCAGCTGATGATAGTCCAGCTGTCATGGATGAAGCTCAGGCCATCATATCTCAGGCCGCTGCTACTGCTCCTCCTGAAGAAGAAGAAGAAGATATCAATGTGCAGAAGAGAAAGGGAGCTCACAAAAGAAAGTCAATTAGTAGTCCCGAGTTTGATGATGCAGTTCCACCCATGGTATCTCCTAGGCACAGAAGGAACTCTTGTGGAACTTCCGAAGCTCTACCTATGGTGTCTCCTAGCCAGAGAAGGAGCTCTTGTGGTACTTCTGAAGTTGTGCTTGTAGACCTGCATAGAGGCTCCACAGTTGAAGCTCAGTAAGACAACGGGTGTGCACCCTCAGACCTATTGTCATTTGCATGAGAGAAGCAGCTTGTTTCTCAACGCGTAGAGTTCTGCGAAAGTGTTTCCTTTTCAGTAAAAAATTAACTCGATTCTAACTCGCTTAGTGGGTTTGTGGGCCCAAAACAAGCCTGAAATATATGTAGGCGGGACTACGTCACTAGTGTTATGCAAGTAAATGTAGTAGATGCCAATTATGACACGAAGTAGAGTTGTGTTGTCTCTTAAGTGACTCACTCTCTCTCCCCTCCCACACGCACCACTCCTTGCGAAAAACATTTTTTATAGGCAATACAAAACCCTTTAGATATATGAAAATGTAGTTTTTTCTCAATATTTATAACTCAAATTTATTACTTTAAAGTTTAAGGTATTTTATATTCAAGTTTGTAATTTAACTATCAACAACCTTGTACCAAATAATTTTGTATTCTAAAATTTTTAATTTGCAAAATAAAGCCACTCACAAAAATGAAGTGATTTTGTATTATAGTTGGGATTCTTAATGACAAACAAGAATCCAAGATAATAAAGAGAGAGTGAATGAATCATACAAGGTAGTTGTTTAGAGCCATATCAAGGGCATGCTAGAAGTTTGACTATTGTCTTATGACATTAGATGAGATAAACAACCTTGTACCAAGTAATTTGTATTCTAAAAATTTTAATTTGCAAGATAAAGCTACTCACAAAATGAAGTGATTTTGTATTATAGTTGGGATTCTTAATGACAAACAAGAATCCAAGATAATAGAGAGAGAGTGAATGAATCATACAAGGTAGTTGTTTAGAGCTATATCAAGGGCATGCTAGAAGTTTGACTATTGTCTTATGACATTAGATGAGTCATATAGTCCCCATGCAAATTTATTACTTAAGGTATTTTATATTCAAGTTCATAATTTAACTATAAATAAACAACCTTGTACCAAGTAATTTTGTATTCTAAAATTTTTAATTTGTAAGATAAAGCTACTCACAAAATGAAGTGATTTTGTATTATTGTTGGCATTCTCAATGACAAACAAGGATCCAAGATAATAGAGAGAGAGTGAATGAATCATACAAGGTAGTTGTTTAAAGCTTTATCAACAACTGTGTACCAAATAATTTTGTATTCTAAAAATTTTAATTTGCAAGATACAGCTACTCACAAAATGAAGTGATTTTGTATTGTAGTTGGCATTCTCAATGACAAACAAGGATCCAAGATAATAGAGAGAGAGTGAAGGAATCATACTAGAAGTTTGACTATTGTCTTTTGACATTGGATGAGTCATATAGTTCCCATGTGAATTTTCTTATACAAAGTAAGATATGCAAATGTCCTAAAATACCATGCTAGGAGTTATCTCCAAGCAAAAAAAATATCACTTGCACATAAAAAGAGAGGTTATGTGAGCTTCAAAACACATTTTTAAATATCTCATCTCAAACATGTATAAAGAGAATGGCAAGACTCAACTCCTTAAGTAGGAGATGAAGAAGCTAATTGGTGAGCAAGTCCGCACTTACAAAATATATAATTTGAAAGCTTAAATATAAGTAATAGTTACATAAGTATACTTTAAAATAATATGAATGTAAATTCAAAAAAATATAGAGCATTAAAAAACCTTATAAATTAAGGTTGATGAGCACCATAGATATGCCTTGATGTTTTGCAAATTTTCCATGCTTTAATTGCTATGGTAAAGTCCATTTTTGGTAGAGTACTGCCCTCAATAGGGTGCTATATCTAGCTTATTTCTATTCCATGTCTTGATTAGGTTTTGAATGGAAAATTATCTTTCACATAAGTAATATGTTTAAGTTCTTTAAGATGGAGTTGTCTTCAAACCTCTCTCTCAAAGCACTCTTTGAGAGCAGCACTGTTTTTGAAAAGTAAAAGCAATGTGCAAATCAGCCCCTATTGCGTATCTTTGTAGCTTCACACCATGAAAACAATCACCTTTTATAGATGACCTCAAAGATATCAAGTGACCGGTCGTAGAGCCATAATCAAGAATAACATGATATCCTTTGCTATCATGATTCCAAGCATTAACATCCACAACTCAATGGCCCCAATAGAAGCATTAATAATACTAGGAAAGCTCAAATGTGATACATGTTCCAACAAATCAACAAGAAAATGCTCACTATAAACAAAATCAAAGCATGATACCTACTTATAAAGAGAGGAGTTTTGAACACACAGAAATTTCAAAAGTGGCTCAAAAACCTCACAAATGGTTTGAAGAACTTTGTGTTGGCTTAGCCATTTGATCTTATGAATGTTCTTTACATGAAGTGTAGAACAATCAAACTCGTGCTCTAATTGTTCTAATATTTTTATACATGAATGTTTTATGAAGGTATCAATTTCATTAAGAATCATATCTACTTCGCACACATAATAACTTCCCCTCATTGAATCACCTACACATAGATGCACTCGATGTGCAATACAATGGATTGCCGTAAGAAATGGACTATCTTTCGCACACATAATAACTTCCCCTCATTGAATCACCTACACATAGATGCACTCGATGTGCAATACAATGGATTGCCGTAAGAAATGGACTATCTTTCTTGAACATAGTAGTAAGGCTATTTTCTTTTCCCACCATTACTGATGCACCATTTGATCCAAAACTAACCATCTTGACACATCAACTCCATGTTTTACAAAAATTTATGAAAGCAATGCATACAATCCTTTTGTTGACTTGTCATTTACTTTTAGCAAACCAAGAAAAGAAACATGTGCACAACTCATGTTTCCACATGTAGCTGACATACACAATCATATGTGAAGTAGCTGAGACATCCATAGACTCATCTACATATAGCCCAAAGAAAAAAGATTGCTTTACCTTGTCAATAATATCATTTTCATGGAATTAGTAATAAAAGACACAAACATGGATGCAACCTTGTCGTTGTTATACATGTATTCTGCAACATTTTTAGCACCACAACAATGCAATAATTCTAATTGTGGAGCCAATTTCAAAAAAGACATGCATTGCAATGAAATAAGCTACTCTAAACAGACATAGCACACTATCATCTGCATTATCTTGCTATCTTTGTAACTCATTTTCGAATGCCTTTTGATTGTGAAAAAAGCGGGATACACACCCACTAGGGTTTAGACACCCAGTCACATTGACCAGGATATATAAGGTGTAAGAGTCCCAAATCAGGACAACCAATTATTATCAAGATCATACTCTTCACCTTCATCTCCTGCTTCCATGGCTTCCTCCTTCCTTTTCTTCTCTTTTTTCACTTTCTCTCTCCTCTTCTAGTCTTCTTCCTTCTTCTTCTTGCTCTCTTTCTCTCTCTTCAGCTCTTTTCCTCTCTCCTCTCAGCTTCTTTCATTACAAGTGGTATCAGAGCTTCAGGCTTTGGTCATTTTCTCCTTTCCTCTTTCTTCCTTTTTAAATTCCAAAAACCCTAGTTACTCAGCTTATACGTACAGGTACAACAAGCACTGCAGTTAACTTCAACTTTTTGGAGCAAGCAGGAGCTATGGTTGGAGACTTAGACATATCTGGAGGTAAAACGGTTAAAATAGCAGGTCATTACTTCTTTTCATGTAAATTTTAAGGGTGCCAGGCCAAGATTGGAGTCTCAGGGGTTAGAGAAGGACAAAAACTCAGCTACTTTATGCTTCAACCCCCTTCTCTCTCCTCGCAGTGCCTATATGAAGCCCCAAGTCCCAAGGAGCTATGGTTGGAGACTTAGACATATCTGGAGGTAAAACGGTTAAAATAGCAGGTCATTACTTCTTTTCATGTAAATTTTAAGGATGCCAGGCCAAGATTGGAGTCTCGGGGGTTAGAGAAGGACAAAAACTCAGCTACTTTATGCTTCAACCCCCTTCTTTCTCCTCCCAGTGCCTATATGAAGTCCCAAGGGCCTTTCCCACTTGCCCTTGACCAAGGGCAACACCCTTGTGGAGGGGCATAGCCAAGAAGAGAGCCTAAGGAACAAGCCCACAAATTGCGGCACATTTTGTGCTGTTGTTCCTTAGTCTGCCTGCCCTCCCCCAGCTCAAATCTCCTCCCTCGTGGCCTTCCCCATGGCATTGACAGAGCTATGGTTGGAGACTTAGACATATCTGGAGGTAAAACGGTTAAAATAGCAGGTCATTACTTCTTTTCATGTAAATTTTAAGGATGCCAGGCCAAGATTGGAGTCTCAGGGGTTAGAGAAGGACAAAAACTCAGCTACTTTATGCTTCAACCCCCTTCTTTCTCCTCCCAGTGCCTATATGAAGTCCCAAGGGCCTTTCCCACTTGCCCTTGACCAAGGGCAACACCCTTGTGGAGGGGCATAGCCAAGAAGAGAGCCTAAGGAACAAGCCCACAAATTGCGGCACATTTTGTGCTGCTGTTCCTTAGTCTGCCTGCCCTCCCCCAGCTCAAATCTCCTCCCTCGTGGCCTTCCCCATGGCATTGACAGCTCCCCCTGCTCCTCTTGACCAAGTTTGGGCCTTCTTGTCTAGCATTTGAACCCCCCTCCTCCAGCAAGGCTCAGTTTGTTGTTGTACCCTGCCATGAACACCCATTGAAGCTTCACCCCAACCCTCAATTCAGCCCACAACATTTGAAAGCTCAGTCTTCATGCAACCCTTCAACCCCTTTTGCTTTCTCTTAACTGGATTGAAGACATGGAGCTCAACATGTAGAGATTTTGTGGGCAGCCATATCCCCATTTTATCTTGTGATCTCGGATGAGTCCCAAAATGAATAATGGACATTGTAAATTGGGTAAGTAGCAGCCAGTGAGTCATTGGACTGCCAAGGTTACCTGTAACCCAACCTTTGTCATTCCTTGCATCTCATAAAAAGGTCCAATGTCTCCTTTCCGATGCATCTCATGTTGATTGCTTAATAAAAATGTATGCCATGTAAACTCCGACTGAGGAAAAAGGCCGATGCTAGGCGAGGTGGTAAGACAAAAGAGAGGTGACCCTCCCTTACTACTTAAGACCCTAAAGGGGTGCACAACCTGGCTCAGGGGGAACTTTGCCCACTTCTTGGTGATCCAAAGCTAGATACTTGTATACAAGTGTAGGTACTTCCCATGAGCTCCACTCCCACAATGCTAATAGCACCCATGTATGACACTTGAAGTGCATGCCATCAAAGAGATGTATGGCAGTGAATTTACTTATGCATTGATAGTAGGGTAGATGGGTATGCAATGATGCTTGGGATAATGCTCAGTATGCTATTGATGTTGCTAATCAGGCCTTTCGGACTATGCTCTACTTATGTAAGGCTTTTGCAATAAGAGACAATGCAATGTTTTTTGGTCACAATCCTACAGGACAGTCACAAATATCCTATTGCAAAAAATTATTTTTTGAACTTGAAAGTGAACCCTATAGCTCACCTCAAAGAGGGCTTTGTCCCCTTCGGTTTGAACTAAAAATCTCCCCAATTAGAGCTATAATTTGAAAGTTATGCCCATTTTTGTGCACTAGGGTCACTGTGGACAGGGTGCAGACCGCTCCAGGACAAGCACAGTAATCCCATTACAGAAAATTCTGATCAATTTCTATCACAAAGATTAATAGCTCATCTCTAAGAGGACTTTATTTCCTATGACTTGAGCCAAAAACCTCATAAATTGGAGTTTCCTACAAAGAGTTACGTCCCTTTTACTGTCAGCAGGCTTTGTGGACTGCATCCAAATGACTAGCCACCAAAAAGGAAAAAGCAAGGCCCAAGAGGAACTACAGAGGGAGATTAGAGACTCCTGGACCTCCATGAATGAGGAACCAATCTCGGCACAGGAGTACCATGGTGACATACAAGAGAAAATGCCTGAAATAGACCTGTACACCCTTCTCAATCACACCCTCTGTTAGCATGAGCTTCATCATATGGAACGGCATAATGACATGGTCGCCAACCACTGTCAAACGATGTCCAATTTTGATGAAGCGATTGAGCATATGGCTCTCTCAAACTCGAAGGCTCAACCGCTTCATCCCAAGAGAAGGCCAATGACTCTAGGCATGAGTCTCAACGTCCTCCACATCAGGAACCATTGCATGGTCCATAGGGTATACTTGGTGCTAAGGAAATCTCCCCTTCCACCTACGAGATTGGTGAACCCTCTCATGTGTATGATGAGCCTCTGTTGAATTCCCCTGTCCACCATGCAACCAACATCCATTTGAGGCCTTCTCCTACCCTTGGTCGAATTTCCCCCACTCTCCCTAGGAGCCCCCATCAAGGACAATATGGTACGAATGGCCAGCGTGGCAATCATGGATAGCATGGTTATAATGGACAACATGTGATTAATGCACCACATGGAATGTATGGACAACAAGGCATGTATGGCCACCACGGGATTTATGGACAACAAGGGTTTCATGGGCAGCATGGCCCAAATGAATTGTGTAATAAGATCATCCTCACAAAGTACAATCATGGAGAGCATGGTTATAATGGACAACATGGGCTTAATGCACCACATGGAATGTCTGGACAACAAGGCATGTATGGCCACCACGAGATGTATGGACAATAAGGGTTTCATGGGCAACATGGCCCAAATGAATTGCGTGACAAAATTATCCTCACAAAGTACAGTGGGCAATCCCCCTCACCATCTGACTTAGAGAAATGAACGTCCAAGTTGGAGTCCTAATTCAATATCTTTCCTTGCACAAATGATCAGAAAATCCTTTTTGCTTCCCTCCACTTGGAAAGATTTGCCCACACATGGTGGCACTATATCAATCGAGAGAATCAACAGTTCATTGATTGGGAAGATTTTAAAATGCATATGGTCCAAGTTTTTGTGTCTCCTGTGAAAAAAGAGTGGTTGGCAAGACAGTGGTATACCTTGACCAATGTAACCTCACTGTACGTGAATACCCAAATCAGTTCATGAACTTGACCATGTATGTGGAGAGAATTAGCGATGATGCTAAATTGCACAAGTATATCTATGGATTGGAACCGAACCTATTAGTAGATGTCATGGTCCAAAAACCTATCACACTATTTGATGCAATTGAATTAGTTGAGAGATATGCTAGAAAGTACTTTAAGAATGAAAATTTTCAGTAAGATGTTGGACAGCCCTGCATTCCTTCATGATTAGCCCCATACAGAGGTGGTTTTCGAGGCACTTCTATACCCAATACATTGAACCCTAAAGTACCCACTTACCGTGCCTTCCATACTGAAAGAAAAATGGGCACTTTTGGGATAACATTTGGCTCTAATATTGAGAATAAGTATGCTGAAAATAAACAGTCCACTGCATCACCTTCCCATGGATCTAGTAGACAACGGTTCATTTTCCCAAATGTTGTGAAGGAATGGAAGGAAAAGGGCCTATGCTTTTGTTAACCCTCAAACGAACAAAGGTGAAAAATCCAAAAAATCTAAAGCAGAAGACAAGGCCAAGGCAAAAGCGAAATGGAAGGTGAAGGTGCACCAAGAAGAATATGGAAACGGAAGAGGTGTAGAAAAGTCCTAAACCAAGGAGAAAGGCGCACAAGAGAAGCGCAAGTTAATACTCGTGTAAAAGAGTGCAAGGCGCACCGGGATTTATTTTAAAGAGTACTGGGCTCTCACCCGTGCAAATTGTAAAGGTAGATGAGCGGTAGGGATGAAGCTAGGAATATAGGAGGACAATGGGAAAAAGGGCCTAGGCCACGACCGGCCATGTAAAAAAGGGGATGACCGCCCAAAAGGGATTTAGGGTTTTGTATATAAAGTTGAAAAGTGAATGAGAAACTCATTCTTGTGTGTGGCCAAAAGTGGCTGTCTTCTTCTTCTTCTTCTTTTTCTTCTTGCTTGCTTGAGCTTGTGCTTGAGAGAGGGAGTGTGAGAGTGTGAGGGTGAGGGACCAGGGAGGAGAAGCTCTCCATCTTCTCCTCTCTTCTTCTCTTCTCTTCTCTTCTCTTGTCTTGCTCACGGAAATGGAGCTTGGAGCGTGGAGCTTGCTTGAAGCTTGCACTTGGATCGTGGAGCTACCGGAGTGCGCGGGAGAGGAGGTAACTTGATCGGCATGGAGGTAAGCTCACTACCCCCGTAGATATGGATGGCGCGTTGGCTATGTGAGAGGTAGGCATTAGTGCTTGGCTTGGAACGCTTGAAGCAATGAGCGGTCCGTGGGACTTGGCAGTTGAGCGAGAGCTCCCACTACATTTTGGTTTTGTTGCATGCTAACGCTCAAACGAACAAAGGTGGAAAATCCAAAAAATCTAAAGCAGAAGATAAGGCCAAGGCAAAAGTGAAACGGAAGGTGAAGGTGCACCAAGAAGAATCCAGAAACACAAGAAGTACAGATAAGTCCTAAACCAAGGAGAAAGGCACACAAGAGAAGCACAAGCTAATACTTGTGTAAAAGAGCGCAAGGCATACTAAGATTTATTTTAAAGAGCGCTGGGCTCTCACCTGTGTAAATTGTAAAGGTAGATGAGCGGTAGGGAGGAAGCTAGGAAGATAGGAGGACAATGGGAAAAAGGGCCTAGGCCACGGCCAGCCATGTAAAAAATGAAATAAGGGGATGACCGCCCAAAAGGGATTTAGGATTTTGTATATAAAGTTGAAAAGTGAATGAGAAGCTCATTCTTGTGTGTGGCAAAAAGTGGCTCTCTTCTTCTTCTTCTTGCTTTCTTGAGCTTGTGCTTGAGAGAGGAAGTTTGAGAATGTGAGGAGGTGAGTGTGTGAGGGTGAGGGACCGGGGAGGAGAAGCTTTCCATCTTCTCCTCTCTTCTTCTCTTCTCTTCTCTTATCTTGTCTTGCTCGCGGCAATGGAGCTTGGAGCGTGGAACTTGAGGATGGAGCTTGCTTGAAGCTTGCACTTAGATCGTGGAGTTACCGGAGTGCACGGGAGAGGAGGTAACTCGATCGACATGGAGGTAAGCTCACTACACCCGTAGATATGGATGGTGCGTTGACTATGTGAGTGGTAGCCATTAGTGCTCAGCTTAGAATGCTTGAAACAATAAGCAGTCCGTGGGTCTTGGTGGTTGAGCGAGAGCTCCCATTACATTTTGGTTCCATTGCTAGGACCAACGGATTCAAGCCTTGAGCGCTTGTGTGCTTCGAATCGAGCATTGAAATAGGGTTTTTCCCCAAACCGGTACTTGAAGTAGGTAGGTAGGAAGCGAGGGAGTTTAAAGAGGTATTCAATCTCCTTAGCAAGTAGGTTTTTGGTTTTTGGACTTGGGTAAGTATGATGGAGTAGTATAGGTATTTTCCTTATGAATTTTTCTTGCATTTAGGAAGAATATGAGCAAAACATTGGAGCACACAATAGGATTTTCTATTGTTGTATAATAGGTTGAAATAGGGAAAAGAAGGGCAAAAAATAAAAATTTGGGTTAAATATTAGTAAGAAGCAAGACTAAGGTGAGTACAGGCCTGGGCAAGGTGATAAGGGGCCAGGAGTGGCAAGAAAGGCCACATTTTTCATTGTAGGGTTTCAAGAGAGTTGGTGAGAGGGAGAGAGTTTCATTGCGTGGACTGCTTCAATCTTGTTATCTAGGAGTTATTTACTCAGCACAGGTAATTCCACACCTTCCCCTACATGAGTAGCTTGGATCTTGAGGTGCTCAACAGGTAGGAAGGCCTTGATCGCTCGACGCGATGAATTCTTGGAAGTCCGACGAAAAAATGCGTCGCGCTTGGCCCATCCAAGTGACAGTGATTTTGGGCCAAGTCCTAGAATCGGCCCTCGGACCACTCGGCCATTCGGCTCTCAGACCACTCAATCCATTTGGCCCTTTAATATTCGGCCCTCAGCCAACTACACTCGGACGTCTTTCACTCGGCCCAGTCGAGTGAAGCATTCGGACCACTTGATACTCGGCCCACCTGACTCGGCCCTCGGCCCACTCGATCCAACCCCACTCGAACTAGTTACTATTCGATCCTTGGCCCACCTGACTCGGTTACTCTGCCCTCAGCCCACTTGGCCCTTGGACAACCGCACTCGGACGGGCCAAAGTTAACATTCGGCCCTTGGCCATTCAAACGGGCCGAATCGGGCATTCGGCCCCTGCAATTCAGACCTGTTGGGCCGAATTTGGATTTGTTCAAAATTCTAAATTGTAGATTTTGAAACCAACCAGAGACCATGCAGAGCCAAAAGAAAATCATAGATCTATTACTAAATTTAAATATAGAGCAAGTAGTTCAAAACTTGGCAACGAACGGTCCTTCAAATTGCACATGGTGGTTACCGTAATGGCCCTACGAGCCGGGGGGGACTACCCCCCTCGGACCCCCGTCACCTCCCCCAAGTAGGCTCGAGAGAAAATGAATGCTGTGATAGGTCCTCCAAATTAGATCCTAGTGTAGTAATGGCTTTGCACAAGCATGGATTCTCACTTGCAAAGGAGCAACCAAAATCCCATATCCGAACAAAGATAAACAAAGACCCTAGAACCTCAATGGGCCAATCTAGCCAACAAGAACAAAAAAGCCACACCGCAAAAACACGTATGTGTTGCATTCGGATTGCATCCAGTCAAAGCGAAAATCAACAACATCGAGCTACAACTGCAAGGATGACTAGACATGACAGCCCTGACAATAGATGCACCTTGAATAGCACTACACAGACGATCCAAGACATCAGTGGAGAATCCACATTTGGTCGTGCACTTGGGGACTCAAGGACATTTGTCAAAATGCTTAAATTTATAAGCCAAGACCTGGAAGATGAAGACATAGTACTGCTTGCTTATCTTAGGGTCAAACTCACCGCGAAAAGAGAGCACACTATAGATGCTTTGATTGATGGAGTAGATTTTAATATCTTGACCTATGAAGCATGGACCCTATTAGGCCAACCAGAACTCACACCGAATAATATAACTCTTAGTCCTTACGGGGGACACCCATAAGCACTTATAGGAAAGTGCAAAATCCTCGCGACGATTGAAACTAAAAGCTTGTCTATCCTATTTCATGTTCCTCCAAATAGTGCTGATTGCGGAAAGGAAACCCTCTTAGAAAGACCCTTCAAAAGGGTATGAGGCCGACTATGTAGCACAGAGGATACACTTGACACTACCGAGTGTGAGGATAGTCACAACCTTTAGCAAGGGTGACCTTATCAAACCTCGAGGGAAAGGCAAGGAAGATGCTAACATAGCAGGCAAGCCTAGTAACGAGAGTAAGGACATGTTGAAAGAGTTGATACAAGCACAGGTTGAACAACGAGAACCAGTGAGTGAGGCCATGCTTGAAACAAGAAGGTCATGAGACAATGCCAAGGACGGGCTTTGCACTTACAAATATCGTAGAAGACCCCAAAAGAAGCCAAAGCCTTATATACGAAGGTATCGATGGAGAGCCAACACAACACCAAGACGGATATCCAAAGCATTGTTACGTGCTCAAGGGTATTACGCAGATAACCGATGGATTTGGATACCAAAATCCCTTGCTAAACCTCCTCTAGTAGCTGAAGGCCGGATTGCATCAAAAGCAAAGAAGCGTAGGAGGAAATCTAAACGAAAATCCAAGTTTTGAGCCTAGTGTGCTTAATAAGCGAATATTAGATATAACCGTTGAGTGTGCACAAAAACCATTAGTTCCCAAGGAGCCTTTGATTTTCCAAGAGGATAATGGGCACCACAAGCGCAACATTGCTCATGGTAAGGCTGATTACTCAATAAAGCACATAGCAGAATCATCTAACAACCGTGAGCAAATCTTCCAGCCAATGCCAAGTCCACCTAGGAGTCCCAAATCTCCTACACCCTCTTTCCCTAAATGGACACAGGAAGCACAACATCAGTCGTCAAGTGCAGTTGCTCAATTCCAATCTCTATCTCCAGCTAAGTTTCCAAAAGTCCAAGACGTGGGACATGACACCACCTGTAGCTCTCAGCCCAAGGATATGCCTGTGATCAATTGAGGCTCAATCTGCACAAGTGAATGCTAAAAGAGCAACAAAATACACGACCACTTTTGATCTGCCTAAGGACTTGACACCGCAGTCTACCAACAGTAGCCAATCCATTGAACTAGGCGTTACTACTTCCAATCAGGGATCATAGCAGTCACAGCCTTTGGGCATGACATTCCCCCTTGCGGAATATGTCCTTAGTAATTCACCTATGGAAAAGGTGTCACAATCGACATCCTTGATACCTCCAGCACTTCCAAAGCACCTAAAGCCTAGACTTGAGGAGAAATCTCTCAAAGAGGTGGCCAAGGAGAGGGCGCATCTGATCAATCAACCTAGCAAGGCTATTTAGCAGGCCTCAGCTATGTCCCACGAGGACACACTAGAGAAAGAGAATGATGAGGCCCAGCCAAGCACATCAACAACTAACCTAGTTCAAGGTCCCGAGTCTTCAAGGGATACACCTTGATTGCCTAAGAAAAAGAAGAGAAAAGAACAAAAACAACAACGGCAGCTACAAGTGGTTGTAAACCCCAAGAACATTGAGACCAAGAGCACAAAAGAACGTGGGAATAAAGCATCGAGTCCACCCACTAAGGAACCCATTACCATCTCCCCTAATAGCGGTGAAACCTCAAATGCATCCATGTGCTATGAAAAATCAAAGCAATCATTATCATCAATGATTGCTTGCAACACTCAATCCATTGACAACAGAACTCGCATTGACCAATCAAGAGTGGATACAACATTGTCACAACAGGGTGACAAATCTATACCAATCGCATCCAAGGAGAACCATGACGCAACAACAGCAAAACCTCAGGAAAAACATGGAAACCCCGAGAGCATAAGTAATCCTAGCATTGACCAATCTTGCTCATCTAGGCTTGAGCCCCCAGCTATGCTAAAGTTTAGGGAAACTCTTAGAACCTTGCATGAGATAGCAACCGATCAAGCCCTCATTGAACATAGAAGTGTCGCAGAATGCTTAGCTGAGTTGGATGCTAAACTCAAAGTATTCGCACGTCTATGTCCTTGCGGACATGGGTGCATTCCCCAAGAAGTAGCTTGGGAAATACTTACCATTTCCCCTATCCTGGGAAGAGCAACAACATCTTGACAAGTACTATGATAGGCTCATGTATGAATGCATGCGACTCATCTTTGACGAGAAAGCCGACAATTTCTGCACTTGTGTTTCCGAATTCTTCTTGGTGCACATTCACCTTTCATTTTGCTTTTGCCTTGGCCTTGTCTTCTGCTTCAGATTTTCTTGAATTGTCACCTTTGTTTGTTTGAGGGTTAACATTACCCCCCTCCTAGACGAGTGCCAGTCCCATGGGACTCATAGTCATAGGTAGTAGGCTTTAGCATGCACCAAAGACGTGGGTGGCAAGGATGTCTATGGTTACCTTGGAGGACTTCTCGTGGTGGGCAGATGAAGGTTGTTGGGGCCACATTGTTGGCGTGGGGGGCTGGTGGTAGGGTGGTTGGAGTTGGGGGTAGGGCTGTTCGTTGTTGGGAATTGCGCTGGGGACTGGCACAGGTGGTGGTGGTTTGTGGGGATTCTGCACATGCTGATTATTTGGGGGGTTTGCATGATAGGAATGGTAAAGAGGTCAAAATTGAGTGATGATGAAGAGCTGACGATGCATTTGATGGAGTCTTCAGTACCTGCAATTGAAAAGCTCTCATATATGGTCTCTCCGCGGGGGTAGTGCTAGTCTTCTTAGCATGCACAAGACATAGTTTGATTAGTTTGGGAGACAGGTCAAACTCTAAGCAAGCTGAGAGTATTGTCTTGCACTTGAGGATCCAAACTGTGTATATATTTCGGTGCAGATATGATGTGAGTGCTCGTGCATACTTGGATATTACACTGCTGGTTTGGTTCCTCGTAACAATGTGTGGATAAAGCAAAGTTGTCCATGTTGGGGAGAAGTACACAAGAAGGTGTATGAGACATCCTTTGCATTGTGACAGCATGATGTAGCATAATTGATACCAAACTTTCAGTAGCTTGTAGCTATTGGGTTTGCTCGACGAGTACGGTGTACTTTTCATGGTTATTCATGTGATGCTTACCACAATCAATTGCAATGATAGTAAGGCGGAGTGCAAAAAGGAATCATGCAAATGGATCAAGGTGACAGGTCTAACCATAGGCGAGACAAGCTCCCTAGGTATGTCCTACCCTTGACGTGCTCTGAACAATTGTGGGGGATGTTAGAGGGCTAGGGGACTAGGGACGGAGCCACTCAACCAAGATCACTGGGGCGTACCTAATTTGAGGACCCCTAGGTGTCGTACTGTGATGGTGAGTGCTTTCCTCTTTTCTTTTCTTTTCTTTTCTTTTTTCTTTTTCTTTTTCTTTTTCTTCTTTCCTTTTCTTTTCTGTTTTAAAAAAAAAGGAATAATATGAGTACAACCATTGCAATCCGTTGAGGCTATTAGCCTTTCAATTGGATTGGGAAATGTCAAGATTCAAAGGCTACGAAACTGGATATTACAGCGATGATTATGTCCCAGCCTCGTTGCTAGAGGAACAGTTGTTGAGAGGATGGGGAGATACACTAGAGATTTTGCAAAACCTCTTTGTAACATGCGATGTTGGTACAATGGAGGTAACAGCTGCCCTATCATGCTTTGGGCCATGCAATGTGGGTGATCGGCAAGGGTGATTTTCACTTTCGGCGGTGTGGCTTCGTCATGGCTCTTTGTGAGGTTGGTGGTCTTGCGGTGACTTGGGCATTGAACACTTTCGTACAAAGACCTGTGTCGTCCTGTATCCACTTAACACTTCGTGAGAGTATATGCAAGTCACATGCATCAATTATAATGAACAGATGCAACAAAAAAACAATATTACTTTATCAAAATCCTATGGTGCTGGCTGCGATGCATATCATTGGCACTTGTTAAAGACATGCCATGGATTAGTAGTAAGGGAGGTTTGTACAGTTGGGGGAACCTACCCCTTTAACCACTTAAGGACAAAAAGTTATGACAAGATGGCATTTGGTAAGCAGCTTATACAACATAGGGTCTATTCCATTTGTATGAGGAGGGGTGAATTTGGGTGATCAGACGACTAGGGTTGTGCCAGTGGTGGGCTCCTATTAGGCTGGGTAGGGAAGTTATCGGCCGGGACCCGAATGGTGTAGTCCCTGGCTACAACTGTTTCAAGAATGCTTTTAAATAGTTCACATCAAATTCCCTCTTGTTTCTAGCTGCCTTCTTCTCTTTCGAGCACCTGGTGCTCGAGTGTTTGGTGAGGGTCTACACTACCGGTGGTGTCGCTACACCCCAGGTACTCCCTTTAGCCTTCGTCCCCTTGGCTTGGGGAGTTTTCAGCTTGCATCCTGGGTGGTGTCGCTTGGGGCCTCTTTTCAGTGTGTACCTCTTTAGAGTAGGCATGTAGCGTTCTGGTGGAGGCACTAGTGCCTTATGCTCCCTCTTGTGGAGGAGAGATTCCTTGCATGCCAGCTGCATTGCGTGCTCCATGACAACTATTATGGGGGAATCTGCAAAATGTGAACCAAGGTTAGGCTTTGAGACAAGATAGAATTATTTACATGAAAGGGATTAAACAGTGGATTATCAAGCGCATCTGAGGAGGAGGGTGAGGTGAGACATGCAGTGTTTGTTGTAGAGGGACGGCCCCCATGATGATATTCGTCCTGCTTTGACTACGGGGCGTATTCTAGCCATTAGCAGATCTTGTCTTCTGCTAAGTTGTGTGGACTTGTTGTGATGGTGTGGAGTAGGGTTCGTCCCCCGGAAGGATAGACCGAAAAGGGGAAAGGTGTATAGAAGGGAAGGGTATCCCATCTACGCCCTCAGAGGTGTTGGCCAGGGCTTCCCATGGCAGTAATGAGGGTTGTATGCCCTCCACCTAGAGGTGGGAATGGTCACACAACTTCTAGACGTGTGGTAAGAGGAGGACCTGAGGAGCTCAGCTTGTCAAACCCAACTCTTCTCCCTACGCTTGACTATCATTGCTTGTGTGTATTGATATTATCTATAGATGGTCACAAAACTCACTGTTTATTTATATACACATTTACAAATCCATGTCACCTCGTGAGGATAAAAACCAAATGTAGAACTCAGGATTGTACTGGAGTGTGACACACGCATCCAGTACTCGTGGCAGCTTACTCAATAACAATAGATATTTTGCAACATCGAGTAGCATGGTACCTTGTCTGAGTCCCCCTGAAGGTCCAAGTAGCAAATGGAGAGGAAAAAATCAGTACACATATATGTCCTGCATTTTCTTATGCTTGGCTAAAAATTATGTGGTATTGGTTGATCTGATTGCCCTAGATATGGGCCCCATTGATGTTTTCTTGGGCTGTGATTGGCTTGAACAATTAGGAAAAATTGCTATGGACTTCTCTCAGCTCTACATGGAGTTTATGATGCATGGACAGCCTATCCACCTAGAGGGAGTTCAAGATCATGTTGATTTTCAGCTCATTACAAAAAAGTAACTCAAAAGGGAGTTTAAGAAATGCTTACAAATCTTTGTCTTGCAATTGAATAAGGACAACTCTGATTAGCCCTATGTAGTATCTAATGATTCAACTTTGCAAGCCTTACTTCAGGAATACAATGATCTATTTCAAATGCCTACAACCCTCCCTCCTAAGAGACAAGTGGACCACCCACTTGACTTAGAGCCCCATTCCAAGCCAGTAAACAAGTCCCCTTACAGAATCTCCAAGTGTGAGCGTGAAGAGTTTGCAAAGCAAGTCAAGGAGTTATTAGAGATGGGTTTCATTGAACCGAGTTCTTCCTCCTATGCATCTCTTGTCTTGTTAGTCAAGAAGAAAGATGGCTTCTTTCGCATGTGCATTGACTACAGAGACTTGAACAAAATCACGGTGAAGAACCGCTACCCCATCCCATGGATTGGTGATTTGTTGGATGAGTTGAAAGGGGCATGCTTTTTCACTAAGATTGACTTGCAGATTCGTATGAGGGAGGGAGATGATATCAAAATGGCCTTTAGGACTGATTGTGGACTTTATCATTTTCTAGTGATGCCTTTTGGGTTGATTAATGTCCTCGCCACATTTCAAAGCCTCATGAATAAAGTCATGCAATCCTTTCTGTTCAAGTTTGTGCTTGTTTTCTTTGATGACATCCTCATACACAACAAGTCATCCAAAGAGCACTTGACACATGTTAGAAGGATGTTTGACATATTGAGAGAGCATTGAATCTTTGCTAAGAAGAGAAAATGTGCCTTCATGTAGACATCTGTGGAGTACTTGGGATACATTATGAGCAAAAATGGCATATAGACTGACCCAAAGAAGGTGCAATGTGTCAGAGACTAGCCCGCTCCTTCCAACACCACTTCTTTGCATGGCTTCCTTGGTCTCTCTTCATTCTACAGATGCTTCATTAAGCACTATGCCACCATTGTAGCATCTTTGACTAATCGTTTAAAAAACGATTCATTCTTTTGGGATGCCACTGCGGATCATAGCTTCAAACAGTTAAAGGACGAGCTCACTTCAGCCCCCATCCTTGTTTGCCCTAACTTCTCTAAGCTATTTACCATTCATTACCAGTGGCCAGGGTATTGGTGTATTATTGTTGCAAGATCATGGTGTGATTGCATTTGAGAGCTGCAAACTTGATGAGAAGGAGATGCAAATGAATGTATATGACCCACGAGATGTTGGCCATCCTCCATGCCATCAAGAAATGACACCACTATTTGTATGATAGCCACTTCTAGGTGAAAAGCGACCAATGAGTCCTTCAGTACTTCTTGACTCAATCCACTTTGACTCCTAAGCAAAGGCAATGGGTGGCAACCTTACCAAACTATGACTTTGACATTTTGCACACTCGGGGGAAGGATAATATTGTGGCTGATTCAGTTTCTTGAATGTGGGCATGTAGAGTATCCTCTATCTCTGAATTGTACAATGATTGGGTTGAAGAGCTTCAAGAGGATTACTTGTTAGATGATCACTTCCGCTACATATTTCAGAAATTACAGCATGGAATCATGGCTGAAAACTCCCAATATCAGCTCAAGCATGGCCTTGTTTGGGGGTCCCATGGCAAGATTGTCATCCCCCACACTTCTCCCTTCATGTAGAAGATCATGTAAGATATGCATTCTTGCCCCACTGCTGGTCACTTGGGTGTTTTTAAAATGTATGATATGTCACAACTCTATAGAAACAGAATTTGTATCCTTTTTCATTAATTTATCTATATAATGATTTATTAAATTTATTTCCTTTGCACTAATTAGATATAAAGAAAAGTGCATTGGAGCTGGCCACTGATGAGTGGTCACAGGTTATGGTGGACCCATGCGGTGGGTTAGAGAAAAGATAGTTCACACTTCCACCTATATGGCCCGATTGGGTGCGTGTGACTAGAACTCACGCATATCAGGGTTAGACTCGCACACAGAAAGGATTGATGCCTTGAAGTGTGGGCTAGATCCACCAGAACAGACAGTTACAATCAACAAGGTGGCATGATCATGAAATGCTTGTATAATGTGCATGTGTGGGCTGAAAGCTTGAAATGCACATTTCTTTGCATAGGAAAGTCACATGAAGATTCGGATACCATTTTTGCGATGTACACGGAAAAAGCTTTCATATGACACCCATATTGGAGGGGTCCCTAAATTTTAGGAGATCCCTAAATTTTAGGAGGTTCCTAAATTTTAGGAGCCTCGAATTAGCCTAAAAATTCTAGTCCTAAAAAATAGGGATGTCATTCTAAAAATAGTAAGTTTTGTACTCTGACTGTGCTTACTAAATTTGGTTGTTTCTATTCTTGACAGTATTCAACCCAAAAAGGAAGGCCATAGAGAAGAGACAAGTGTCAAGACACTTGTCACACAAGTTTCCAAGTGTCCCACCACTTGTCACATCTCATGACATGTGGCTGGATACTTGTCTTGTGCTACTCCACTTTCCCCTTTTGTACTAGCTCTTCCCTCTCCCATAAATAAGAGCTCTTTTTTCTTCATTCAGCATCATTTTTCTTTGCTGTAAACTCATGTACAACACCCACAGATAGCCAGAAACTGGCCCCATCCATCCCCATCGTCATCCCCCACTTCTCCATTATCAAATTCCTCCATATTCCCTCTTCTATCACTGCTGTTTTACAGGACAACAAGTCTGTAAATTCATTACAGCACCTCCTTTTCAAGCTCTTTCTTCCATTTTAGCAACAAGAAGAAAGCCCTATCCATGTACTACTGTTCAACGATGGAGAAGGCTGATTTTCCCTTTTTCTTCTCTCATACTGTAAAGAAATCAGTTCTTATCATTGCATAATAGATAATGTATGTGTGTTTGTACATCTTTGCATGATCTTGTGAGAGTGAGAATTACTTCTTCTCACTCTTAGGTTGATTGTAACTGAGCTCTTCCCTAAGGGACTTGGGTTGAGCAGAAATACATTCCTTCGTGGGGGGGGGGGGGGGGGGGTTGCCCATCTTCAACCCTCAATCTTGTCTCCATTACTTTTTCATTTTCATGGCTGTAATTTTGTGAGTAATTTTCATTTTCAGCTTTAAATGTTCATTCTCTTTTATATTAAATCTCGAAAACAAGCGAATATCATAATTGCTAAGCATACTACGTTGTTCGGGGCGTTTACAGTGGTATCAGAGCTTTAGCTCGGTCCTCACCCCCAACACTGGTAGTGCTTACAATTATAAGTTTGTTTGTTTTCCAGCCCTTGCATTGAGTGCTTGAGCATATTTTTTTTTCTTAAGAGTCTCAATGGATCAATCGAGTGCTATCCTTCAAGCCATTCAAAGTCTTAGAGAGGGGAATCAGCAAATTCGTGACCAACTTCTCAAACTAGAAAAAGTTGAGAATCCCAAAGAATTCAAGGAAAGAAGCCCATCTGCTTCAAGGAGACAAAGCCATACCAATGAAAGGAGCCGATCAAGAAGTCCAACTACTTCTAAGAGGCAGTCCCATTCTACTTCAAGACAAAGAAAGAGATCGCGTCGAAGCTCATCCTCTTCTTCAAAGTCATCTGGCGCCTACTCTGATGGACCCTCTTCTAGTAACGAAGAGTCACACCCTTCTCATGGAAGACCTCATCATCGTCAAAGGCGTCGACATTCTTCACCCTCGTCTCCATCTTCATCCCCATCAAGCACTTCATCATCTTCAACCTCAAGATCCGGGCATGGACGAAGGCATAAGAGGAAGAAGAAGACTAAGTCATTATCTGAACTTGAAAAGAAGATCAAGTTCAGTATGTATGATGGTTCTTGAAATCCTGATCTTCTTCTGAAGTTTATTCGTCAATTTCAAATTTTATATGGTCGTGACAAGTATAAAGAAAAAGAAAAGATTAAGTTTGCAGCTTTACATTTAACCGACTTAGCCCATACTTGGTGGATGGGGTTGGAATATGATCATGCTGCCCCAAAATCATGGCGGTCCTTTGTTCGCATGATACAAAGCCAATTTTTTCTTATTCATTTCAAAAGAGATGTAAAAATGGAATGGGATCGGCTTTGGCAAAGGAAAAATGAGTCACTTGGTGACTATACCAAGAGATTTTGGGAGCTACTTTTGAAGGTCCAACATTTCAAGAAGATCAGCAGTTCGGAAAAGCTTAGGAAATTTCAAGGAGGTTTGCATTTTAAACTTTGTACTACTCTTAATCATTATCATTGTTCTAGTCTCAGGGAACTCATTGACCATGCTGAGACATGGGAAATGGAGCACAATGGCAACAAATCATTCCAAAATAATGATAAGAAGAGAGTAGCTGATGATGAGGAGTATTCAGCCCCAAATGAAGGACAAAAACAGCGGCAAAAGCATCCATCAAATCAAAAGAAGATGAAGCCCTATGCACCTCCTAATGCTCCTCAATTTCGCTCCAATCTATACCCACAAGCAAAGCAACTTTCCGAAGAAGAAAAGCAACGCTTCATGAAAGAAGGGAAGTGCTTTAAATGTGGACAAATAGGCCACATAGCGAAGCAATGTCCAAACAAGGGACAAAGCAAGGTTTCTGACAACAAGCCTAAGTTGCCAGTGAAAATCAATGCTATCAGTGATGTAGTTGCAAATACAACTCACACTCCAGAGACGTGCAAATTATTAAAAGCTTGGGGACAGTTGCAAGGTAAGCAAGCGCTATTCTTGATAGATCTTGGGGCGAATGAAAATATCATTTCCTTGCAATTAGCTAAAGAGCTTGGATTAAAGAAGGAAGAGATGGACACTTCGGCAGAAGTTCGCCAAGCTTTAAATGCTGATGAAGGTGACACAGTGAAGACTGTGATACCCTACATTGGCAAGCTCAAGTTTCAAATTCAAGGCTACAGTGACGAAGATACCTTCTGTATCGGAGACCTTGATGGTTGCGATGTGATTCTTGGCATGCCCTGGAATCATAGAGTAGATTCAACCATCTTCTCTCAGAAAAAGAAGGTAGAACTCACCAACAAAGGCAAGAAGTACGAGATCCAAGCTGGAGTTTCTGGAGACACCATACCTATGGTAAGCCATATGCAAGTCTCTAGAGCAATTAAGGATTGTGTTCAATGTTGTTTGCTTTATGTCACTGATGTAAAAGATAATATGAATGCTGAAAACCAAGAGCGACTTCAACTCTTGGAAAAGTATAAAGATTGTTTTTCGGAAGATCTTCCTTATCAGCTTCCCTTAGAAAGGTCAGAAGACTATCATATTGATATTGTCCCGGGTAGTTCTCCTCCTAATATAGCACCATACCATGTGAGTCGTCCTCAACAAGAAGAAATCAGAAAGCAAGTCAAAGACCTACTCAACCGTGGGCTAATTAGGCCAAGTAGCTCACCATTTAGTTCACCGGTTCTTCTTGTTCAAAAGAAAGATGGCACATTCAGGATGTGCATTTGATTATCGAGCCCTCAACAAAATCACTGTGAAGAATCAGTTTCCTATTCCCAGAATTGACGACATTTTGGATCGTCTAGGAGGCTCAAAGGTTTTCAGCCGCATTGATCTAAAGAGTGGTTATCATCAAATTAGGGTAATACCACAAGATGTACACAAAACTGCTTTCCGCACTTCATACGGTCTTTATGAATTCTTGGTGGTTCCTTTCGGATTAACCAATGCACCAGCCACCTTTAATCGAATGATGGAGCGCATCTTTAGAGAGCATCGACAATATGTCGGTACTTTCTTTGATGATATTCTTGTCTTTAGCAAGAATGAAGAGGAGCATCATCAACACTTGGAAATTGTTCTACAATTACTTCAACAAAATCAACTCTTGGTAAATGGTAAAAAGAATGAATTTTTCATGCATAAAATAAATTACATTGGGCATGTCATCTCTTCTGAAGGGATTCAGATGGATCCTGAAAAGATCAGGATAATCCAAGAATGGCCTCATCTTCATGATGTACATGAGGTGCGATCGTTTCTTGGCTTATGCTCTTATTACCGCCGCTTCATCAAGCATTTTGCACATATGGCTTCTCCACTTCATGACCTTACAAAGAAGAAGATCTCTTTCCAATGGAAGGAAAAAGAGAAGGCAGCCTTCACAAGGCTGAAAACAGCTCTTACTTCTAGACCTGTTCTTATCATTCCAGATCTGGTAAAACCATTTGTGGTGGAAGCAGATGCTTGTGGTGATTGTATTGGTGCAGTGCTAAATCAAGAAGGCCATGCCGTAGCCTTTGAAAGCCGCCGTCTAAATGATGTGGAGAAAAGGTATGACATTTATGAAAATGAGCTCTTAGCGGTGGTTCATGCTTTAAAGATATGGAAACATTATCTTTTAGGCAATGAATTCCTTATTAAAACTGATCATCAAAGCTTGAAGTATTTCAAGACTCAAAAGCATTTGCAGGAGAAACATGCAAGATGGAAAAATTTCTTGTCTATGTTTCATTTTCAAATTATGTACACTCCAGGGAAACAAAATGTAGTTGCTGATGCACTTTCTAGAGTGCCTCGCATTGCAACTATTACAGTGGCTCATCATGAAGATTTTCAAATGATGAAGAATACTTATGATGAAGATACCGATTTTGCAGCAATTTGGTCAAATTTACAGCAAGGAGGTTCTCATTCAGATTATTCCATCAAAGACGGTTACCTTCTCATGAACAATCGCCTTTGTGTCACGCTTCCTGTTCGACAAAAGGTGCTTAAAGAAAGTCATGAACCCCCTTATGCAGGGCATAGAGGGAGGGCAGCCACTCTAAGTGCAATTGAGCGCTACTTTTATTGGGGCCAACATTACGAAAAGATACACATAACTTCATTGAGGCTTGTCTAGTATGCCAAAAATCCAAATATGATAGGCAGAAGATTCTAGGATTGTTGCAACCTCTTCCAGTGCCCAAAGATCCATGGGAATCTATCACTATGGATTTCATCTCAGGTATTCCAAGAATACCTCAAGGTCATGATATGATTTGGGTCATAATTGATAGATTCAGCAAACAATCACATTTTATTCCATGTCATAAAACATTGAAATCCGCACAAGCTGCAAGACTTTTCATTCAACATATCTTCAGATTACATGGTATGCCTTCTGAGATCATTTCAGATAGAGACTCCAAATTCACAAGTAACTTTTGGCGTGCTTTATTTGAGAATTTGGGAACCACTTTAAAGTTCTCCTCAGCTTTTCATCCTCAAACTGACGGCCAAACAGAGGTGATGAATCTCACTCTTTTGGATATGTTGAAAGCTTATGTTAGTGAATATAAGTCACAATGGGAGAAATATCTTCCATTATTGGAGTTTGCTTACAACAATACAGTGCACTCATCCACAGGGAAAGCTCCAAATGAAATAGTACAGGGTAAAGTGATTCCTCCTCCAATTATTCGCACTAAAGATAAGATTTTTGCTGCTGATGAGTTTGCTTCAGATTTGAAAACCGCAATGGATCAAGTTCGAGCCACTATCAAAGTTGCCCAAGAGCGACAAAAGAAGCAAGCAGATAAACGAAGAAGACCTTTGGCTTTTGAAAAAGATCAATATGTCTTGCTAAAGTTTGATAAAAGCAGGCTCAAACAAGATTCTGGTCAAAATTTATCTTTTCCAAAGCTCTCCAGTAGATACTTTGGATACTTCAAAGTGATTGAGAAAATAAATGAAGTTTCTTATCGACTTGAGCTTCCTACTCATTGGAAAATACACAATGCTTTTCATGTAAGTTTGCTAAAACCTTACATAGGACCAGAACCAAAGGAACCCATTACTGAAGATCCCCCAGAAGTTGAAGAGACAGAGTAACTCTTGGAACCTGAAAAGATTTTGTTTCTCAAGGATCGAACCACGAGAAGTGGCCTTGTAACACGAAAATTCTTACTAAAATGCAAGAATCTACCCACAACAGATGCACAGTGGTGGGTAGATGAAAAATTCATGAAGGATTACCCAAATATTCTACAGCAATATCAAGAAGCTTTTCAGCTGAGGACAGTTGAATAAAAGCCAGAGGGCTGTCACAACTCTATAGAAACAGAATTTGTATCCTTTTTCATTAATTTTTCTATATAATGATTTATTAAATTTATTTCCTTTGCACTAATTAGATATAAAGAAAAGTGCATTGGGGCTGGCCACTGATGAGTGGTCACAGGTTATGGTGGACCCACGCGGTGGGTTAGAGAAAAGATAGTTCACACTTCCATCTATATGACCCGATTGGGCGCCTGTGACTAGAACTCACGCATATCAGGGTTAGATTCGCACACAGAAAGGATTGATGCCTTGAAGTGTGGGCTAGATCCACCAGAACAGACAGTTACAATCAACAAGATGGCATGATCATGAAATGCTTGTATAATGTGCATGTGTGGGCTGAAAGCTTGAAATGCACATTTCTTTGCATAGGAAAGTCACATGAAGATTCGGATACCATTTTTGTGATGTACACGGAAAAAGCTTTCATATGACACCCATATTGGAGGGGTCCCTAAATTTTAGGAGGTCCCTAAATTTTAGGAGCCTCGAATTAGCCTAAAAATTCTAGTCCTAAAAAAAAATAGGGATGTCATTCTAAAAATAGTAAGTTCTGTACTCTGACTGTGCTGACTAAATTTGGTTGTTTCTATTCTTGACAGTATTCAACCCAAAAAGGAAGGCCATAGAGAAGAGACAAGTGTCAAGACACTTGTCACACAAGTTTCCAAGTGTCCCACCACTTGTCACATCTCATGACATGTGGCTGGACACTTGTCTTGTGCTACTCCACTTTCCCCTTTTGTACTAGCTCTTCCCTCTCCTATAAATAAGAGCTCGTTTTTTTTCATTCAGCATCATTTTTCTTTGCTGTAAACTCATGTAAAACACCCCCACAGATAGCCAGAAACTGGCCCCATCCATCCCCATCATCATCCCCCACTTCTCCATTATTAAATTCCTCCATATTCCCTCTTCTATTACTGCTGTTTTATAGGACAGCAAGCCTGTAAATTCATTACAGCACCTCCTTTTCAAGCTCTTTCTTCCATTTTAGCAACAAGAAGCAAGCCCTATTCATGTACTACTGTTCAACGATGGAGAAGGCTGATTTTCCCTTTTTCTTCTCTCATACTGTAAAGAAATCAGTTCTTATCATTGCATAACAGATAATGCATGTGTGTTTGTACATCTTTGCATGATCTTGTGAGAGTGAGAATTACTTCTTCTCACTCTTAGGTTGATTGTAACTGAGCTCTTCCCTAAGGGACTTGGGTTGAGCAGAAATACATTCCTTCGGGGGGGGGGGGGGGGGGGGGGTTGACCATCTTCAACCCTCAATCTTGTCTCCATTACTTTTTCATTTTCATGGCTGTAATTTTGTGAGTAATTTTCATTTTCAGCTTTAAGTGTTCATTCTCTTTTATATTAAATCTCGAAAACAAGCGAATATCATAATTGTTAAGCATACTACGTTGTTCGAGGCATTTACATGATAGGATTGCCAAGAGCTTTCATTGAAAAGGCTTATGGAGGAATGTCAAGGACTTTGTGACCAAATGTGTTCCATGCCAACAGAACAAGGACAGTACACTCAGGCCCGCTGGAATCTTGCAGCCTCTCCCTATCCCTAAAGGGAAATGGACTCACATCACAATGGACTTTATTAGTGGCCTTCCCATGAATGGTGCGAAATATACAAAGTATCTGATCCATGGGGTATAGGAGATGGATGTATTACTATGCAACATGATGCAATCAAGGTACATGCTTTGTCTAGTGACCATAAGATGGCAATGGTCAAGTACACTTGTGCAGTGGAAAAGAAAGCAAAGCCAATTCCAGTGCACATTGCATCAATAGATAATGCAAATAAGGCAAGGATCATCACTACCATGAAACTAATGTATAATATTGCCAAGAAGGACAACTCTATGCTTTAATGTGGTTTCTTGATGCAAGAGGTCTATCCAAGCAAAGAATGATTAGCTTGGCAACTGATGGGGCATCATGTATGGTTGGACATGAGACAGGGGTTGTTGGGCTTCTTAGAAAAGACTTGCCAAATTTAATAGCAGTGCACTGTATTGCACATCGAGAAGCTATGGCTGATGGAGATGCTTGCAAAATATTTCCAGAGCTTCTATTCATAGAGAAGCTAGCAAACGAAGTGTACTCATGGATCAATAACTCATCTAAAAGAAACAATGAATTGATGTCACTTTTAGAGATTATGTAATTAGATGCACATCAACCGTTACAAATTCATGCAGTCAGATGGCTTTCACATGGACAAGTCATGGAAAGACTTGTTGTCTTAATGCCTGCCATCTTGACAACTTGGAAAAATGAAAAGTTGATGATTGGTACAATAAAGCAAGTCATTTTGTTGTGCGGTTTTGCATTCATATGATGGCCAAGAAGAAATGGTGGATCTAACATCCATTGGAAGTGCTATTGATGTCTGTTCTAAAAAATGATATTTGGAAATGGTTGATAAGGATGGCTATATACATAGACATGACCTGATATATAGGCCGCTTCCTAAAGGTAAAGACAAAGAAGATGCATCTAATGGGAAGAAAAATGATGTTGCAAAGCAAGACACTCCAATGCTAAGACCACACATTGATGGCACTTTGAAATCTTGCATGCAACTAGCAATGGACTATGTGCAATGTTTGATAGATAGTCTAAATGCTCGTTTTCTTGATCTTCCACTCTTTAATGTTGTAAAGCTTTTTAGCCCATGCTTTTATGCTCAATATGATGAAATTAGAGAGAAAAATGCTAAGAGATGGCTTGATAAGTTGGTACAACATCTTCAACCATGTGAGGAAGGAGATGAGCCATTACATTCCTTGGTTGATAGAAAAGCTTGTGAACGAGAGTTGTTTATGTTTACCGAGACTCTTCACTTGAATTGTGAAGGGTTTACAATGAAAGAAGCATGGAGAGCATTTTTATTAATGAAAGAATGGGAAGAAAGCTTTCCTAATATGATGAAGCTATGGCAAGGTGCTATTGTTATTCCAGCAAGCACTGAGGCATGTGAAAGAGGTTTCTCACAACAAAATATGATTAAGGATGCAAGAAGAACATCAATGTTGATCAAAACTTTGGATGCTCTCATGCGTGTTGCACTTACAAGACCAAAGCTAGATGATGTGAAATGGGATTGTGTTTTTGTTGAGATTTGGCAAGATGCTAAAGAACACATGATATATGATGTTTGAGCAATGCAAGTTGTATGATGTTGGGTAACTTCATTCTATAGTGAGTCTTTTGTCTTTTGTATTTTCTAGTGGCATGTCAAAGTGGTTAATTACCTTGGATATTTTTGAGATTCTAAGCCTTAAGTATTGTTTGTAGTTACTATAATAGTTTTAGAGCTTGAACTTTTAAGTTATTGAAATGGGCGAAATCCGGATCTATAGATACCTTTGGCTACACAAGTAAATTATCTCGCGGCTCGTTCAGACCTTGAACACCCCCCTCCTTTTCTCGCCCTCGATTCCCCCTCCAACTCACCCTCCTTCGGACCTTCGATTACTTTGTCGTCGACTCTCCATCTCTCTCCCTCCTTCCAACTTCTCCATCTCCACCAACACGCTTCCTCCAAGTGCACAGCTGCAAGCCGCTGCGCTTCCTCTAGCAATGGCGGGCCCTATAGCAAGTACAGTAGTAGAAGGGCAGTTGCTCCAATAGGTAGGGCTGTGGGCAGCTTCCTACTCCTCCAACGGCCAACATCGGGCCCTACGCGCGGAGGTGCGAATAACAACACTTCCTCCAAGCGGGGCTATGGGGGCCCAGCTTCACCCTCCTCCAGCAGCCAAGAAGCGCTAGGCAAGGCTACAGCCAGCTTCCTCCTCCTCCAGCGGCGGCTAGGAAGCATTTATAGGCGGGTGGCCAGCTTCCTCCTCCTCCAATGGCCCCCCTAGGCGAGGGTGTGGGCCGAGTAGCGCTTCCTCTAAGCAGCTATGGGCAGCTTCCCCCTCCTTCAGCGGCCCTAGTGCTTCCTCCTCCTCCAGCTGTGGCGTTGTCGCCTAGGTGCCACCTCCTCGTCCATCTCCTCCTCTAGTAGTGACCCCCCCTCCTCCAGGCGGCACCTACGGCTCCTCCTCAACAATCTCCTCTAGCTCCTCCAGGCGCCAGCCACTGCCACTCGCAGCTCTTCCCCTCCAGCAGGAATCTCCTCTGGCTCCCTTGTGTTTGCGAAGAAATGACAAGCAATGTTCATTTGCTTGAAAGCATTCATGGGGGAATGGATGAAAATGTTGCTAATTATCAATTAATCTAAGTGGAAGAAGGTTTGTATAGTACCTTACACCCCTTTTGCAATGGTCTCCAATGATCTTATGAGGAGGCCTTAATATTGATGGGGTAAACTTTTGAAATAAAAATAAGAGCAATCTTAATTTCATCCATCTCTAGTACCGAATATACTAAGCTTGCTTAGGGAGTTCATAATTGCTGTTACCTTTCAAATCTTAGGTATGATTCACAAATAATGTAGAGACAAGTGATAGAGGATGTATATTTGTCTACTCCCTTGTGTTGTGAAGAAAGAACAAGTAATGTTCATTTGCTTGAAAGCATTATTGATTACATTGGGGGCATGGATGGATGAATGGATGAATGTGTTACTAATTATCAATTAATTTAAGTGGAAGAAGGTTTGTACAGTAGCTTACACCCCCTTTTGCAATGGTCTCCAATGATCTTATGAGGAGGACTTAATACTAATGTGGTAAATTTTTGAAATAAAAATAATAGCAATCTTAAGTTTCTTTTATTTAATTGCAAAAAACGAAAGATACTCAGCAAAAAAACAAGCAAAGGCAAACACCACTCTTAACTATACTAGGCTTTACATCAATGAAAGTAGAAAACTCTAAGCACTCGAATGTTGAAAGCAATGGCAGTACCTTGGAGGTAGATGCATGTATTGCAAAAAATGTGGGTGAGGAAGAGGCAATTCGTATTAAAAATGCAAGATATACAAGGAATGAATCTTGGACAGTTCTCTTTGAGTGGGCATGTTTTGACAAATCATTAGCAAGAGTGTTTTTTGTAACATATGCAAAAATAATAAGAAGTGTAAAAGTGAGTATGGCACTATCGGGTTCGTTAATATTCAACTTAGTGCAATAAAGCAACATGCAAACTCCAAGGCACATAAGTTTGCTACTTATGTGCAAGGACACAATTTGTAATGAAAGAAGCTATGAGAGGAGAGAGGAGAAGAGTTGAAGAGAGAGAAATAGAGCAAGAAGGAGAAGGAAAAATACTAGAAGAGGAGAGAGAAAGAGAAAAAAGAGAAGAGAAGGAAGGAGGAAGCCATGGAAGCATGAGATGAAGGTGAAGAATATGATCTTGATAATAATTGGTTTCCCTAATCTGGGACTCTTACACCTTATATACCCCAGTCAGTGTGATTGGGTGTCTAAACCCTAGTCGGTGTATATCTTGCTTGTTACAATCCATCCCCACCCTGAAGGTCTTTGCCCTCAAAAACAAGGAGAAGTAGAGGGAAGTGATGGGTGGCCAAGGGAGGGTTGCAGAGTACTACTTTGAGCCCTTTGACAATGAAAATTGGGTGGGTAGAGATTAGGGACAGCATGTTGTCCAGGACTGCGGCCTCCTGAAGTAAACAGATCATAACTTTTGATAGGCTACTCCAAATAGGGCATACCACATGTCGAAACGAATCTTATGATGAGTACTTTCAGTCTATGTAGGATACACATGCCTAAGATTTGAATAAGTAAAAAACTATTCTAAAACAGTGTGCAGTCTGCAAGCAGAGGGTGGTCAAGTGGGGCATGACCGGCTAGTCTTCCAACCGTTGGGCCTCATGGAGGTAGGGGAATTCATTCACAATGGTTGTTGGGCACCAAGAGACTTCTTCCAAGGGTAGGCCTTTCCATTTGATGAGGGATTCTTTAATGCATCGGGACCGTAAGTGCTTATCTCGTTGCCCAATGATTACTTCAGGGATATATTGAGTGATGCCTTTTTCATCTATGGGGGGGAAGTTCTTCCACATAGTCCACTCAAGAGCCTACAAAGGGTTTCAACCGACTAATATGAAACACATTGTGGATTTTAGAGGTAGGGGGGAGTTCTAAGCAGTAGGCCAAGTCACCAACTCTCTTCAGGATCTGGTATGGGCCATAGAAGCGATGGGTCACAGCTTGTTTGTGACTACTACCCTATTTGAGAATCGAGTAGCAGGACTTAGGAACTTTCAAAAGGACCAATTTCCCTTCTTAGAATTCCAAATGCTGTCATTTCTCATCAACATAGAGTTTCATGTGTGTTTGGGCCTTTTGAAGGTTCAGTTTACATTGCTGAAGTAAAGCTTGCATGTGATCCAACTCAGGCTGACTCCGAGGATTGATCTTATCATTAAATGAGATTGTGGGGAGGGAAACCTTATACCTATATAAGGCCTCAAAAGAGGAAACTCCAATGCTAGAGTGCGTGGAGTTATTATATGCAAACTTATCCAAGTGGAGCCACATATCCCAACTGTGATGTACATCATGGGAAAAGTGCCTCAAATATGTCTCAAGCCATTTTTTCACTCTTTCAATTTGGCCATCAGTCTGAGGGTGGTAGGCAGTGGATGGAGCAAGCTTGGTACCCATGGAGGTGAAAATTGTCTGCCAGAAGTTGCTCATAAACTTTGCATCCCGATCATGTACTATGACTTGTGGCAAGCCATGCAACTTGAAGACATTTTCCATAAACTGAGTGGCCACTATTGAATCTTGTTTTTGCTCTCCTTTGGCATTTGAAGCATTACTTGCATTTCCCAACAAAGGTTCCCCTTCTAAGCCATGCATATTACTTGCATTTTGTGTGGAAAACGACCCTTCCAATCCATGCATATCTAAATCCACTTGCAAATCATCATTAATATCAAAATCAAGAGGACAAGTAGTAGCTTTCTCAAGAGCCAAAGAGGGAGCTACACAACCAAACATTGCTTTTAAAGTCTTTTGCCTCTTCATTGTTTTGGGTGCCATTGAGAATCTATACTAAAACACATACATTATGAAGCGTTAATTTGCATGAACTATTATTATAATGCTTAAAAAAATAAAGCGATAAAGATTAGATCTCGTACCTTGATCTCAAAAGCAAGAATATCATATAGTCAAAGCCCTTTGAGATTATGGATTACCTCCTCTCCACAAAGTCACTATCCGCAAAAGCTCACCCTCGATATCCAATGGAAACTCCTATAAGATGAAGACCACATCAAATTTAGATACACTTGTGTTTACAACCTATAATCAATCACTTAGAGCCCACATACATCTATGAATTACTTATGCAAATCAACAATCACCAATAATCACCTTATGAGTCTCTTAATATGAGAACTCTACAAGGGCAAACTAACAATATAAACAATAAACTCTACAAGGGCAAACTAGTAGTATAAACAATAAACTCTCACTTATTGAATGATAGGAGCAAGGATCACATAATACATTTCTTCCTTTAGGCATTTCTTTCTCTATCTTAAGATTCGTGTGAGGCTTGAACAATTGTTTCTTGATATCAAATCTTTCAAAAATAAATTGCCTCTCTCTCTCTCTCTCTCTCTCTCTCTCTCTCTGTGCATCTGTTACATATACACATCGCACCACTTTATCACAGCCGACAGTTGTTCCCCTATCACAGCCGACATTTGTTCCCCTTTTGTAGCCATTATCTGGAGTACCAGAGCTACATACGCACATACACATACACAACACTTATCACACTCACAGCACCGTATTTTCAGTTTCCAGTTTTTATCAGTTGTATCACAGTTTGTCTCATAGGCCAGTTTTGGTCTTTAGAAGACGTTAATATAACTTTCTTTCTTTCTTTCTTTCTCTCTCAATCAATTCATTACAATTTACAATCGATATACTAAATAAATGTAAATTGTCATAGGCTCATTAAAATTTAAAACCATGGATCATGGAAGGCTAGGGATGGCCGCTAGTCTCTAGGGACTCCCTTGGGAAATATTCAGATGTGGACAGTGGGCAATGGGCATTAGGCACATCATGCTCTCTCTCTCTCTCTCTCTCTCTCTCTCTCTCTCTCTCTCTCTCCATGGATGTCAAACGATTGGAATTTGAATTTTGGACCATTACAATCAAAGTAATAGGTCAAATCATCTTGATTCTTGCCTTGCGACTCACATCTATAAGGAGAATCAATAAATCTCTTCGCATTCACATGATGATGTATCCATAAGGAGAATCAATAAATACTATGGACATATATCATTAAATAAGAGTACAAACAAGAATGATGATGGTGATGATGATGAAGGAAAGGAATAGCCTATAGGTTTTCATTTATGTCTCCATAATCCATTGTAGAAAGTCGCCCCGCCCTGCCTCTCTCTAGACTCTCCTTGACTCTCAGACAAGTCTCAGTGCCTCCCTCCTATGGCCTGGTGCCCCCCAAGTTCCAATCTTGTTACCTTAGACAGCAAGCTCCACCTCCTTGGCGTCACAAGTTGCATTTGAATCCTACAGGCTACCTCTCATCATCGTGGACTGTCTCTCATCATCTTGCCCGCTCTCTTATCATTGTGGACGGTGGGAATTAGGATGATTCCCCCTACCTCAGGCTCCAGATGTAAACCCTCATATAGAAAAAGTATGGGCTCTCATTCAAGAGGGGGGAAAGATTAAAGGGTAGCACTAAGAGTAAATATAGTAAATATGAAATAAAAGCTTGGAGTTGTGCTCTATTCCCATGAAGTTGGGAAAGAGATAATGGCAATAATATATAATTGAAATATCCATGCCTTGATAGCACCTAGTGTTAGGAAGGTTGCATTTTGTCCATAAGTAATGTTATAAAAGTTTGTTGGAGCAGAAAACCCCAAAGTCCTTTTCCAATTGAACCTTGACATTGCTAGACTTTATTTAAGGATCTTGTAGCAATGCTTAGGAAGATAACATGTTTTGAAAAATGTACCTTATGATAAATATAAGGCCTCACCAAGAGTTATTGGAATAGGAAGATAGGACCTTGTTAGACAAGAGTAGATACTCATGGTAAATGATGTTGAAATTATGTGTTTAAAGTTCAAGTAAGAAAAAGTAGTGATTCCCTATATCCATAATTACATGTGAAGTTGAGATATTTTGCCATAGGTGAATAGGAGATAGAATACAAATTAGAGGATTAAATAACGATAATACTATGAATTTGAAACTAGGATAAGTCATAAGAGATAATATGGGGCCATACTGAGTGTTACCTATGCATGTTGCTATCTAAGCTAAAGCCATACGACGACAATGATGTGTGCATAAAGATAAGATATTATAAAGATCATTTTTCAGGTTATTGTACCTTATGATTGAATGTACATGGTGTTGTTGAAGATAGAAATTATGCAATCATAGCATTGGTAGCAAGGATTGTGAAAGTGGAAAGAGAAGACACAAAGTAGTCAACCTATGAATAGTGCCTAATACGATGTGAGGGCTACATAATGTTATCCTCATATAAGAGTTGGATTAGTGAGATATTAATGAAGCAAAATTTTCCCAAATTGTCATTGCACTTGCATTGCCATCTAAGTTAGCGATCATGCAATGATTTCATTATGATATTGAGTTAAGAGGCTCTTATAGAATACCTTGCACTTGACTAGTCTTGTTTCTTTTTCAAGATAGGGATCATGTTATATTGTGAGCACATGGATGTGATGTTACATGCCATTGTATATTGTACCTGCATGGAAAGTCCCATTATCTAAAGATAAGGACCATGCCATAATAGTAAAGTTGGGATAACTGTAACATGAATTTTTTTAGAGTTATATCTTTGTCTTGATGGTTGTGATACATTTAATGTAGAGATCAATTAGTAGTATCATCTTTGATGTTTTATGATTGAATGTTGGATGTTGAGATGAAATTGCTACTGGAAACGTTATTTGTGCTTGGATATGGCTGAATGAGGTTGTGATTGAAGAGATAAAACATAAATGTGGATGAGATGAATTTATTTACAGCTTGTACTCTCCCTCGAGTCTTGTAGTCATGGCTTCCATTAGATGTGTTTAATATTCATTTAGAGTGTAGACTGCCACCTAGATGAAAGGTCAAACATACAAGGAAGGTTTGACTCTTATGGCAGTACAAGAACTAGTGAAGCTTTGGTCATTTAATGCTCGTGATTGGTCCTTAGATAGGGATAGAAATCCTCTGCAAGCACAATGCATGGTAATGGGTACCAAGACTCAGGACCATCTCTTGGATTGGATTGGTAGGAAATCCAATAGGAAAGTTATATGTTGCATAATGGAAATTACATATTCGATGTTGAGAAAGTCAAGCACATTGAAAATGATATTTAGAGTGCTCAAATTCTCAAGGAATTTAACTTGGTCGAAGCCCTTTGGTGCTTCAAAACCAAAGACTTGGAGGTCCTCATTCTTGTATGCGACTATTCAACCAGAATTAGTATGTGTATTCATGACTCACATGAGTTGTAAGTCCTAATCACATTGGAATGGGACCTCATAGTTCTTTTGTCCCCAACTTAAAAATATTGAGTCACCTCTATTGGAAAATAGGTCAAATGATGTATACTACAGAATGAGGAGACTTGTATCCCATAAGCACAGTGAGGAGAGTGGAGAAGCTGGAAAGCTATAAAGACATGTACTTGGTTCACTTTTCAATGCAATGCTATTGTACTTTGTACTTCACTCTGAGTCTTTGTCATGTCCTACACTCGGGATTGTGCTTATGAGTCCAAGCATTCTATCTTGGAACCTAATTCAACTGAATAATAGTTAGTGTCATTTGCCTATGTTGTCATGGTTCTAGTTACTACATTCCAACCTCCTTAGCTATAGCCATGCTCAAGATTCATGTTTTCTTATATGGTATTAGATCCATGATGGGCATAGTCTAGCTTTCCTCACTGCTCCCTAAGCTCCTCCTAATCTCTAGTTAATCTAGCTTAAGCATTTAATTTCATCTCTTAGTTTACACTCCTTCTTCTTGATGTCTGCCATAGCCAAGCTTCACCTAGCTTCCTTGGAGCTCCTAGATCTCTCTCAACACACCATATTTTTCTGTGATTTCTTCTAGGCAAACATCCTTATGGGTTAGAGTGCACTATCAAGCATGATAAAGCTCAACACTGTCCATTGAAACAATCGGCATTGCTCAATTTCGTCGTCATCTATAAATTTGTGCCTGTCATTGGTCGTACAGTTGGTTTATCCAGCACACTAAGAAAAACACTCTATGACCATAGGTCTTTCTTAGCCTATCATATAAGCTACCTTCTCACTGATTCTTGGTGCAGATAGGCCACTGATCAGATGGGTACAGAACCCTAGCAGAGAACAACCATAGCTTGCTCTCACCTCATTTACTTACTCTTCTTATCCTATTGAAATCTCTATCATTCAAACCAGTATGTTCTCCAACAAGGGAAATCTTCATGAAGATTTGGAAGAATCAAAACTAGTATCTATTAATACTCAAATAGTGCTTCTTAGTACTTAGGGATTTTAGCTTACTCAAGAGTAACTCATCTTATGATTTCATTTCAGTTGCTTTAAAAGCCTATTCTTAGTTTGTAATGATTTGAAATTTTTATTGATCCAATTCCCTGTAAGTCTCGATCTCATTGTAAAAAGGACAAACACTACCCGAGTGTCCTCGTGGTAAGACCTCCTTATAAGACGACTGAATTGGAGAAGATATCAAAGTTTAATGGTGAAGGCTTTCATGCCTGGAAGAAGAAAATCATGCACCATCTCATGAGGAAAGACCTCTAGGATCTCTTTGAGGAAGATGATGCAGACGACAATGCTAAAGAGGAAGATATTGTAGAAGACCAGCCTAAAACAAAGGCATGGAAGAAGATGAACAACAAAGCTCTAGGTATTATTGCCTAGGGTCTATTAGATGATGTATTACACCACATCTCTGGCATTAGGGATGCAAAGAAGGCATGAGAAGAACTTGACAAGATCTTTGGTACACAAGCAAAGAACTCAAAGGTAAAATTACTTGTGCACTTTTATAAGTTGGATGTAAAAGACAGTTCATCTATGACTGTACACATCAATAAGTTCAAGAGCCTTAAAACTCAGCTAGCAACTCTTAAAAAGAACATTGATGAGGACTAGGGAATAACAGTGCTACTTGCCAGTGTTAATCATGAACCATATGAGAACCTTGTTTCAACACTAAGTAATGTTCCTAGTCTCTCACTCAAAGACATTGAGCACTCACTGAGATTGATGGAGAAAGAAAATTTAAAAGTAAGGATGTAAAAGAAACCAGCTCAAGGGATAACCTCTTGTACACCAAGGGTACTTATGCAGCAAAAGGACGTGGTCGAGGTTTCACCACCAACAGCAATAAGGACCGAATTGTTTATCATTACTGCGGCAAGACTAGCCATGTAGCCATTGGATGTTTCCACAAGAAGAGAGCACAACAGATGCAAGATGATCACCATCAAAGTCAGTTTATGAATGAAGAAGAAGAGGAAGATGCTTCCGCCACCATAAAAAACTATGACAGATTATTCTAAAGAAATTTTCATTGTATCTTTCCCATAGTGGATGTTTTCTTTCTTGTTAAAGAATATGGATCTAAAGCTAGTTGGCTATGTTGGACACAAATCATAGAATCGATACATGATAGAGAGACGAGTTTGTAACTCAAGTGAATTAGGCTCCAAGATAGATAAGCTTGGACTCATAAACACAATCTTGAGTGACTCAAAGTGAAAGTATCATATATTGAAATGAGTGTCAAGTACATGCTTTTATAGCTTTGTGGATAGTACCACTTTTCTCTGTGCTTATGGGATTTTGGACATCTCTTCCTAGAGCTTCTAGAGCATACATCTTTGTCATATCTCTCATACAAAGCCTCTTATGGGCAGCCTCTTTTAGGCATACATACAACCTCTATGGGCATACATGCAAGAATCATTTGCTATTCTGAACATTTCCCTTAGTGGATTTGTATTAAAAAGAAAAAACCCTTGCCAAAAATGTAAAATTTCAAGCTTGACTTGACTAGGCTGTTCATGAGCTAGTATCCCGGGCCATATCATCATATAGGGGGGTGCAAAAGCTAGCAAGTGTTTCATCATTTGAAGGGGGGTGTTGGAAAATAGGTCAAATGATGTATGCTGTAAGATGAGGAGACTTGTATCCCATAAGCACAATGAGGAGAGTGGAGAAGCTGGAAAGCTATAAAGATATATACTTGGTTCACTTTTCAATGCAATGCTATTGTACTTTGTACTTCACTCTGAGTCTCTATCATGTCCTACACTCGGGATTGTGCTTATGAGTCCAAGCATTCTACCTTGGAACCTAATTCAACTGAGTAATAGTTAGTGTCATTTGCCTATGTTGTCATGGTTCTAGTTACTACATTCCAACCTCCATAGCTACAACCATTGTTAACCTCAAATCAAAATGGTAGAAAAATAAAGGAAAAAGTGCAAAAAGAACCGAAAAAGAGCAAAACGTAGAGGCGTCTCTAAAACTAAATTGAAGTGAAAAGAGCAGTTTTAAAGAAAAGGTGCCTCAAAAACTCTAAAAACTCTTGTAAAAGAGCGCCAGGCTCCCTCCTATGCCACTTGTAAAAGATAGACGGGTAAAGGCTTAGGGCATGAAGCAAGAAGAGGGAATTAGAAAAAGGGACCTTGCCATAATGGCCGGTCATGTAAGAAGGGATGGGCGCCCATGGGGGTTTTAGAGTTTGTATATATAAAGTTCAAAAAGCGAATGAAAGCTCATTCTTTGGTGTGTGGCTAACAAGAGTCATTTCTTCTTCTCTTCTTCTCTTCTTCTTGCTTGTGTGTGTGCTCTTGAGGGAGTGAGTGTGAGAGTGTGAGGGAGTGAATGAGTGTGTAGGAGTGAGGAATCAAGAGGGTGAAGCTCTTCACCATCTCCTCTTCTCTCTTCTCTTCCCCTCCCTTGCCTCGCACGTGGCTATGGTGAATGGAGCTTGGAGATGGAGGAGGCTTGAGGATGCTTGATCTATCGACTTGTGTGAGGGAGGAGGCAACTCATTTCTGCATCAAGGTAAGCTCACTACACCCCGAGAGGATCGACGTCACGTCGACTAGGTGAGAGATAGCCATGAGAGCTCGGTTGGAACGTTTGAAGCAATAAGCGGTCCGTGGGTCTTGGTAGTTGAGCGAAAGCTTCCACATTTTGGTTCTGTTGCTGGGACCAACGGAGTCAAGCTTGAGCCCTCGTGTGCCTCCTGTCGAGCATCAAAGTAAGGGATTCATCCTCGAACTGGAGCTTGAGGTAGGTAGGAATTTTGGATTTTTTATCTTTGAAATAAGTAAGTACTTTGGGTTATTTTTCTAGTTTGATGATTGGAAAAGATGGAGAAATCATTTCAATTTTTTGCCTTCAACCATTGTTGCATTTAGAGTAGGTTAGGATTAGGAAATCGAATAGGAAAAGCATAGGGTTTCCTACTGTAAAACAGGGCACAAGTCATGGTGCAAAAACGGAAAAAAGAATGCTTGGGATGTTAATGTTGGCAAATGAGTGATTGGGGACATTAAAACCTTACCCGGGAAGGGATTTAAGAGCCAAGGGGATAAGGAAAGCTCATTTCATGCCCTGACATTGAGAGAGTGTGAGAGAGAGCGAGAGTGTGTTTCTAGCATTGATTCAACTCAATCTTGTCATTGAGGAGTTCTCTGTGCGATTCATATACATCAGGACCTCCCTGCTATGTATTTGTTGTGATCTGGAAGGCGGCGAGCTCGGTGGTTGAGCGGATTGTTAAATTCAGCGAAATCATTCCTGATGACGCGGTCATCGTCGTGCACGGCTCAGCCCGTCCGAGTGTCGGTGATTCTGGGCCGAGTCCTAGAATCAGCCCACTTGACCATTCGGCCCTCAGCCAACTGTACTCGGACACATTTCACTCGGCCTGTCTGAATGAAGCATTCATGCCAACTTTAAAATTTGGCCCTCGGCCCTGCTGACTCGGCCTAGCACCACTCGGACAAGTCGACACTCGGCCCGGCTCAATTCACCACTTGACCACTCGGCCCACTCGACCACTCGACTTGGCCCACTCGACAACTTGGTCCTCGGCCCATCTGGACTAGTTATCACTCGGCCCTCGGGCCATTCAGACTAGTTACCACTCGGCTCTTGGCCCGTCCGAGTGAATCCACTCGGCCTACAATTCCATTTGGCCCTTGGCCCATCCGAGTGACACACTTGGCCCCTACAACTTGGATAAGTTGGGCCAAGTCAAGATTTTTCCAAATTCTTTGACCGCATAAACCTTCGTAAGTACCCCCGAAGCGCGGAGCTCGATTCTGGCGCAGGGAATAGGCAAATTTAGAGGACACGGTCACCAAGCCTAAAACGAAGTGAGACAGTGCGTAAGCCGCTTAGACACTTGTTTCTACACTTAAGGACAGTTGAAAGCCTGATTGAGCACAAGTGCATGGGAAAGAACACACACCTATTGAGTAGAGGTAAATTGAGGATTGGATGCAATAAGTCAAGGAACTCACTCAAATAAACACCTCAAGGAACCCACTAGTAGAGAAGATCCCAAGACATAGATGGACAACCAAAGCACAGGGTAGGACAAGCAAGTGGCATTACAGAAATGGATCTGATCAACTTGTTCAACTTGATCGACAGCTTGGTGGAGCATGAGAACACGATCATGCCATAGGAAAGCTCAGACCATAGGCCAAATAAGGAACTCGACTTAGGATTTTTTCCACAGGCGATTTAGCACAGCTAGTAAGCAGCTACGATGCGCACGCTTGGTATGAGCACCGCGACAGAACGGCAGAACGACTGAAGCCATCATAACATACTTGGAAGAGGAACGGAAGCTAGCCCACAAGGCATTGCAAGGCATAGTGAAATACAACCAAGACCAGCGTGCTAGGAGCTTAAGGAAGACCGTAGAATTGCGGAAGATACAGAGGGTGCTAAACCTAGCAGGTGGGAATCGTACCGATCACGAGAGAGCTCTGGAAGGAGACTTGATATTGAGTGAGCTTCTCATGAAGCGATTGCTCAGCAACACAACATCGGAGCAGAGTGCTACAACACTAACGGCATCATTACTAACAGGATTAGGAATAAACCAAGGCTCTAAGGGCCAGTCTAGAATCCCAATTGTTACAAAGCAACTCCACAAGTACCAATCCCACGACAACCCATACAGCTTTGTAGAGCAATTTGAGCAAGTCTGCGAGGCCAACGGCCTCACCGACTAAACTCAACACTCTCAAGCATTCAGGATTTGCTTAGGCAATAAGGGTAGGACTTGGTACACAAGTCTAGATGTTGGAGAACAAGCGGACTTTAATGGCCTCAAAATCTCTTCATCAAGACGTTCTCCGAGCCCAGATACTCTAACAATCTGCTAGTGAGACTGATGAATGTCAAGCAGAAAGAGAAAGAGGACATTCACGACTATGTCACCCATGTGAGGAGCCTCTTCAAGAGAATCCCCATGGGTGAACGACCTACCAAGAGAGCGGCGTCCACCATATTTATCAGTGGAATATGGAATGAGTATCTGTATAAGGCCTTGGTAGGTAACTCGAGCTTGCAGCGAGACTTGATAGCTAGGGTGTTTGAGGAGGCTATTCGAGTGGATGACCAGTTGAAAGAGTGGAGCTCTAGGAGCTTAAATTCAGAAGAGACCAACTCGCAAAGTTTAGAGAGAGCATTAGCCTCTAGTGAATGATCAAGTCCAGTAGCCCAGGACAAAGGGAAGGCCTCTGAGACAAACCAAGACTTGACTGAGGTAAAAATGGAGATAGCCAAATTGCAGGATATGTTGAGATGACCAACGGGCTTGCACGTCCAATGCATGTACTGTGGTGGAAACCACTTGTCGGCCAAGTGTCAACAAGACCCTAGGTCACGACCTTGCGCTAATTGTGGAAGATTTGGTCACGATGTTGCGCATTGTAGATTACCAAGAAGACTCACGTACTCACAACCCTACGGCCAGCCATATCTAGCGAGCAGACCCCAACAATTCTTCGGAAGGGGGGGGGGGGCATTGGCCCTTCTTGTGCCTAACAATGTTAAACCTGTTGTTCCTAGAATGGACATAAACCCTATAGGTATACCAAGACCGCTTGGTCCCTACGTGACTCATCCACCAACTGACGCACCAGTCCACTATGTGGAGGAGCCAAATGAGAAAGAGACTTACATATACCCATACGTCTCGCACGATGGCGAGGGCAACACAGTCCTTATGGATTATCGACCAAACCCGTGATGGTATTAGGAAGAGGCCGAGCCTTAGAGGCCTAGGAGGGCAGACGCAAGATCCAATCCAGGGCACATCTCATCATGTTGTCCTGAAAGGGAGTAACCAAATAGAGACAAGGAAAACCTAAGGTGCCCTGAGTGTGGAATCACTCACCTCTTCATTGATTGTCCCAAGTGAAAACCATCCTCAAGTTCAACCAACGTGCCATTTGTCCCATTGGGGTTGTTCGGTGTCGAGAATCTCGATGGGGAGGCCACACATATCCCATTGCGTGTCATGACCCGAGCACACACGAAGCAAGCCAGCATATCGTTGCCAAGTCCGAGCAACCTCGATGCAGGCTCAATCAGGAACAAGAGCTATAGACAGAGAAAGAAGAAAGCCGAAGCTAAGGTCGCGCTAAAAACCGAGACTGCCACTACTCTACCTGCGGGAAAGAAGGTCACTGATGTAGAGGCAGAAACCTCAGCCCCTAAGATGGCCAAAAAGGGAAGTGCTAGGGTAGGAGAGTACCCGCATCCGAAGCACCAACTAGAGGATATCGAGAAAGTGAAGGAATGGGTAAGAGAGGCCCATGAGCACCTAAAATATGCTAAGCTCATTCTAGAGGATGAGATCAAAGATCTCTCCAATATAAGCATGCTAGTTTCACCCCCTAGAGGATGAGATCGATTATCTCTCCAACATAAGCACGCCAGTTTCACCCCCTCGACTGAAAGCAAGAGATGCAACTGCACCACAAGCAATACCGCTTAGGCAAAGCCTCGACGCTATAGGCCAGAAAATCAGTCCACGGCCATTGGCTAGGACAATCCAAAATAGGAGAAAGACGAGCAGCCAACGACCTCCTTACTGCGTTGGTGACCACCCCTGTGACGTTGAGCCTGTGAGACTTGCTTAGGCAACATTCCACCCTATGGCAAGACCTGAAGCAGTGGGTTGAAGGATCACGAGAGCAAGCTACCATAGACCTACACGATCGTGACATAGAGACACAAATACCAAGCCTAACGCTGCACTCTATGCCTAAGTCCTTGCACATTAATGCTTTCTGGGAAGGCACCGAGACACATGTGGTCTTACCTGTCTTAGCCATGGGCAACACAACTAGAAAGGGGATTGTAGAGACAGGAGCGGGGTTTAGTGTACTAAGCCACACAGTGCTTTAGACGTGGGGAAACCCGCCTGTGGAGACCGCCAGGTTCAATGTCACACTAGCAAATGGTATGAAAGTGAAACCATTTAGGGTACTTAAAAATTGGCCGATGAAGATCACAGGTGTCTAGTTCTCAGTTGACTTTATAGTCATGAAGGGAGTGGACTATGATATCCTATTAGGCCAACCCTGGATGCACAATGCCAGAGTCATCGAAGATTGGGGTAGCGGCCTAATCTTCTTGAGCAATAGAATGGAAGCTGTGAGGGTAGAGATAGACACGTGGAAAACCTCACCAGTCGACTTGGATGCCATCTCCACAATGCTTAGGGGTAACGCTCAGGTCAAGAAGTCCTGTGGGCCCTTGACCAAGTATATCCCATGCTTGGAGGATGAATGAGACTGGATGGATGTCCTTGCTATGATCGACATGCCATTCTCAGATCATGAGGCATACGAGCAAGCCATCAAGACAGTTGGTAGGACAAAAGACACACCCTCCATACCGGTCTGCATGATGGCAAGAACCCTTTGTGGGTGACCTAAGCCTGTCACATTCCAAGTTCCAATTAACAAGAAGGAACTCCAAGAGAATCTGGAGTATTTAACTGGCACCCTAGCTGGAAATCTAGCAACAAAATTCAAGCCACTCCAAGATCTGCTAGACGAACCTAGGTGGAAATGGACTAGGACAAGAGATGTGCCAAAACCTAGTAGATGATGAGCAATCGGATGAAGATGATTCCAAGGACAAGTATGAAGATTGTCATTCTTTCACTGACAAAAGTAAGGGTGAGATAGACATGGTGGAATATGACACTGAGGGATGAGAAATAAAACAGATACGAGTGGACTCTAGGCCATAGAAAAGGGTGTCTTTAGGATGGAAAGAGGAGTCATGCATATGGATTGTGATCGTGCGTGGTTGGAACACACAGGAGCCATAGATTTCGAACAAGCAGGCCTAACCCAACCAGGTACGACACTCGTGCTTAGAACAGAGTCACCCTTTGACCTGCAACCGCCAGGAGAAACCACCTCTTCTAGGAAAACAATGAGTTTGATTCTGAGTCGAAAGTGAGCTCAGATAGCGACCCGGAGATACCTAGACCATCCAAGGCTAGATGCACCAAGGGGGACACTAGGGCCGCACAAATGGAAGAGTAAAGAAAACCTCAGGATCTCTCGAGGAGATTTATGAAGTTCAAGAAGGGTGACAAGGTAGTAATCCTATTGGGTGCCAAACGCCAAGGGCAAACAAGTGAACCCATCGAGGGACCAGCCAAGGTCAAGGACGTGAACCTAGCACAAGAAGGGGAGACACCCTGACCGGTCTTAATTACCGATGACTTAACTGAGGAAGAGGAGACTTGTTGCTCTCTTGCGAGAGTATATAGACGTGTTCGCTTGGTCCTTGGAGGAGCTTAAGGGGGTGGATCCGAGTGTAGTGACTCATAACATACCCATGACTCTAGACGCAACACCGATCAAGCAGCGACTGTACCCAATGAATCCAAAATGTGCTCATGTAGTCAAAGAGGAGATTGAAAAGCTCACGAAATCAGGATTCATTTACAAAATCGAGCACACAGACTGGGTGCCGCCCATAGTCATAGTGATGAAGAAGAACAGAAAGATTAGAGTGTGCATCAATTACAAGAAGGTGAATGATGCCACTAAGAGAGACAACTACCCATTGCTACACACCGAGCACATGCTCGAAAGAGTGGTGGGCAAAGGGGCCTACAGCTTCCTGGATGGCTTCTCTGGATACAATCAGGTGCAAGAGCATCCTGCCGACATGCATAAGACTGCCTTCGCCACCGAGTGGAGCGTCTTTGCTTACATGGTCATGCCCTTTGGGTTGACTAATGCCCCAGCCACCTTTCAATGCCTCATGTGCACCATATTTAAAGACATGCTTCACAAGGAATTGGAGGTCTTCATGGATGACTTTTGTGTTCACTCAACTTGAAGAGAACACTTAGGCAAACTTTGAGCAATCTTTGAGCGGTGCCACCTATATCGTCTCTCCCTGAACCCCTTAAAGTGCCAGTTCTGGGTAAAACATGGATGCATCCTGGGGCACATGGTGTCAAAGAACGGCATTGCCACTGACTTCTCGAAAGTTAGGGTTATTGTTGATCTTCTGCTCCCAATCAATTATAAAGGAGTTCAATGCTTCTTAGGCCATACAGGGTACTATCGACGGTTTTGCTGAACTATGCATTGATTGCGAGACCTTTGTACAAGCTGGTGATTGTTTTCAAATGGTCTGAAGCATGTCAATGAGCATACGAGGGCTCTAGCTACTGCACCGATATTACAAGCCCCAGATTGGACCATTACCTTCCACGTACATATTGATGCTTTGAAATTCACCGTGGGGGCAGTACTGTGCCAACCTAGTGAACACAACCTCGACTATCCAGTGAGCTTTGCTAGCAAACAACTCATTGAGACTAAAATGAACTACTCGAGGACTAAGAGAGAAGGCTTAGCCATGGTATTTGCTGTAAAGAAGTTTCGGCATTATCTTTTGGCTACCCCTTTTACTTTCTTCGTGGACCATCAAGCCTTGCTATATCTAGTGAACAAACCCTACGCTACTACATGACACATAGCTCGATGGCTCCTTTTGCTTTTAGAATTTGACTTCTTCATGGTTGTATAGAAGGGAAAACAATACTACATGGCTGACCATGGGAGAGGCCACTGGACAAGTCATTGCCGATGAATTGCCAGACGCCCATCTATTCAACCTTTCCAGTGAAAGAGATTTATTCAAGGCTGATCTAACACCATACTGGGCAGATGACATTGTCCATGTAGCTGGAGCATGGATTACCTGAGTGACCAATGGAAAAGGCTTGACTTAGGTGACTTATCCTCAAAATCCAACCCTATCAGTTGATAGCATGTCAACTATATAGGTTAGGGCAAGACGGGTTACTGCATAGATGCATATGCAAGCATGAGATGCATGATGTGCTCACAGAGGCGCATAGCGGGATTACTGGAGGACACTTTAGCAAACACATGGCATCTTGCAAGGTGCTACAATATCAACTGTGGTGGCCCATGCTTTTTCATGACGCATCACGATTCGTCAAGCATTGTGACGAGTGTCAGTGGACAAAGGTCCCGATTCACAAGGATCAAATGGAGTTAATCCCAATCATTGCACAACAACCCTTCAAAAAGTGGGGAATTGACTTCGTAGGACCCGTTAGTCCTGCGGCACAGTACTCACAGGCCAAACATATCATTGTGGCCACCACAGACTACCTAACGAAATGGGCGGAAGCGAGAGTGACACAAAAAAATGATGCTAGAACAACTGCCAAGTTCTTATGGGAACAAGTGATCTCATGGTTCGGCTGCCCCATCGAACTAGTCAATGACCAGGGCATGCACTTCATCAATGAAGTGATAGTGCATCTTCTATCCACCTTTGTGATCATCCATAAAAAATCCTCTCCATACTACCCTCAGGCAAACAGATAGGCAGAATCCACAAATAAGATCCTTGTAAATGTCCTGACCAAAGTAGTCTCTGCTTCACGCAACGACTGGGATAACAAGCTGATGGCAGCCTTGTGGGCTTACCGTACAGCTTATAAAACAGTTGTCGGCCAGACTCCCTCTAGGTTAACCTATGGGACTGGGGCAATTCTACTAGTAGAGTTCTTCGTTCCTAGCTTGAGAATAGCACTTCAAGAACGGTTAGTTAAAGGACACAAGCAGAAAATGAAGTTTAGAGGTCTTAGGCATTTCAAGGTTTATGCAATCAGCTGAACTAACAACGTTGAGCTCAAGACTTTAGATGGCAAAGCCATAGAATTCTTTAATGGCAGTCGCATTAAGAAGTACTACCCTCCCATGCATCCACTGCATGAGCCACCAATGTTGGAACCCCCTGTCACGATACGAGTCGCCACAATCACGGAAATTGGTGATGAGGACAAGGAAGCCGTAAAACCCGCATACCTCCACATCATGGTCTCACTGCCAAGAAAACATGCGCTTTCAATGCCTTGATTGACGAGGGAGCAAACTTCAATGTCTTAACTCATGATCATTGGACCCACCTTGGTAAACTACCACTACAGCCCATGAGTGCCCAATTAAACCCATATGGGGGCCGCTCATACGCACTTCTCGGCAAGTGCAAGACTGCTATTGCTATCGAGTCTGAGACTATACCAATGATCTTTTACGTGTTGCCAAACACTACAAGTGCGAGCAAAGAGTCACTACCAGGGCGAACCTTCAAGAAGCAAACTCATTGCAATGTCGATTATGAGTCGCAATGCATCCACCTCACCATAGGCAACATCCGTATTGATATAGCCTTCAGCAAGGGCTACGTGACCCCATTGAACACCGCAAGGCCATCGGTAGAAATACTCTCATAGCCAAGTCTATGGAGGGGGGTAGGGCTCAACCACCATCCACCAAGTCTCACGGGCCACCGCTCACAGTGGCAAAAGCTAAGGCCCAACAACCCGAGTTTCAATGGAGGCCTAAAAAACTGCAACCGCCACCTAGGAGTAGACACCCACGTCTTCATAATGCAAGAAACTCTAAACCCAAGAGGCCGAGACACAATTACAGAAATCAAAGCATGATCAAGACAAGATGGGTTCCTAAAGCCCTCTTGCATACGTAAGGCTACTATGAGAGAAATTCTTGCCTATGGATCCCTAAGGCTAGAACGACCCACGGCATCACTCAAATGCCACCCTCGCGCTTAATCACCCTGAGCCTTGTGGAACCTCGAAACAAGTAGTCGCAATGTTTCCCGAACCCGCCTCCTACCAGTCCACCGATGCATGAGCTCCGAAGAGTTGAGAAAGACTATCCCCCAAAATTAAACAACGTTACCCCCTTCATCCCCTGCTAATGCCGATGAGACTTGTCAAACCCAATCCGAGTGTAGCAGCACATTTGTAGTAGCAGCCACTACTCTGATGTTTATCCACGGGACTCAACTACCTCTTCATGGGCAACTACCACCATTTGCCGCCGTACTTACTAGCCCCAGCAAACCCCAACCACCTGCGAGCCTTAAACCACCTTACAAGCGGAAATCATTCTTAACTCTAGCCGCAGACCTAGCCGAAGACATAGGGGATGATGTTATTTCTTGTCTTAGATGCTTAGATGCCATGTTCATGTCATTGGCTCTAAGTTATGACCGCTTGGACTTAGGCCTGCTGCAAGAGCCTTTAGAAACGGAAGTTCGCACAAATCCTTGTTCATGGGGAAACATTCAAATTCGCATTTGTCAAAACACCCCACTCAGCTGCCCAGTTGCTATGCGCTGAGATACCGAGAGAACAAGCCATCAAACAATGCCTCATTACGTCTTATGATAAGCGTGTGACTTCTTCCATCACTGACAAAGAAGTCAAGGAGTTGAAAGCGTTAGCTGATACCGACTCCCCATTTTTACGAAGCTGGTACACTCTGCGATTGTAGTGGAAACTCGAAGGATGCCAAATCATGACCAACATTGAGCAGCGTTGTGTAATCAAGAAATTAGAGTACGACCCAACCTATGTCGCACCCACCTCATATAGAGTGTTAACCACTCTTTGTGGCCGACCCATGGAAGAGCATGTCAAGGGACACCCATATCTTGATTGCCTCTTGACCGAGGAAGAGCTCCACATTGCTAGCCGTGTCAATTCCGACAATTTCCTAACCGATGTCCTCACTTACATCACACATGTAAGTACCCAACCCTTCGCTCTGGAGCCCAAGGCTCAGTTGGAATATAACCTAGAATTCTATACTTGGCTCATGCGCAAGGAACCCTTATACCCAAACGCTGAATGCCCTGGACCTCCTAATCTTTGATCCTAGGAAGGATTCTTCTCAATCTTGAAGGGGAGAGGGTACGAGGGTAGCCTGAAGGTGAATCAAATTAAAACCAATCAAGATCAAGTAAATGCAATATACACATAAGAAACGGGTGATGTAGGAGGGATGTCACAAAACAAGTTTGAAGGGAAGAATCTGTATTGGATCTTAATGCTTTCATTCAACAAACATAAAATCTTTCTTTTCAGCAAATTCTTGTATGTATATTAATTGTAGCACTAATGGGAAGTATGGTTCATGACAGGAATGAGAGATGTCGCAACAAGACCGTGCCCACCGACTCCCCTTCACGGAGGAAGAGAGAGCGTAGTACGGCATCAGCTTGGAAAATCGAGCTTACAGTCTGCTAAAATTCTGCAGCATTCACAACCTTGAGAAGATGGTGGCCAAGGAGTAGGCTGCAAGGAGGATAGTGAAACAGTGCCACCTCCACAAGTACCTAGAGAAGTTTGCACAGGAACCTGATCACACGAAATGTGTAGAGTTCTTGAGAACGTAAAACCCTAACCGAGAGTGTGGAATGGTGACGGTGAGAAGGGGGGATAATGCCCGACAAGTGCAGGTGCCACTAACCTAGGCCTCGGTAGAGAAAGCACTGGGACTTGAACCTAGGGTGGAGAAAAAACGTAAAAGGGATGTGTATGCCCTGCTGAAGATGAATAGGGAAGAAGTCTTGACAAATGAAAAAATTAGCTTACAAGACATCCTCGATGCGGAGATTCGCCTACATGCAAAGTTGGTGCATGCCCTTTTCTCCAGCCAACACTACAATTCCCTCATGCACCGGACCAGTGTACTTGTGCTAGAGAATGTGGCAGCCCACACCCTGGACAAGGTGGATTGGAATGGCTATGTGCGCAGAACAATAGACCAAGCGGCCAAAGCACTAGCCTCGGGCAACAAATGGGCAGGTGGAGAATCCCCCGCATCTAAGAATACAGAGAGGAAGAAACCTTCCTCGAAAACCTCCTTCATTGGGTATGGAAGCGTACTGATGGCCATCATCCAAGAGGTTGTGAAAGAGGCCCAATAGGGAAGCAAAGGAGCAGATGAGACCCCAGATAGGTCGTTGACCCATCAAAAAGAGGAGCAATCGAGTAACCAGATAGAGAAGAAGGAGCGGGAGGCTCAATCCGGACAAAGAAAAACAAAGGAGTTCACTGGGAAGGCAACTCAGAAGAAGAAATATAAGGCGGGCAGGAAAAATGAAGAAGAAGATTTGGAAAGAGCAAAAAAGGAATCCCTGAGAGAGGCGACGGAGTGGAAAAAGAAGGAGAAGGAAGAACTGAAAGTTTGGCCGAGGAAGCAAGGAAAATAGAAGAAGAAAGAGAAAGAAGAGTTATGGAAGAAGAGGCAGAGTTGAGAAGACAAGAGGAGGAAGACATGGCCGAAGCAATTCGCCGGTCTATAGAACAACAAAGTCGACTCGATGGCCTAGGGACCTTAAGTCCGCCTACGGAAGATAGACCCGGGTGAAGCGCACAAGTACCTAAAGCCATGCCGTCCACGATCATCAAGGGCAAGGGTAAGGCCCCCCTCCATCCCATTTCGGCCCCCTTGGTACCCAATAGCGAAGCCACCACTGCCACCCCCAACATCCCAGCCACCAGGCACAAAAGGCCAACTATGGATGCCGAATCTAGGCAAGAACCAAAACACCAAAAAATGGAAGCCTCAACCACCCCAATCCCCACCGCCATGACGCCACATGCAAATCGTGACGAATACGTCGATGAATTGCTCTCGCAATTAGAAAGGGCAAGGGAGGAAAGAAGGATTGCGATGGCCAAGCTGGAGGCCAAAAGGGAAGTGGTAGCGGCCTCCCAGCTCAAAAAAACAAAGTAAATGGCTACGCAACAAAAGGAAATTCTTGACCTGAAGAGGGAACTAAAGACCAAAGAAGAAAAGGAGCAAAGCTGGCGGTGACATCTCATAGATGAAAATCAAGAGCTTGAGAAGATGCAAAAAGAATATGACCTGCTGATCATGCAATACGATGATCTAACAGCGAAGATAGGGCCGATTGAGCAGGGCATGAAGGAGTTTACCACAGGGGAGGAAGGGAGGAAACAAGAAGAGAAGCACCACCACCGAGAAATGGAAACAATGACTGAAAGGCTGAGCCTCAAAAGAGAAGAATTGGAGCGAATGAGTAGAGAGTTGGAAGATCAACAGGGGAGGCTCACAGCCTTGGTGCAAAGACATGGAGAAGGCATGGAAGAGATGAAGAAGAGGGCTGAAGAGTGGGCAGGCCAGAATGAGCAAAGAGTGAAGACCTTGGCGCATCACTTGGCTATGGTGGAGAAAGAGAAAATCCTAGCAGAAGGCAAAGCAGAGGCAGCCCAAGTGGCCTTCCACACTCAACAACAAATCTTCCTGAACACCTTGATGGATGCCACTCATGAGGAGGAAGGGGAATCCTTGGAGGCAATAAAAAAGAAACTAAGCATAGCATGCAGAGTCGTGTGAGCAGGGCTACACATGCCCTCCCAAACCATTACAGTGGGGCTAAGCCCGGGAGAACAATGTAGGTATCTGCTATTGGCTGGCCTAAACCCCTAGGAAATTGATGCCTTAGGGTTCATAGAAGGGATGCAACAATAAGAGCGCCCACGGAGTGAGACAGAACTGCACATTGACTTAGGCAGATTCAAAGAAAAAGTGGTTCCACAACCCCCTTCACCCCATCTTAAAGGGCAAGGGCAGCCAGCAGACGCATGTGCAGAGAGGAAAACCACCCTGAGGGAGAAGAGGAGGAAACTGGTGGAAGAAGCCAAACAAAGATTAAGATCTAACCCTATGGCCCAGCCCTCTATACCCCTCCCGCCATGCCCCCCCCAATTTTCATGCAGAGCTCATACTCTGGGAGAGATAGGAATAGGAGAAGCAACCCTTCACCTTCAGCTTTCTCACTCCCAATGCCCTGCGCAGAGTTCTTTCCACTAAAATAGCGGACGAGGTGATCAACGTTGGAAGCCGCCTAAGCCAACAATGTTGAAGGCAGGAGAGAAGAATCCCACCCTCTGAGGCACCGAGGATGTGGAATACTGGTAGAATAAAGTTTTTGAAGTGCCTCGGTTTATGCCTGGATACGATGCCAACCACTGTGGTGAAGGCGCATCTGCAATGACAATGTATTCGCATGGATGGCCTTCTGTAACACTCTCCCTTCGGAGAGGAACAACCCTGCCTACATGGCGTACCCTCGACAAATAGGAGTAGACTTCGATGCAAACACCCACGGTCGTTATGACTTCCCTGTAATATACAACCCCTATACCACCACTTTAGCCCAGGCCCTCACCTTCACCTCCGACAGCTTAGATGCCACCATGACACGCTTTATCGCTGATTTCTCCTCTTGCCCGAATCCCGCCTTCATCACCACTTGTAACTATCTTAGGCTCCTAAAAATCCTACTTAGGCAAGACCCCACCCCGGCCAAACGCGGCCTTCCCCTGCTCTTTTCTAATCCTAACGCAATCAAAAGCAGCGCAATGACCCGCATCATGATGTGAGCTAGCCTCCTCCCTTCTTTTTGCATCACTATTCTTGAAGACATGAGCAACAGTCGGTTCACTTGCTGCCAACCATCCTTTCCTCTCCACCACTCCCCTCCCGGTTTGCTTGAACCTTAAGAATTTCCTGCAGAGTTGGAGATTTTTGAGCCATTCCATTAAATCTCCTTCACCATCCCCTTGAGGACAAGGACTAACAATTCCCTACTACTAAACCCAACCCAAAAAAAAAACACATCCGCACGTTGATTGCGGCACATTGCTCACAATCCCTCCATCTAGGGGTCTTTAAGTTAGGTGTATCCAATGACCTCGATCGGCCGACCCCATTCCTAACCCCCTAGCCCTTTTTTGCCCCCACTTCACACTTAGGGCACACCAAGGGTAGGACACACCTAGGGAGGTAACACTCGCCTATGGTTAGACTTGTCACCCTATGCTACACTCACCGCACCTCCCTATTGCACGAACGGGGTCCTCAAGTGTGGGACATCACCCAGGCGTACCTGTGGTTAGACCTAGCTCCTCGTTCCACCACCACGCGCACAAGGCACCCCACAGTAAAGCAGACACTCCCCTTAGGTAAGAGCACCACACTTTCTCCTCTCAAATACTGCAAGATGTGCCAAACCATCAACTTCGGAGGCCCCATCACCCACTTGACATTATTGCCCATGCTCCCACAGCACCCCAACCCACCTATGGCCCAACCATCGCCTGACCAACAACTTGCCAACCGCTTGCCCTTCCCCAACAAACAACTTGACGTGCCATGGGACTGGCACCCGTCTTGAGGGGGTAATGTTAGCCTCAAATCAGAATGGTGGAAAAATAAAGGAAAAAGTGCAAAAAGAATGGAAAAAGAGCAAGGCATAGAGGCAGCCTCTAAAACTAAAATGAAGTGAAAAGAGCAGTTTTAAAGGAAAGGCACCTCAAAAACTCTAAAAACTCTTGTAAAAGAGCTCCAGGCTCCCTCCTGTGCCATTTGTAAAAGATAGGTGGGTATAGGCTTAGGGCATGAAGTAAGAAGAGGGAATTAGAAAAAGGGACCTTGCCACAATGGCCAGTTATGTAACAAGGGATGGGCGCCCATGGGGGTTTTAGGGTTTGTATATATAAAGTTCAAAAATGAAAGTTCATTCTTTGGTATGTGGCTAACAAGAGTCCTCTCTTCTTCTCTTCTTCTCTTCTTCTTGCTTGTGTGTGTGCTCTTGAGGGAGTGAGTGTGAGAGTGTGAGGGAGTGAGTGAGTGTGTGGGAGTGAGGGATCAAGAGGGTGAAGCTCTTCACCATCTCCTCTTCTCTCTTTTTCTCTCTTCTCTTCCCCTCTCTTTCCTTGCACGTGGCTATGGTGAATGGAGCTTGGAGATGGAGGAGGCTTGAGGATGCTTGAGCTAGCATCTAGGATCGTGGAGCTACCGACTTGTGTGAGGGAGGAGGCAACTCATTTTGGCATCAAGGTAAGCTCACTTCACCCCGAGGGATCGGCTAGGTGAGAGATAGCCATGAGAGCTCGGTTGGAACGCTTGAAGCAATAAGCTGTCCGTAGGCCTTGGCAGTTGAGCGAAAGCTCCCACAACCATACTCAAGAACCATGTTTCCTTACAACCTTGATTATCTTCTCTTGGACATGGATGCAAATAAAAATCCTCCTAAAATATATATAGCTGAGCCTAGCAAAACCACTATCAATTCGGCAACAAAGTATAAATTTAGGTCGATAGTACCTTGTAAATTAAAGGAAAGAAATTTCAAATGAATAATATATAAAATATATAAAAAATTTATGGGTTGTACTTTAATAAGGAATAGTTTTAAGTAATTCATGAGTATTGCAAGTCATTAAAAGATTGTAAGGAAAAAAAATATTTAGGGCACTCTTTTATGCTTGATATCATATGCAAGAGAACTTCTGTTTGATGTTCTCTCTAGTATACCGAGTAGACTTGTAGTGCAGCCTACCCTTGTGAGAGCACATGTTTAGTTTGATGGATTGGATTTTCATACCATCCCACTACCAGTTTTTTCACGCTTGCTAGTGGATGTATTATGTGGATTATTACCAGACTCCTACTAACTACTGCATGCATGTTGAATGCATCAACAACCTTGAGTATAAGCTATGGAGGATGTTTTTTCAAAGAAAAGCAAGTGTGCTTTCATAGCTAGTGAGGTAGAATATTTGGGTCATATTGTGGTTGAGAAAGGGATCAAGGTGGATCCAAAGAAGGTGCAATGCATCAAAGATTGGCCCATACCACAAAATTCTACTTTATTGAGAGGATTTCTAAGACTATCCTCTGTCTATCATAGATTCATCAAGAACTATGTCCATGTAGCAGCTCCTCTCACTGATAGATTCAAGAAAGATGCTTTCATTTTAGATACTATAGCCACGAAGAGCTTTGATGAGCTGAAAATTCTTCCTATTTTAGCTCCTCATTGTGTGAAGAGTCTCAACAAAGTTCAACTTTTTACCTTCTACTCATGTCATATAGGTCTTATAGAGTATAATGAGGACAAGGCTATGACCCAATGGGTGTATAGTAGGATTATCTGGTCATATGATCCAACCCACTATGTATAGATCCCACTCTTCTAGCTGTAAGGTGGAGGGGTTTCCTGATCTCCTCACCTAGTATTTAGTTTTAGATATCATGAGTGAGCCACCTAAATATGAAGCTATCTCCCTTGAGTAGTTTCATGGTTGATTTTGTATAGCATATAACTTTTGAGTTAAACAAAGCCTTGTATATAAATTAAAAAGTAATACATTTGGTATTCTTTTCATTTTCACTAAGTTATTCTATCTTCAAAATATATCAAATTGTGTTAAATTAATTTACTTTGTTGCATATAGATTCAAGGCACAAACCTTGGCATAATTTCTTAGTCTTTCGCACTATGTATCAATCCATTATGCATTTGTTGGATTATACTTGGCGAGAAGACTTCATGACAATCTTGGAAAAAATTTATTTCCCTTGTGGATATTATAGAGAGAGATGATGGATCTAGCATGGAATCTATTGCTTTATTGACACAAAAAGGCTAGCCTATCTTGAAAAAAATCTTAAAAGAATTCAATGGATGGAGGAACTCAAACTTGTTGATATATTTTTATTTGAAAAGCCACAAGTAAAAACCATTACAACTATGAATGATCAAAGTATCCATCAAGATTGATATATCTATGATCGAGTTATTGATATCCCACCTCTTGATAGAATAGCTCACATAGGTAAACAAAAACAAAATGACTTTATTTTCAAGGGGTTTTCCTGGATAACCAAGCCATTACATCGACTTTTTAAAGTCCATGAGAAATCTCCAGTATACAAAGAAATACATGTGGCCAATTTTCACAACTAAAAGCCTTATATAACGTTTCAAAAAGTTACATATTGTATATATTGAAGCAATAAAACTTAAGCTTTTGATGGTATATATAATCTTGTCTAAAATTACTATACATGTTTTAGGTATCCCCACCACAAATTTCCTTGGCTGATCATTAGGAAAAGAAAATTATACTAAAGTAGGCTAAACTGCATGAGTTTAATGGGGCAAAGGATTAAAGATAGAAAAAAATGCCGAAACATGGATCAAGCAAATGAAAGACTAGTTCTCTATGGTTGGGATGAGCATAGCCAATAATGATATGATCACCCAATCACGTCTGACTAGAGAAACCTATCTATGATTAAAGCAATGGTGTCATCACGACAAGGTTGTTACTGAGACATTCCAAACTAGGGAATAAATGAAGGTAGCTATCCAAGAAAAATACCTATTCCCAGCATACCAAATCCATAGAATGGGTAATCTCTTTAGCTTAGGGCAACAATGCTGTGGAGGGGTACTACTTCTATTTTGTTTCCCTTATAAAGTGTATCCCAAAAATAATAATGACACAACAAGTAGCTGGCTTCTATCAAGGCATAAATCCACCCTTGAATGGATAATTGAAGGCCATGAAGCCTTTGACCTTGAAGATGTGCTACTACAAGCTCAATCTTCTCTAGAAAAAGTTTATGGGTTACTGCTTACTTCCAAACTGTGGATTTTCCTATCCGAAGGGAGACATGGTCAATCTTGAGATGGGGAATCAAAATTGGGGTCACCCAACCTTGTTAATAATGCCCCCAATTTCCAACCCAAAAAACAACCACCCTCAAGCAAGGGCCCAAACCCTGTTGCTTTGAATGCAACCAGTTAGGCCTCTTTAAGACTCAATGTCTCATATTCGAAAAAATAGTGCAAAGCCTCTTTGTAACCCTCCACCAAGGGAAAAATTCAACAATTGAGGCGAGGATGGGGAGTAAGATGAGGAATGGGTGGCCAAGCTTGTTTCCTTGTTGGGACAAGAAGAAAAGGAGGATCATGCCCTCTACAAGGAGCTAGAGGTATTATCCATGCGGCCATCAATGATTAAGAGTTCGAATGCTAATTCATTATCCTTCAAGTGTCTATAAAGCACCAAGGTAGAAATTTTTGGATTCTTATTAATTATGGTGTTACTCATTCATTCATGTCTCCTAAGTGTATTAAGAAATTACCCTTGGAATGTGAATTAGCTAGTAACTAGTAATTGAGCTAGCAAATGGGAAAGAGGTGTACGCAAATCAAATACTCAAAAGCATTGATCTTCAGTTAGGAAGTCAATACACGAAGGAAAACTTTAGGGTTCTATCATTGGGAACATATGACTATATCTTAGGTATGGATTGGCTAGGTCCCAAATAGGTAGGTATCCGTTGTGGGCAAGGAATAATTGCTTTTAATAACAATTGATGGGACTTTTGTTGCTTAGGGAAAGGAAGGGAAAACCAAATTAAAATGAGTGAAAGCAAGTCGCCTAATTAAGGGTCAAAGGAGAGGACCGCCCATTTATTTAATCAAATTAAATAAGGTAGATCTACTTATGGACCTTGAAGAACCATCATAGCTCAGAGTATGATAATGTGTTTCCTAAAGAATTAACTGAACTACCTCTAGTTGAGATGATATAGATCATGTAATTAATTTAACCTCGAGGGTTGAACCAATGGCAAAGAGACCCCACAAAATGTCTATTATTGAGGCCATAAATTCAAAAGATTAGCTCAAAAAACTATTAGAGCAAGGATTTATCCAACCTAACAACTCACCATGGGGTGCTCCCATACTTTTCCAAAAGAAAAAGGATGGAACTTTAAGGCTATGCATTGACTATTGTGGGTTGAATCAAGTAACCAACATTAAAATTAAGTACTCCATCCCACGGATTGATGAGTTGATTGATAGAATTTAAGAAGCAAAGATGTTTTTAAAAATTGACCTAAGGTCAACATACTATCATATTCAGATTAAGGATGAGGATATTCCAAAAATTACTATGGATTTCTACAGAACATAAGAGTTTTGATAAACTAAAGAAATGCCTTACTACTGTACCAATATTAGAGCTTTCCAACTTCTCTCACGAATTTGAAGTCGTCACCATTGGTAGCATTCTTGTAGTGGGTTGTGTGCTATCCTAAGAGGGCTGATCCTCCATAGTCTATTCTTCTAAAACACTCAAGTCATACGAGAAGATATATGCTACATATGATCTAGATCTTTTGGTGGTCATTCATTAACTTTAACTATGGCACCATTATCTACTTGGTCTCAGGTTCACCCTCATCATCGATCACAAAAGCCTAAAATCAATTTTCACCCAATCAGATCTCAATATGATGTAAAGAAGGTGGATAGAAGTCTTATAAGAGTTTGACTTTGAGATTCGACACTATCTTGCAAAGAGAATGTGATAGCTCACACTCTGAATCCACAAGGCCTTCCTAAACACCCTAATAACTAAGGACCCTACAAGGCAAGAGAGTATTGCAAGCCTTATCTCAATGCCTAGTAACCCCATTCTCGAGGCAATGGCAACTACCAAAAGTCCTAAAGATCTAGATTACCAAGAAGTGAAGAGAATTATCTATGTTGAAAAGAAGGCATCGAAAAAGAAGGCCAAATTCAAGGATTATATCCTATATAATTCACTATTTTATTATCAATAGAGGTTTTATGTATCCAAAAGTTGGGAGCCAAAGAAGAAAATTTTGTGGGAAGCTCATGATAGCCTAGTATTTGGACATCCTAGGTATGCCAAAACTTTGAATATAGTTAGAAAAAGTTGCTATTGACCTGGAAGGAAAGCTAATATCCTTAGGTACATGACACAATGTCTAAGTTGTTAAAGGATCAAGGCCAAAAGAATCAAGCTTCCTGGTGAAGTACATCCCCTTGATATTACTCAAATGAAATGGAAATATACCAGTATGGATTTTATAGTTGGCCCTACCCATTGTTTGAGGATATTATACTATCCTAGTGGTAATAGACATACTTACCAAGGTAGCTCATGTTATTTTGGTAAGATCAACCCATATAGCTTCCAACGTTGTCAAAATCTTCATCAAGGAGATCTTTTGTCTACATGGGATCCCGAAAAGAATCATCAGTGATCGAGACACCCTCTTTACCTCCAAATTCTAGACTAGTCTCTTTTAAGCCATCAGGACTCAGTTATGCTTCAGTACACCATAACACCCACAAAATGATGGACAAATAGAAAGAGTAAATCAAGCCTCAGAGGATATTTTGAGGGCTTATTACAACCGAGAGCCAAAGTAGTGGATTGAATACCTTTCATTGGTACAATATCCCCATAATGCTTCATTCCAACAAAGCATTGGAATAACCCTATTCCAAGCATCATTTGGGCAAAAATGCTTATTTTCCCAAAACTTCTTTGATACTGCCGACTATAAATGTAGAAGCCTCTAAAAGAATATTGATATGCAAGAGCAGTTCAAGGCAATGATGCAAGATATAAAAGTAGTACAAGATTGGAAAAATTCCTACATTGATCCAAAGAGGATTGATCGAACCTTTAAGAAATGTGATATGGTCTTCATGATGGTTCAATCCTTAAAAAACTCTCTATTTCTTGGGAAGTTCAAAAACCTTAGTCCCAAGTATTGTGGGCCTTACAAAAACATAAAATGCCTTGGGATACATGCATACAAGCTTACCTTACCTTCTCATTTAAAGATCTACAATTTATTCCATATAAGCTTACTAAAATCCTATGTTCCTAATCCACAATATATCCTCGACGATAAACAAATTGTAGTACCAACCCAAAGAATCCTTGAATCCAACTTGATAGAATTTTAGAAATTAGGAAAAATCCCTTGAGATCGTGTCTTATGGTAATATCTAATCCAATGGAAATACTTCCTAGAGGAAGATACAACTTGGATTGAAGAATCTATCCTCCAAAGAAACACTCCAAGTTTCTCTCAAGATGAGGAAATCTTAATTTCTCTAAGGGAAGAGAATGTAATATACATTCTCTTCCCAATTTGCAATCAATTATACTTAATTTAGTATTATTCACCACTTGTTTTTACTCATAATAACTTAAGCTAAATTAATTAATAATTTTTAAATAAAATTATTTTTATAGATTACTTATAATTTTTAGATCAAAATAAATTATTTAGATTTATTTTAAAATCTTCATTGATCTAAAACTATTTTCTAAATTTATTTTCTTAGTTAGCAAGATTTTTCTAATTATGATTACTTTTTAAAAAAATATTATAAAATTTAATTAAATAATTAAAATTTAATTTAATAATTTATATTTATTCTTAATTATAATTGTGTTAAAATAATTCAAATCTTATCTTATTTTTAATAAAATTTTAAAAATATGTTTACATTGTGAAATAATCCATATATATATATATATATATATGTTTATATTTCAGACATTTAGAGTTGTAGATAGATACAATGTTCTAGACATATTCTTCCAAAGTGATCGATTGCCTTGAAACTTCTTGGCATACAATGATTGATTCTGTGATTTTGAATCAGCATCCAAACCAAAGTTTCTACTCATGTGCAAAACACTAACCAATTGAGGGTGGATCTAATTTTAGCCCACCTTTCCAAACAACCTCCATTTGATTCCTCTTTTTTTTATGTCTATCATTGCAAATCTATGAAAGGTCCATCAGTGCCTTGTTTATATTATTATCAGCAAATGGCCCATAGATATGAAGCCTACCTTTCTATTTATCAATCTAATCCATAGATTATTCCACCCCTTTTTTTCGACCCCCCAAAGATGCCCCTCAGATCCCTATTTTCAACTTTGTTCTTTTATTGAGGATCGTGTCTTTTCCATCCATACTTCTTGTCCTCCCCCATCCATAGTTGTTCTTTCATATTGCTCATGGAGTAGTTATCCTCCATGTTACCTCTAGCACATACTTCAATGTCTTGTTGATGTTGAGAGGGGATGTAATGTCCCCATTACTTAGTTTATACGTGGTGTTGCAAGTCCACACATGGAAAAAAAAAAACTGCAAAATCTCTACAGGAGTTACAAGAAGTAGGACTGGTTTACTAGAATAGTCTAAAATCTCTAATATCATGATTAGATGACTTAATTTCCACTTTAGATGGAACCAGATATATACTGTGATTTAATTTGAAGGGAATAAGTCGTCCAAGATAAAAGATGGATAAAAATAACCCGATTTATAAAAATCGTTATTTTCATATACTTTTGATGGATTTTCACAATTTTGCTTACGCTAGCTTGTCGACCAAATGTGTTCCGATCGTTTTGAGTATTCGAACAATTATATTTGGAGTTCATACAACAAAGTTATGATCCAAACTAGTTTCAAGGTAGAAAAAAACGAAAATAAAGCATAAGCTTTAAAGCTAAGCGCTAAAAGAAAGTATTCTCTCTTTGTCATTAATGGTGTCATAAAAAATCGCTAAAAAAGCAAGCTCCTCTCTTCTACCCCCCTGCAAAACTATGAATTGAGGGCTTGGGGATGACCAGAAGGAGGAACACGAGCAATCTTGATGGGACGAGACACTGAAGGAGGAGGCTCTATTCCACGAACTTGGATGACAGCCCATGGCTACATTGTGCTATGGTAATGGAAGTTGTTCCATGGCATGGCCATGCTGGAATCTTAATTTATTTCATTTCTTGTCATTTGTAGCTTAGAGGATTTTTGCTTTCCTGTTCATTTCCATTGTTAGATTAGTTCTTATTTACATTGGTATCAAAGCATTAGTTTAGATCCTGTCAGAAGTCATTTTCATGCATTAGATTTAGTTGCAGTGACTAGGGAGTGAAAACCGCAGTTAAATTCAGTCATCACAAGAGTTATTTCTTCCATAACCGTGGTCTGACATGGAGATCTATCACAAACCGTGACTAAGATGGAGGTTCTTGGCATGAACCAGTGGATAATGGTGGGCTCCAACCAATTTGGTAAATCGTGACCAAGTTTTGGACCAAAATTGGGGTAAGTTGGACAAAATGAGGGTCGTAGGACTTAGTTTGGTTCAAACTTGAGTTACTTTTCAAGAACAAGGGTTTCTTCCCTTTCCTTTCAAGCTTCTCTCAAGAATCCATGGCCAAAGGCTGATCCAAATCTCTTGCCCGTGATCTCTATCATGTAAAAGGACTTCATAGCCTTGTTCTCCATCTCTCAAGCTTTCCATGGAATTGTGGAATGGCACACTATGCCTCATTCTTATCCTGGAACATAGCAGTATGCAGCAACATGAAGTGCGCATGCTGCATATTCAGGTCTATTTCATGTAAAAAATGAGCTATGGAGATCAAGACACTCATGATTGATGCTTAAAGCACTTGACTAGTGGTTTCCTACAAGCTTTGGCAAGATTTCTCTCCATTTTTGGACTCTCCTCTCTTCTATGAACCCTATTCTTGAAAGTTTTGGGACAATAACATAGAATATTTGATTTCTTGAAGCAAATGAAGGGAGTATTGATGGCAAATCACTCCTAGAGCTTGCTTATGCACATGGCTTCAATCCGTTAACAACATTGAAGCAAAATTGAAGAGTCTTTGGGTTCATTTTGATCTATGGAATCTTTGGACACTTGTATCTTCAATGTCAATGAAAATATTGGTTCTCTTGCCAATAATTGGAGTTTTCAGCTTATATTGGAGTTATTCTCTACCATCTTCCAAGTTCTTCATCAAATAGAAGAAGATTACTTCTCCATCAACCATCATTGAAGCAAGTGGCAACAATGGAGTCCATATGAAGTTGGGAGCTTATCCTACATTGAAGCATGTTGAAATTGGGAATTTCTATGGATCTTTATAGCTAAAGAAAGCCCATCTTCGTGTGAGGAATCTATATCAACTACATTCATCATTCACAAGCATACGAGGTATTTTAAATCATATTTAATCTCTCCTTTTTGAATCCAATTGATGAGCTAATCCATTTGATGAATGAGGGATTAAAATGATTCAGAATCCCAATTATTCTCTTAAAATCACTTCATGAACAATCCATTTAGCAACCCTAGTGATTAATTGCTAATTAATCACTTACATTCATAAAAAATAATCACTTCCAATGTTTCAAATTCTCCCCCATTCTTCTCTAACCTGACATTGAACTGTTTGCCTTTTGTCTCATTGCCTTGAATGAAAAAAATATTGCCCAATGGTAAGTGAAATACAATTGTAAAGCAATGAGTCACTGCTGTAGATATTCCTTACCTAATCTCACTCCATTTTCAATCCAGTTTCTTCCAAGCTCATGCATATCATGAAATGATAATCAAATCCTTTCCCGTACATGCATTTCATGATGTCTTCTTAATCTAGCATTGACCTGCCATGTCTTTACCCATGAGGAAAAGTGGATGCCGGGCGAGTTGGTAGGACAAAAGAGAGGTGACCCTCCCCTATTGACAAGGACCCTAAAGGGGAGCACAAACTGAGTTGAGAGGGAAATTTGCACACCCTCAAGTCTCGGATCCCACGCATTTAAAGTTCAGGTGCAAGTACCACTCAAAGGCACAAGAATTCAACCTTCAACATTGTATATTTGGCATGGGTTACATGATGTAAAGGCAAATGTATAGCAACATAATGCAATGCAATTGGCAAATGGGAACAGAGTTATGCTGAGCAAGATGTATGCTATTGATGGCATTTGTTATGTTGAGCAAGATGTATGCTATTGGTGGCATACATCTTGGCAAATGGGAACAGAGTTATGCTGAGCAAGTTGTATGCTATTGGTGGCATTTGTTACTTGGGTCAATAATAAAGAGTTGGAACAGGGTTTTTAAGCAAAGTTCCATTGATTAGATCCTTCTTTTGTAGCATAAAGTGGAATTATTCAATCCTTGGTTAATTACAGAGGTTATTTTCAGTATTGGCAAATGTATGGAGTTCATTTTTAGGTCTACATAGTTGGTACATGCATGAAAATGAATTGGTACATTCATTAAGAAGGTCATGCTTGTATCATTAAGAAGGTCTACATAGTTCATTAAGAAGATCATAGCGAACATTAAGAAGGTCATGCTTGTATCAAGGAGCCTATGCCTTCTCTATGTAATGAGCCAGGAGAACTTTGGAGCTTGTTGATATTGAAATTGTTGAAGCAGTTAAGAAGAATGAAGAAGAAGATGAGGATAATAATAATACTGATGATGGGAAAAAGGCCAAAGAGGAGGAGCAATACCTTGAAGATGAACAAGATGTGGATCTATAAGACAAGTATCAATGTATTATATCACTATAGGTTTTGTAGATGAATATAATTTTCATTTTCCTTTAAGTGAGCTCTCTCAATCTATCATTATGTTTTATATATTGCAATTGAGTACTCACCAATATATACTAGCTCACACTAGTATAGATAATGTTTTATGTTTGAATATTATAGCTTTTATATTTATTTTAATTTGCAATGTTATAAAAAATCTAAATATCTTTGTAATTGTGTAGTATACTCAATAGTACTTGTAGATTTATTAGCTCATAAAAGGATTAGAAAAGTATAGTTATCATGTTTTATCATATAATAAATTTATGCAATATAAACTTTGCGATATCAAGATACTAGCTTACTTAGAATTTTTTTTAAAAGAGTGATTTATTTTAAAGAAGTCCTTTCATTAAAATAAATTTTATATAAAAATACATAAAAGTAACAATTTTAGAAAGCTATATGCTAATTTTTCTCAATTTTTTTAAAAGAGTATTTTTCTTTAGTTCTTTGAGAGAATCTAGGGGAATCTCCTTAAGAGAAACATGTAACTTCCAAAGCATTTGCAACTATGTTATGTCATGTATCATAGGTTGAATTCATGCAATGGAATTTCACATGTATTAAAAATGAAAGTTTCAAAATTTACCTAGAGTAGATTTAGAAGCTTTCCATCCAAACATGTGTGGTAATTTGCAAATGCACAAATTTACACTATTTGGTTTATTCCACAAAATGGATGATAGAAAATGCTTGATCTTTGAGTATGCATTATCATATAAGAAGGTGAGAAATGTCTACAATCCTTCACTCATATTGATGGCCCATGAGCATTTGTATGCTACCCATTAAGTTCATATATTTCTTTTTTAATCCTCTTTTCCCAGGTTTAATCATAGACTAACATAGATGACGTTATGGCTCCTAGATTTGTGCATTAAAAGAATACAATCTTCAAGAAATTCTTCAAATGTACTGTTGACCTTGAAGTGCTTCTATATGTGTTCTTCAATGACATTAGGAGAAATATGGACTCCCTTTTTTTCCCCTTAAGGGGTTTCTCTCACCTCTCTCTCTCTAAAAAGAGATTCCAAAATAATGTTATATTAAGATATCTTCTACGATCAAGCAAATCTTGTATTTGTATTTTTAATAGAATTCACCTATTATTTTATCCCCAAAAAATAGGATAAGGTCACGTTTTCTCAAAATTCTCAAAACTAAAAAAATACAAGTCTATTTTCTCCAAAAAAGAAGCCAATCATTAATAGACAACTCTTTAATACCCTCATGACTTTTAAACATTAAAATATATTAGAATCATTCTTATTCTCACTTCTTAAAATGATGGAAGTTAAAATCGATATAAGTTGATATACATATCATATTTTAAGATTATTTTTTACCCAAAGACACCTTTTTAACTCGAGAGTTTCCTTGTAAAATTTTATCTCTTTTGGATGAACGTGTGAGTATAACACTTATGAATCAAGCATTGGATCTCAATATCAATGAAAACCATCCTTTATACTTTAGTGTGTAATCAAAGAAGGAAATATGGTGGCTTTCAACATTTGAAGTACCAAAGGAGGATCATGAAGTACTCAAAGTTTTTTTAAACCTCAGTAATATAACCAATGTTATTCAATAGCAAAATAATGGTGCAACTTTACTTTTTGAAGGATTTAGGGACTATCAAGTTGAATGGCATCTTGTAGGTGATTTAAAAACAATGAAGTGTATGTTAGGGTTATTGAATGAAACAAATGCAAAATTTGCATGCATATATTGTATGCAAACTAGGAAGAAAGGGAAAGATGAAAAGGAAGAATGGCTCACCAAAACAGGACAACAAGGTGCTCCAACACATGATTAGAAAGTCATGAGAAATAGAGTGCTAGTCCCAATGGATCCAAATTGGTGCCCTATTTTGGAAATACCATTGACAAGGGCTGACTTTTGCACATTGCATTGTTTGGTTAGAATAATTAAGAAGGTAGTATATGAATATGTATGCTTCGCATACAAGATGAAGCCTATGTCAAAAGTTGATGCTACATGCAAGAAGTTAGAACAAGTCCTCTCTAGAGTTGGATTACACGCGAGCCAAGAAAAAATACAAAAGGATGAGAAAAAATCAGGTAAGAGTGGAAATATCCCTTTGCAAACCATACTTTGGTGGATCCAAGGCTAGGAAGTTTGTATCTCCACCTCAAGATGAGGAAGGCAATATACTTGTGAAACAACCAGAGAAGTATGAAGCATGGAAAAAGTTGCACCTTGATGTTCCAGATTGGAGCAATGGGGGAAAAATGAGGATTGCAAAGGCAGAAGTGTGGATACACCTAGATAGATTAGCAACTCTCTAACAAAAGTTGAGGTTTAGGGATGGTGATGCCAGTACATTTAAAGAGACAGTTGCTAAATTTCACAACTCTATGGTGGATGCATGGACTTCAAACAACATAACACACTACATGGTCAGTATTGTCACCATTACAAAAGTATATCACCGTTGCAAATTAGTTTGTGTTTCTAATCTCTCTTTCTTATGCCATTAGGGCGAAAAAATGTTAAAATCAGCACTTTTGTAAATCAGTGGATTAAGGAAATGACCAAAGAGATTTTGCCATGTGGACAAAAATATGGTATTCTTGTCTCCTCGCTTTTGAGATAGTAGAGTCCATTTTGTGGTTCTTCCCTCTTATTTAGCCGAATTCTTCAACTCCTAATAAGTTTTGGTAGTCCCAAAGGCCCTATTAACTAATAAAAGCTGACAAAACATCTGACAAATACATGACAGAGTTAAATTAATTCAAATCGTTTTGAAAATTGAGAGAATTTTCAAAGTTCTTCTTGGCGCTCGTAGTATTTTTAATTAGTCTTCTTGAGGTTCGTCCTTAAATCCTTGACCTCTCTCTTTAGGTTTCTTTCTCTGCACATTGTCTGCATGCTCGTTGTCTTTTACATGGCGTCCACAAGGCATCCTTCTCATTCCATAAACTCTTGTACTATTTATAGCAAAAGCACAAATGGATAATGGGAACCCAAAACGTTTACTATAAATGGTTGGGTTACAATGCTACAATCTTGCAAGGGCTCTCATAAGGTGAAAAGAACGAAACAAGAGGATATCAAATACGCCTCAAGGATAGTTTGCTTTGGTGCAACATGTTTACATGTAGAGATATGTACTTGGCTCCACAATTTTTTTTTTCTCAGCAAGCACACTGTAAGTTTGAGTTGCAAAATATATGTGAATACATTGTTTTGTTTGAAGAAAATGCTAAATAGTGGATTATTGGTTGTAGATATCTTTTTGTCGATAAGTTTTGAGTGGTAACCTGTAGAGAGCCTCAGCGGAATATTCCATGCCATTCATAAATAATTTTCAAATATTATTTATGCTAATTAAACCATGAGTTTTTTTAATGAAAGTAGAATTTTTGTGTATTATGCGTAGTATGTGGTTCCCTCAAGAGTAGGTGTGTATGGATATCTTGAAGATTTGCAGTTACCAAGTGTCTCATCTTTGGAGATGCCCAATGAAGCAACAATGGAGAGTTTTAAACTCAAAATTTGCTCAATTTATTCAAAAGGCTATGACTGCTAGAAGGATCACGAGAAGAGTACGCTTATCATGGTTTTTACCCTTGCATGTTTTTGTAGCTTGCTTCAAAACAACATGTTTACAAAGTATGAAGGCTTCATGGCTAAATAGAAAGTTTTCAAAGGAAGATTTGGACAAAATTTTAGGTCTATCTTGGAAAGCCAAGGAATCTGACCACAAAGGTGACTTTATAAGGTGCAATGCATGCTCTCAGTCATTGGGTTTATCCTATAATATATATAGACAAGCCCTTGTCATAGGTTTTGATTACAGAAGATACAAATGTAGATTGGGTGCCCGTGTTCCTTTAGATTCAAAGATTGATTGTAAGACATTAAAACTTATAGTGCAAGTTATTGCACAAGAAGTAAAGGAGACGAATGTTACTTAAGGATGTAAGAGACACCTTAGAGTTTCTAGACAATGTTACTCCTGGATATAAGTTCAAGGTAAATGGTGCTATAATTGGAAAAAGACTTGAGGGCTCTTTATCATGTGTATGAGCTGTTTGCCTCCTAGTATTGTGACTTTCAGACCATGAATATGCACATATAAATAATTTTGAATTTTCTTTTGCTCACAAGTATTATTGCCAGAGACATGGAATCATACATACTGATAAGTATTATAAAGGAACTCTTCGTATAAACTTTGTAGTGATTCTATAAATAACAAATCATCTTTCGTGGAACAAAATGTTTTCATTATATCATGGGTTACAAAGTACAATTTTATAGGAAACGCTTGGCATAAAATTCACACTTCTTTGTGATTCTATGAACAAAAAATCATCTTGCATGGGTAAGACCAAAATGAGATTTCATTACATCAAGGATTAGAATATTTTACTACAAATATACAAGGGGAATTTATTGATGTACAAATAGACAAACGGGCTATTCTTTAGCTTCTCTTTGATCTTCAACTTCTCCACCCTCAGGGTGTTCTTTGGCTTCTCCTTGGTCTACAGCTTCTCCACCCTCAAGCTGATCTTCTCTCTAATCTTCAACTTCTCCACCCTCAAGAATTTTCTCCTTCTTTGGAATAGTTGCTTCATCTTCATCACTTTCATTCATCATCACTAGTTTCCTCTTAGTAGGTGTTTTCTTTGGTTTCTCAACGAACTTGATTTTCTTGGGCACTCTTTTCTCCTGAGGATTTAGAGGAGATGGATTAAATTTCAATGGAGAAAGCTTAGGCATCCCCTTCTTTTTGGACCCCTTTCTTTTTGGCCTTGAGGACTTCTTCTTTTTTGTGGTTGTCTTTTTCTTTCCTTTGCCCTTCGTTGTTGCCTGTTCCTTAAAAGTTTTAGGTGGGATCAGGGATTCTGGGTCTAGTGGAGTAATTGCCCTATCCAAAACTAGTTTGATATATCTCTCCCATATCCACCACATGTATGACTCAGGGTAGTCTCTACACTTGCAACAAAGTATATAAGCTATGTGAATTAGAAAGAGACTTTCAAAATGAAAAAGACAAGACATAGGAGACTTACATTCACCCCCTCTAAATTCAATAACTTTGAATATATTTTCCTCGAAGAATTTGAAATCACTCTCCACCCACAACTATATATGCCATTTTGCAATGGGACCTCTTGAAGGAGAAACTTGAAAGGCCTCTGAGGATCAACAATGTTTTCAAAGTTGGTGTCCAAGTGGGTAGTAACAATTTTAGCAACACTATAAATATTAACTTATTAGCAAATAGTATAAACTTTAACCAATAAAAGACAAAATAAAGAGTAACCATTTACAATACATCCTTGATTGGCGGTGAATTCTTGAAAGAAAATTCATAAAGATGAGCTCTCTTGTGGGAATGCCGATATAGATTAGGCTCCAATGCTCTCTGGGAACCAAAACACTAGTGAACAAAAACCCTAAAGGCAATTCATCAAGAGAGATGGTTTGTGACACTATCAAAGTGCTTTAAAATTTTTGTAATATTTGAACTGGATTTTGAAAACAAATCCACAGAGAGAAGTGGATCAACAACAAATATACTCTTAGCAATATCATTGCTAAGAGAAGAAATATGTGACCTATATACAAAGTAAAGAACGAATAAGAGAATGAATGCAATGTAAGGACCCTTGAAAAAATTCAATATAAAAAAAGAGAAGCAAAATACCTTACCTCAAACAACATAAAACTACTAAATGTGTTAGTTGACAATCCTTTTTCTTGAATAGGGCCTTATCTTCAAGAGATATGCTAATGTACTCTTCTTTTTCAGGTTTAATAGAAACATTTACGACCATTTGGCCGTACACTTGCCCATCCTCTTGTAGTTCACATGGCTAACAGACTTGATCTTTCTTTGCCAGATCACATCTTTGTTCTCTATTATATATTTCCTCTTATCCTCCAAGATAGCCTCCCGCTCACTTGCAACCCTTGCAGGATACTAGTGAGTAACATTCTCAACCTTGGGTGCTGGTCTCTCCTTTGGCTCCTTTCGTCTTTTAGACACCTTGGGTGGAATATTGAGGATTTTAAATGCCTTTTGATTAGAAGTTGGAAGGGGCTTCAAAACTTTGTCAAACCTATACCTAAGTCTACTAACCATACTAAAGTCCCTATTCATCAATGTAATTCGATGTGCATGAGCAGTTGCAATGTATGCATCATTCAAAAAATCAATTAAAAAATCCTATGATGTCTCTTGTAAGCAGAGTAGGGTAGAAAACTGTCATTTCTTATTGAGGCCCTCCACAGAATCAAGACAACATGTTAGCTCCTTGACCACTCTGAAAAAAGGAGCCTTAGGAATGAGATGGCCAATGGAATTTTGAGCTTTCCTGACGCGATATAGGGACCCAAAAGAACTTCATTGTATGCAATCGCGTCGTATCCGCCATTATGCAATGCACAAGCCAAGAAACACCAATTTAGCTCATGAATGTCATGGGTTTCAATCTAGCCACTATCAATGCACTAAGTCTCAATCTAGCACACGGTCTCTCCATACTTTTGAAAGGATCTGATATGGCATGAGTGGTTGTGTTGGAGGCTTCTACGGGGCTAACATTTGTGTCGTATCATCAAAAGGTCTGATAGAATGCGATGAATGGAACCAATTTCTTTCAACCTCTTGTAATTCACGTCATATCAGAATGCAAATTTAGAGGTTTCTTTATGGTGTGATGAAGGGCCTCCTAGGTGGCTTGGGAGAACACCTCACGCTATATAATCTCTATCATATAGATATCAAAAATGATAAGCATGCTGGACGTACGGTAGGGAAGACGAAATGTGTGGAATGGGCTTCGCGTGAAATGGAAGGCCCTTATACATGTGTGGGAGTTTTTGGACACATGTTATTTTTCTATTTGTTCTCCAATTAGGGTTTTCCAAGAGTTCGATACTGTTCCACATGGCTTCTATAATGCCCTCTTTTCACAATTTTGTGTCCTCGTTGTTCGACCTCCCCGTCCTCATTGCCACATTTTTGCACTCCTCTTCATGGCAGACGTGATCTTCATGTCGACGTGCCATCCACGCCGTCCCCGTTCCCCGTCTTTGTTAACATGCCATCCATGTGACCATCCCCTTGTTGTGCCCCCATCGACATGCCGTTCCATCCCTATCACCGTCCTCGTTTTCGGTTTTTCTTGCCGTTTAGGCCATCTTCTTGCGGTCACCATCTATTCTCCCGTCAATGACTCTAACGCCACTCTGATGCTCACCGTCTTCTCTCGTTTTCCCGTCGTCCCCATTGCCATTTTTGCCTCCAATTTATGTCATATTTTTTCATCACTATCTTCTCCCATCGCCACTTTAATGCTTCGTCGCCCAGGCCACTCTGTTGCCTCTTCTTGTCCACATAATCATCTCCATCAATAGTGTTGTCCTACGACCTACCCATACTCCTTTGTGTTCAACATGTGCAACATGTGCAGTAGCTTGTGATACGGTGTGATAGCATGGTGCTTTCTCTTTTCACATGCTATGATCGCATTGTGTTGAGATTTGTCTAATATGGCACAATAAGAAAAAATTCCAGGTCTTGTCTATCTCCCTTCGTGTTGTATCAGCTTGAAGTAAGGAATGACATGAATAGTGTTTGTGGGCCTCTTACAGGTGTTGAGATATTTGCAATCACACCTAGTGTAGCCTCTTTGTACGAGGCAGTTTAGGCTGAAGACATGTAGGCTACAGGAATCCCATATGCACAGAGAGGGAAATTGCTACCCATCCAGCAACTATAAAGCATTGTACTTGACTACCACTTTTTGATATATGATGAATGCAATATCATGATGATTTACCATTTCAATTAGTGTCTTGGTCATTGTCAGTGTCATACTCAAGATTGTGTTTATGAGTCCAAGCTTCCATCTTGGAACCTAATTCACTTGAGTAACAATTGGTCTCTTTAGTCTATGTCATCATGAACATTCTCTTTGTGTTCCATCTACCATAGCCATGCTCTAGATCTTGCATCTTTTGACAACAAGAACTTCTTTCGCTCTATATTTGTGCTAATTCAAAATGTCAAGTGAGAACCCACCCATGTTACCCTCCATAGTTGGGAAAGGTAAAAAAAGGCTTAAATCCACATTGTCCAGGGAGTCAGTTGCCTCAGAAGTTTCAGTTTCATCTCATGTGTCAGCGACAAGTGTTGGGACTACAAAAAAGGCTTCAAAAAAGGAAAAATCTCATGTGAGGACCCCAGGCCTCACTCAAATTATAGAGGTCATAGCCTCAGAAAGACTTTTGGATTTCCTTATTGAAAACAATATTGACTTATCCTTCTTCGCAACAGTTAGGGAGATTTTCAATCCAGAGTGGGATCTTGATCAAGTTATGAACTACTCAAAGGACTTTTGCAAGGAAGACTTTGCAGAGTTTGAAGAGTTAGCATATCCTATTGTTCAGTTGGATTCCAAGATTATGTTCACACTCTTATTGTTTAGTTGCATTCCAAGGATTATGCTTTCCATAGGGCACAGATCCTTCTATATGGATATACTCCTCAAAGACATCTGAAATCCTACGATTCATGGCTATCCTAGCAATTGAAACTGCAAAAGGCCAAGGCAAACCAAATGCACTTATCCTATGACATCTAAGGTTTGTAAACCACAATTTTGAGAGAGTATGATAACCTTTATGGGGCTGATACCCATACTATCACATGTCTCCACTATTTCATTTGGTTTGATTGTTCCTTTTAAATTTTTCACTAACTCTTTTAGAGTTTGGCTTCTCAAGTCTACATTTTTAGGTGATTTTAGAATCCTAAAAATGTCATTCTTTGTCATGGTTTCTTTAATAATCTTAATTCTCTTTTATTGTTCTCTTGCATATTAATGCCTGAAATATTAGAGACACATCTCTTTGCAAGATTTAGTCTCCTTTTTTTCACCCGACTACACAAGTCCATTATATTTTTTAACTGCATTTTTCTCTCTCTAAATCCTATTGGAGTTTCCTTCAATCGTAGTAATTTTTCTTGCAATGACTTGTTAGAATTTTCTATCCCTCTCTATGAGTGTAGTGAGCCTACCTTGATGCTGGATTGAGTTGCTTTCTCTCTCAAGCACTCCGATAGCTCCACGATTTGTGATGCAAGCTCAAGCATCCTCAAGTTTCTTCCTCCAAGCTCCATCCTCCATAGCCACATGTGGGATGAGAGAAGAGAAGAGAATAAGAAGAAAAGAGGAGATGGAGGAGGGCTTCACCTCCAAGATCCCTCCCCCTCACACACTCACTCCCTCACTCGCTCTCACTCACTCCCTCAAGCACTCACAAGTAAGCAAGAGAAGAGAAGAAGAACAGTCCACTTTGCCACACACCAAAGAATGAGCTCTCATTCACTTTTTGAACTTTATATACAAAACCCTAAATCCCTTTTGGGCGGTCATCCCCTTATCCCCTTTTTTATATATTTCTAACTTCCTTCCTACTGCCCATCTACCTTACAATTTGCATGGGTGAGAGGCCGTTGGAGCTCTCAAAATAAATTATAGTGCGCTCTTTTACGAAAGTATCGACTTGCACTTTTTCTTGTCCGCCTCTCTCCTTGATTTAGGGCTTTCTCGCACTTCTTGTGTTTCTCGATTTTTCTTGGTGCACCTCTGTCTTTCATTCCACTTTTGCCTTGGCCTTGTCTTCGGCTTTAGATTTCCCACCTTGTTCGTCTGAGGGTTAACAATCAGCTCAGAAATAGTTTTTTGTGCCGATGTTAGTGATTCATTCATTTCATGTATCTGTTCTCTAAATGCATAAGATGCAGAATATAACCTCATACAATAGCTAAGCATCCCATCATAACCATCTCCAACATATTAGTATGAAGTCATGAATATTGTAAAAAGGAAGATGTTTACCTATAGAAGAGTTTGATAGATAAAAATTTGCATCCACACATAAGTTTACATGCTTCTTTCCTTGTAATCGTAACATGTTAGCTTCGTCCTTATCCAACAATGCTCAATGGTGTATACTCCTCCAATATGAATAAACAAGATCTAGTTGAATAAAGCATATACTTGCATGGTGGGGCTTTGCTTGTGTTGCTAGAAGAGGTGCTGGTAAACATTTTGGTGGAGAACCCTTAGTGGGGCAACAATGTTGCAGAGAAGGAAAAAGAACAGAGGTGTACAAAATGAACATTGAGGAACAAACGAGTTTTTGGTGTGAAAATTCAAAAATACAAAATTTTGCAAGTTTCGAGAGAATAAGACTGAAAAGATGACCCTTAACGTCCATTAAAGAATGAAGATATTTAATGGCCGACCTCTTCAATGAATCATACATTCTCTCATTAGTCACATCCAGGTAGCCAAATTTGAATGGTCTTTTTCTTTCAAAACCTCCTCTAATTAGCAAATCAACTATTTTCTTACAAGTGCCTTTTTGAAATGTTTTTGGTCCGAATGTAGCATATACTTGAGACACATGGTCCATACTTTGTAAATCAAGGAGTTTTAGCCGTACAGTCAACTCAAGGTATGGAACGATCTCGTCGGAAAGCTTATTGTGCTTTCCAAAAGGCAATTGATCATGGAGGCAACATCAATGATTCCAATTCTATGAGGCAACTGATCATGGAGGCAGCATCAATGATTCCAATTCTATGTGCTTTTCAAAAGGCAACTGATCATGGAGGCAGCATCAATGATTCCAATTCTATGAGGCAATTATTCTAATGGTGGCATAGGAGATTAGAGATACGATACGAGGACAAAAAGAAGAAGTCCAAAACCTCTCAAGCAAAATCTATAAGTAGGGCAATATATGAAGTGAGGAAAGCAAGATATGAAAACAACACAGCTAGACAACACCATACAGAATGGTTGGCAACCCACCAAGAGAGAGATGGAAAAAAATGGAGGCCTAGATAAAAAGCACAATTTTGGTGCATTTGGAGTCAAAGAGAGAGTGCATGTACTAAGGATATAACTCATCAATACTCCTATCTTAAACACGAGATGTCTTTAACACTCCAATCTTAAGCTGGATAGTTTGTCTATTTGATTTGGCTAAAATAGCATTTTGTAAATTTTATTTTAAATTTTAAAGGTTCGAACTATGTTTTTCAAAGCTTTTATATTGATTGCTCTATCTTTTGGGTCTATTAATCTTAAGCCACACTTCTTGGGAGAAGAACAATGTAACAATGCCTATCTTAGAGAGTGAAGTTTAAGGTTAACTCTACTTGAGTCCCTTATTTCACTATAGATACAAGATATTGTAAGAACTTTCAAAAATTTGAATTTAAATGATGAAAAGTCAATTTTGAAATCCTAAGACAGATTTGAACATTCCAAACCTTGGAAGATTCACTAGCCTAGAGAGGGAGGGGCATGAGGGGGTGGCAGGAGAGAGAGAGAGAGAGAGAGAGAGAGAGAGAGAGAGAGAGAGAGAGAGAGAGAGAGAGAGAGAGAGAAGTTCATTTATGCTATGGTAATTTTGAAAGTTCATTTATACTAAAGTAATTTTAAAGTTCATTTATACTATAGTAAGTTTAAAAGTTTCATATTTAAGTCAAGTCTCTCCTTTCATTTCTTTCCCATTACTCTTCACTCTACCCTCCACTTTTCTATCCTACATCATCACAACCATGGCACATTCCAAGCTTCCTATTAAGAAGGCACATGCAAGAGCAAGAGCTCAACACTCTTTTGAATCTAATGAGCATACTATGAGTGATAATAGCCCCCTGGTGGTTGGCCGACAATGGTGGCCCTACTATAGCTTCTAATAAGGGTAGTGCTACTATGACCAACAATGGTGGCTCTAGTATGGTCAATAATGATGGCCCACCTATTGAGAATAATGGTCCACCATTGTCCAAAAATTGTGGTCCATGTGCTCCAATTACTCCAAGTGGTAATACATGTCCTCCAACACATAAGAAGCGAAAATGAAGACCATGCACAACTGCTCTATATGAGATAAGGAAATTCCATAAGATTGCAAACTTAATTATTCCTAAGGCACCATTCTCTAGGTTGGTGCAAGAAATACTATAAGATCTGCAGTCAGGGCATCATCAGAAGTTCTTTTCCAAAGGAACCATGCAAGGAATGTGGGGCGATGGTCAAAAGCCTAATCAAAAGCCAAGCCTTGCTTACTCTCCAAGAGGCAATTGAAAGCTACATGATTGATATCATGAGTGATGGTCAACTTCTAGCCATTCATGCCTTACGTATCACTATTAAGCCCATAGATTTAATTCTTATTCATAGGATTCACAACAACAAGGATGCATTTAATCTTAATGTCAACAACATGCTTTGAGAAGCTACTTTGTAAATGGATCTGTGTTTAGCTCATGTCTAGTTGTAGATTTTATGGAGGTTAGTTTCTATTTATCCTTCTAGTAGACCTTCAAATATTTAATTGCAATGGCCTTCAAAATGGAGCTAAATTTTGCCTAGCTCTAGTTGTACTTGGTGCAATGTTCTATCTATAATGTATTTTGTGGTTCATAATCCTATATCTGATATATGATATTCTATTTTGTCCATGACTTGCATTGTGTGAATTTTTAAGTTTCCAATTTTGTAAATAGTTTCATTAAGGATAAATTTTATGTGCAATCACGCATATGTCGGTGAACAGCTGTACTTGGACGGATGCACTATATCTTTAGTGTATTTTATGGTTTGTCGATACTATATCCAATATATGATATTCCATTTTGCCCATGATTTGTATTTTTGTGAATTTTTAAGTTTTCAATGTCGCATGTAGTTTGGTCAAGAATACATTTAATATGCAAGTAAGTACACTCTGTGAAATTTTTTTGTTCTCAACGAAGTATAATTCAATTTAATGCATTTTTGAAAAAAAGATTCAATTGCCAATTTTATAAATTGGAATCTGGTGAAACTTCACCTGTGTGCCGGGCATCATAAGAATCCATGAAAACTAAAAAATTAGCCCCCATCAAAAACCTTTGGGACACCTAACCGGAGGTTCGCATGCGGAGCCCTGATTTCCCAGATTCAGGACCCCACACGCGAGCCTTCGGCCATGTGTCCCAGATGCTTCTGATGGAGCCAAAAAAATTTTGGGTGGTTGTTATGTCCTAAAAGAGTCCACATGTAAAATGTCAAGTCAATTTGATCATTGGTCATATTTTTTCTCTCTGGATACATTAATTCAAGTTTATGGACTTTTAAAAATTTTGGCCATAAGTTGAAAGTTTCATCTCATTTGACCCATTTGAGTTCTGTGTTTCAAGTTCTCACTCCTGGAAGACATAGCACGCACCAAGCAAGCGGCTGGGAGATTCCCCCCAAGAACTCCCACCTAGAGGCAACCTCCCCCTACTCCACCGCCACCACCACCACCATGCCACCATCATAAGCATCGATGGAAGTCGGACACATTGGCCCTTCGAGAGATCTACCATTATCAAAAGACCACTTACCTCTTGATACCAAGGGCTGCATTCCAAAAGGTGGTGTGGCAGACAATGCAGAACATACGGATTAGAAATAGCAGGAGGCAATTCCTCGATAGTTCAAGTGTGGATTGACCTGATCGGTGGACTGCCCAAGCTCTCTCCTTGCACTATAGGAAGCTGATGAAGCCTTCCTAATTGACTTGTTCAAAGACTCGGTCTATGGAGTAGTGCATGCAAAGAGGGTCATTGTCACTGAGACAGGGATCTACAAATAATGAGATTCTTTTGGCGATGGAGGGATAGTCCTGGCGAAGAGCAGCAATAATAGGGGTCTACATCTATGGAAGCTAGTTTCTAAAACGATTTTGTAAAACCCTGCTTATATTGAATCCTCTGTAAATTGCTATAAATATGAATACAATTTTTTGGCACATCTTAATTTTGTTTAGTCACTTGTTATTTGTTTTATTTATTTATTTAAGTTATCCTTACGTGTCCTTGGGTGAATAAATGTTACACACAAATTCGATAAAGCACTGTGTATCAAATTTAAATGATGAATCATGTTGCATAGAAATCCAAGAAATAAGTATTACATTCAAATATAAATAATAATAAATGACATGTATCACAAAATACATTGTAGGAAAATCCAACAACATGGATTCTTATTAATACAAGAGAAGGATTACAAACTGTGTTGCATTGCAAAAGAAACATCATTAGGTAATAAGTACATCTAATCTATCCTAGGATTCTTGGAGCTAGGCTCCCCATGGTTAGAGCTGCTCTTTATCACAGGCAAGAATACATTTTGCCCCAGAAGCTCTTGCCTAATGACAATGGGGTCTTCAACTCCAGCAACCATACAACGGGCCACCATGGAAAAAGTGGGCTAGACCTAGTACTTGTGAACAAGTAGAACAGCTTTGAATATCGAAACAACACCACTTTCTCAAAACTGGAGTTGGTTGGGATAGTCTTGAAGGAGCCAGCCTTTGTCAATGCCCTCAGCTGTAGGAAGTTCTCAATGAAAGCATAAGAACATATCTTATGAAATACTACTATATCGCTGACAAGCTGGACAATGTACTCTTTCAATGCAAAGTCATGTATCCTTCCTTGGATACTAGATGGGCCACCTTGCTGGCCTAGATGAAAACTCATCTATATAGATAATGTCCTACATCACATAAGTTCAGTATCAGACTCACTATTCATGGATTATTAAAGATATATAATTCAATTTTGCATGCAACTTGACCCATAGGGCCTCAAGGGCATAAGGACCCACATCATCAAATCTGAACGGGACAGGACCCCTACAGGAGACCTGTCTGTAGACTCGCATCTAGGGGCCTAAATCTGTAGGGCATAAGGATCCACATTCATCAAATTTGATCGGGATCAGCAAGAGCCCCGCCCGTAGGCTCGCGTATGGGGGTCTAAATCTGCAAGTGTGATGGCCCTTGAAATCCCTCGTGGAGCTTGCATGCGACCCCTTGCATGCATCTCGCAAGACCGTGACACGTTGCATCTAAACACCATTTCCCAACTCGACATGTACTCGTCACAACTCGACATGCACACCTCAACACGACATGGCACTGAAGTTTGCAAAATGTCCCATCTTGGGGGCAAAGATCATATTCACAAAGAGGGACTTTGTACATTGCAAGCTAAAGGCACAAAGCAACATGGTTCACATGCGAGGGTGGATCTATCGATGTGCATCGTGTTACCGCTATGGGGTGAGGGAGCTACAAGAGGTACTCCCTCATACCCACCTCCCCTTGAAAAAACTTGATGACCACATCAAGTGGAGGAACCATTTCATGTCCTGCAAAAGCGGCTTTCAGACTTAAGACTCCAAAATTCAGGGGTCTTAACGCATCTCACTATCAAGGTGGTTAGAGTTCGCCCACTAGGTGCCATGCCCACTGACTCTATTTACAACTGTGGAACATGGACTTTGCAAGACTTCTTACATTCCACCCAATGACTCTATTTACAATTGTGGAATGGAACCAGACTCTGCAAAATTTGTGAAATAGACTTTATTGGGCACATCAACCAATCCACTTGCTAACCATATTTACAAGCACAGAATGGATGGTAACCCTATTAGAGCACATTCAACACTTGTGCTCCAACGTTGGGCCAAGCAACTTGAGTGCGCAAAACTGCATGTGGACTAGGACCCAACACCCAACTTTCACTCTGAATGCCAAGCCCAGAAAGTAAGGGTCCATGCTAAGATGCCTCCCACAAGTAGCCCTTCTTGGTCGTATCTGTCAATCCCAATCTACAAAAGGAGAAAACGTGAGGCCACCACGAGGTAGCCACACGCTCCTAGATTTGAGAGGTAAGCTTTGGTAGAAATGCACCTCCCCTTGAAAAGAGTTGGGGCCTTAGTCACCCGAGTCTTGTCTTGAGCACACATGCGAGGAAATGAGTTGATGGGGGCATGATGTCTCCGAAGCAAAGCCGTGTGTCACCTTGCATGGACAATGCAATCCCAAGTTGCTACACCTCCCACTCGCTTCCTTGTTTCGGTGCCTTGGAGAAGGCACGGATCTGCCTTGAAGCCCTAATCTTCATGGTGGTACTCTTCTTGGCACAGATCTTCATTGGGGCACACTTTTCCCCCTTGGTGGCATGGATCTGGCTTGATGAGCTCTGATTTGTTGGTCACTAATCACATTGCATAGCAGCATGACGATTTGCTCTCCTTGCAAGTTCCATTTCACTCACATTAAGACTCCTCCCCCGCATGTGAGCCTATGAACATGGCTCTTGCAGGGATCTAATCCCGGTAAAATTTGATGATGTGGGTCCTTATGCCCTGTAGATTTAGGCCCCCAAACACAAGCCTATGGACAGGGCTCCTACAAGGGTCTCGGTCAAATTTGATGATGTGGGTCCTTATGCCTCAATGCGCCATGGGTCAAGTTGCACTAAGAAAAGTGAAAACGTTACCTTCTCCATGTCATCTATCTGTTGTTGTAATGGAGCATCTAGGTCTGTCCCTGCAATTGGGCCACCCTCATCTCTCTCCTGGAAAGGTATCTTGTAGTCGGGGTCGAGGACTAAAAAGTTTTTCTTGTAAGCGCTAAAAATCCTGGTCGGAGATGTTATACTCTAACACCATATCCTTAATTTGCTTTTGGATGCTCACAATGGTAAATATGTCATCGACGCTCATGCCATCATATTGACCTACCTCATTCCCATATAGAGGAGCATCCTATACATCAAAATCTATAAAATCATCTGGTGCATCATGCACCATGATACAATATAGTTATTCTTCTCTTATCTCCAAAATCTCCAACACATCTTGCATGAATAGGTATTCTTCTCTTATCTCCAAAATCTTCAACATGTCTTGCATAAATAGGTATTCAACCCCCTTGATGGTGACATCATGGAGAGAAGCAAGGGGTGGCTCATTGCTCAACATCTCAGTAGGGCAAGGAGGTGGGTGTACGATAGCTAAGCTTTGTGCTGCATCCTCACTTAAATCGAGAGCTATATCCTCAAGCTCCCTCTTGAAATATTGTAGTTGTGGTGGTGGCTAAGAGAGGGTGAATCAATATCTTCCTCATTTTCCTCTTGAAAATCAATGCACAAAATATAGATGGAAAAGGCTACATCATGCTTTGATGAGATCCATCATGATGTGGTCCTGGAATAAGGTGGGTACAACTCTAGTGTGGAGTTGTTTCCCCACATGAACCAGAGCTTGGTTTATTACCTTTGCATGGCTCGATCCGGCATGTAGACTATGCAAAAAATCTATTGAAATCCACCTGAGAGTAGAGTTCGGGATGCAACAAGTGAGAGGGTTCGCCTTATCACAAAATGATGTGAATATGCTAGAGCTAGGATCTACCATGGAAAGTGAGGTCTCTAGATTCAGGGTCATGCAAAACCTCGGGTAAATTTAGTCTCCTATAGGCATGTAGCGTGTGGAGCTAATCCATGTTGCGAAGGCGGGAGTAATAGCCATGGCATAGAGAAAGAGAGAATGAAGGAGAGCATATGTATAGAGAAGTAGAGAATAAAAGTGAAAATGAGTTTGGAGATCTAACTTTTATGTATCAAGGGTTTTAAATAAAGACTCTTATAAAAATTTTAACCCTAAAGTTTCAAATTAAAACCCTAACCATAGATACTTTATTTCAATAATTGAAAGTCACCATCAAAATTACTCAAATAGAAAAATGCTTCATAACACTTCATTATATCCTCAAATATGTTTGGATCATCGAGTATGTTCAAGTATAACTAGAAAAAATGTTGGATTTTTTAAAGAAATAAATATAAAAGCCTTTCAAAAACAACAACTAGAAATCTAAATCCTTTCAACGCTTATTTTCATTCATTCTAAAACAATAAAGTGAGTGCTCAAAAAATGAGTAGAAGAGATGAGCTGCAATATATCATTATGCAAAGACAATATTCCAAAGGCTATAGAACTCCAGCCTACAATTTAATTGTGATTTTAACTAGCATGATTGACTAATTAGAACATATATACTCACATGCTTGGATCACAGTAAACCAAAATTATCAAAATTAAAAGTACACAAAAGTTTTAAAAATGTTTGTATTTGCTCTTTAAAAGAAATTTTACAAGGATTCCACTATCTCAAGGATATGTGGAGAAGCACATTGCTTACATGTCAAGGATTGTTCACTATGAGTCGTCCTGACCTTTCTATTATCTAACTTGAAATAGAAGTTGCATAGGGGCTCATTGGACATTAATTAGATTTCTTGTCTTAGAAAAGAAATGGGCCAATGACTCTCTATGCTGACTACAAAAGGATTACAACCATTCCATAAGATAACCACATCTATGAGAGCTATATGTATCTCATCTCGGGTATCTTGATCCAAGATGATCCACTCCCCTCGCAAAAGTTGCCATCTTCTATATCGAAATCGAAAGCATAGAGTTTGTCTAGTGATGAAATACATGTGATTAAAACAAAAAATATGGTAGTTAAAAGTGACTAATACAACAATTCATCTAAGTAATACTTATATAAATTAAATCAAGGTATACAATTCAGTAAAAAAAGATTTACCTGAATGTAAGATCTGATTGGTTGACCCTGCACTCGATCGTCTCCTCAAAATGTGTTCTTTTGACTTGCCATGACTCGCCCAATAGCTGACTCATCCATTCCTTAGACGAACACTTGCATTGATAAGTAATCTTCGTTTTCTTTAGAACCTCACATGAACCAAACAAATGTGCAAACAATGAAAATGGAACGAACCAACTAAGATGCACATCTTTGGAGCCTATGGTAGGTTTCATAGCACTATTGATGTCAGATTTTATCTTTGACTTACATACTCCTGACAAATCCAAGCTACCAATCAACCATTCACAACTAGATAATGGCAGCAATGGGACATGCTGCAATCTCTGCCTTTCTACTACATACAATGGATTCTTTTTTTAAAAAAATTGAGTTGCAAGTTAACTTGTAGAGTTATTATCATAGATCAAAGAACCTATGTCTTCATACCAAACATGTATCTTACTACTCAAACATTCCACATTCTTCCATTCATGCAAAGTCGATGGATATAGAGCTGTCAGTAAAACACATTTGAATTAGAACACTGCAAAGATTATACAAAACACCTATGATACAAAAGAATAAACAATGATAAAATTTAGAAACTTACTATTTTGTTTATATTTTGCAATGTAGTTCTCATCATGCATACAGATTTGTTTATAGGTATAAACATGTTGGATCAACACTTCTGTTACTGTCCTTGTCCCTTTAAACGCTTTTTTGAACTCTAAAATTCTACTTTTCCAATGTTTGTTAGGGTCTGCAACATCCTTATGCTTTGACCTTGAAAATTTCTCGAGAACTTGGATACATCAAAATCCAATCCAACTTATAGTATTTTTCACAAATCCAATTACTACTACTATATTTCCTATTGAAGACCTCCATTGCAAGTATGTTATTGACATTTTTCCTCCATATGAAGACATTTATATTAACCAAATGCAAAAGTTACCTATCAGCAAGTTTTTATGTGCTTTTATTATTACATGTAAGTGAATTTGTTCATATATAGAATCATTAGTATAATAATATTTTCATGCACAAGCATCCCTTTGTCATTTCACATATACAATTCTAATATTATGCAATGCTATGAGATTGCAGTAGTGATTCTATCTCATGATATTCCATGGTTTTAGAAACTAAATAAAATTATCCTAATGAGATTAAAAACTAACAAAATCTTTTCTTATTTATAGCATTTTAATTGTGGACTTCTAAATAGAAAAAATATTAACATTGCAAACTTAATGTTCAAATCTATACTAGATATTTCTTTCCATTGATCCTAACTAGATGTCAACAATAATAATTCATAAAAAACAATTATAAGCTGAATACGCTTGAGAAACTTTGTAGTCCCCCCTCAATCCTAAGGCTATTAAAAAGGAAGTCAATTTCTGGACAATAGGTGTATCTCGCTGAGATGGATGCCTAGGATACAATAGCAAAAGGTAATTTTATCTCAAAATATGCATAATTTGCAAATATTTTCTCCAAATGCAATGATATTTAACCATGAAGCAATTTTTTAAAAAGGACATTGTACCTATAATTCTTTTCATAAAGAAGCCCAGAGATGTTGAACAAGAAGTTGAGTTATTACAAGATCATTGTTTCTTCACTATGAGATTCCTAGAGTACAAAAACAAAATAAATCTCATGTCAAAGCATGCATATAGCATACATAGGCTTTGTCTAAACGAGTTGAAATTTAACCATGGAGCAATAGAAAAAATTGACAATATATCTGTGGCTCTCTTTGCAGGATGTTGAAGAAGTTGAGATTTTAGAAAATCATTGTTCTTCACTATGGGAGATTGTTGGAGTACAAAAGCAAAGGAAAGCTTAGTATGCATATAACTTGCATAGATTTTGTCCAAATGAGACAAAATTTAACTATGGAGCATTAAAAAAACAAGACAACATACCTGTAACCTTGTTTATAGAGAACCCCAAAGATGTTAAAGAAGAAGTTGAGTATTTAAAAGATCATTGTTCTTGACTATGAGAGACTTCTAGAGTACCAAAACAAAAGAAAGTTCATGTCAGAGCATGCACATAACTTACATAGGTTTTTTCCAAATGAGATAAAACTTTAACGTAGAACATCCATGGAAGAGAACAATATACCTATAAACTTTTGTTAAGAAAATCTCAAGGCTTTTGTAGAATAAGCTCTCCTCTCATAAAACATGAGAAACTCACTCTATGTTTGTGTAGAAGTAATGAAAATTCACAGGGCATAGACACGACGAGCAACAATGAGGCTATAAAATTTCATTAGGAAAGAAGAAGTGGGTAAAGAGAAATGATAAATTTGAGTTCTGCCTAAGAAAGAGGGGGAAACTGAAAAGGGGAGGTATGAAAAGTCAAACATTAAAAAATGAGAAAATGAAAATTTGAGTCACTAACTTTCAGGAAGTGACAGCCTTATATTTCCCACATTTCCCCTTATTTTATTATTGAGGAAATATTTGGGCCAAGATATGGCTAAAAGATTCATGCTACATGAATCTGGAATCCTAGCTCTCGCATTGGTTAGGCCTATTTTTGTTTATTCACTCCTTAAGGGGCAAAAAAGAGAGTCCATATTTCTTCTAATGGGCTCCAAAGTTCTTACACGTAGGAACTCATAGAAGGCTTTTGTATCCTAAATGAGCTACCACAAATTTGTACACCCCACATTGAAAGCTAGAGAAGTTATGATCTCTCTCTCTCTCTCTCTCTCTCTCTCTCTCTCTCTCTCTCTCTCTCTCTCTCTCTCTCTCTCTCTCTCTCTCTCTCTCTCTCTCTCTCTCTCTCTCTCTCTCTCTCTCTCTCTCTCTCATCGACACATGTTTATAGGTGAAAGTTTTAGAGGTACTTCCAAAGCACGAAGCCTTATGAATAAGACATATCAATATAAATGCCATATAATGCTTTGATTATTGTGTTTCTAGAGTGATGTACCTATATCTATGCAATAGCCTTACATTATTCTCCTCCTTTAGGAACACTTAATGTAACCTCTCAATCAACTAGATTGATCTCTAATGACATCATAATCCTTTTAAGAACTTTGAGAATAGGACCTTATCATTGAAATCATTGTACAATTCACTCAATGTAAAACTTGTTGCTACTATGAATATGGAAAGCACATGCATATCAATTGCATGAGCTTTAAGCTTTTAATCAAAATGTTGTTGCAGGACAAGAGCTTGTTGAGTTATTTAATAACTATAAGAGATTTATTTGTATTTTAGGGATATAATATTTAGAGAGTTTCATGTACTTGGGAGGAGTCTCGATGTGGCTATATTTTTTAGGTATAATATCCTCATTACTTTGTCCACTTTAAAAAAACAATGTGCGTACATTGTCCACTTCAATAAGAACAAGAGGATTTTGTATACTTGGGAGGAGTCTCAATATGGCTATGCTTTTGAGGAGGTGTAATGTCCCATTACTTAGTCCACTTCAATAGACAATGTGCATATATAATTCACTTCAATAAGAATAATGTGCCTTTGAAAAACAAGCTAATTAATGTGCCACAAATGTTAGATAAGTAATTTCATTAATGAAATGTAGAATATTTGTCATATTTGTACATTTAAATATTGTTAAACACATGCATATAGTAAAAATTAACCCATAATGTTGAAATATAAAAAAACCCACACATTTTAAATTGGGCCATTTAACTTTAAAGAGGAAAAAAAAAGCATAGACACATCCTTTTTTAAAAATTAGCAAATGTTAATTGACATTAAGAACGCATTATATCTTATATATAAGGAATAGGGAAAAAAAACATTTAGTTAAAGAAATTGGACAAGGAAAAAACAATTTATAGTGGAAAAAGGGAAATTTGGATTAGGTTTTGTGCAAAAATAGGGGAGATATAAAGAAATTCATACTTTGGGACAAGGCATACTCAACTAGGCCTATTTTTAAAAATGGAGTTTCAAAAAAAGTGAGGAGAGAAAAGCACTTTGGGCTCTTCTCCCCCTAACATCTCTATAAACCTTTTATATTGAGCAAGAAATCATGGATTCTCATCTTAGTGAGTTAGGATGCACCCCCATACGTTTCCAAGTGATGGAAAGGGACAAAGTACTTTGCATGGATCGAATATAAATTGGCCTAATCTTTAAAGATTCGCTAAAAGAAGTACAACTATAGGGTTGAGAATCAATTAAAAGTAGTTACAACCATTGGAAAGCATAAAAATGATGACTTGGGTCAAAATTCTTCAATTAAGAGCTCCCCCTAGATATAGACATAGTGCATTGTAACCATTGGAAAACTTGTTGCACTAAATGTGTAATAACTTGGGATTGGCTAATCCAAATTAGACATGCTATGGGTCTAGACAAAACTCTTTTCAAGCACTTTCAACCTATGTAGGTCATACATCTTTGACATTAATTCAACATTAAATTTGGCCCAAAACAAAAAGCTGCCCTATAGTGAAATAGAGCCCACTAGTTGGCAAAATCTTATCACCACAAAACCTTAAAGTTCAGGACATCATTCCCAAAGTAGTGCTAGTCTACACAAAGAGTCACCAAGGCTAGCCCTTAGTTGCTTGAATCAAAAGGGAAGGTCTCATATTGTCCATGCATTGAATTCTTAGCCAACTAAGCCATAGACATCATCATCCATGGAACCATATGCATGTACTTTTAGATCCACAAAATCATAAGCAACCAAATCAAATAGAAACTCATGGTCATGGTCTTTCTCATGTTGTCATGATTTGCATAATCTTCCTTATGTTGATCTTGAAGTAACTTTCTGACGTAGTCTTCAAAAGCTTCATAGACTGCTACTTTAAACCCTTTATCTTCCTCTTCCTCTTAACTCACATCAAGAATTTCTTCAACACAACCATGTTTATCCTCTTCATCAGAATATTCAATTACCAATAGTATTTTTTCATTTTGCACCCTGCATTTGTATTTTTCATTGGAGGACATTGGTTTAACACATTTGTAACATAACCCTTAAGCATGTAATTCTCTAATCTGGTCACTAGTTAAGTGTCTAGCTTTAATAGCATTAGACAAGATTTTGCCTATATCATGACTTTCTAGTTCAACAATAGATCTATCATATTGCTGTTCGTGGTGCTCATGATGATTATGTGGTTGAAAATAAAATGACTACTGCTCATACTCATACTGCTGTACATATGGCTTTCCATGCCCATGACCATAATGTGGCTCATAAGAATGCATACAATCATAAGATATACACTATAGCCCATAATATGCACAATAACAATATGCATGCTGACCATAAGTATGGACAAGATCCTACCTTTGCTAATGGTACCCATACCACTGGTCATTATGTTCATAATGTCCAGAGAAAGCTAATGCTGCTAATAATATTCATCATGTTGTTGATAATATGCACGGTTAGAAAAATCCATACATGATGTAAGTCTTGATTTGTTCTTTGACTCCACCCTTTTATTTGCAACTAGTTGATCAACTAGAGCCACAATTAATCAATTTTAGCCTAAGTTTGAAACCAAGATTGAGAAAAGGAGTTGGAACTGAGCCATGACCAAGTTTATCTAGTGGTTGCTCACTATTGTTACCACTATTCGATGCTCTAGTCAATCTCCATTTTCACAGCCATCTAGGAAAACTTGAAAGTCTAAATTTCCAACTATCCACACTTGCATTTTCACCCCTCATCAGGTCAAACACTCATCAATAGCAATTGCTATGAGTCAAGTAGTACCTTTGTTGCAACCAAATCTCTCCCTCTTAAATACCAAGGATTTCTTAGGGACAATGCTATCGCATCAAATTTAGAAACATCTAACACATATTTTCCTAGGTTTGCATTAGCCTCGCAAATAATAACACCATTGACTGATACAATATTAACACTTGGATTAGAGGACAGAGTTGCTGCAACATATTCACGTTTAAAATACCACAAAGTATGGCATTTCCTATACTTTCAACTTCTCAATCACTTGATTCTCATGAAAGAGTGGTACCACAAGCTATCCAGGTAAGCTTTGGTGCAATAACTAGCTAGGCCATATGAGTTGTCTATCTATATCTTGTATGAACTATAAACCAACAACATCAATGAATTGAAAAGAAAACATCAAAGTAGCAGCATCTAACATGCTCAAAATGAACTTTAAGCATGCCCATCAACTCAATAGGAGAAAAGATACCCTTTTCTTTTGATCATTTCATCAAAACTCTAGTGGCTATAAGCTTAACAAGGGAAATACCTTTTTGTGTTTTGATGGTGTGGCTAAGGAGAATTTGAGGATGTTTTATGGTGCATAGATCCATAGCTTGTAGGAGATATCATCCACGGTTCATGCCCTTCCTAGAATTTTCATCATCTATCAAATCTTTGAAAGAATCTTGAGCCCAAGCACTAGGGGGATTTGTTACATGATATCATGGTCTCTCTTAGCTATTTCATGAAATCTTATCCAATTGACCTCTCAAATACTCATGATAGCTTAGTTCAATGTATGCATGTTCTTCCTTCTTATTCTTACCTTTGATTCATGAAAGCCTACTTAATTAACCTCTCAAATACTTCTTGAAAACTTACTTCAATGTCTACATGTTTCCTTCTTATTTGTTAGCATTGTTTTGGCCATAGTCTCTCAAGTTAATTCTCAAGACAACATCTTTCCCCTTGAATTATATCCTTTGAAATAGCTAGAATATGTAGGCAATAATGTTTGAACCTCCAAGAACACAACCTTTTGGTGCATGAGCTTTGTGTAGGGATTGCATTTTGTAATGGTCAACTACCTTACACAATTAGGATATTTTTTAAAGTGCATGCCCTCTTTGCAAAGGCTTGCTAGAATTCTTTTGACTAGTAGCTAAGCTCCTTGGGCGCTCTTGGTGTTAATGTGATGACATATCTCAATCCAATTTGACCACCTCCTCCATAGCTCAAGGCTCAAACACCTATAGGAATGCCACTTTGGTGAAAAATTTGGCCTATGTGGTTCCTCAAGATGTATTGTCTAGCATCTCACAATAGTTTTGCAGTGTTTGAGTGGAGAAACTCAACATTTGCTCTACCTAGACCACCTTTATTGTGCAATTACAACCTCCTACCTATCTAGAAGCTTTGATTGAAGAATTAACAAGTGTAAAGCAAATGAAGTCACAGTGCAATGGAATCCTCCTATTGTTGTTTTTGAAGGATAGTCTTTTTCACAATCTTTAGCTCAAGTTTGTGGTAGCATGTAGCATTGCGACCAAGCCTAGAAAGTAACAAGGTCCACGATGAAATTATATTGCTAAGACCAACTACTAGCTAGGCAGGCTACAAGACTTGAGTTGAAAATGGACTTCTCAAATCAACAAAAGTGGCTAGGATCTTGAAGAAACAACATTTTCTATGGAATAAAGCAAGCAATCCTAATGTGGCTCTTTTAGTCTAGTGCCACCTTAGAGTTCAAGCAATCGTGCCTCCATGATTTGTCCATTCACATAGCTAGGCCAAGCTCTTTAGAGGACTATATGATGAGAGAAGACAACCCATTTTTGAAGCTTCATCGCATGCTACAATTCCCATTTGAAGAGGCAAAATTAAATACACTTACCCCATCAGTGGAGCTTCTTTTGATTCTCTCGATATTTATGGTGTTTCCTATCTTCAAATGTGTTTATTTGATGATTCATGACCAAAAAGAAAGCAAGAAGCCCCCCCAACTCCATGATCATCCTAGAATATTACTCATCGACTAGTGACCTCAATGTGACTAGTCTCATCGCTTCTCTCAGGCCAATGATCTATCAACCATGTAATAGATTTCCTCCGGATAGGCCAAGAACTCCAAAAAATGATGCTCTACTTGTTGTACTTGATGTCTAGAATCCCTTTGCACAAGCCATTGCTCTATGAAGAGAAGGATCTTCAAGAAAATGAAGTTATAGGCATAGGTCTACCATTGAAGCTTAAAAGAGAGCTTGGAAAGGTGAAAGGAAATGCCTATCTTCAAAATTAACTTGATTTAAGTCTCCTCTAACTCTAGTAAGGCTTCAAACTCCAAAATGACTATAAAAAATGCCTAGAACTAGTGATGAAGTACTATTTTGACGTGGATGTCTATATATTTGTTCCAATCTCTTGTAAATCCTTCAAATTTGGTGTCTTCTAGATATTGTTGTCTTGTAAGTTACCATTAGTAATAATTTATATTGTGTACATGTAGTATCTATTTGAAATAGAGTATCTTAGGTGAAAATGAGACTAGATATGAAGAAAAAGAAAGAAGAATGGATCGAATACCATTATTCTGATAGCATTTGTAATGAAGGGACCTAAAAGGAGAGAGAAAGAAGAGAGAGATGACTATAGAAGATAGAGAAAGAGAGTGCAAAGGAGAGAGAGACTAGAAATGGAGAGAGAAAGAAAGAAGAGAAGAGAGATGTAAAGGATAGAAAATAGGGTAGAAAATATTGAAAAAGGGAATAATACACAACAAGTATAAAAGGTGTACAGACTAGTCATTTTTCATAAAATTGAATCTAAGCACTAGTCTTTTTTGCACATTACACATTATTTGTATGAACCTAACTTACTATGTATTAAAATATACATGCAATATCTTTGCTTGACATAACAATATGTTGAAGGACAAAAAAAGAGAGGGACAAAATTGTAATCTTGTTTGCGTTATAACTAAAATATGAGTTTACATAAACATAAAGGCCAAGTTTGGCTTGCATAAGCTTGTCTTTGATTTACAAGTTCCCAAAAATCCTAACAAGCATATCTTATTGGTGTACATGGGGATCGTTCTTCAAGAAGTGCTTGTTGTTGATGAGGATTTGGATCTCCATGTGGCAATCTACGTAGCATGCCTAGAGTGAGTGCAATGTTTTTCTCATTATCATGCTCCACCTTCCCTTATAATGCTTCATTAAGAATAAAACAAGCCATTGTACCACAAAGGAGTATGGTGCTTACAACCATGTACATGAGGATATGTGCCTCCATATGTAAAACAAAACCAAAGTAAATGAAGTTAAGCATATTAATATAAAAATAAAGAGGCATTTATTAAAAACCAAACCTAGGATCAAATAAACATGTAGATTCCTCCATATATAAGAAAGAGAAAACAAATACCAAATTGTGAAAAGCCTTGTTTGTTGTCATTCTCTTTATTTTTTATCTCTTGTTGTTGCCCATTGTATGTCTATATACACAAATAAAGTGACATAAGTAAAAGTTTAAAAAATGAACATTAGAGCACATAACTTATTGTCAATTTTTTCAAAATATATCTAATTATATTTGAAGTCAACTAAATAATCATCTATTCAACTTGTTCTATTTTCGCAAATCTGGTACATTAATATTTTACTTGTAGTTTACCTACACTTCTACACTCTTTTTCCTTGTTCTCATTGTATAGAGAATTGTTTTTACATAAAGATAACTTGCACTATATAGAGAAATATTTAAGAATAGAGGCCAATATGCCCATGGAGAAGAGTCTTCCAAGCCTAAGAGAATGATAAAATCTAGATTTTATATGTTCAGAAATGGTTTAGTGAGATAAGGAAGGCACAAAGAGCTGCACAACATGTCATTCCAAAGATAGCTTTTTTCAGAGTAGTCTAGGACATTTCTTATAGATTATTAAGGGTGTCCCACTGAAGTTGGCATGCAAAAGAAACGGTAGCTTACAAAGCTATTCTTTGTCTTCAAGAGGCAGCTGAAGACTTTGTTATCGATTTTATGAACGATGCTTACATTGCTATTGCTCATGCTCATAGGGTGACTTTGATGAACAAAGACTTTAGTATGGTCAGCAGAACTAGTCGACAAGGTATTGAGGCCCTTGCCCACTACTAATAAAAAACATTTGAGATCCTTAACGTTCCACCAAAATTGTCTAGGAGAGCAAAAGGCCTAGTGATCGAGGAGGTGACACATTTATACCCAACAAAGACCGCATCCCAACAAGTGTTTGTTGTCCAACAAGAACAACCACAAGAGGTTATAGAGTTGGATGATGAAGTTTGCAAGAGGAAAATCGTTGTCCTTCGTCCTATCAATCTAAAGAGAATGGGGGAATTATACATGCAAATGGTTGTGAATGTCTCTTGCACTTCTTTAGAAGAGGAATATCTAAGTACATCTCCTTAGGACAAATCCATGCTTGTTAAGAAAGATACTCAATTGTCTGATTCTGTAGTCTTTTGTTGCATAAGGTAAGGCATTTTGATTCACAAAATTTTTACTATATAGAATGATGGTGTTGTTCATTGCAAATAACATTCATTTGTTTTTGCTATTGGTTTTAGGGCGTTGATTGCTATATTTATTGTTGATCCACTGTTATTATCAGTGGAATTGTTTTCAAGATCTAATTCAAACATAGAAATATTTTTCAAAACGTTCGATTCAATCACAAACTACCATTTTTTTTTCCTTACATCTAAAGGTATGCAATTTTGCAAAGGGCTTAATGTATACTTCTTTGTTGTATTCATTTCTTACTAACATTTCATTTTGTAGAGGACATTGGAGTATCATATATATTGATATTCTCACTAGAGAAATTATCATTATGAACTCTCTTAGTGGTATCCACGGATAAGAAAAAATGTGCTCTGAATAGAATAATGTTTGCTTTTTGGTTTATTGTTTATTTTATTTGATTGTCTATTTTAGTAACATGTTTCCATTTACAGTGATGGCAAGCTCGTGGCTACCTTTTTGGACACCACATATGAGGATATTGTTAATCCTCAAGAATCATATAGCTTTCTCCAACAAGAAGTGCCCTTGCAAAATGATGTGCATTCTTGTGGATGGAGAGTGATTTCAAATGTTTGTAGGACGATAGATTCAAAAATTCTCAAGATAGATGGGATTAATATAAGTATTTTTCACATTGTTTTTTGAGCAGCCTATCTTTGAGTTTTTCAGCTTATTACATTTTTTCTCATAGTGCCAAGATTACCCTGATTCATACATGTGGTGGATAAGGAAGAGATGTATTAAGTTGATTTTGGATAGGGCAATCACACCAATCGACCCCAACTCCCCTCCACAAAAATCCTCAACTAAAAGTAAGAGTAAGACGAAGGGCAAGTCATCTGGAAAGACTATTAAGGTAACCTCCAAAAAGAAAGAAATGCCAACACTTTCTCCTCCATCTCCTCATTAGCTTGAAGAGAGAGGCACCCTATCCAAGTCAAATTCTTCCAACAAACCAAATAAAAAATCCATTGTAATGTTAGGGGTAAAGGCGCCTCCGCATGGCTACCCGTGTATTACTACATTGACAGTACCCGCCACTACACACTACAAGTGGCGGGTACCCATCATGGTCACTTATTCTTTATTCTTTTAGTGACAGATTGAATAAAGGAAGGCTCGGCCACACATTGTGGTTGTTGGAGTTCCCATTTCTTGTCTCTCTCTTCCTTGCTCTTGCTCTCTTGCCATAGCTCTCACGTGCAAGCTTCGATCCTTCTCACCTTTCAACTGGTATCAAAGCAGGTCCTTCACGAGCGCTTCCTGGCCTTCCTCGACATCTACACAAGGTATGAGAGCTTGCTTCTCACTCAGTTCTCAGCCATTCTTTGACATGAACAGCAGGGTTTCATGAAAAGGCAATCATAGCTTCCATCATTGAAGCTTGTTGTCTTCACCTCTTGCTTGGACTTGTCCTAGGCTTGTGTAGGCCTATTGTAGGCCTTCATTGGGCTCTTGCTTATCCCCTACCCACCCTAATTTGGTCCCTCAAGTACAGCATCATGCTCACGTTTTATTTGTGCCTGTTTGCAAAAATGGCTCAAAAATCACTCTTTTTGCCATATCTCGGGCATTCGGAACCCGATTCAGGCAAGGTAAGAGTGTAAATTGGGGTTTTGGCACGCTTCGGATGCAATGGTCATGTTATATTTTCCAAATTCTGATGACAAAATATTCTGCAATAGATTTCAGGTCTGAGATAACATGTATTTGTATGCCTATGGCTTATGTGATGCTTCTACTAATGTCTATTGATACCGGATCACTTGTGGATGTTATGCCTCTTATGTGAGACGCATTTGGAGCTGATTTAGCTCAGACATTGACTGTTTTGAACAGTCCCAGATGTGACCAAAACAGGGCAGCGCTTATCTCTTGAAGTCTATGCTTACCGGGATTGATCACTTGATGCATATTGATGCCCGGATGATGTCTACATGTATGGAGATGCTATGTTAATGTATTGCCATCATTTTGGTACTAATTTAAGGCCTGAAATACTCAATCTGGAGCAGTGAATGTCTTATGTAAACAGTTGGCCTGAAGCTATTCTACTCATGTATGCTTATGCCTATGCTATTCGGGGTCATGCCTTGGAGATGTACATTGATGTATTGACCATTGGGGATTGGAAAAGAGTTCAACATTGCTTCTTAATAATTGGTTGAGCTTGAGCTCCGCTTTGCATAGCATTTGGATATTTATCTTGGATGTATCTTGGCACTTATCGGTCTATGCTTGACTGCTTTGGACATGCACTTATGTTAATGTCACCTACCTATGTCAGTTACATTGTTTGAGCTTGGATGCTATTGGAGCTTTACATGGGCTTGACATTCGATTGTCTAGAGCATATTTTGGAGATTTATTGGCTTGTCATAGTTTATTTTGGGATATACTTGATGTTTATGGATGCTACATATGGATGTCACACCGCCTCCATATCAAGGATGTCTCATTGATACTTGATCTTGGACACTTGTCATTGGTGCATGTACATGCTTTGTTCGAGCTTTGTTGCTTGATATTAACGGCCTTTGTGCCAATGGAAGTGTCTTTGGATGCTTGACAGACATTGAGCATGCGGTCTATGCTATTTGAGCTTTTGAGACTATTTGGGATTTCTTACCCTTTGGGATGATGCATGGTTCATATGTCTTGGTTCCTTCCAATGCTTATGAGCTGACTCTTTGACTTGGGTCCCTTTCCTTGTGAGCTGATACGTACTTGTGTCAAGTCTTGGTAGTGGTAGACACACTTTGCTCCATTGACTGGGGGTGTGCCTACTCACTGGCAAATATTTCATGACATGTTTGGGTGTTGGATTCATGCTTATTGACTGTCATATACCTATGTTATGCCCGCATGATGCTGGTTATGGTCTTGGCAGTATATGATTGACGTGGGATCCGCTTCTGACACAGTTAGCTCTCATTTACTGAAATCTATCATTTATTACAACAAGCTAAAATCTGCAGATTTTACGCACTCCTCTGAGGGTAATGCTTGCTATTTGATGTTATCTTAGTCATATTTGGTGGACAGGTGCTTCTCTTGGTAAAATCCACTTTTTCAGCCAATTTTAGCAGTGGTTTTAGTGCATTTTTTGCTAATTATAGCAACCTACAATTTTGCCTTTTTGCATTGATTTGGGACAGTATGGCTAGTCATCTGAAAGACACATCTCTCTTTAACATTGCCAAGTTGTATGGTACCAACTATGGGTATTGGAAGTCCCAAATATGGCAGGTTTTGGTGCAGAAGTTGCATATTAAACCCTTGTGTTTCAAGGGTGTCAAACCTCAGGATATGGATGATGATGTTTGGATGGAAGTTGATGAGCTATGCAAGTCTACCATTATTTTCTCACTCTCAAAAGAGGTCCATCATAATGTTGTTGAAGATGAGAGTCAGAGTGCATGGGACTTATGGAAGAAAATTCAGGAGCTTTATGCGTAGCAGAGTCCTGCGTCACAGATGTATTGGCCGAAGCAGTTAATGGACCTTTGCATGAAGGAGGGGTCACCCCTATCATCTCATTTCAGCCAATTTCATGTTATCATGAAGAATATGTTGTCACAGGGTATTGAGTTCAACGATAACTTGCACCTGTTATTTCTGCTTGGCATCCTTCCTGAATTATGGGATGCCTTCTGTACTGCCATATGCACGAACAAACTTGATGGGCTAAAAATCAAAATGTTGAGATGCTTTATTGACTGAGGAAATCAACAGAAGAAACAATAATGCTTCCCGCTCTTCACATGCATTGACCATTAGAGATGGCAGACATGGTAGGCATGATAATGATCATAAGGGCAGGGACTCTCAGAAGTCTAGGTCCAAGTCAGTGGTCACAGTAAGTCTCGTGGATGGAAGTCTGATCTTACCTGTCATTATTGTGGGAAAGCAGGACATATTAGGCCGCAATGCCATAAAATGCGTGATGATAAGCGCAAGGAAAATGGAAAAGAAAAAGTGTAGAAAAAGTCTTCTAAGCGCAATATTGTACCTACAAAGTCCAGTGTGAATATAGAAGAGGTTAATGTCATGCAGGCCACCGATTCAGATGATGATTACATACTTGCAGCTTCTTCATGCGATGCCTTATAGACTTCTGAGTTACATTCTATGTATGCGTAGTGCTGACTCTTGGATTCGGGTGCATCCTTTCATATGACACCCTGTCGAGATTGGTTTCATACCTATTGTACCATATCTAGTACTGTGCGTCTTGGTGATGACAAGTCTCTTGACATTGTGGGCATTGGAGATGTTCGACTACAATTTCCTTCTGGCAGTTCTTTTGTTTTTCATGATGTACGCCATGTACATGTATTGACTCACAGCCTTATGTCAGCTGGACAACTTGATGATGCAGGGTATTTTGTGTCTTTTGGAGACTCTGCATGGAAGATTACTCGTGGGGGCAGGCTTGTACTTGCAAGAGGTGCCAAGTCTGGTAGGCTCTATCCCTTACTTGTATCTGGAGCTACATTGGATCATGTTTTGTCTCTGGGTTCTATTCCCCATGTATCCCTTTGGCATGCTCGTTTGGGGCGTATGTCTCTTAAAGGAATGAAAATGCTTCGTTCTTTGTAGTATCTTCCACCTTTTGACCCTTTGCATTTTGATCCTTGTGATCATTGTTTGTATGGCAGGCAGATTAGAAATACGCATAAAAAGTCTGGTAAGAAATGAATGGGTGAGCCCTTGGCTCTTGTGCACTCAGATGTATGTGGACCCATGCCCTGTCAGTCACTTAGTGGGGCAAAGTACTTTGTTACTTTCATAGATGATTACTCACGTAAGGTTTGGGCTTATCCCATAAAGAGAAAATCCGATGTTTGAGACACATTTCAACGTTGGCTTGCATTGGCAGAGAACCAGTCTGGGAAAAGGCTCAAATGCCTAAGGTCAGATAATGGGGGTGAGTATGTATTACGTGCTTTTGAGCAGTTTTGTGATGAGTGGGGTATTAAGCGTCAGTTGACCACCCCTTACACCCACCCCAGAATGGTATGGCTGAATGCATGAATAGGACCATTCAGGAAAGGGTCCGTAGAATGCTTAGCCAGGCTGGCTTACCGTAGCACTTTTGGGCTGAGGTAGTTACTACTGCAGTGCATCTCATTAACATGTTGCCTAGCAATGGCATTGACTTTCAGGTTGCAGAGGAGGTATGGGCAAGCAAACCCCCTTTTTATGATCATTTGCGTGTCTTTGGCTATGAGGCATTCTGACATGTGCCTAAGGACAAACACAATAAGCTGGATCCTAAGAGTGTCAAATGCATTTTCATTGGCTATGGAGATGCAAGAGAGATGGGTTACCGTCTATGGGATCCGCAAGCGCGGAAAGCGATCCGCAGCCATGATGTCACATTTCATGAGGACAAAATGTATATGCAGCCTCAGAAAGTGGTTGAGGTATGCAAAGTTATCTTTCAAGAGGAGCCACCTGCCACGGCCAGCTAGATAGCGCGCAGCATCACCTGATACTCATGGCCCAAATGCTAGACATGCTGATGCTAGACAGGATGTCAGTCAAGCAGCAGAGCTTGGGTTGAGGCGTTCTACCAGAGATAGACAACCTCCTAGCCGTTTTGCACCCTCTATGGATTATGTACTGGTTACAAATGTAGGAGAGCCTCTTACTTATGATGAGGCTATGCGCAGGGGTGATTGTCACTCTTGGGAGAGGGCTATGCAGTCTGAGCTTGACTTATTGAATAAGAATAAGACTTGGGATTTGGTTTCCTTGCCTCAGGCTAAGAAGACTTTGCCATGCAAGTGGGTATATAAGCTAAAAAGTACCCCTGGACACCCCAAGTCAGCATACAAGGCTCGATTGAATGCTAAGGGTTTTAAGTAAGAGGATGGTGTTGACTTTGATGAAGTATTTTCTCATGTGGTCAAGATGACCACCTTACGCTTAGTCTTGGCCTTGGTTGTGCAGCTTGACCTGAACTTGTACCAGATGGATGTCAAGATGGCTTTTTTACATGGGGACTTGCATGATGAGATTTGCATGGAGCAGCCTAAGGGCTTTGCAGACCCTCGCAGGAAACACCTAGTGTGCAAGCTAAAGAAGAGTCTAGGCTTAAAGCAGGCACCTAGGGAATGGTACCATAATTTTGATGCATTCATGCAATCACAGGGCTACAGCCGTAGTGCTATGGATCAGTGCTTGTACAGAAGAAAGCCCGTGATGGTTCTTTACTGATTTTGGTACTCTATGTGGATGACATGCTTTTAGCAGGGACAACTCATGAGGAGCTCGATGCTCTTAAGGCTCAGCTCAAGAAGAGCTTTGAGATGAAAGATCTGGGGTAGGCCTCTCATATACTTGGTATGCGCATCACGTGCGATAGATCTCAGGGACTCCTCTATCTGTCACAAAGGGAGTAAGTACATAAAGTCCTTGAGAGCTTTCGTATGTAGGATGTTAAGCCTATTGGCTGTCTATTACCTTCTCATGTGAAGGTTTCACAGGTCGATTGTCCGTAGACAGATGAGCAGAGGGCCGAGATGGCCAAGATTCCCTATGCATCAGCCATGGGCAATCTTATGTATGCCATGATAGCCACCCGTCTAGATATTACTTTTGCAGTTGGGGTTGTGGCACGTTATATGGCTATACCTGGCAAGAAACATTGGGATGTTGTGAAGGGTATCATGAGGTACCTGAAAGGCACAGTAGATATGTGTCTTTGTTATGGCAGCTAGGATATAGGAGTCATGGGGTACACTGACTCTGATTATGCAGGACATACAGATAGTAGGAAGTCCACTTCTGGCTATGTATTCACTTATGCTGGAGGGGCTATCTCTTGGATGTCCAAGGCACAGAAGTGTACGGCCCTTTCTACTACAGAGGCCGAGTATATTGCAACCACAGAGGCTTACAAGGAGGCTATCTGGTTAGGCCGTTTGATTGCAAACCTTGGTATGACAGATACTCTTGCTCTTGCTCTTGCTCTCCTACTATAGCTCTCGCATGCAAGCTTCGATCCTTCTCACCTTTCATGTAAGGAGTTTAGATATATTTGCAGAAAGCGATGAAGAAGTTACAAAGCTAAGACAAATAGATGCAAATGGAAACAAGAAGGAATCTTGGAGCCCCAAGAGAGACACCAAGGAAATAGGGTTTCTACTGCAAGAAAATCTATCCTGTCATCATCAACAAGCTTTTTTATTAGGTTTTATATGATCACAATGAAGAAAAGAACACCAGGCACAACAAATCTTCATGCAACATCATGTAGATCTCCCACAGATTTGATAAAATCAACCATATTCTTCATAATCTTCATAATCTCCATCAAAAGAACAAAGAATACAAAGGAATACACCATCTTTGAATGGAAATACATCACATAGTATTCATCTTTAATGTCTTCATAGTTCTCTCTCTCAATCTCTCATATACAATTACAATGTTTTGATAGAATTGACTATCTCTGACTCTCTCTCTCTCTCCATCAATAATACATCATATCCTCACTACAATAATCAATAATCACTCTCAATAATCCTTCTTAGGTTGTGGATACATCTTCCAAAAGGTATGTCTGATATGAAGAGGCACCACAGACTTCATAGTGTCCTGTGAAATCTGTCTTCTGTCACTGTCTTCTGTAACCTTCTGTGAATCTTCAGCAGTTACTTCTTCACTTCAATTAGCTTGGATAGAGCTTCCATTCATCCTTTCCTAAGACAAACACTTCCCAAAATATCCACACATCCATCATAACACTCAACAGAAACAACAGAACAGAACCACAGAGCAACAGAAGTATAGAACAACAGAGCTACAGAAGCTTACAGAACTTCACAGAAGATCAACAGAACCCATAAAAATCATAAAAACCAAAACAAAACCAATTCAATCTTTCATAAACCTCTTCACACAACTTCAATCATCTCTTAAAAAATTCATTCATCCATCTCTACTACCAAAACAGAAACAAAACAGAAGAAAGCAAAAGAAAATCAGACCTTAAACACAGAACCAAACATCCTCATCAAAAACCATCAAAACCCCTTCAAACTTATCCAAACATTTTCAAACACTTCAAAATAAACAACCATTTATCATCAAAAGTAACAAAAAACAGCCCAAAAACCAACATATTTCACACTCAACAAATCTTTATTGTTATTTTGCATCCTTGTATATTTTCACTTCAATTTTGTGACTCTTGATTCAATGAAAATCTTTTTATGATACGTAAATGTAATCAATGTTTTCATATTTATGGTTCGAAGCTTACAATTGTGGGAGGCAAGTAACTCATACAAGAGAAAGAGTGTTCAGCTCTTTTTCCAATTATTTTACCATTTACTTTGAATTTATATTTAGGGGATGTACTATCTAGAAACTCCAAGGTATCCCTTAGATCTTTAAGACTCCAATTTGGAAGTGATATATACCTCCTTTTCTATAACTTACACCTTAATTTTGAAGGGTGTGCAATCTGTATCAAAATCCAAGGGAATCCAAATGCCTAGTTTAAGTTTGTATCTCCTATAATCAAACCCCAAAGCAAGAGTTTGTCGTGCGTTATTATAACACAGAGACAAGGATTGGGGGCATCAATACACCTCATGGTGTCACCCTTATGGTCAACCTCTCTAGATTTCCAAAGCCTTTCTATAATGTTATCTAGTTTCGCTTATGCAAAATTTCCACTTAGCCAAAATACTTTTGTTCTTTGTAAGTTTGCTATTTTGAAGCAGCCCACAAATAGATGTAAGGGTATAAACCATGACAGCCATATTCTTCTTGAGATCCTTCCAGCTGTCATGGACTTTTGAATATCTTGACATATTTTGAATTTAAAACTATGCATCATTGTGTTATCAAGAACTTCCCAAATTAGAGATGAGAGATTTGGAAATGGCAAATCCTCGATATGTCCGTATGTATGCTCTCTAGAGGGAACCACATACTGTGCATAGTATATAAAAAATATTTTCTCACTAAAAGAACTAAGACAATCTCATCATCATAGATAATGTCTACAAACGCCTTATGAATCGCATTGAAATTTCCACTCAAGCTCTCCACAGGTTGCCATTCATGATGGAAATATATCTACAACCAAGATTTCGATATTAATACTTGCTTAAATGAAAAAAATATCACATATGTTATCAACTTAAGACTTACAATGTGTTTACTGCCAAACACATTCGTTTAGAGGCAAGTGCGTATCCTTGGCCATGTAAACATGTCCTTTGTCATGTCTTTATAAGTAAATAAGGACTTTGGGACTACCAAAACATGTCAAACTTTGGAGATTTTGGCTAAAAGGGAGGAGAGAATCATGAAGTGGTCTCCAGAAAGGAGGAGACAAGAATACCATATTCTTGCACACATGGCAAACTCTCTTTGGCCCTTTCTTTAATCTTGTGATTAACAAAATTGCATTTTTTAAAGGATTTTTTGCCCTAATGATTAAGCTTTCAGCAAGGCTAGGAAGGAGATGGCTAGAAGAACAAATGAGGCACCCCACAAGGTGGTAGCAAGAACCTGTGCAGACTACTGGGAAGACAAGGTGGTGGAGGTACCTCGGAGGGTGGAGTTGCAACTCTCTCTAATAAGAATACTAGGATTATTGTATAAAATGTGACCTTGCAATAAGAATGCTTTCATACTATTTTTTCCTCAATTGACAACTAAGCCTCTTTTCTTACAAAAAGTATCTAGATGATTCTAGAAATTGCAAACTCGCTTTCCATTATCTTTAATCATATCAAATTATTATATGCAAATTATTCTACACACATTTAGGAATAATAACCTAGAGGAGCAGTGCCTTTGGTTGAACATTTTTGTGCATATTCATTAATCAACTATCTTGATCCACTTGTCATGCTAACATAAACAAAAGTGAAGCTAATAGGTAACTTTGCCTACCTAAAAGACCCAAGAATAAACTTGGCTAAGAGAAAAAGTCTTTGTTAAGTTTTCCATCAATAGAAATACTTTTATTGCCATTGGAAAATAGTACCTTAGCTTTCCACTAGTAAAGACCATTTTATTGGCATTGACAAATAATACCTTAATCCAATATATTATCCTTTTGTCATTGTTAGGCACTCAAATCCCACTAGTAGGCACACTTTACATAGGCTTACCATGTGTATGTACCCTTAAGAGGCAAAAATGTATCTTCATACTAGCCTATGGTTTAAAGGATCTATTATTATGGATACCTTTTCATCTTTTGCGGGAGGTAGACTTATGCCATCCAGAGAAAGAGGTGTATGGACTTATGAATCAACAAAGGAAGGTGGGTTTATATATCTCTATGTTTAAAAATTGACAATCTATCTTTGTATATACTTATTATTCTTGTTTCCTATTTATTTATTGTTCTTGTTTCTAAACAATGGTGTTCAATTTTAGCATAATCACTTAGCGATGCTGCCTAATTCCATCACTTTGGTGATTGAGGATGATTCTTCAAGTTCCAATGCTACAAAAAGTTAACATATTTTTGTAATAATTGAGTATAACACTTCCAACAATGAAAGAGATGATTCAGGTTCTATCTTTTGACTTTAAACATTCTAATTATAAGACTGAGTTGTCTCGGTAAAATTTCAATATATGATACAATTAAGGCAACTAATATTTGTGCATAAATGGATTTAATGTTTTCTTTAAGACAAATTTGGATGCAATAAGTTAGGATTCCCATAAGTGTGAGAGTTAAGGATAAACAACTAACTTTTTATTTGGCACCTAGATTGCAAGAATGTTGGGTTCAAACATAATTGTCAAGAAATAATGAAAAATGAAGAAACCATGGGGAAAATGGTTGGAGGTTCAAAAGATTCCATTTCTTTGCAAATCTGATGGGTTCTTCATGCATGTCGATTAGTTACATCATTTATAGATGTTAATGCATTCCAAGTATTTTAGTGCAAGGCAAAATCCCAAATTTGTGCTAGCTAGAACTTTCAAGGGTTAAGATTAGGAGGTCCATCTTTAACAAGGAAGCTACACTTTTGAACTTTAGGTTTGTGTTTCAAAGGTGATGTCAAAAAAATCACCATGCATCAAGAAAGCAAGAGTGAAGTATTTGATGCATACAATTAAGGTGCTCCTCTCTCATACTTAATAAAACCCCCTCATGGTCCTTATAAAGAACCCATCAATATAGAATAAGAATGACACCTCATGTGGCTATGCATCATTTTTTATAAGCATGTTCACTCAAACATAAAGACACCCTCATCTATCCTTGCTTACATGTCTACTTCTCAACTCCCCCTCTCAATGGCATGGATATGCTATCGGATTACATGTATTGGGTTACATGGCATGATAGAACCCCCTCTTTTCCCTTTAATCTATGCCTTGATGGAATTCCTTTATAGAATAAGCATACAAGGAGGTTATAGGTAATGTTTTTCTTAGAGTCATAGTAGCTTGTCTAAGGATTAAAGGCTTTAGTAAAGTTAGCATCCTTGTCATTTGATCACAATTCACACTTACTAGTAAAATGTCTACTCTCCTTACACTTATTCAATTTCCTTTTGTGTGGGTGCTCCTTCTAGAAATCATTAACAAGATTCCCTTTCCTATGATAAAAAGAGCACTTCATGGTGGTAACATATGTGTGAGCTTGATCTTTAGATGTTAAATCATCCTTGAAAGTGTTGGATTAGGATGTTCTTTAAGGCAGTCACCATAGACATTTTGCAGTACTTTAAGCAAGATGACCATGGCATCCCACTCATCCATTGGTGCTCCTATGAATGAAAGTTATGTTATACGAACCTTCATCTTCAAGGTGAATCATCCACTCTCCAAGGTCTTCTACTTTTCATAGAGCTAAGTCCAAAGAGCTTCTCTAGCTCATCCCACTTGGCTTTGGTTGTGGTAATGTGGGAGCTTCTTGCTCGTTGCCAAGACCTATAGACCACTTATCCTTTCAAGCATTTCAAGATAAGTACAATGGATACCTCTCACACATAGCCATGAGCACTCTCACACCTACGAGTGTAGTGAGCTTACCTTTATGCCCAATTGAGTTGCCTCCTCCCTCAAGCTCTCCAGTAGCTCCATAATCCAAGGTGCAAGCTCAAGCGAGCTCGATCCTCAAGCTCCAAGCTCCAAGCTCCATTGCCATGGGCGAGACAAGAGAAGAGAAGAGAAGAGAAGAGAAAAAGAAGAAGAGAGGAGAAGATGGAGAGCTTCTCCACCATGGCTCTCACCCTCACACACTTGCTGCCTCACTCCTTCTCTCAAGCACAAACACAAGCAAGAATAAGAAGAGGAAGTCGAAGAGAGCTAGTTTTGACCACACATAAGAATGCTCTTCTTCATTAACTTTTTGCCTTTTTATACATACCCTTATCCCTTCCTTGGGCAACCATCCCCCTTTTTGATTCGGCCTTTATCCCTTCCTCTACTCTCTTGTCTTCTCCTTCCTATTAGCGTAGGCCTCAGCCTACACCTCTCATTCTTTACAATCTGCACAAGAGAGATCCCGGCACTCTTTTACAAAATGAATTACAATACACCCATCTCTTTTCTTGCTACAATATTCTATGCACTTATTATTATGTGCTTCATTTTACTTTTGAGGCTTTTCCTACTCTTTTTATGAGCTTGCCTCTCTCTTCTTTTTTTCTTACCTTGGGGCTATCTTCCATTTTTTACTTTTTAGGGTTCTTCTGTCTTGAACTTCCAAAGGTGTAACATTACCCCCTCCTAGCTGGGTGCCATCCCCATGGCACCTAATGGTATGGGCTGAATTTGCAAAGGACTGATGAGGAATGGTGCATGGGGTTGTTGAAAAGGTGGACCACATTGGACATGCTATGTGAAGTGAGTTCGAGAGGTTGTTGATGGCGAAGATAGATGGGCGGTCGACAAAGGCCTCCGTAGGTATTGGTTTGCAACATCATAGTACAATGTTCCTGAAAAAAGGGTGCACTTCCTAAGGGATCGTGCCTACCTTACCACGTAGTGCACTGTGCAAGTAATGGTGGAACTAGGGGATAGGTCAAGCCTAAGGTGTTGTCCCACACTTGAGGACCCAGTTCATGGAAATGAGGGTGTTGTAAGTGACTTAGGGAGATAGGTCTACCGATCATGTCCTTCTCTTGATGTGCCCTAAGTTGTGATGTGGGGAGGAAGCTAGGGTGGTCCCTAGGTGTAGTACTTGCAATGCTCGAACGTACAGATGGGTTGATTTCATTGTGGTGTTTCTTTTCTTTCCACTTATTTCCTTCTTGTCCTTCTTCTTTTACTTTTTTTTTTTGAATTATAAGGGAATCACATTAAGAAGCATCCCCTTGATGAGTGGGGGCCATGTTACGTCCTAGCTTGAGGGCTTTACTTAGGAATGTCCTACTCTGCAGATATCCCTTTAAGTTGGCTCTTACATTAAGTGGAGTGGATGACAAAAACCAGGTGGCTACACCCAGTAAATCTAGTGTCACTCATATCTTCTAAGAGGTTGATAGAAAATGCTGGCAAGAGACTAAGGAGATGCACAATCGCACAACTCAGCAACTAACAACTCTACAAGAGATCTATATGTTGCCTATCCAAATGTGAAGATTACCATAGGAGATGTACAAAATGATCGCCATTTCTTTGCATAGAACTCTTCATCATACCAAGTGATCGTAGGGCAACCATTTATTATTGTAGCATGGATGGAGACTAAAGTTCTGGATGATGATTTTGCTTATGCAAGAATCAAAAGCAAAGATAACAAAAGAGCAATGCAGTTTTTGACTGTCTATGTTAAGCATGTAAGAAACAAGGATACATTGAGGGATTACCCACTGCCTCCCAATGCCAAAGAGTTTCAAGAGCTGGGTTTTTACTAATAAGTACGACTATAATGCAAGACTACGATGGTACTGAGAGAATAAAGCTCTTGCCTATTGTTGTAGGTGAAGATGCCTTTACTTCAAGCTTTATAGAATTCTCAGTAGGTTTTGTGAAATTCCAACAAATTGAAGAAATGATACTTTGGGCTTCATAGGATTCTCCATGAAATTCCAAAGGATTGAAGAGATAAACAAAGCTTCTAGACAGTATATTTACAAGGTAGAAAAAAGTATGAAAGAGCACTATTTATTACAAGACGATGAGAGGATTGCATGATTATATGATGGGATATCTTTTATAGATATAGTTAGAGCACCTAGATTAGAAACTTATATACAGGTTAAAGGGTACAAATTAAATTGCTTTCTTTCTTTAGTCCTACTAGATTTATAGCACTTTCCTTTGTAATCTTGATCAACAGATTCCACTACAACTTTAATATGGTTGTAGATAGGATAAACCTAGCAAGTGTGCGCGTGCACACACACAGGACTAAGAAAGAAATATCATCAATTTAAACAAGTATAATACATAACTAATTATTAAGTGTATACCATCTTAAATCCCACTTAATTATCCAAAGAGTTATCTATCCAATACTACTTATCATGCATTTGGTGGTGATTTATCAACAAAAGATCTCACATTCAACAAGCTTTTGAAATATGATATGAAAACAAGTTGCATGGAAATTATTACTATCTATACAAGCTCCATTAGCCATTTCTTTGGCTAATTCCTTTTAGTTTAGAATATATTTTAAGCATGGCTAATTGCCTTTAGTTTAGAATATATTTTAAGCATGGCTAATTCATTTTAGTTCCGAGGATATTTTAACTTCAATGTGACTATAGTAACCCAAGTTTTAGGGATTTTTAATGTCTAATTTTTTTCTTAGATGAACATCTTCTTGATTGTTCATGTTAGAAACCTTAAACTTTTCCTTTTTGAACATCTTTATTATCACCTCCAATCCAATCTTATTAATTGCCCAACTAGTTTAGGGTAATTAGAAATTTGTTTACATGGTTTTTCTCTTACTTTCGATGTACCATTTTACTTGGTGCAACATTTCTTTTAAGCAAGCACCATCCACTTGCAACCCAAGTTCTTATTGAAATGTCCTAACATCAAGTTTCTTTTCTTGCCTTTAGGCCAAGCTTAGTTGACATTTTTTATGAACCTTAGTAATTATTTCTTTTGATTTTGTAAAATGTGTTAAGCCTAATATACATTATCTACTCAATTATGTAGCACTACATACCAGTAGCTTAATATTGTGATCCTTAAGGTCATTTTATGGCCTTTCCAAGGTTCTTGCTTGGAGTACTTAATGTTTTAGGAACCATTTGAATAGGATGGATGAAACGAATTTCTCTTTTCATTTATAGATCTTGTCTATTTAAGGATGTTACATATAAATAGCTTGATCACCTTTATTTTCACCCAACACTTTTCACAAACTTAACTCTTTCACTTGGAATTTTACATAGTAATTTTGTTTTTGTATCTTGCACTCTTTACTTGTGAAAGGACCATAGCCAATCTTTGGTTCTTGTTCGTCTCTTAACATCTAATGCTCTTACATGCATATTATTCTGTCTCTACTGTCTGCTTTTATCATTCAATGCGTTTCCATTTCCATTCGACATATTACTTCTTAGTTTAGGTCTTTTTCACATTGTATTACTAGAACTCCGACCCCTCTCGCTCCTCATCAAACCCTAGTCACCACTTTCTTGTGGGAGGACTATTGATACCAGTAAGCCAATCTCAAGCTCTTGTTTTCGAGGTTTCGCTCTTTTGGTAGGACTATGGATAGCCCTAAGCCAATCTTGAGCTCTTGTTTTTGGGCATGGCAAAAGGCTAGAACAATAAGAAAGACCCAAGTGGCAAGGAATGCTTCTTGTTATAGGGGCAAAAGGTAAGTTCATGAGATGTACTCAAATGGACTCTCTACCTAGTATGAGAGGCATCATTAAAAAGGATTTGTTCTTGCACTTTGTGTCCAAGAAAAGAATTTGCCTTCCCATTGCCTGGGTGAAGACAATGATCAACCTTTCTCCCTCTCACCACATTCAGTAGAATCTTCAAGTACTGCAGTAGCTGAATCTTCATCTGCTGAAGCAGCTCTAGGGCTGTCTTGGTCTCCTGCAAAGCATTGCATTTTGGCGGTAGTAGAACTGCAGGCTTCTCTAGAGCTGAAAACTGACAAGGATGGTGATGATAATGATGGCGCAGTGTCGTAAGTCAATTCCCCAAGTGGGTGATCGAACTTGCATACTGGTCCGTATCTGCACATGCCACATCGAATGTAGAAATTGCACAGTGGCTGTCCCTGCAGATCAAATCAGACTGGGTCACAGTGTGACAGAAGCACATAATTCCAGACACACGTTGTGAGATGTGCCTTCATACACTTGAATGGCACTCAACAAAGAAGGTCAGAGTGTCAGAAAAGCATCACGCAGCCATTTCATGTGCTGCTGCTTTACATATTTGAGTGCCATGCAAACAATGAAATTAGTCTTACTGGACGAAGTGGAAGCCCAATAGCATTGAGGTTGCCGGAGGTGAAAGAAGCAGTTCTATCTCTAGGATGATGAAATTTGCACGAGGAACCGAACTTGCAAGCCCCTGTTTTGAGGTAATAGTGACAGTCTGGCTCGCCAACTCTCTCTGGGAGGTCATTATCATGGGATGTTTCAGTGGTAACGGTGCTGCCATAGGACTGCCCGTAGAACTCTTGCATAGATCCTGATGAATTGTGTGTTAATGCCCTTGGACTGGCAGGAGGATTTGCTGATCTTGGAATCTGCCCTGTAATCTTTGTGAATGCAGCTGGACAAGCAGGACCCTGTATTGCCAGAAGAAAATTCAAAATCACAAGCAATACAGAGCATTAAAAGTTACTGCACTATTGAGAAAACTCAATCCAACAACACCTAGACTAACCCTGTGATGCATGAGTGTCAAAATATCTACTGCACCATTAACAAAGTTCAGTCCAACAGCACCTACATAAAGTTCAAATTCTTCCAGGTTGCCTTTTCAAGTCAAATAACTTGATAAACATTGAACGAGTTGTTTTTGCAGCAGGGGATACTTATGTTTATATATTGTCCTTGATCAAAGTCTGCGATCTTTCCTACTTTGAAAAACTCGGTTGTTCTTGTAGGGCGTCTGATGAGGATTGCAGTGCAATCAAGCTCTGCTGTCCATTCAGCTTGTGAGCTATATATCTGTGCATAGAAACAATGCCAGTTTGGCCCTTGCTTCACTCTCTTTAATAGATAATATTTACAAGAGAGGTGGCCCCTTGTGGGGTTTGTCTTACCTCAGGATAGGCATGAGAGAGAGAGAGAGAGAGAGAGAGAGTGAGTGTGTGTGTGTGTGTGTGTGTGTGTGTGTGTGTGTGTGTGTGTGTGTGAGAGAGAGAGAAAACACCCTACACTTTTTCCCAGCCTTAGGTCCAATGAGCAAGCAAATGTATCAACTCTTTTGATCATTCAGACCCTAAACAGCAGATGATCTTAGCTCGATAAAAGATCACTGTCATACACTATCCATGTAAGTTGAGCCCTCTAATGCCAGTAAATCGAGGCTAAATTTACCAATGATTACATGGAGGTGTTTCAACAAAACTACCAATTGTCCTACAATTGTTAAGTCCAGTGTATTGTCAATCAAGCGTGACACTGAGCATTTAACTAACTGTACCAAAGGTACACACTACAGCAGATAGGCAGCTAGAGCAAGAGGTTGAAGAATGAGTGCACTCAGTCTTGGTACCACGACAAAGAAATACCCGCCACCGTGCAAAGTAGTTAACATGACAGGCAAAATCCCATTACCCAACAGCATACTCAATGTCCTGTCAGAAAGCTGCCTCTGCTTATTGCCCCATGCTCAATAATAAGCAGTCCCATCTCCATTCGGTGTCCTCTCTCTGGCAGCTCATCTACAGTGATGCCGAAGCTGCATATGAACTGATTGGGTCAGTAGATTTTGCAGATTAAGTGACAGCATGCTTGAATTCAGAGACTAATTAATGCTGAAACATCAAGCATGCTTCTTGAACTTTTGACTACAGCAAGGCACTGAGTCTTTCATACTCTGTGACACCACGAATGACTCAAGTCACCTGATCTAGGTACAACATACCATAGCAAGACTCCTGAAATGTTATCAGGGTAATCTTTCACTGCTGCTGCAAAGGCAATAAAATGGAGAATCAAGCTCCTTGAGATTGAGTTTGAGGTAGAGTTAATTATGATATTTGATTCTGGGTGGAACTTTTCCACAGGTTTCAGGCTTTTCTGTTTAGAGGTGAAAATAAACATTGGTTTATCATTAATTGAGAAGTTTAAAGGAAGATGTTTACAGTCACCCTATCAGTATAAACATAGAAGTTATCTGATAGTTATCCACTGTTAAAACTTGACCCAAAGACACTTTGACATGCTTGTCACCTATTCTGGACAAAAGTGTTCCTGATTTGAGCTTGATTTCCAGCTTCTCAGCACAATAAAGACACAAGGGATGTGTTAACAGAATCAACCCCACAGATTTATTAACACAAAAACGCAACCTCCAGAAGGCATCTTGATTTCCAGAAATCACGGATAAGGATGTGAGGAAGGTCCTTGTTTAGACACTAGAGGTAGCAAAGACTGTATGACTTGGCAGTCATCATCTAGAATAGTCAACATCAAGGAAAGTTAACAAAGGATCCAATATCACTTGAACACCAAATTAGACATATTGCTGCAGCAGTGGCCGGGGACCCCGGCCCATGACTAATGCACTGCCATTATGTAGGAAATCATAAAATAGAAATGATGGAAAGAGTGAAAGGCAATTATTTAAAAGAGGAAGAGCACATTGTTGCAAATGCACATCCTGATTGAACTAGACGTCATTGGACAAGGCCCAAACAATTACACTTGGTTCTTGAACCTTTTATAGGTCTCAGCTATGGAATTTTAGCATGCCTAAGCTCAACATTCCTGCAGCAGCAATGGGACTTCCTGCAAGCAAGGCCCAATTTGCAAGGTGCTAAGTCAACTGATTGATAATATGAACTTCACAGAGAACACTTAAGACCATGTATGTGGAGTCTATGTGGTAGCATCCGTCAAGAGGTTAAAACTGGAAAAACTAGATTATTGACTGACTGAACATTATGGAGCAAGTGTGAAGATCACAGTGAGCATTACTTTGTAAGGAGTTGTCCACTGAGGGATAAGAAGTACTGGTCTGAAGCTTGCAGGAGTTGGTGCTCTGAATCCTGGCAGATATGAAGCACCAGCCATTATCCAGGTGGTTCCCCATCTGTCTGGACCTGTGCCAGCTTGCATTGCAGTCCCGGGTGGTGTGTACACTGAAGGGGAACTCTGCGTGGATGGCAAAGTGCTTGATGGTGCTCCAGGCTGTGGATGATGGAATTTGCACTTTAAGCCAAATCTGCATGACCCAGTACGAGTGTAATAGGTGCATTCTGGCTCACCCTGAAATCAGGAAAGAAAACATAGAGCTTCACAATACTATTTCAGCCATGATCTCATGAATAGAAATTAATAATGTGGGACACTTGAGAACTGCTCTACAGACCAAGCGCATGGGCAGTCCTGCAAGATTCAACAAAACTTCTTCCTTTGGCATGCCATCTTTGTTTGGCCAAGGATGATGAAATTTGCAAGCTGCTCCAAATTTGCAGGTTCCAGTTCTTAAGAAATACTATGGTTTACATAGTATTTGTTCCATTGACAATACAGCAAGAAACAATGGCCAATAAGCAGTGCTCAAGCAATTGAAATTCATCACGTCTGATATGTACGTATTTACATACAGGTACAGAAACAGCAAATCAGCAGCAAATATACCTGGCACTTGGGTTGCCCAATCTGTGCAGGAAACTCTTCAGTACTCATGGCTAACTTTGGAAGCCTCTGGCTTTAATTAGCAACCATCCTTGTGTCCTGTACATAAGCTTGTAATGCCACAAGAATAGTGAACAAGTGAACCATTTCCCATAATAACAGCTCTGGAGTTAAGCACGCTTGGGCCATGACATTACATTATATCACAAGAATGATAAATGAGAGAACAATTACCCTGAAAATGCTACAGTTGAGTGCGCTGGAGCTAGAACAGTTCTTTAAGCTTACAATGTCACATGAATGATCAATGTAAGGACAATATCTCATAACAACTCTGCAGTTAAGGACTCTCGGGCAAAGAATGGTAAATTGGGCTTATAATCACAAGAAGTTTAAGATAATTCTCATTATAATTCCCACATTGTGAATTATGACAACATCATGAGCTTTGGCGAGGGAGGGATCACATACCTAGCTAGAGACTGGTAGTCCCCCTGCCCCCAACTGCACCTAGCTAGCTGCGATGCCTCTCCAGCAGAAGCTTATCATGTAGAACACGATAGAGAAAAACAAGGAAAAAGAGCCCCTTTTCCCATACAGGAAAATGTCAAAAACTTCTTGTGAATGGCACAAGACTAATGAATAGGTGAACAATTCCATGAAAACTATGTAGTTAAGCATGCAAGGGCCAGAACAGTACTAGTATGGTTAACCTCCCGGGAAGTATTCAACACAATAATGTTTCTTGCTAACATACAGAGGAAGTTGTGACCATGAAGAACAACGAATCGGGTACGTGATTCTGGATTTGTTCGGCATCTACCGCGTTGCATAGCTCCTCTCTGCTTGTGAGTGGAAGGGAGATGGCCTGCTCCATGAAGAAAAGAGCTCATAGATAACTAAATTTTCAGGCAATTGTGTGCTCTATTCGATGCATGCCTTGCCCACATTGCTTACTAAGAAGCCACTCTGCTACTAATTAAATAGCTTCATGGAGGACTGGATGAGCAGGCAAAGAGCAAAAACGAGGTTCGGGCATGATTGAGATGAGTAACTTGGTCATTTGGGCCATAATTTTAGCTTATTAGCTGGCGATCATCATCAATGAACACCTCTCTCTCTCTCTCTCTCTCTCTCTCTCTCTCTCTCTCTGCGTACATTGGCACATTCTGCCATGGATTCTTCCTTAAGTTCCATCAATATAAAAAGCTGGAATGTTCCATTGAAGGCCCATGCAACGACAGTGGCATTGAGCATATCATTTGAATTATGCAATGATAATTCCCATAGTTTTACCTTGAGACAAGGAGCTATGGAGATGGTCGCCAATCGGTCAGCGAGCACTCTGAGAGAGAGAGAGAGCGAGAGAGAGAGAGCGAGAACAAATCCAGCAATGATGATGGCATATTTATGTTAGAACCTATAGTGAAACTCTAAGATGGCAAGAATATATTCCCTTATTCCTAATGAAAAGCCAACAAAGGTAACTCACTAAGACCCATGCCTTGTCACATAAATAAGGTGGTATCTAGCCTTAAGAGATGTAAGGCCAATGTCATGTGTGTAGTAATGTATATTGTACAGCGATTGAACCATGAGTTTCACTGTCTTGGTTGCTTGTGCACTAATGTTTGTCATGCTCAGGTAAATTTGGTCAAGCAAGATGTACTTCATTGTATCACAATATGTATTTCTAGAATTGCTTGGCAAAATTCAAAGTGGTTTATTGGTTGAAGAAATTGAGAAGCGCATCATACTTCCATTGTAGTCCCCCAACACAACATGGGTTGATCTTTTGGCAACTCTAGAGGGTAAAGGCATCAAGGTGCCCCACACTCATCTTCAATTTGCACATGGAGGGTGGTGAATGTCCAAGACTACAAGTATGCAATTGTTTGGCATAATAGAGAGTAGAGTAAGGCATTCAAGGTGCCCAGTACTCGTTTTCAAATTTGCACATGGAGGGCGTAAATGTTCAAGACTACAAGGATCTAGTTGTTTGGCAACATCTTCATGTATTAGCTCCCACTTTGTACATTGCAACTATGCCTTTTTTGCGAGTTTTTTGTATGCTCTTGGCTAGCCAATAAACAATTTCAAAACAATGATCCAAGTGGGTGCTGAAAATTCTCAAATAGTTCAACATTGATTGTAGTCACAATGTTCTGTTGTAGTGTATATGACTTATGGAGCAAACAATCTATGAGACCATCTTTCTCTTCTATCTCATTCAAGAAAGCATTGCCACTATGTGCATCAAAATTCATCTTCATTCTTCTCTTTCTTCCATTGTCAACTAGAGACACACCAATTATCTCCCAAAAGTGATAGATATCTTTTGACCCTTAAGTCACTCTACACATATCTTCTACTTTATTTATGCATATATAAGATATAGAATTAGCCTATGTCTATTTCTCAATACTCTCCCTCAAGCTTTGAATGAGCTTACATATACAATACTCCAACCGCACTTCTAAAGTACTCAAACTTATCTTTATCTAATGCTTTGGTAAAGATATTCGTAACTTGACTATTGGTTTTGACATGTACCAAGTCTATCTCTCCATCCATAACCTTTTCTCTAATGAAATGGTGGTGCATTTCAATATGCTTCGTCCTAGTATGGTAGACAAGGTTCTTTGCCAACATAATGCTGCTAATGTTATCACAATACACGATAATTCCACCATCTATCTCTATCCCTATATCACATAATAGTAATCTTAGCCATGCCTAGTTACATGTTGCCAATGTTATACCTCTGTACTCTACTTCTATATTAGACAAAGAAACTATGGATTGCTTCTTGCTACTCCAACTCACCATGACTAAACAAAATTAAAAAACATAACCAATGATGGATCTCCTATCCATGATACTTCTTGCCTAGTTTGCATCTATGTATCCAAACAATGTAGGCTTGATCCCTTTCTCATGGAATGAGCCAAAGCTAACCGTCTTCTTCACATATCTCAAGTCTCTCATCACTGCATCCAAATGTGACTTACATGGCTTTTGCATGAGCTGGCTTATCACTCCCATTGAATAACTCAAGTCCGAGCTTGTTATGGTTAGGTAGATCAAACTACTAACCATCTTTTGGAATATAGTAACACCCTCAACATATTGTCCATCATCCATCGTCTTTATGTTTCAATCCAATGGTGTATACATTGGCTTGCATATTGTCATCCCACACTTCTCTAACATCTCCTATGAGTATTATCTCTGCACTAACCAAACTCCATGTGGAGTATCAATTACTTCAATGCCCAAAAAGTACCTCCATAAACCAAGCCTATGCTTCACTTCAATAATTTCTCTTTCAAGAGTATTTGATGAGATCATCAACATAGATGACCACAACATCCATTCCATCCTCTATATATCTGACATAAAGTGAATAATTAGCTATGCTTTGCTGAAATCCCATGCTACATAAGAACATGCTAATCCTCTCATTCCAAGCTCTAAGTGCTTGATTCAATCCATACATAATGTAGACATTTAGGGTGTACATACCCTTTTGGTTGATCCATATATATTTCTTCTTCTAACCATTCAAGAAAGCATTTTTCACATCCATTTGATGTCATTTCTAGCCATAAATCAAAGCTAAGGCAATCACCAATCTCACTATAGTCATCTTAGCCATTGGGCTAAATGTCTCCTCATAGTCCTCCTCATAGTCCAATCTATATGTTTGTGTATAACCCTTTGCAACCAACCTTGCTTTGTATCTTTCCAATGAGCCATCCAATTTTCACTTGACTTTATACACCCACTTGCAACCGATTTCCTTCTTGCCATATGGCAACTCAATTGGATCCCAAGTCTTGCTCTTTGTCAATTCATCCATTTTCTCATCCATGGCTTCCTTCCAATCTTTGCTTCCAATTGCCTCTTTAAAGCAAGTAGGCTCTACATGCTAAACATAAGATACCATGTATGCATAATGCATCTTCATGAAGAAATTATATGTCACCCTATCAACTAGTTACCTCACTCTATTTGATCTCCTCAATTGAGGTGCACTAGATAGTGTCTTAACCATCGTTGCATGTGGTGGAATATACTTTCATGCACTCTTTATCCCTGGGGTTCTAACATGTCATATCCCAAACTCATCATCCATAGAGTGATCCTTAGAACTTTCACCCATAGGCTTCTTTCATTGTGCAACTTCTGCCTTCTTTTTTGCATTGCTCAACCTACCGCTCCAAGGACTATAACCACCATTTCTTTCTTCATGGACTTGAAAGGTCTAGAGATGTCCTCAATATGCTTATTTATTTGACCATTATTTGCTGCAATTTTCTTCCCATAACCATCATCATCAATGCTCTCATAAGTATGCATCTCAAACTATAGCTTTCAATCTATATCAGGACTCATACTAAATCTTACATCCCTCCTTACGTAGATCTTTTTAGTGACAGTATCATAGCATTTGTAACCCTTCTTCTCATGTGGATACCCAAGAAAAATGTATTTAATAGCCTTTTCCATATTGTTCCTCAAATCATTAAGTACATGAACTTAACATACCCAACCAAACATCCTAAGATATGCAACTATAGGTGTCCTTTTATACATCTTCTCATATAGAGACATGTGATGAGTCAAAGCTACATGTGGACTACCTCAATCCAATAAGTCAAGGACATGTGCATTTGATTCATCAACCCCCTTAAAACTTTCACAATAGTTATGTTCTTCCTTTTTGCAACACCGTTCTGATGTGGTGTATACTTGCATGTAACATGTCTTTTGATCCTATGGTCTCTGAAGTGGTAAGAGAACTCGTTTAACATATATTCTCCTCCATTATCTAATCTCAAGCATTGTATGTAGCTTACAAATTACTTTTCTATCATGGCTTGGAACTCCAAAAACTTTTCAAACACCTCACTTTTATGTTGCGAAAAGAATGCCCGTGTCATCTTGTTGAAATCATCCCAATAAAAGTGTTGTAGGACATGCATTTCCCACTTAAGGAAACATTTTGACATGGACCCCAAATATCCAAGTGTACCATTTCCAAAGGATAAGTGTTCACTCTCCCCCTCTTTGGAAATGGGAGTCTAGACTACTTGCCAAACTAGTGTAACATTGATGATCATAATTTATATAACCAAACTATGAAAGCCAATGAAAAATCTCTCTAGATTGCATCTATTTAAGCATTTTCACATTCACATGCCCAATCCTTCTATGACATATTTACCTTGTCCATGCCCAATCTCAACATACGTAGACCTTTGTATGATAGGAGTTCCTACATCCAATGGAAATAACCTACCTTTATTTTGACTAGGAGCTATGAGCATGCTAGGTTTCCCATTTCTAAGCTCCTCAATGAAGTAACCATACTTGTTGAACCTTACTTGTAGCCCTTGATCAGCCAACTGAATCTAAATTAGATACATATCAAACATCCCAAATCTTATTCTTTGTCCCATCTCTCTGGTAACCAAAGGAGCGCTGCAAATATGAGTTATTTTATGCAATGTATCATCTCCTGTAGTAGCAACCACATACTCTTCAATTTGCATTTTGTCCTTTCTATTGAGCCATTCTACACATTAGTGTGTCATATGGTTTGTTGCTCCTGAATCCAAAAATCAATCATCATCTCTAGGAGGATGCGCCATATTGCCAAGTACATGCTCCATAGCAAAGAAATGAGCTCTAGGTGATGAAGCACCTCTAGAACCATAGCCACCACCACTATATCCATGTGCATAGTGCCCAAACTGGGTTCTTCATTCACCTCTAAACACAGCATTTTACCTATGAAAGCACTTCCTCTCAGAGTGACCAAATTGTCCACAATAATGACATGTACCATCTATCTATGGACTAGAACGTTCTCTACCTCTAGAATAGGATCTCCCCTTGCCTCTATGCATAAAATCACCATGTCCAAAGGTGCTACAATATTGTTCAAATTATCATTTGCTATGCAAAACCTCTAAATGTTTCATGTGTTGGGTTAATTTTCAATTGATAGGGATAACGTCTTCATATATACATGGAATTTTATGAGAATAAACGTACTAGTGTTCAAAGGGTGTGGATTCTCTTATAAACCTTAGGGTTGAGAGTGGGTTGAGAGGAATAGACATACATAAGGAAAGCTAATGTAAGTCTTAACTTTAAGTCAAGTTAGCTTTAGAGCGTGCTTTTAATGCATACAACCAAAGAGAGGGTATTATGGAAAGAGGAGAGAGCTTTATGGACTAGGTGCTCATGCTTTTGTGAGAGAGAGCAAAATGCTTTATGAGGGTGTGGATTACATGATCCTAGGAGAACATCGCCATATGTTTTGGGAGAACAAGCATGCAAAATCAAGGTGCAACTAATAAGAAGCAACATCATCTTTGCCAATATGGCAAACTATTATTGGAGGCTAATAGGCACCATATTATTCATCTAAGCAAGAAACGTAGCAGTTCGTGTAACTAAACAATGAGTTTGAAACAACCATTTACCCAACGATTTAGACCTGATTGTGAAGGCACGATTGCATGTAGGTGGCAATGATGTTGCTTTCCTTCATGCAGTGGCATGTATGTAAACTTATTCTCAAAATCAAAAGTGATCGACTATAATCACAGGAGTTGATCAATACCAAGGTGTCAAAGTTTTAATTCAAATGGGAAGATGGTAGAAGCTCGAAGCCTACATGAAATGCACTACCTTCTTTGACAAGGCATGCCTTTCTGCATTGTTGTTTATATGCAAGAAGGCTAAAGAACTCTTATTTCAAGCCTAATGGGATCTTGTGATGAGACATTTTGCCTAACTGAAATCTATAGATATGCATTGGTGTTGAGTAAAGTGGCAGTTGGCATGATGGTAGACACAACATATTATATATAGCAATGATCCTGAAGCTAATGCCAACATAAAGAAGACGCGGCAAGTGAAGAGAGCTTATAGTTTTACCATGCTTGACATTATAGCTTGCTATAATGCACGAGTTTCAAGAGTTTGGCCTCTCTAAGGATGTCCAAGGCCTTCTTTGGAGGGAAATATGTATATATCCTTTCCACTTGTCCAATTGTATTGCATAAGTTGTGATCTACCAACTTACCTAAGCTTGAGATAACTATTTTTATCATTTAGCAATCCTAAATCATACCTAGCTCTTGATTTACCAACTACCAAAGTTGTTACATCTTTATTAGTATATATATCTATATCATCTCCATCTCTTCATACCTCTATTGCCAACTTATATGATTGAAAAACTTGTGCATCCATCTTGTGAAAGATTTGATGTTGTATTCCAAGCCATGATAGCCTTAGTCACATTCAAAGGAGTTACATATCAAGGTATTGAGCTTTATTTGGATCTCTATGTGATGGAAGCCAAAGATTACACTAGAATGTATTATAGTGTTAGGTTCTATGCTAGTAGAGTTCTTGTGTGATTGTGTAGAGTCTGAATTCTCTTGAAGGCTAATTGCCATGAGATGAATTGAGTTAAAGGCTAATTGGTTAAAGTATTTCCTATGAGTTTTGAGTTACTTGTTTGCAATATCTAACAGAGTTTATGCTCTGAAGTTTCTTTAGCTTTCCTTCTTGAATTACACAAGTACCAGCTTCAACCTTGTCGCACCTTCTTCACGAGACCCTACATCTTTCTAGCCATCACATACTCTTCCTTTCGACATTTTTGGTGAGCTCAACATGAAGTGATCAGGGTGAATGTTCAATTATGGCAAGTTTCGTGGATGTAAATATGTTGTCTCTATAGGATGTGTAGAAAGTATTGGATTACAGTTTGCATATGATTGAGCTTGGGTATGAAGACCTGGGTTTTGCAAGGGACCTTTTGGATTCATGCAAGAGGATGGCTGCATTGTATTAGCAATAGTTGGTTAAATAAGAAGAGGATGCAAGAAGCATATACAAAGAGGATGAAAGAAGGATGTAGAAAGAGGATGCTAAAAGGATAGAGAAGGCACAGGATTTTTCTTAGACTCCACTACTTGCTATTGAGGCTATGATTATCCATACAGAGGATGCCTATGTTGGGACTATCAAGGCTTTGAGTCGCCATGTAGAAGATGTCTTGAAAAGCCTAAAGTTGATGAGGTAGGCATTGCATATGTAGACTTTGTGAGTGCTTATGAGGAACCCTACGATGCTCATGTATTGCTTGATGTAGTGAATTAGAGAGAGATTGAAGAATTGATGCATGATATGTACGACACACTTGTAGTCTATGAGAAGGTTCAAGAGCTAGAGGATATGCATATAGAGGATGATGGATGTGATGATACATAGTTTGAGAATGTTTCATATGCTTTGATAGATAAGAGGATGCTCTCTTCTTATGCCTTGATATGAAATCTAGAGGTGCTTTCAAATATGGAAAGCCTAGATGCTTTTGGTGATGCTCAGAGTGTGTTGGATGCAAGTGATGCTTAGATTATGTTGGATATGGAGAACAAATGTCAACAAGAGCATCTTCTAGTGCAATGGACTAAAAGAGATGAAGGATGTTCTATGTGTTTGTTCATGGACACATTGCAAGCATGTATATGGACATTTAAAAGCTTCAAGTTAATGTGACCCACGCATGGCCTTATAATCTAGGAGGGGGTGCTTGTGCTAGATATACATCTCAACAAATGCTTCTTATTTGGTCTATGATCAAGGCAGATGGCTACTCATGTGTGTGCTCACAAAGGAGATAATTATTTGGGTCTTTGACTTGGGTGGTTGCACGGGTGGCACGTTCAGAGGATGTGCAAATTCAAAGGGGGTGGATGTAGTGTGGATTATTATCTTCCATGTGAAACCTCTGAATGTTTCATGTGTTGGGTCGATTTCTAGTTGATGGGAATAACGTAACAATGGCATTATGACTACAATAAACATTTAGGTATATTGAGTAGTATATGCATCTAAAACTTTGCTTTGGTAAGCTTGCTATGCTTACCTTCATATATACTTGGAATTTTGTGAGAATAAATGTACTAGTGTTCAAAGGGTGTGGATTCTCTTCTAAACCTTAGGGTTAAGAGTGGACTAAGAGGAATAGAATACATAGAGAAAGCTAAGTAAGGCTTAGCTTTAAGTTAAGCCATCTTTAGAGCATGATTTTAGTGCATATAGCCAAAGGGAGGCTATTAGGGAAAGAGGAGAGAGCTTTATGGACCAGATGCTCATGCTTTTGTGAGAGAGAGGAGAATGCTTCATGATGGTGTGGATTGTAAGGTCTGAGGTGAACAACACCATATGTTTTGGGAGGACAAGTGTGCAAAATCAAGGTAGAGCTAATGAGGAGCAACATCATCTTTGCCAAGATGGAAAATTGCAATTAGAGGCTAATATGCACCATATTATCTGTCTAAGCTAGAAATGTAATAGCTCATGTAACTAAATAGTGAGTTTGAAACATCCATTTATCCATGCTTCAAGCCTGATTGCTAAGGCACTTGCATGTAGGCGGCAATGCTACTGCTTTCTTTCTTGTAGTGGCACGTATGAAAACTCATTCCCACATCAAAAGTAATCAACTATAACCATTGGAGTTTATCAATACCAAGGCATCAACATTTTAATTCGATTAGGAAGGCGATGGAAAAGCTCCAAGCCAATGTGAAATATGTTGCCTTCTTTGACAAGGAAGGCCTTTCTACATTGTTGTTTGTAGGCAAGAAGGGTAAAGAACTCTTATTTCAAGATGGATGGGGTCGATGATTAGACATTCTGCCTCACTTAAATCTATAGATATGCACTAATGTTGAATAAAGTGGTGGTTGGCATGATGATAGGCACAACATATTGAATATGGTGATGATCCTAAAGCTAACGCCAACACAAAGAAGAGATGCCAAGTGAAGAAAGCTTATAGTTTTACCATGCTTCATATGTATACCCTGTTGTAATGCAAAAGTTTCAAGGGTTTGGCCTCTCTAAGGATGTCCAAGGCCTTCTTTCAAAGAAAATCTGCATATATCCTTTCCATTTTGTTGAGTTGTATTGCATAAGTCTTGATCTACCAACTTGCCTAAACTAGAGATAACTATTCTTATCCTTCAACAATCCTAAATCATACCTAGCTCTTGATTTACCAACTACTAGAGTTGTTGCATCTTTATTAGTATGTATGTCTATGTCATCTCCATTTCTTCTTACCTTGATTGCCAACATATATGATTGAAAACTCATGCATCCATCTTGTGAAAGATTTGATGTTGTACTCCAAGCCATGATAGCCTTAGTCACATTTAAAGGAGTTAGGTATCATTACATGCTCTTCCTTCCGACCATTGCATGCTCTTCCTTCCAACAGTGACCACGTGCAAAGCTATCTTCACTACCATATGATGATCCTCTAACTCTAGGCGAGCTACCACGGCCTCTTTGATGACAAAATACACTATCTTGACTTGCATTCTTTCCATTACTAGATGCATTGTAGCCCAATTTAATCTCTTCCATAAGCAACAAAGCAATCATTTCTTCAAAGTCAAGCATAGAGCCTCTTCTCACAGAAATGGAGGTGTCAAGGGACTTATATGCAGGTCCAAGTTTCTTCAAAGTAACATATACCAAATCATCATCATCATCAAATGGTGCATTTATTGAAGCAAGATCCTCTCAGCAACCTATTTTAATTCCTCCATGTAGTCATTAATGCTTCTATTTCCATGCCATGCACTATATGTAATCTTTTTGCTTTTGTGCAAGTGTCATACATTTTTTCAATGATCTTCCAAGCATCTTTACATGTATTGGGTGACCTTTTTAATGTGTGAAATCAATGTCTCTGAGATGCATGTAGATATCCAATGCAATATCTTTTGTTTTTACCTACCCAATCCTTGTACGACTTCTTTTGTTCCTCCATGGGCTCATCATGAAGTTTGGGGCATGCATGTTGACTTGTAGACCTCTCCCCATTAGAAAATTCTCCATGTAATATGACCATGTACTATAATCCTCCTTAGTCAATTTGTCACCCACAATTTGAGTAATTTATGAAGTTTTTGATCTTATGATAGCTGCAAATATAAAAAATACAACATTATCTAATGTGCCAAATCATTATCCAAGCATGTGAACAAGTCCAAGAATCAACGGCTTAAAACCGAGGCCAAGAAAGCATTCAAAATGCCCAATAAAATATACATAAATCAAGTTCCATTGTTATCACTCTCATACATGTGTCCAACTACTATTACATCCATCCATCCATCATGCCCATATGTCAAACATCAATTGTCTAGCAAGAACCAGTGAAAATAGGGCTCATACAACACTCGTACAACCCAAAAAGCATCAAAATACGAGTCAAAAATTGACCAATTTTCCTACTTTTTGATAGTTTTTCAAGCTAAGAATTAAATCCCAAAGAAGTGCAATCCATATTAATTTTCATGGAATTTTTTGACAATTTTTTCCCTTTAAATTGGCACCCAAAAATGGCATAAAAGTTGACCTTTTTACCACAAAATAATCCCAATAACAAAAACAAATAATATTATCTTTATCTTCTCTATGTTTGCAATGGATAAGGCCGTTGCTTCAAGAAGCCCTTAAGTGACTGGGAGATGCCGCTATGCTTCCTGCTCGCAAGCAGGCCTCAAGCTTAAGTAGCAACCTTGCTTTTGGCAATCAAAATCCAAAATCAAAACCAATTAAGACCTTGTTATCATACATCCATTTCAACCTTCCATGGCTCCCAAAATGCATTCAAATCCAAGCCGCAATAGCTCTAAAATTCATATTCCTGACTTTCAATTGGATTAGATGAGGATTTGTACCTAATTTCATGGTAGACAACAAGTTTTCAATTTGATGTAGACCTTGATTTGTCACACTCCTTGATCCGATCTTTCAATCCCACACTCTCACTCTACTATCAATTGAAAAAAATGGATATGGATGCACAATGGAAAGGGAGAATGGCACAAGATATGGAGACACAAGCAATCTTCTTCTTCTTCATTCTTCTCTTTCTTCCATAGTCAATTACTCAACTTAGCCTATGTGTATTTCTCAACACTGATAGGGACTGACGAAGGCATGAGTAAACTAAATGTTTCGACATCATGTTATTTGGCCTTTTGATAAATAAGGCATTCAAATACAAATTGAGCTACATCATTTTTTAATTTAGGCCAATAGAAAAGTTATTTGCAAGAAATTAAAGTAGATTAAATACGTCTGCAACCCATATAGTTAGAGATAAATGCACCTATGTGCCTACACCACCATGTATTTACTACACACATTGTGACCACACACATGTAAACTGTAGGTGGCACACATTTATCACTGTCACTTTATTCTTTATTCTTCATTATTTTAGTGACTATTGAATAAGGGAAGGCCGATCACACATTGTGACCATTGGAGTTCCCACATCTTGCATCTCTCTCTCTTGCTCTCTTGCTCCATCTACCATTGTGACCATTGTGACCATTGGAGTTCCCACATCTTGCATCTCTCTCTCTCTTGCTCTCTTGCTCCATCTACCATAGCTCGCATCTCTCTTTCTTTTGCTTGCTCGTGCTTCCACTTGGGCTTTACCCTTCAATTGGTATTAGAATGCCTACAATCCAAGGAGCTTCTTTTTCATTCACTTTAGCTTGTGACAAAAACTTCATCTTGAAGGTTTCATGCCAATTCAACCCTCTTCTTCCCAAGGTATGTATTGTGCTCTTGCTTCTTCTCGACTCCTTCCCACCTTTTGAGGCTTGCTCTAAGGGTGCAAAGGACCTTCTTCATTATTGCTTAAGGCTCAATAATGAATAGTAGGACTAGCAAAGGGGCAGCAGTAGCAACATGTTTTACATGAGATTTTAGTCTCATGTCCCTGCTCTACTCTAGTAGGGGTAGCAGTAGCAACATGTTTTACGCCAGATTTTAGTCTCATGTCCCTACTCTACTCCAACACTCCTCCAGCTCTTGGGCCTCTTGGCTACTTATTGATCACTTGTGACACCTCTTGAAATTTCTTGGTTACATTTAGGGCCTTCATTGAAGTGAAATATCTCGATTCTCATTGCCTATACAATGCCTCTAGAGTTGGCATTGATGTCTAGATGTTATGGTAATGTATTAATGTGTTCATTGGCTTCATTTGAGCTCAAATAGCTTAGTTTGTTCGGGTTTTTACTTATGTACACTGTCTAGGCAACAAGATTTTTAACTCAGAAGATTATACCTATTAAGCTTTGATGTCATTCATGTATACCACTTGAATATATTGCTATTCAACATTGATGCTTGGACTTGGATATGATTAGGGAATGCCTTGGCACTCAATTTTGAGCTCCAATTGATGTCTCGGAGCTTTGGCTATATGCTTCAATTGCTTCAGTGATTTACATTATAGATATGAAGACTTATTTGGGTTTCACGATCCCTAATGTATCGATTGATATCTTTGGGCACCCGAATGTTATGTACTTGATGTATTGAGCCTTGTGTTGCTCTTTTACACTCTACACTTCAATGACTTGGATACACTGCATTAGAACTTTGGATTTTCTATACAGCTGAACTTGGTTTACTGAGACAATGGGACTCTTACCTTATATACATGCTTTCTTGGATACTATTGGATACAATTATACCTACTAGTGGGCTCATTTGAATTATATGCTTTGGACACTGGCACTTAGCTTTGTCAATAGCCTTGGAACTTGTTTCTTCTAGTGAGATACCTTACACAAGGGTACACCTTAGAGTAGGAAAGACTCTTAGGTTCCTTCAAAACACAATCACAAGTCAAGATTGAAGTCTAAGGGGTATGCTTTCGTTGGATCCCTATGATGTCATTCTAAAAGCTTAGGAGCTATGGCACAGTTATGAAGTTATGAATGGAATTCCTAGAATGAAAAATAGGGTCATAAAAACTTAAATGCAATATACACGCACAACAAAGGAACTTGTGGTTCATACATTTTGTGCAAGACTTGAAATCCAATAAGATAAATAGGGTATGTATCAAGTTCTTAAGTTGTTGTACTTTAAGGAGAATTCTAAGATCTAGAATATCCCTTGTAAGACTGTGTAAATTAAATGTCTATCATGGATTGTTTACAATGTTTGAATACTTGCTAGACTTTTTTACAAAGGGATGAATCTCTGCACTTGATCTTGAGATTTCTTATATACATGATGTCTATGTCTATGGGATGTATTGGTCGTTACTATCTCTCTTGAGACTTTAGTATCACTTGTATGCCTATTCACTGCTAGTTGCTCTTATATATCCTAGTTGTTTCTCATATATTCTTGGTAGTGGGAGCTTAGTATTTTGTTATTATTTGCATATAGTGATCTTGGTCATACCATTGCAATTATTACAATATTTCTATAACTATAGCTTTTACCATTGTTTTGAAGAGTAGACACTTTACTTTGGCAATATAGTTGTTGCTAGGCAACTCTATACCTTAGTATTCCCTCAAATTTTGTCCTTGTTTTTGCTAAGTTTTGGGGTTGACTTAAAGTCATTTACAACAGCCCATTCTCTTTGATTTTGCATTGGTATTTTGTTATTATGGCTATTTCTTTGAATGTATTGCTATTTTCAATCTTGAAAAGCTTGATGCCACAAACTTCACCTATTGGAAGATACAAGTATGGCACATATTGATCTAAAAGAAGCAGGTTAGGCCATTGAAAACCAAGAGTATAAAGCCTGAAGGCATAGATCAGGATGATTGGGATGAGTTGGATGAGCTATGTAAATCCACCCTTACATTATCATTGTCTAAATAGATTTATTTCAATATTGTTATACATGTAGGATAATGCATGAAAAACCATACATGGGATTTGGTTCCTTTTTCCAATGGGAAACATGCATTGCCATGCAAGTGGGTATAGAAGTTGAAAAGTACCCTTGATGAGTATGGTGTTGACTTTGATGAAATCTTTTCCTATAATCAAGATGAATATCCTACAATTGGTTTTGGCCTTGCTTCTGCAATCAAATTTAGATTTTTAGCAAATGGATGTGAAAATGGCTTTTCTACATGATGGGGACTTGCATGAGGGTATCTATATGCAGCAACATAATGGCTTTATAGAAAAGGGCAAGGAGCACCTAGTATGCAAGTTGAGAAAGAGCCTTTATGGCCTTAAGTAAGCACCTAGGGAGTGGTACCATAAGTTTGATACTTTTATGCATTTATAGGGATATACTCATAGTGATATGGATCCATGTCTTTACATAAAGAAGGCTAGTGATAGTAGCCTTATTATCTTGGTACTTTCTATCAATGATATATTGATTACTAGGAGAGTTCATGATGAGAGAGCTAGATTCTTTGAAGACTCAACTTAAGAAGAGCTTTAACATGGAGGACATGCGGTAGGCCTCACATATTCTTGGTATGCACATTACAAGCGATCACTCTAAGGGACTTCTTTACATGTCACAAAAAGCATACATACAAAAGGTGCTTGAGAAATTCCATATGTAAGATGTTAAGCCTATTGGTTGTCTTTTACGTTCCCATGTGAAGGTCAATAAGGTCAATTTTCCCTAGTCACATGAGCAGAAGTCTAAGATAGCCAAGATCCCTTATGCATCTATAATAGAAAGTTTGATATATGCCATAATAGCCACTTGGCCTAACATAGAGTTTCTAGTGGGAGTTATGGCATGCTATATGGCTATACCTAGCCAAAAAAGATTGGGATGCCATAAACGATATCATGACATACCTAAAAGACACTATAGATATGTGCATTTGCTATGGTGGCCAGGCAACTACAATCGTGGGTACCGACTATGCAAGACATATAGATAGTAGAAAGTCCACCTCTGGGTATATCTTCACTTTTGCTGGAGGTGTTATTTCTTCGATATCTAGGGTGTAGAAATGCATTTCCTTATCTACTATTGAGATAGAGTATATTGTAGCCACTAAGGCTTGCAAGGAGATCCCATGGTTAGGTCGTCTGGTGGTAGAACTTACTCTTACTATTACTCTATTGCATTTAGATTCTATGAGTGCTATTTAGTTGGCTAAAACTCAAATCTTCCATGAGAAGACCGAGCACATTGAGATGTGCTATCACTTCATCAAGGAGGTGGTAGAGTACAAGTCTATTGAGCTTGTGAAGATCTTGACAATTGATAAGAATCCTATAGATACGCTTACTAAAAGTCTCTTAGTGGAATATTTTACTTTCTTCGGAAAGATGATGGTCGTAGGATGATATGACATCTATTCTCATTCTATTGTACATTGTGCAAATTTTTCTTTTAAGTGGGAGGTTGTTGGGGGTAATGATGCATGTGCCTATGCCACCCTATAACCACACACTTGTACACTGCAAGTGGTGAGTACCCATCTTTATCACTTTATTCTTTATTCTTTCAATGACTATTGAATAAGGGAAGGCCGATCACACATTGTAACTATTAGAGTTCTCACATCTTGCATCTCTCTCTCTTGCTCTCTTGCTCTCTTGCTCCATCTACCATAGCTCGCATCTCTTTTGCTTTCACTTGCTTGTGTTTCCACTCAGACTTTACTCTTTATATAGGGTGGTGCATGCTTTTTGTGCATTGCCATGACTCTAAATGGTACAAACACACATAAGTTCTTTTGAGAATACAAAAATCAATTAACAGAAGTATTGAAAATAGTAATCTTAGAATCATGCATATGATGGAATACGTCACAAAAATCAAGATCAAATGAGTAAATAGAAATCAAGAAATCTAAAGATTGAATTGTTACTAGAGAAACATGATTTACATAAACAATTTTTATCTTGTCAAAACCAAGAACATGATGAGTATAGACATAATCACAGGGATAATGACTAAGGGCATCCAAGCTTCTATCTTGGAACCTAATTCACTTGTGTAACAGTTGTGGTCTTCAGTCAATGTCATCATGAGTTTAGTCTATGCTTACAAGCCGCCATGGCCATGCTCTAGATCCCGCATATTTTAACATGGTATTAGAGCTCAACTGAGCATGGCCCAACTCTCCTTTCACTCCTCTTAGCTCCTTTCCATCTCTGCTCAGCTCAATTTGAGTACTGGACCATATCTCTAACTTCATTTGCATTCCTACCTTCAATGAAGCTTCCATGACAGCCATAGCAAGCAGCACCTTGTTAGCTTGAATCTCTCTCCACATGCCAAATCTCTCTAAACTTCCTTCTGGAGAAGTGTTTCTTTACTTCCAGAGCTCCTCCCTAGCACCTCAATCATTGATATTGGGCAACTATAGCTTCAACATTGCCTCTTTTTAAAGTCGCTGCCATAATCGTATCTATGGACAGCACCTACCTACCTCTGTTGGAGCAACCATATCTCATTAACTAGGCCATATCTCTTCAAGATTTCTTCTTGAGACTTGTTCTTCAAGTCAAGACGCAACTTGTTGGCACAAAAATCAAGGAGATTGATGCACCCCATGCTCGGCATTTGCATTTTCCCAAATCTGGGCACAGTTTTGACAACAACCACTTTGAAGGCTTAGATCTCTCAACTCGGGGCAAAACGAGTACAAACCCTCTTAGGGGGAGTTAGACCCATTAGCTGATTTCCATCATGGGAATGACCAAAATCAAGTTTTTTATGAAGATACTTCTCATGAAGAGTAACATTACTCTTGTTGCTCAATTCAACTACGTGGAAGACTTGTTTATTCCGCTTGCAGGGATGGATGGATTTACTTGTTTTGAAGAGCAATTGATGAATTTATTTGAAGATTTTGAAGACATTTCTGCTGCCTCAAAGACAATGATACCTTTGCTTGAGGGGGACATGGACATAAAGACTGATGCAACTATTGCAAGCAAAGTCAATGAAGAAGCAGATCAAGAAGACCAAAAGAACAAGAATAAGAAGAAGAAGCAAAAAAATCATGACTTTGAAGTGGAAAACAAAGTGAAGTACAAGTACATGAAGCAAGACAAGAAGAAGTGCAATGAATCGAAGATCTATGTCAAAAGAAATGCAAAAAACCGCAAGGGCCTCACGGTCCTTGATCCTATTTTTTACTAACTTTTTTAGCCTTGTATTGCCTAGCCCAAATGTCTTTATCATAAGCTTATAAAACTCCTAATGTAGCCTTGTACTACAGCCTCTGTAAAGCCCCTGCTACAGCCTCTAGATGTCCATCATGTTTGTGGTACCCACACTTAGCCTTTTCTGCGAGCCTCTGGTGTTTTGCCATGTTTATGGTGTGCCCACACTTTGCAAGTGTTACTTTCACTAAAGCCTCTACACACTTTGTACTGTCTGGTTGTGATTGAGGAGGGGTGTTGAGATATTAGCAATCACACCTAATGTAGCCTCTTTGTATGAGCCAGTTTGGGATGAAGATATACAGGCTGCGGGAATCTCATATGCACAGAAAGGGAAAATTGTACCCATCCAACAACTATAAAGCATTGTACTTGACTACCACTTTTGATAGATCTTTTGATAGATGAATGAATACATGATGATGCTTTTCTTTATCAGTTAGTGTCAGTCTTGTACTTGTCAGTCCTACACAAGATTGTGTTTATGAGTCCAAGCTTCCATCTTGGAACCTAATTCACTTGTGTAATAGTTGTGGTCTTCAGTCAATGTGTGGTCTTCAATCACTTGTGTAACAGTTGTGGTCTTCAGTCAATGTCATCATGAGTTTAGTCTATGCTTACAAGCCGCCATAGCCATGCTCTAGATTCTATGTATTTTAACAGTAATAAGCTCTATAAAGCTTATAATAGACATTCTATTGCATGATGGTGCATGTGTGTTGTTGTCAAATTTAGCATAATTCTCAAGAGCTTCCACTTGCTATCCAGGCTAATCAGGTGTTGATGTCAGAAACTTGATGGTAGACTTTAGCAATAGAGAATGATATGGGTGGTTTTAAAAATGTCAAGCCAGTAGCAATACGCTCTTGGATTTAGATTTCTCTCTCTCCCTTCTTTGGGTAAAACCATCTTTGTAAGGAAAAACAATTGTAGGTGGTATTGCATGAAAGCATGTCTAGGAGAGAGAAAGAGCTTGAGAAAGATACCTTCGAAAAGGTCTATCTCACCTTTGAAAGGGTGAAATTGATATCTCCCATGTTCAAGGCAATAACCACTATGCAAAAGCTTTATCCCACAAACACTTTAGTGATGCTTGATGGTGAAGATGGAGGAGACCTTGATGATGGATGGATGCCTTGATTTTGATGGGGACATTGATATCAATGCATTGACCAATCTCTGTGCTCTAATACGAATGTTGCAAGAATTCATCATAGCTTTGCACATAATTGATGAAAATTTATAGAACAACTAATTGCAAAATAGTAAAGGAGAGAGAGAAATGCATGGGATACCAATTGGATACGATCTTCCCCCATGCATGTTTTTATTTAATTTTTTTCTCTAAGTGCTCAAAATACAAAAGACATCCCAAAAATAGACCCACATATTTCTCTTCCTTGCAGGTTCATCTTCCCCAATTCTTTTCTAAAAATAAGATCTAAAATACTAATTTGAATCTAGTTAAGATACATATCAATAAAATAATCATTCCAATCTTTCACAAATTAGCTCTCAAATGATCACTAATACTCGTGTGCTTACAACCATCACTCTAAAAAGTGTGCATCCAGAATGTAATAATTATGTGCTAGTTGAGCACCCAACAAATAAATATCCCTTGTGTGCCATAATCACTCTTCAAAAAAAAATTTAACCACTTAATAATTTGCTACACCAAGTACAAATCGTATTAGTCTATGCCCTTTAACTAACAAGCATGAGCAATCAATGTCACACACAAGTCAATGCACAACAAGCTATAATAATATGGCAATTAATAATATTTTAAATCTAAATAAATTAAATCATCATCATCATCATCATCATCTCTCTCTCTCTCTCTCTCTCTCTCTCTCTCTCTCTCTCTCTCTCTCTCTCTCTCTCTCTCTCTCTCTCTCTCTCTCTCTCTCTCTCTCTCTCTCTCTCTCTCTCTCTCTCTCTCTCTCTCTCTCTCTCTCTCTCTCTCTCTCTCTCTCTCTCTCTCTCTCTCTCTCTCTCTCTCTCTCTCTCTCTCTCTCTCTCTCTCTCTCTCTCTCTATGTTAAGGGTTATTCTATTAACTACCAAAGATACAAAAATCTCTCTCAAGTTCTCTCTCTTTCTCTTAGGACCGTGTGTTGCCTATTTCTTGTCATCAATAGCTTGTCCCATTTCTTACTCGCTAGCAATCCACCCCTTGTATGCATGCCTTGTTGCTTGCATGTTTCCTACTATCCACAGTCTACAAACCCTCGCCTTCCCACCTACTATTTCCATGTGCCTCCCTAGCCACCACCTCGCCATTGCCAACCAGTGCCACGGACATTCCTTACCAGTGCATCAAGAAGTTGCCCTTGCCATAGTCTTTGGTTGCCCTCCTTTCTTGTAGTGAGCAATGCTCTCTTCTTCAATGCCACCTCGAAGAGACATCATGACCCTAGTTGGCCTATTTACTAGCATATGTGCTATCTTTTAAAGACAAAAGCTTAATATTTTGTAAAGTTAAGAAAGATCCAACTTTGTGTGTGTGTGTGTGTGTGTGTGTGTGTGTGTGTGTGTGTGTGTGTGTGTGTGTGTGTGTGTGTGGGTGTGCGTGTGCGTGTGCGTGTGCGTGCGCGTGTGCGTGCGCGTGCGCGTGCGCGCGCGCGCATGCATCTAACTTTGGGAGATTACTTTACTATAGTGATGCTATTTTCCTCTTCCATAGAGTGTAACTTGACATCTTGCTAGAGTCTCAAGGGCTTTGCTCAAATGCTTTTGTTTGTATGTGCACACTACTTTCATGTGAGAAATTTCAATGTTTGTTAAGAAAACTTATTTTCTTCAAGAGCTATCATGCATCTAGTTTTCATGAGGCGCATTTAGGTGGACATTGAAAACATTCAGTTGTGTTGAGAATATTGGTTTCTAATCCCCGCCCCACCCAAACAATCGTATAGTACCCCTATCATGGAGTACTTTACTAGGAAGAATTGTATTGTAACTACTCTTCAATAATGAAAAAGGAAATACTATTTTTTGCTATTATTGTTAGAAATTTCTTGGATCCCCATTCTGTAATGAATTCTAAGATTCTATATGTTGGTACTTGTATGAGGAGTTGTCCTTATGTGATGAATTTTGAAACAAGATAATAAGAATCATCTTGCTTATGGACACAATAATTTTTTGAAAAATGCCTTGTATTAACACACACACACGCGTGCGCGCGCGCGCGTGCATGCATGTGTGTGTGCACATGCATGCACACACACACACTTTATATATATGTATGTGTGTGTATATATATATATGCACTTGCTCAAAGCAAGCTTCCTGAAAGTGGAAAATCTACTGTAATTGCATATAAGCATGCAATATGTCTTTTCCAATAGTTGAGCATAAGTAATTGAGGGCTAGCTAGAATTATCGAGTTAGATGAGAAAAGGAGTTACCAATGTTATGGTTTTAATTATATGACCACGTAGTTTGAAATAATAATGTTTTGAATGAAAGAGATGTAGATCAAAGGGTTTCTAAGCAATAAGAATATTTATTAACACAATTAGCTATTGCTCTTAAAATTTATATTATAATTGATGATACAATTCAAGCATGAATATTTCTATAAAATGTAGCTCAACTAAGTATCATGTGACTAATAATTTGAGGCTCTTATGCTATCAGTACACAAGCCCTTATTGGACCTCTAATATTTCAACTCAAATGTTTCAACAATTTGAACAGGTAATGAAATTGATTTAAGAGTTTACCTTTGTTTAACTATTGGTTGTTTTTAATCTCACATGCATCATCAAAGGGGCATATGTTATACTTGTTAATTGTTACAATTTTGCAATGTAATGGTTAGTGATTTTTTTCATGACATGCTAAGCAAAAACCCTCTATTAGGTCTTTTCTTAACTTCCACTTTTTGCATTGCCTATAAGTAGCTTTAATTTTAGAACTTCACACATTCAAATTTATTGTCAAGGTTTGTTGGACTTCACAAGTGGTTAATTTTAAATGACTATTAATGGCCATAGTTACAAAACACTGCAAAGGTATTCTAGAAACAAGCAAAATAAACCCATACATGTAGGATTTTAATTAAACCAAAAAAAAAAAACTCTAGAAACAAGAAAAGTAGAAGCATATTTGCACAACTGAGTGGAATTAACCGATACACATTGCTTGTCATTAGTCTAAAATTAGCTTGAAAAGGAACCAAACTATAGTTGTGGACATGCAAACTACTAGTCTAATTATAACAAGTTTATACAATACACCTCAAGTGCAAGTTCCATATGACATAAGAGATCTATGATATAAGATCCTTTTATTAGGGAGTAACAAAGTTACATATCTAGAGGATCATCTAAGTCTAGAAAAACAAAATTATTTAGTTTGACCAATTGCTACCAAATGCTTTGAGTTGGATACTTTTATAATGTGGCATGTATTATGTAAAAGGATTTACATCATCCAAAGGAGGAGATGTTCCTAAACTAAGGTGACTCAATTGCAATTCTTTAGTGCTTTAAAGAGGGCTCTATACTTGGAGTTCTTCTTTCCTAGACCCTTCAAAACAGATACTATCTCAGACTTACAAAAAAGGGTACTTAGCCCCTTGCACTTGTCAATTTTTCCAAAAGACATAGCCATCCTATGGGACCAAATGTAACTAATAGCTACTACCCTAATGACATTCAAGTGGGTAGCCTTTGCTTCCTAGAGCTGACCATAGTCCCCAAAGAGGACTACCTTAGCATTTACTTTAGACTATAGACTAGCATTGTCAAGCCACATGATGAGGGCCTTCCATAATCCTTTTAACTCCACACAGTCCCAAAACAAGTGCTTAGGAGGTTACATACATCTACCACACAGAGACCACAAAGTGGAGAGACTTTGGCAAACTTAGAGAGTTGCTCCCTTGTGGGCCATCAATTCATGGTAGTTTCCAAAGGCTGAGGTTGAGATGTGTAGTAGGGGTGTTGGACCATAGAGTCCTAATCCTCTTCAAAGCCTCTTTCTTGGAGCATTCTAGTAGAATCTTGCCTTTCTTAGTTTTAAGGCATTTCATGATGGGAAGAGGGAAGTTCTTGAAGGATCTCGAACAATCCTCTTTTTCGTGAGAGATTAGCAAGGTTAGCCACTGCATTTCCTTAGTGTTCAAGTCAAATTTCATCGTGCACTCATCCAAGGTCAGTAACCTAAGGTTATATGGGACCCAAATGTCCCTCCATCTCTGGAGGCCCTTGTCGTGCACCTTCTTGGATAGCTAGTTTGAGTTGGATAGTTCGCAACCTCACCTAGCATATTGATAACAAATGCATTGGTTATCTTCCTTTTAACCAATATAGCTCTAGTGGCTATGATGTTTTTTTTGTACATGGTAGAAATGGTGTATATCATCATAGCTCTTATCGTTATGTCACTTTGCTTGCGTCTAGTCGAAGTGGTCTATAGAACAATCATTTAGACCTATTTGGGATAGCACATATGTTGAGTTCTCACATAAAAAATAACGTGCTTCAATATTATGCAACACATTTGTTCCCTTGTATGAACCACAAAATTGTTGCACAAGCATATCATATATGTCATAGAAAAAGAAATAGACTTGTTGCATGAGCTTGTCATAGATGTGATAGAAAAAGAAGACATACATCTACCAAAACACAAAGAAAACAAGTATTAACACACAAGTTAATCCTCTAAGCATAACAACCTAGAAATAGACATGCTTGGTGGTGAAATCTTGTGAATGATTTTTCTTTTAGAGTGAGTAGTGCTGGTACCTCAAAAAGTTGGGACCTCAACTATGGTGTCTAAATAATCATGGCCTACAAAAAACATGTGTATGTTGTTAACTAGAAATTGGATCCTAGGTAGCAAGGATGTTGATCATTAAGATATTTGGGCCATCATTATAATAATTAGGAAAAATTGCCCACTAATAATGGATTAGACATTCATAGATAGAGAAATTTTCTACCATATACGTTGAGTCTATGAAAAAGCTTAAGTGCAACACTTGAAGATCGACTTGATTAGAATAGATCCTCTATATAATAAGAACTTAGCTACACACACACATACACATAAATCTAGAATAGATCCTTTAGGGAGGCTCTCCAATTATACAAAATAAAGAATATGCATGTGTGTGTGTGTGTGTGTGTGTGTGTGTGTGTGTGTGTGTGTGTGTGTGTGTGTGTGTGTGTGTGTGTGTGTGTGTGTGTGTGTGTGTGTGTGTGTGTGTGTGTGTGTGTGTGTGTGTGTGTGTGTGTGTGTGTGTGTGTGTGTGTGTGTGTGTGTGTGTGTGTGTGTGTGTGTGTGTGTGTGTGTGTGTGTGTGTGTGTGTGTGTGTGTGTGTGTGTGTGTGTGTGTGTGTGTGTGTGTGTGTGTGTCACAAGAGAGAGAGAGAGAGAGAGAGAGAGAGAGTTTTGGATACACTTGGATTTGTGACTTGGATTTCCTCATCATATTTTTGTATAGGTACCTCATATTCTCCTCTCCTTATGGGTTTAGAGATGTAAAACAACTTCTGATGTGGCTATCATTACATTATCCCATTCACATGCCTATAAAATCTTCAATTTAAATTTTATGCATATAATAAAGGTCAATTCCTTTAAACTTCATCTTTTTATTGTGTTACTTTTTGGTGAATATCAACACTAGATTGCCCACATCAAAGCTTCTTTCCTAAACATGCTTGTTGTACTAAGATTTGTGAGTGGATGGACTCCTAATAATCTTGTTTTACGATTTGCTACAAAAAAATAATACATGGAACTTAGTTTCCTTATGAAAGGCCAAATTGATTACTAAGGATTTTAAGTAAGAAAAAGGAGTTTACTTTGATGGGATATTCTCCTCTATAGTCAAGATAACTACCCTATTCTTGGTATTGGTATTGGTTACTCAATTGGATTTGGATCTTTATCAAATGGAGGTTAAGATGACCTTTTTACATGAGGTTCTACATGAGGATATTTATATGTAGTAGCCTAAGGGGTTTGTGGAAAGAGGCAAGGAAAACCTAGTGTGCAACTTGAAGAAGAGTCTTTATGGGCTTAAGTAGAAACCGCATAAATGATATCATAAGTTTGATGCTTTTATGCATTAACAGGGATATTCCTATGGTGATATACACAAAGAAGGTCCATGATGCTAGCCTTATTATATTGGTACTTTGTATTGATGACATGCTTATTTCTAGGAGTGCTCATGTTGAGCTCGATGCTTTAAAGACTCAACTCAAGAAGAGTTTTGAGATGAAGAACATGGGGTAGGCCTCACACATACTTGGTATGGACGTTACACACAATCACTCTAAAGAACTTCTCTAGTTGTCCCTGAAGGAGTATATTCATAGAGTACTCGAGCGATTCTATATGCAAGCTAGTGAGTCTATTAGATGCCTATTACCTTATCATGTGAAGGTTAGTCAGATAGATTGTCCCCAATCAGATGATGAGAGGTCCAAGATGGCCAAGGTCCAACATGTATCCATAGTGGGTATTTTGATGTATTCCATATAGCCACTCAACCTAACATAGCATTTGCAATGAGAGTAGCAATACATTATATGGCTACACTTGGTTGGCAACATTGGGACATCGTCAAGGGTATCATGAGGTATCATAAAAGCACTGTAGATATATGTATTTTCTATGGTAGCCAGGATACAATAGCCATGGGTTACACTTACTCAAATTATGCAAGGCATGCAAACAGTAGGAAGTCCACCTTTGGGTATGTCTTTACCTTTGTTGGAGGTGCTATCTCTTGCATGTCCAGGGTGTAGAAATGCACAACCTTGTCTACTACTGAAGCTAAGTACATTACAACCACTAAGTCTTATAAAGAGGTCCAATTGTTAGGCCATCTAGTTGCAGATCTTGGTATGACTATGACTCGTACACTATGTTCAAATTTGATGAGTACCATTCAATTGGATCGTAATTTGGTCTTCCATGCAAAGTAAAAGCACATTGAGGTGTGATATCAATTAATCAGAGAGGTGGTAGAGGAAAAGTCCATTGATCTTATCAAGATCCCTATGGATACAGATGCTCCATATTTTCTCACTAAAAGTCTCCCTGTGGAATGTTATGCCTTCTAATGGGCATAGAATGAGATGACATCTAGTCCTCATCTTGTTGTACTTCTATGTACACTTTATACCTTGTCACATTTTTTCTTATTTTATCCACACTTAGGTACATTCACCTCTAAGTGGGAGGTTGTTGGGAGTTAAAGTCCACAGATGCCTAGTTGCCTACATTTATTTGTACATTGTACCCACACACATGTACACTACAAATGGCAGGTACCCATCACTGTCACTTTATTTTGTATTCTTTCAATGGCAATATAATAAGGGGAGGTAGGTCACACATTGTGATTATTGGAGTTCCCACATACAATCTCTTTGTTCTTTTCTTGAACCTCCATATTTCTTACTTTAGGCTCACTTCCACTCGTGCTCCCACTTATGCTCCATCTTTCACCTTCTTCAAGTCTTCATATGTCCTTTGGCGCTTCTTGGGCCACACACATATTGCCAATAGCTTGTACAAGGATCTAGTGATGATCATAAAATCCAATATAGACCATTGATAATATTGAGTGTGACCTAAGAAGCATTGGACTCCCTTTGCACCACCTAGTGGTGGAAGATCAATGCTGACCTTGACCTTGATGAAGCTATGGTAATAACATTCTTTACAATTAGATGCCTTTGAATACATCCATATTTAACCTAGAATTGGCACTTGAAGGGGTTCAATGAAAGTCAATATTATTTGCATCTCATGAACCCTTGCCTTAGCTTGTGAATCTTCTATTCATTCCATACCAAATTTACACAAAACTTGTAAAAGCCTTCGTAGGACAACCTTAATAATTATGCACATTAGATCTGAGAAGTGATTAATGCATTAGTCAACTCAAAATGCTGTACAATTTACATGAATTCCCCATTTGATTGAAAAGGTGGTCTTGTGCCTATTTTTTTGGTAGAGTTGCACTCTAACAAATTATTCAATGAGCTATATGCCACCTTACTTGTCACTCTTTCATCATAGATGCTCCTTGTATAATAAGGGGTTGTTATCCTTCTTTGTGGTTATATTTACCATTTTGTAATTAGCCTCACTCTAAGTTTGCCATTATTTTTCATGGAAACCATGATGGGTGATGTTTATTCTATGTGATCAATTTCTTCTATGAATCTTGTGGCTTCTAGAATATCAATCTCTTCTTTCACTGCTTAAGAGAATTGAGGATTCATGGGGTAGCTATCTTTTCTTGACTAGTCTTACCTCTATCACCATGGGAATTGTGTGACTCACTCTATGAGGTGGGACTTGCTTGAGGTCAATGTAATCCCAAGCAAACACATCAATACACTCCTTGAATAGGGTAATCATCTTTGCCACTTCTTCAGGTTCTAAGTCTTGAGCTAATTAAGCAAGCTTTAGCTTTTCCCCTCTTCAACTAAGTTTACTTCTTTAACTTTTGTTGGTCCTTCAATACGCTCACTCATTAAGGACACCTTATTGACTCCCAACATTACTACTATCTCCCTTCTTGTGCTCAATTAATCTCTTAGACAAATATTATGGCTTCTTATGGTCCTCTTCACTATCTATCTTGTCTTTCTTCTTTTAATTTTTTGCTTTATTTTTCTTCCATCACTCTTACTATTCATCATTTGTTTTACTTTTCTTCCATCACTCTTACTATTCTTAGATATATTAGTCCCTCTTGGACTTCCTAATATTTGAGACTTGAGGATTTCTTTGTCACTATTGCTATTGGTTTCAAATTTTTCCTTGAAGAGCATGATCTAGAGTCCTCATCTAAAGATTGGTCACTTTTGCTAATTTTGACTTCTAGGCCATAATTCATGAAAGATGTTTTTGGCTTCACTATATTGACTGTTGCAAGATAGCTTATGATTTTCTTGAAGCTACTCAATGACTCCATCGTTTAGGTCATACTCTATGCTCTCATAGCTAGACTCATTCATGTAACACAAAAGCGTAGTCTCTCTTCAACTTGGCAAACTATGTTGGCATAATTGTATCTAAAGTTTTGTTTCTATGATCTAGTCCATCTCCATCCAAGATCTTTTGTCAAACTCTCTAAAGAGTAAAGGTAAGCTAGCTCATCTCCATCCAATCTTCATGGTAGGAATTACATGGCTTAGTTTAACTTGTACATATTATAAAGAATCCGATAAGGCATCTCGTTATTTATTCCCCTCATTGTGCTTATTATAAGTAGTAGAATATCTACACCAATTTTCTTTTGATTGTTTACATCAAGGCTATGTATACAAACTTTAGTCCATATGGTGATCCAATTTTTATGTAACACACTTCTTTTTTAAAATCTTTGTGTTGCTTTTGATGGTTCACATCAAGGCTATGTGCACAAACTCCAGTCCTCGGTGATCCAATCTTTGTGCAACACATTTCTTTCTTAAACTCTTTCATAAACTCTTTATTATCCAATTTTTATTATATGCTATAATATTTATAGCATTGTTTAGGATCTAATCTAATGCTGAGCACCTTTGAATAAAAGGGGGGATACTGCATTTAGGTCCACTTCTAAGGCCTTTCATGGTTTTGTCTCAATCCTCACTATAGTTGTTCTATTTTCAAATAACATTACACCATTACTCTCTCATCCACAACCTTCCTAAGATGAGGTCATTTTCAACTACTCTCGTGACTACAAAGTTCACATAGAACTGAATTTCCACTATTTTTACTAGTTAATCCTTGAGGACCCCTAATGGTCTTAGCTTTGATACATTGACCATCATGACATTGAGGCTTCTTTCCTCCATAGGTTGCTTTCTCAAGATTTCCACACACTACTTGATTATGTGAAACAATATTTGTGTGTCCACTAGTCCTCACTTGACTAAATCTCCCAAGTAGGATTTGTGTATCTTGATTCTTTTCTCCCAAAACACCTAGGCTTTTTAATGGGAAGTGAATAGTTGAGATTAGGGATCACCACTCACTTTCTTATTTTAATCCTCTCTCACATAATTACCTCTATCTAGGTCTTGAGGACTGTTTAGATGGTCAAACTTCCCTTTAGCAGAGTTCTTAAGGGCATTGATATTGGTGCTAGAGCTATTTGAGCTATTAGACTTGGGTCCACCTCCTCAAAGTTGTGATGCCTTTGTCTTTCTTTTTGACTTAGTCTATTGAGGTGGGGGAAAGTCCATTTTATTTGACCTTGCTCTTTTTAAGGTATTGCAATCTCTTGTCTAATAGATTTTCCTAGGTTTGTTGGTATTTGAGTGCTCAATAACTCCTAATCACTATCCCTTGACCTCATTCATAAGGGTTAACCTCCCTTTACACTAGCACTTTGAGTAGAATTTCAAGGTTCACTCTCTTCTTTTTATGAGACTTTCTTCTTAGCATTCTTCTCTCTGATGGATGATTTTACCAGCAAGGAAGGTCGAAGTAGAATTATCACATTAGATTAATCTTAGTTTATTGCATTCAAAAGTATTGGATCTTCCTTGATTGTTTCAACTTTTTATAAGTTCGATGGAGCACAATGTCGTTTTGATAGTTGAGATTTTGCATAATGGACAATTGGGCACATGTGAGTTATCATAGATTCAGTAGAATGCTGAGTAGACTTATTATTTTTATCTTTCTCTTGTTTCTCCTTTTTCAAACATCATATTAGGATGTGCCCTTTTTTTTTCCTATCCCATTCTTTCTCTTTCTTTATTCAACACCATCATAGATATGGGTCAATAATCCATATCAACCATATTTCTTTGTTCATCATAATGTATGTATATTCAAGTTAGTTTAGAGATCTCTTTTGGGGGTGCTTTTATTATTGGATTCAAGGTTGTAGGGATGCACACACAACTTGAGAATAAGCTTGAGAGCACATGACACAAAGTGTACTGAGTGGTATCAATAGAGAATATTTTCAAGTATGCCCAAGAGTGAATAGGCATATACAAGGCTAGAGAAGAAAAGACTCATAAAGAAGGAAAACATTGCCCCATTGGTCCTAAGCATGCGTGTATATTTCACTACCAAAATATGATTTAAAAACCCTCTTAAGAATGGTAGTGAACAAGAGTTGGCACTCATGTATAGGGAAGTGCCAAGCCTTGTGGACTATGATCAATTCACAAAGGGGAGTAAACCCAAAAATTTGCAAAAATATTCAAACGTCTCATGAGGTAAAACCTTTGTGAAAATATCTACAGGGTTGTCCGATGTTGGCACATAGACCAAGCTAATCTCTCTTACAAATTCTCTCCTTGACATAGTGATGATGCACCTCAATGTGCTTAGTATGAGCAAGGAATATTAGGTTCTAGGCAATTGCCAATGCTCTTTGAGGTTGTGACTGATGATTTTCACTCCCAAACTAGCCAAAAGGTGCAAAGCTACCTTGTTCTTAGTGTAAATTACCTTATACTCAATCTCACAATTAGCAGTGGCCACAGTAGGTGCTAGTTCTTACTTATCCACAATATTCATGAGTAGTCAAGTATGAAGCAAAAACCTCCTGTGGATACATATGTACCATTTGAAAACACATGTAAATATAGTGGTAATGATCTCCCCTTAGGATAGAAAATCCAAGGTGCAACTACCACTCAAATGGAAAAATGTACGCATCATCGCCTACCAATGCTTGGCACTTGAGCTATGCATAAACATGTTCATCTATGAGACAACAAACTAAAGCTCAACCTTAGTAATGCATACTTAAATCAAGTATCCAAGAGTGTGGAGATAGAAAGAGACATCAAAGCAGTGTCTAGCATCATGAAGACTCAATTTCAAACTTGTCTCCATAGAAGAAGCAATAGACTTGAATTGAAGTCTTCAAGACCAAATCTCTTCAATAAAGTCCTAACATAATTTATGTTAAAATCCAAATTCAACTCAATATTGAATTAGCAATATATGTCTCATTATGACTAGTGAGTAGCATATGATTAGCATAACCACAATGATTAGAGGTACATCACCCTCATATCTTATATATAAGGTGCTCCTAGTTGGACTATTTTGAAAACCATGTATCTTCTCATACACCAAGCTTGAGATGCTTACTTTAGACTATATAATGTCATTTTCAATATGCACACTTTGTTTTCCTACCCCTTTTAAAAAAAACCATGAGGGTGAAAAACATATGCTTCCTTGTACAATTACCATTTAGAAGTGTAGTTTTGATGTCCAACAAATATATATTCCAACCATTATGAGTTGATAATGCACAAACACTACAAAGCATTGTCATACAACAAGTGGTAACAAAGGTTCTTCTCAAATTCAATGCCCTTTTACTATGCATTACCCTCTGTCATAAGTCTAGCCTTATAAACGATCAACAATATCATGTGGCTCACACTTTAACTTGTAAAGCCACTTAGTACCAGTGGCCTATTTACTAGGGGGAAACTCACATAACCAAGTATTATTTTTTACAATAGTATTATACTCGAACTACAAAAGAGAAATCCAATTTTCTAAATATTGCACCTCTTCAAAAAGACCTACTCATCCTCCTTACAAAAATTGGGAACAACTTATCACCCAATGTTTGCTCCATCCATTTTGGCTTAGGTCCTAGATTGCTCAATCTCCACTATCTCATCGAGAAGTGCATCATTCATATTGGCACCAAAAATAGGGTGATATATAAATTCATGTGAGGAATCTACATAAGCTAAAATGCTACCTCATTTGGTGCTACATTTGATTGCCCACCACTTAAAGAGGCAACAAACGATCATAGATATCTTGTGAGTATCCATATGTCTCTTTGCAACATGACAGTAAATATTGAATAGCATCTTTCACAAATACAATAGCAAGACTGATGAGAATATGCTTAGGTTGTGGATGATGTAACTTGTAACCTTTGCTTAAGTACTGTAAACAATAAAGATGCATTTCACAACCTTGTCATTCAATTTTGTATGGTTTCATGGGAACTAATGCATGAGCCAAAAAGCAAATGGCATTCAACTATGTCGGGCCTCATATGGAGTGACAGACTACAATGCCTTGGTGGCACGCTTGTTTAAGTACACACATTGTACATAAAATGGCCTCAAGCTAGAAACTATGTGGCAAAGCTTGACTTTTGATGGTGCACCCACCATCTCCATGTGAAATCTATTTTTTCACTTAGCTACACCATTTTATGTTGTGTATATTGTATTGTATATTGGTAGAAATGTATTAAATTCTTTGGGCATATACTCCACCCTCGACTAGAATGGATGGTGCATATTCTAGGGTCCTAACCAATTTAAAGTCATATACAAACTACTTGAGGCAAAAAAATACTTTGGACTTGGATTTCAAAGGATATACTCATTCATGTATGGAGTAATCATTAATAAAATTCCCAAAAGTAGTTACAAAAAGATGGTAGTTTGCATTGGACCACAAACATTACTATGTACAAGGTGCATTTGTGAATGGATTTCAATAAACCATCCTTTAAAAAGAAAGATACTACATTTTACCCCATATGTAGACCTCACAAATCTATTTTGTAATTGCCTCAAGAGTAGAAAATAAGGACATCATATTTGATTTTTTTTAGGCACGATAGTTGGAGTCCCTGATAAGTTGTCATTTATCCTTAGTTAACCAAGTGTAAAGACAAATCCGTAGATTGAGGATCCCATGGATGTTGCCCTATTTTGATCCATGTGATGTCACCCTTCTTTAATCAATGTGACATCACATTGGTTTTTTTATTATGATGTCCTAGTGATCAATTATATACCCTAGATAAATTTGGAGGAGAGTTTAGGTGCACCTTGGCCTTGCTCAAAAACCTGATTCAGTTGAAGGTATGTTTCATTGGCAACTATCATTTTGCTTCTTTTTTCCAACACCCATGGAATCAATACACTTCTTAAAAATGAAGTATGTGGTGTTTGCTAGTATTTGGATGAGTTTACTCTTAGATGCTATGATCATAGCACCCCAAAACACATCATGGACAACATAGGAAGAACATGTATGTTAGGGTTTAGTTGGATTTGATTGGTGAAAAAAATGGACAAGTGATTGAAAATTGAATGATGAGAAGATGTAGAAACCATAACACTTGTGTCTTACATGTTTGTTTGACTTGCCTAAATCCGCCACAAAGATGTCAAAATTAGCTCTATGGTCTATTATCAAAGTATTCTTCAAAATTGTGCAACATTATAGAGATCATTATTGTGATGTCATAGTGATCAAACCACTATGGCATCCGATAGTCATAATATTATGACGCCATATTTCTTAATTGTTTGCAAGCTTAAGTACTATTTTTTGCTTTTTGTGACTTGGAATTATCATCTTGGTCATCAATCAACTTGTATTCTTTTGTGAGGGGTAAAGGCTAATCCCAAGGTTCAACATTATGGGACATGGATGGATCTCTAATCCAAGAGGGCTCCCCATGGTCCAGTCGGTTTCCTATCTCTCACTCAAGGTGCTCCTCATCCACTATCCCTAACCTAAACAAGCAAGCTATGCACTTCTCTTTACTAAAAAATCTACCTAACAAGGCTAACTTGAAGGGAAAGTTTGTAAATTTACCAAGTCTATTTTTGCCACCATTTTAGTCAAGATGATAAGTAGATCTAGTTGGCTTGTGATCCGAGTGTAGCCTCCGATACTCTTCAAGATTTGATGTCACTGAGCTTTATTTCCTCCAAGGTATGATGCATCCTAGCTTCAATCTCCAAGGTCTCCAAGTTCTCCAACATCAATGGATGACTCCAAACTTTAATCTTTGTGAGAAAGAAGATGAAAAAGGAGACCAGAGCACAACTAGAAAGTCTATAACCTTGTAATCATAATAACAAGTCCTATTTGTAGTATCCTATCTCTAGAGTAGATGTTGGGATTTATCCTTCAAATTTTAACCACAAAAGTAAATAATAGACAAGAAATTTTGTGGTAAAGCTAGTGCTCACAAATATGCAAATTATCTCAGCTTCTAACCTTAATTTGCAATACTATAGCAATTAGTATTGCATAGTACACTAAATAATCTAAAAGTATCTTAACCCGTTAACATTACCTAAGAATCATAGGTTGTAGAGAATGTAGACTATGGGCCTCGTAAGGCAAGTATTTGGATAGGCCATATCCCATGAAGCATCAATGTCTCTACATGTTTCCATAAGATTAGAATACATTGAATATATGAGCATTATCATAAGGATAAGTTGTTTGCATAAGATTAGAATACAATGAATATTTGAGCAATATCATAACAATAAGTTGTTTGCATAGAATTTCAAACTTCAAGTACTAACTAAGAGTTAAGTTACTACATATATTCTAGTTTATGTGGATTGGTGAATGTATGAGCCTAGTAAGGTGAGCCTTTCATAACTTGTTAACATAGTAAGGTGAGCCTTGCATAACCTATTGGTGATGATGCATCAAAGTTATCATATTTGATGACTTGAGAACTACCATAAAGTGTCAAAGTTATCATATTTGATTACTTAACACCTACCATAAATTATAAATACTCCATTGAGATGATTAGCATAGTGAACACATCTAATAAATAGGTTGAGAGACATTAGATAAATCTTGGGTTGAAATCAACCTCTTAATAGTTGCATGGTAAGTGAAGGAGTCATGAACTTCACTCAATTATCACAACTAGGTTAAATGGTTAGGCTTAAGATGTTAAAGAGTATGGCCAAAGAAAGGAGATGAAGTTGGATAGGATGAGAGTGATGGTAAGAGAAACTATTGCTCTTATCTGGCCATAGTTCTATGGGATCTATGTAAGGTCTAAAGACCATTCTAGCATGAATGCATCAAGAGCCCTTACAACTATAAAAAGAAAAGCAAGCATAATAAACATGCTATGTGAAGGGGCAATGCCAATCAATTTAATAAGAAATTAAGATGTGTTTGTAATAGATGGTCGTGTGTCAATTTTTGTGAATATGTGTACTTATAAATGAGAATATCCATATTTATTTGTGAGTATATGCATCTCTATGTAAATGGAAAATCTTGATGGTTTATGTACTAAGGAATGTCACATGAAGGTATTGAGTTCCATTGAGACATTTCAAGGCTAAACACAAGATGATTGAAATGGGGATGAAGAAACTTCTACCTTATCACATGAAGGTGTTGAGTTCCAATGAGATGTTTCAAGGCTAAACACAATATAATTGAAATGGGGATGAAGAAACTTCTACTGTGTTTGGTGTAGTTATGGATGCATTACTTATCAAGGTGAATAGATGTTAAACTTTCAAAGCAAAAAGGTTAGTCATTTCACTAGTCTTATTGGACACTTTTCAAGCAACTAAATTTTTATCCATCTAGTTACTTCATATTTTAGGAGTACTAAAATGTGTTTTCCAATTGCACTAGTGAGTGAGCAAGGTAGCAAGTGAGCAAGCAAGAAAAGTTTTTGTACCATACATTATCCCAAATAGTGATTCTCTCTCAAACTTAGGAGGATGACATGTGCATGCCACACATCACTCACCAATTCAGGATGAGATGCAAAGGAGGTGAATTTTTTAATATCATGGCATTTATTACTTATTATCATATCACATGTATTTAAGCATTAGACATGCCTAATCATCTTTGCCATATTTTCAAGGTAAAGGATTGATTTCAATCTACACATGACATGCACAATCATCTTTGCCATGTCTCATACATCTAAGTAGTAGAGCATGATTTAATGTAGAGATAATAATTTTTCTACAACACTGCCCTATTCTCAAAGTGTTTATGATGACATTTTGTAGCATTGTAATGTGGAATTCTTAAAATTCTACCCTTTGATAACATTCTTATCTTCCATTCATAAGTTGTGTTACGATAGATCATCTTACATATGTCTTCGTTGTCATATCCCTTTACCGTATTTTGAAGGAACATGATTCCAAAAGGAGAAGAACTTTATTACTTTCTAGGATACAATATTCTAACATTTCCCTTTCAAACTCTCTTCAATCAATAACAGAAATGAGCCACATCATGTGATGGATAATTCTAATACCTTAAAAGACTTTTGTGATGATGAAAAACATTTGAAGTTTATTCTTCTTTTATTGTATGGTGGTTTGATGATGCTCACTTTTCTGTAGCTATCTTGATGCCTTTGAAATTTCTATCCACCTTTCCATCATGACTTTATTCTACACTATGTCTTTCTCTTTCACTCCATTTTCTAGACTAATACTATAGCTAAGAAGCATGTCTTAAAATGAAGAAAATAGTTTACAATAAAACAACTTGGACAAAGGGTAAGGATTCTTGTGAGGTTTGGAGTGGTTTGATTGGTCATATTGGGGTTTAAAAATGGATATCGGTCTAATATCAAACATGCCACATGAGTGCCTTATTATTGGCCAATCATGACCTCAACATGGATAACTTGGACATTATCAAATCACTAGTCCTCTAACTTATAAAATTTACAAAAGAATATACATCTAAAAATAGGTTTAAATATATTGCACCAACTCTTATCCTCCATAATACACAATTATTTACCCCTAGGATGCTTTAATTTTTTAGTAAAATTATACATGAGATAATTCATACTTTTTCCTCTAACTTATGCCAATCACTACAACAGCAATGCATAATTCCTTATTGAACTAGATAAAATTTTCATTCCTTTATCATCTTTTGCTCCCTAAATTGATAGGGAATATCAAATATATTGTGACATGTTATAAATGTTTGAGGATCTTATAAAGTAAAGTTTATAGTCAATTACAAAGTTTATTAAGAAACCTTGTCAATCTAAACAAGAAAGATAAAAGCATTCTAAAGTAGCATACTTTGCATAAGATAAGTGGGAAATGTTGAAACTTAAACCACAAATTGATTTACATGTAAGTTATAGAATTGTACATAGATGCCATTCACTTTTAGGATAACATCAAATAATCATGTTTACAAGGTGAGATTATATGTCTAAAGAAATAAAAAGGTTCTCATAACATTTACATTATACTAATGCTTTCGAATTTCATGAATGGTGCAAATGATCTAGATATGTGTTACATGCGCTATTCTTTGTTTTGTATGCTTACCCCAGAATCATCAGACTTGTAGAATATTGGAGCCTAAAATTCAGTGCTTTTGCTTTTTGAAAAGAATGTAAGCACTTAATAAGAGATAGGAAATTTTAAAAAAAACATAAACAAATTAAGACCTAATGACAATATTTGCCTTCATCTCTCTCCCACAATCTTAGTTTAGTAAGTGATTGTACAGCAATAAGTTACTCTTCTAGTAACAAATGGACCACAAATAAGCAAAACCCCTATAATAGATGAAGTAACCCATATTAGGATAGGTGGACAATTACTTAGCATGTAAGTTTGACCCCTTTGTTGTGAAAATATGTAGCTAAATATTTGCAAGAAAAAGCAAAACTTAAAAACAAAAACCATGACTTTAAAAACTACCAAACAAATTAAGGTAGACCTAAGCTAGTAAAAGAGCAAGGCCTCAAAATCGTCATTTCCTTTTCTTGATTTTGACATAAATCCTAGCATCTGCGTGCACTAACTTGTCATTTTCAAATTCTTAAGAAATAAGAAAACCAACCTCAAGCTCTACAATCTTCTAAAATTCATAAAGTGAGATCATGGTTTGAGGTATAACAATGATGAACAATTGTGCAAAAGATAATATCCTAATACCATTGTTTACCAACTTCATTATATTAAGGTGATGTAATTGGAAGGTGCAAATGTCAATACTACCACTCCATATGATCTATTGTAGTCAATCTTTTTAGTGAATATAAATAACTCTCCAATTCGTATGCATGATAACACACATAATGATATTAGAAATCAATTCTTTTTGTCTAACGGGTGAAGGCATGTAAAGGTGGCTTGCTTTTAGTGCTAAAAAGTCTATGGTTTTTAGGGTTTAAAAAGCGGGTACTTTTAAGCTTTTGACATATTATAAATAATGGTCTACCAAAATACAAGTTTATTTTAAAAAAAGACTTAGATATCAACACTAGTGCAAAAGAAGCACAAAATAAATACATCATGTACCATTAAGGTGGCATTGTTCCCCTCTCTCTCTCTCTCTCTCTCTCTCTCTCTCTCTCTCTCTCTCTCTCTCTCTCTCTCTCTCTCTCTCTCTCTCTCTCTCTCTCTCTCTCTCTCTCTCTCTCTCTCTCTCTCTCTCTCTCTCTCTCTCTCTCTCTCTCTCTCTCTCTCTCTCTCTCTCTCTCTCTCTCTCTCTCTCTCTCTCTCCACATGTAAAAGTACATTGACTAGATCTCATTTTTCTCCTTGAAGGAGTAGTTATCCTCAAAGTCTATGATAGAGATCACCATCTCATTTGGAAACAAAGAAATGCAATCCTTCAATCATTGTGCTTGCTATCTAAATATGAAATTGCGAATGACATACTTCTCTTAGTGGTCTTAGTACACTTGCAAAAGTTCTATAGGTAGCATTTTCTTTTAATCAAATGTTGCAAGTATTGTCACTTCCAATTCTTGTGTTTCTACCTCTCTTGCTATCGCCAACCCTTGAAGTTTCCAACGATGTGAAAGATTCGTTTTAATAAGTTCCACATGAGAGGATCATATACTCTCTTGATGGAGGAACAAGTAGCAAAGACTATGGATTTGCGTGAGGCCATGGAAATAGAGGTTCCCAAGTACTAGATGGTATCTATTTTTATTGAGAGTTAGAATGTGGAGTGCCCTCTATTTTTTAAGGATAAATGAGAAGGTGTGTTATCCAATTTATTTGATGCTACTTGTTCTTGCGACTATGAGTTTGCCGAACTTAGATGGATGAATACGTATTGATTCCTACACTTGTGATCCTTTGATCATCTTTCACATTATAAGGTTCCTACCCATGTCTATCCCTCATGTGTAACTTGGCCATGGAAGCCTATTTACAGTCTAACTGAAGTACCAAGATTTGGCAAAGAATAATAGATGAAAGTAGTTGTAATAGTTGTAGTCTTTGTGAGTCGATGAGCTCCCAAGCTTTGTTAATCCCATGCAGCATACCATTGAGCTTCACATGTCTCAAACCCATGAGTGCATACCATTGAGCACTCTGCTTGTTCTTCCAAGCTGAGGAAGCAATCTCTCTCTCTCTCTCTCTCTCTCTCTCTCTCTCTCTCTCTCTCTCTCTCTCTCTCTCTCTCTCTCTCTCTCTCTCTCTCTCTCTCTCTCTCTCTCTCTCTCTCTCTCTCTCTCTCTCTCTCTCTCTCTCTCTGTGTGTGTGTGTGTGTGTGTGTGTGTGTGTGTGTGTGTGTGTGTGTGTGTGTGTGTGTGTGTGTGTGTGTGTGTGTGTGTGTGTGTGTGTGTGTGTGTGTGTGTGTGTGTGTGTGTGTGTGTGTGTGTGTGTGTGTGTGTGTGTGTGTGTGTGTGTGTGTGTGTGTGTGTGTGTGTGTGTGTGTGTGTGTGTGTGTGTGTGTGTGTGTGTGTGTGTGTGTGTGTGTGTGTGTGTGTGTGTGTGTGTGTGTGTGTGTGTGTGTGTGAAAATCGCTCCCCTTCCCTCTACTCTCTATCAAAATTTACTCTCCCCTCCCTTTCTACTCTCTATCAATATTTCTCTCCCTCTCTATTGTTTATCAAGTCATTTCAAAAAAGAAGAATAGATGGATGAGAAATAAACACATAAGCTTGAAGAAAAGCCTACCCACATGCTCCCAAACACTCCTAAAAGAGGAAAGAAACAATCCATTCTTGCAAGCTATGGCATACACAGAAGCTCAAGAGAGAAGCAATATACATAAAGAGATAAGCTAGATTCAATTTTCACTCAATACAATGATCCTTAGCTAATTTTTCCACTTTGAATATGTGTGGACCATGTTGCAATAGGGCAATTCCATTTAACTTTGGGTGCCCATGGTAGGTTTCATCTTTTTACATCATTATTATTAGATTATTTTGCCAGCTTGGTAAGTCCTCATTAATTATGAGTACTTGTGGCACTTTAATGCATGTGCCCTTTTTTTAACCATTTATACATTCTTCTTAATGTCCTCCTTCCCGTTGCGCCTTTTTTTTTAATTTTTTGAGCTCACTATACTTGCCACCTTGACTTTTGCACTTGGAGTACTGTTCGACCTCATATAGGGTTAACATCATTATTGAGTGCTCATTGAGTGACATTCCCAACTCATTCAATGGAATTCATGGAACTTGAGTGGAATGGTGAAAGAAAGCAAGAAGTTAGGTTCATGTGATGATGAATGGGTGGAACTAAATGGTTCTTCAAGACAATGCTTAATATAACTACAAGAAAGAGTTGTGCGCTCATGGCAAGAGTGTCTAAGTGGAGGGTGGGTGGATGGATGTACGATTGAGAGTTGGTTCTAATGATGGGTAATCCAAAGCTTCCTATGTATGTGCCACACATGAGGACCTGCTTAGTGTTAAGTTATTAGTGCAGTATTGTGCATTGGCACTCAAGGTGATCAGTCTTTCTTGGATTGTCCTACCCATGAGGACCTTGAATGACTATGGGGGGAAGGGCTAAGGTGATAGGTTTAGCAATTTCTTGGATGTCCTGCCTAAGAGGACCTTGCATGAGTGTGGGGGGAAGGGCAAACTTATCCCTTAATGCATTAGGGAATGGAATATTTGGCATGTACTAAGAAGAGGCCGTAAATTTTTTATTAATCCCCTAATTTCTCCCTCCTCTATATAGGACCTTTTTTAGAGTCTAATGAGGTGGGATCATCTAATGAACCTCCTACTAGTAGCTCTTCTTCTATGGCTAGTTCTAGGCTGTCTATCACATCCCATTCATTTGCATCCATTTGTGGGGTGACGATGGTGGATCTTGCTAGTTAATGAATCCCATTTTCTAAATATCTCTATATGTATATATATCCCTCATCCCTAAGCTATTGGATACATTTCCTTTTGCAAACTTATACTAGAGTTGAGAACTACTCCTTCACCTCCCATTCATTTGCATCCATTGGTGGGGTGATAATGGTAGCTCTTATTGGCTAATGAATCTCAATTTTTTAATTTTTTCATATACATATACATATACATATAAATACATACATGCATACATACATACATACATATACATGCATGCATACATACATGCATGCATGCATGCATACACACACACACACACACACACATATCCCTTGTCCCTAAGCTATCAGGTACATTCCCTTTTGCAAACCTATACTCAGGTTGAGGAAGTACTTCTTCACTATAGGCCCTAAGAGCTTCTCTTGCTACCTAAATCTTTTTTTAATTTTCTTCCATTGTGTCAACTTTACAAAGTCTATGAGTTCATTAGGGTGTGGATAAAGCTTTTTTATTGGATTTTCATCAGCTTTTCTATGACCCTAGCTCTTTCATTAGCCAAATTTCTCCCATATTCTACTTATTCCAACTTGGCTATTAGTTAGTGGATGATCTTCGAGCTCTACTCATCCATCTACTTGGTTTTTCTCTTGGCCTATTGTAGGCTTTTGTATATACAGGATGTAACCACACATCAACCCTCCCAAAGCCCAAACCCAACCTCAATCTCACCACCAATCCCATAACTCAATCTCATCACCCACAACAATCTCACCATGTATGCCATAGCCACCCTCACGGTTGATCTTTTGGCCTCGAAGGGACTAGTAATTTTACAATGGCTTGTCCATTCACCTTTTAGTGCTCAAACAAGTTTATTCATTCACAACCAGCATTGTGTAGGTGAAAAAATAGTTATTTCCATGCCTTTCTTCTAACCGAGATCGCCACATTGCTTGCTTGGGGCCAACACCGAGCATTCTCATGCTACTGGACCCTCTTAATTTTAAACCACACGTGTCCTATGTCATTTCTTATCCAAACCAATCTTGGTTTTGCATCACTCTCTTGAGCTTTTCTTCAAGTTGCCAAAACTTTTGCTTCTCTTATCTCACTAGCTCTTTGTCGTTGTATTGCTCTTAGACTTCCTCATACTTCTTATTATTTTCCTCCTCCTTCTACAAGATGGTCACTTCCTTCTAAAGAGAGTACATGTCCTTGATAGTCTACTTCTTGTAAGTTGCAAAAGCTTCTTTTTCTTTTCCAAGGCTATCACTACCATCTTCCTTCCCTTGTCTTTTTGGTCCCTTTGTTCCTTTGGTTCCTTTTAGAAAATCCTCAAAGACTTGAGCAGGTCCTTCAGGTGAGGAGTGGTATACATGAGCGAAAAAAAATAGATTAAATAGAGAAGGATGTAATGGAAAGAGCAAAAGAGGAACTCAAAAGAGAAGAAGAACAACAGGAAGCTAGGCTTTCAAAAAAAGAGAAAGAGCTCAAAAGTAAAGAAGAGGAAGATGTGAACCTAGCCATTCAAAAATCAATAAAGCAACCTAGTAGAGCCATGAACTAGCTGCCATGAATCCAAGCCACCATGTCCTTGTGGAAATCAAATCTAGCACAAGTGCAAGGAAGGAAAAGAGCACCACCACCAATAGGAACTCCCAATCCTATGGAGGATAAAGGGAAAAAACCCATCCAAGATTTACCACCCCCTGTACCTCTATAAAGGGAGTTGGCCCTAACCATCCCACCTCCAATTCAATCATCCATGATTTAAAAACCTAGCAGTAGTGAGTTGGAAAGTAGAATATAGCAAACAAAGAGCTAAGGTATGGCATTGTCTCATGGAAGGTCAAAGGAAGTGATAGTATAGCTTCCAAAAGGATAGTGATCATTTCACTTATGCAAAATCTAAATAATGGGGAGCTAAAGTCTCAAGAATAAAAGGAAATTTCCCTTATTTGACTACATGTGGGGTCTCTCATATCTAGATTTTTTTATGTTTTTCTTTCGAATGGATTCTAGCTTAGCCTTTTGGGCCCCCTTAGCTCTTTTCTTCTTCTCTACTTTGAGCCTTTTCTATCTTTGAGTTTGCATTTTCCTCTTTTTGGTCTCTACAAGTTGGTTGACTTCACTTCCTACTCTACTTAGGTCCTCATCATTTGTGGGCACAAGATTTGAGGACTCTTCTTCCATTGTTGTTGTACATTGATTGTTGAGGAGACATCTTGCACTAATGAGGTTGTTGCTCCCTCCTAGGATTTGGTTCCTTGAGCACTTGGGGGATTATAGCTTAGATTTTGGGCCACCTAAACTCTTTTCTTCTTGTCTACTTTGAGCCTTCTCTATCTTTGAGTCTGCATTTTCCTCTTTTTGGTCTCTACGCGTTGGTTGACTTCACTTCCTACTCTATTTAGGTCCTCATTATTTGTGGGCACAAGATTTGAGGAGTCCTCTTCCATCGTTGTTGTACATTCATTGTTGAGGAGACTTCTTGCACTGATGAGGCTGTTGCTCCCTCCGAGGATTGGTTCCTTGAGTGTTTGGGGGTCATTTATGGGGCCTCCTCTATGATGGCCACTAGGACATCATCTAAGTCTTAAGGTGCTTGTATCTCCAAACTCAAGGCTTTCATAGCTACATGGATGGTATCTCCCTTGTACATGCACTAAATTTCTAGTTCCCAATACTTCGAGCCACCAAACCCTTCACCAATCCTAGGTGGATCCTATTCATTGAAGAGTTGTTCTTCATTCTTGAGAACAAAGTGTGAACCGGCTTGGCATGCATTTCTAGAGTGGGGTCAAGGATGCCTTTGATATTCACCCTATCATTAGTGTTCACTTTCCATTTTGATAGCCCCAACTTAGCAAAGATATCCTGCTTGTGTTTGCTTACCTTTTCCAATCTTTCTAGCAAGTCTAATGATCTTTATACGACATCTGTCCTTAGAGGCACTTATACTTTGTGTAGCCCTTCTCCTACCTTTACAATAAATTTTCCTATTTATTATCATGGTCATGACTTGTTAGGAACTCAATGTACTTGGATTTATCTAGTCCCCCTTAAATCTTTCTTTGTACTTTTGTAAGATATAGGTTGAATTCCTTTTTTTGTCTTGATGGCTCTATGCTATTCAAAGCATTTTTCATAATTTTACATCCAATCCTTTCCCACTACACTTGTTGAGTAAACCACTTCTACAAGAATTGGAGATTCGGGTTTTAATAGGTGATCCAATTCATCTAGGTCTTCTTGTGTGGTGCTGATACCTAGGATTGAACAAAGTGATCAAGCGACCACTTAGAGATTTTTCTTAGATATTTTCATTGTTATCAACTCTTCCACTATGGTAGCATGCTAGGTACATACAAATTGGTATTGTTCCCATGAACAAGGAATGGTTCTAATGGCTTTAGCTATTTTTTCATCTAGAAGGTTTAGATTTATCCATACATAGCTACTAGCAAAGGAGGTGAAAGTATAATCTATGATTTTAATGCTCATGACCACAATTTCACTAGAATTGACAACTATGTTAGTGACTAGCTCTCGGATTAAGGATCTTTTACATGGTGGATGTAACCCTGGAGGTGGGTTGGGTTTAGTAACAGATACCTAATGGTTACAATTACCTGACAGCTTTGGAGTTGTTGATTCTAGACATGCAATCAAATGTTCCACTTTGAAGGTGATATGTGTCTTCTTTAGTTATTGTTGTTGTTGATTATCAGCCATGATGGTGAGGGGTATTGTAGTATTTGGTTACTGTAGCTTTTGTGGATTTGGCTTCTAATAGGTCCTATTGAATATCTCCTCTAGTTTTGAATTGTCAATTACATTTGATGTAATAACCAATGGTCGAAGGGGTGCCTTATTTTGTATAATTGAGCGGTTATGAGCAACTAAGTATTGACATGGCTCCAATTTATTATTGATTGTTGCTTGTGATTGTGGCATCTGCTTTGCATGGAGATTGAGGTATCTATTGATTGCATATAGCATGTTCCTTTCTCCTATAAACTCGTCAATTTGGTAGCATTCTTCATTTTGATGGTTTGGAGGCTATTGAGCTATTGTCAAGGATGTTCATGTGGCTAGAGAGGGAAACATGTTTCTAGTGTAATACCCTTGGACATGTAATGAGGTTTTGGGAACCAATCACAATTTGATACAGATCTTTCTCTTGTTTCAATGGTGTTTTAGTCCTTTCTTGGAGGAGGTGGATTGATTTGGTATTTTCTCAAGACAATAACTATCATTGCTTTTGCAATCCACTTATATTTAACAATTTGTGCTTTAGTTACCTTGCTCACATGTGTTTGTTTGGTGTGTTCTATGAGTAGCAAAATTTTTTGCAAGATTTTTCTCCCGTCACTAGAGGAATTTCCTAGTTTTGCTAGAGATACCAATTGCCAATCTTGCTTGGTAGGAGCATCCTTACTGAAGATCGTGATTATCTTCACATTGGGCATGTTGAATTGTATGTGTTAATTGTCATAATTGACATTACACTTGGCTTGTCCCTTGAATATTTTCCCTAGTACGGTTTTGTTGCTCACTCTCTATATGTTCAGCAATACATAAAATTTTACAAGAAGACCCTCGATCTTACTATTGACCCTAGCCTTAGCCCATTTAGTTAGACAATTAATTGCCACAATGATCTACTTTGCTTATGAGTATAGTGATGTAGCCCATTTAGTTAGATAGTTAGTTGACATAATGATGTATTTTGCTTATGAGTGTAACAATGTAGGCCTCATAGGTCCAATGAAATCAATGCTCCACTTCTTGAATGTTTGATGGGCTATGATAGATGTTAGATTCATTTTGTCTTCTCTGAGTGGAACCTTTGTGTGTTGACATTTATCACGATGCACTTTACAAATCTACTCGTGTTGTGAAATAGAGCAGGCCAACAAGTGAGACTAAATAACTTTCCTTATACTAGTGTCTCTGTAGAGGTATCCTCCTATGATTTCCATGTGTGCTTTAGTGAGTACATTGTGCATCTCATATTCATAGATGCATCTTCTTATAAGACCATCTTCTCCTAGCTAACATAGTTGACTTGTGGATAAGGTGAATCTTAATGAGACGGTGTCAAAGACTTGCCTTTTTCATTAGGCAATCTGGAATACTTTTGAAAGATTTTGATTATGTCATTAGCCCAATACGAAGTAATGTCTACTTTATACAAATTCTCTTCTTCTCTAGAAATTATAAATGGCTGGGCATCTAAAAGATCATCCATGTTCCCTTTCCTTGCGGGTCCTCCATTAATTACTCTTAACACATGATCTACCATTTAACATTATTTTCCTTTGTGAACAACAACAAGAAGTCGAATTCCAATCAAATCAATAACGATCTAAAAATGTGTCCAATTGTGTAAGGTTTGTTGACAAGATACGACAGTGCCTTATGACATTAATGATTTGGCAATACATCTAGTTGCACAAGGTTTGTAGACAAAATATAACAATTCCTAATGATCAATGAAAAAATAAAAGATCTTGTCAACAGATAATGGAAAAATATTTCAACCCAAAACATCATTCCTAGATCTTCTCTCTCAATGATAAAAGTCCATGTTGTGCTCTCTACATTGGCACAATATTGTTTCAATAACAAACTTTGAAGCATCAATATATGCAAGAAAGGTTATTGACCAATCTAGGCCTTGTAATATTCGTGCTATGATAAAATCATTTTTTAAGCCTCATACACATTGACGTTCTTTGGTTCATTCAAAGATGGTAAGATTTTTATATAGAGGTCTAGCAATCAATACATAGTTTAGCACAAATCGCCTATAGTATTCTATATAGCCAATAAAGCATTGAATACCCTTGTAGTTGGTTAGCAATGGAAGCTCAACTATCACCTTCAATTTTGAGAAGTATGTGAGAATTTCATACTGGTCTAGCGAAGGGAAAAGGCCTCAACTCATGTTTCTATCCAACAACCTATCTAAGGATGAAAAAACAAACATTGTGAGTCTCTTGAGAGATTTGTTTGATGTGTTTACATTGTCGATGGAAGAACTTAATAGAATAGACCCTATCATCATCATCACACAACACTCTAATGGTTTTGCTTATGCCACACATGGGTAAGGTAGAGGCCATATGCAATGAATCCTAAGCATGCACGTGCTATCAAAGAAGAGATTGGTAAACTCTTGAATGTCGAATTCATCTACAAAATTGAACACATGGATAAGGTATCTCCAGCTATCCCAGTGCTCAAGAAAAATGAAAATATCAAAAGTGTGCAAAAACTACAAAAAAGTCAATCTTGCGATAAAGAGGGATAATTATCCTCTACTATATATTGAGCACATGCTTGAGAGAATGATAGGAAAGAAGGCTTACAACTTTCTTAATGGATTCTCTTATTACAATTAGGTGCAAATTCATCTAAATAATAGGCACAAAAAGGCATTTTCCACAAAGTGGGAAGTCTCTGCCTATATAGTGATGCTCTTCAATTTAACTATTGCACCTGCCATCTTTTAGTGACACATGTATAATCTTCAAAGACGTTGTGAAAGTGGCTTGAATTGCTTGTAGATTATCTTTACATTCATACCAATTGGGAAGAAACACTTAGAGAAACTTCAATATAGTCCTTGAAAGAGGCCAATAATATGGTCTCTCTTCCTTAACCTTGGTAGGTTTTTCAATTGGCATTAGGGCCAAAAACGTCCAAAAATTGACTTTTGTTGATCCATTCATTAAGAAAAGAGCCAAAGAGAGTTTGCCATGTATACAAGAATATGGTCTTGTTGTTTCGGTGGCCCAACAATCCTATTCAATCACTAACAAAAGTTGTCAAAAGATATAACGAAGATGAGACTTGAAGTTAATACTCGATCTTTTGAAAATTGAGACTTTTTTAGTTGAAATGTCTATAAGTCTAACATGTTTTGGTAGTCCCAACAATAATATTCACTGACAAAAGTTGTCAAAAGATATGATAAAGATGGGACCTTAAGTTAATACTCGATATTTTGAAAATAAAGGGATCTAACTATATGACTTCTTTTTGGCACCCATTCATCTAAGCTCTCATGATTCTCCATCATGACCTTCTCTTTGAGTTTCTTTCTCTACACAATATGTGCACTTTCCTTTTTATTTCCATAGCATCCACACAAGGCGTCATTCTTAATCCATGAACTCTTGCATCATCTATAACAAAAGTATAGATGAAACTTAGAAGCCCAAAACCTTTATTGTGAATTATTAGATTATCATGCTACCGTCCTGCAAGGTCTCCCACAAAGTGAAAAACAAGAGGGTGTAAAATATCATTAGAAGGGAGGCATTGTTGCATTCAAAGCTACACCTCAAGAATGTTTGCTCAACTTTATCATGTTTATATGGCTAGGGATATAAACTTGCCTCCAAATAACTCATTTCCCTACAAATACATGGTAAGTTTTGATATAAGTAATAAACGTATTTTATGTTTTATTAGTGTAAGTAATAAAAAATGATTATTGTCTCCAACAAACATCTTTCCATTGACAAGTTTTGAGCAACAACCTATGGAGAGCTTGAGTGATAATTTCTAGGACATTAAAAGATATTAGAGACACATTGAACTTCTTAACAAGAGAACATACATTCAAGATATAAGTTATTGTGATAGTGCTTGCATAACTTGGTTCGTAATAACTCTTATAAAACTTGGTTTGCATATCCTACTCACAAAACAAAGTTATAAGTTCGATTTCAATAATGTAGACCATTGGAAAAAGAGCTTAATCCACTTTTGCCCTATAGAATTTGTATACAACTCAATGTTGTAATGTTTGAACCAAGAATAGAAGCACTTGAAATTTTGTTCTTGCTCATTGGTATTGTTGTGAAAAAATATTTTGCTACAATTTTTTTCTTTTGAATGCAATTTCACAAATAACAAAGTAAGTAAATTAATTTTTCAAAATAATTCCATTGTCTGTGTGTGTGTGCGTGCATGCGTGTGTATGTGTGTGTGTGCGCGCGCGCACACGTGCCAAATGATATTTTATACTTAAGTGAAATATTGGAATAAACATACAAAATGATACAATAGATATTATGGTGTAAACACATTGTAAGTTTTCAAAAATGCAATACAACTTCTAGATACATATTCAAGCTCAATGGTATAAACCATTGAAAAAAAAAGTTGAATATTGTTTGCCTTGTATAAGTTATATATCTCTCACTATTATATTTTTTAAACCAAAAATATATAAACCATTTAGAATTGATATTGCTCATTAACTCTTCTTGTAAAGAAACATTTGAAAAAAATGTTATATACTTTAATATGATTTTATAAATAAAAATATATTTAATTTATATATCCAAAGTATTTTATTATATTATATATTACAAGATGTGTGTATATATATAAATAATTATGTAAATTTACCCTCAAAATTTATTCCTTGGATGTTAGCAAATCATTAGCAAAAGCAATAAAGAAATATTTACACCATAAAAAGTGAAAGAAAGGGCTACACAATATATTTAGCATGGCCATGCATTCCAATTAATTTTTTTATGAACCTAAGTGACTTCTCAAGGGAAAATACCAATATAGAGTAGGCTAACATAAAGATGAAATATATAATAGTTTGTTAGGCTATCATATTGGTTTTAAAACTTTATAATCTTTGGTCTTATTTCTACACACCATTAAAAAAATTGTCACAATATAAGACTTATAGAAGGATTGGATACATTCATAAGAAAAGAAAGTGCCTCAATCTTCATTTTCTAGATCTCTTCCTCTATTTCAAGTTCTTCTTTAACCTTGTCATCATATCTAATATGACATGAATAAGGGGTCCTAACCATACTTGAACTCCCTATTTGCAGTGTCGTATATTTTTCTTTTTCACAATTTTCTCAATCATTCTTTTTTATAATTAAAACCTTTTATTTGCCTAAGTTTTTTTAGCACTAAGATAATGGTCGTAATTGGATTCAACCATGCAATAATGTTATAGTCTTTAGTTTGTATGAGCCCTTACACTTGCCAAAAAAAATTCAAAATTTTCATAAATATACTAAACTTAATTAACATTTTAGACGTCTTTGAGTTTATTTTTTATTTTTAAAATACTGTTAAGCCAAAATAAGCCTTTAAACATCACAAAATTCCAAAAAATAACATTTGTTATTTTTTCATGATTAGGAGTTTGAGGATGATAAAATCCCCAAATCACATTGTATCAACAATTCTTTTTATGTTTTTTTTTATATTTTAAAAGTGAATTTTGTAATGTAAAAATATTTTTAAATTAGATAAGCTTGAAAATTTCTAAGAAATTTGCCAAACTTTATTCAAAGCATAACATCAACAAAAAAAATGCATTTTTAAACCAATTGTACCAACTCAAAAAATAAAGTTTACAACATTCACGCACTATTAAATCCAATGGTGACCATTACATTAAAGCTTTAAAATGATTTATTTATAGTTGAAGAAAACTTGAGAAATTCATGAAAAAGAAAAAATATATGATTCTATACAAATAAGGGCTTCAACCATAGCTATAACCCCTTCTCCCCTATTTATATCATATCAAGCATTTCTCATTCTTCATGGTTTTTTTAGATACTCTTCATTAATATGGCTTGACACAAAGATTGTTACGACTAGTTTGAAGTGTCACTCAATGGATAGATTGTTATAGATAGTTTGAAGTATCTTAAGTACAATAAGGATTGGAAATTTTTTGGCTAGTTCTCTACTATTTAATTTGCAGATCATTACATAATTTGGATCCAAAAGAGTATCTTTTTTAAGAGAGATTGAATTAATATTTCTTTAATATGTAAATTATATCTTTTTTAGCCGCAAAAAATATACAAGAGGTGTTGAATAGTTACATCTTTTTAGAATAATATATTCTTTTTTCCATTTCTTTTCTAATTATTGTATCCATCACTACATACTTTTTATATAAGAGAGACCATCATTTTGAAGAGTTATTGAATATAGTGTATCTTAGATAGTATATTCTCAAATAATGCAAGAATGATCAAGATTGCACCTTCTCTCATATTATTCACAGTGTTTCCTAAATTATTATGCTAGATTCTTTATATATATTTGTTGATTAGTATCACTTTTTTATTCAAGCAAGCTATGGGTCACGTTATGGATCTTTTGTGAGTATTCAAGCATTCTATATTGGTTCTTGTTCTTTTTCTTTGCTATATGGTAGAATAGGTGGATGCACTTTGATGATCTTTCTTGTTTCATGGTATAATATGCTCATAATTTAGGCATCGACCTTGAAAGAAAGAACATCAAGGTTAGCATGTGATTGGGTAAGATAAATGATGGCAATTATGAAGTTTGAAGCACCTTTGTTAGGCAATATGTGTGTTTGGTCAATACCCTTATCAAGGGGATTGGATTGTTACAAGGGCTCGGGCACACAAATGCAAGGAGTATTACACATAGGAGGCTTAGCATCTCCTATAAAGTGGATCTACTCTCTTTGGTCCTCCTACTCAAAGCCAATTCGTGTTTGGCATTAGATCCAAAATAAACATATCTAATCCACCACCACCACAAAAAAATAAAGTACGAGCATCTAAATTTTTAGAAAGCAAGGAGGCAAATCTTGATGGTCATATTGCTCAGCTTGAAACAAGGTAAATAGCCAATGGATTTGGCACTACGTATGGTGATCAAGTTAAGAAGTAACAATTTGTAGCTACATTGCAGGATAAGTCCCTGGATTGATTTAGTAGTTATTGCCTAAACAATTTCAATACATATAATGCTTTCAAGGTTTCTTTCTTGGGAAGGTTCAATAATGATAGAACTCCAAGGAACATCTTGAGAAAGATCAAAAACATAAATCATACAAGTATGTTGGTGGAGGATTATGCTAAAGGATTAATAAACTTTGCCTTACTATAGTAGATAGACCATCTCAAGAGACGAGATTTCTTACTTGATTAAAGGCTTTAAGAGCCAGAGATAGGGGGGAACTTCAAGCTAATGATACATTGGATTATTCCTAGTTAAGGATTAACCGATGCATTCGCTGCTTGAGAGCAACATCAGTGCTAGCAATTGCATACACACCACAAAAACCTTTGATACATGCTACGGTAACCATTCTTTTTGTAAAACCTACTAGCACTATGCAACTGCCACTAAAACCTTGAAAACCACATCTAACAATCGATTTTGCAATACTTGCCTCTTTGAAATTATTTAATGCCAAAAAAATTTGAGCTCACACAATACCAACTATACACAGCTCTACTTTTCCAAGATTTACAACTTGGATTAGGTTAGGGAAATGTCCAAGAGGACAAGGACACATACATTCTCGGGCACCGATATAGAGAATTGAAGTGTTTTAAGGATGTCATCGAAATCCTAAGAAAGCGCAGTCAATCTCGAGAAGTTCAATTGTCTAGCAAACAAAGCAATGCTTACATAACAATTGTCCTTTGAGCTCACCTTCAGCCCTATCCAAGTTGAGCTCTGGTCTTTTTTTTTCCATCCTTCAACCAATGCGGGAGTGAGAAGGCAAGGTTGAGGATCCACACTATATCTTATACCTACCAATCAATGGGCGGGAACCAGAAAAAGAAACATACAATTTAGTGGCGCTTGTGTCTGCTTGTTCTCTAAGGAACCAAGGGCTCAGAAAACAAATAGAGCATTCTGCATCCATCCACAGCATACATGTGCATGTGGCACTAATAAGAACCACTCCATACTTTTCAAAAGCACACACAAATGTGTAAGCATGAGAAGAGAACTTTTAACGATTGCTTGTCCGCAAATGCAAAAAAGAAGGGTTAGAGAAGTTTTCCAGAAGACTAGCAGAAAATTCAAGAAACCCCTCAACAAACTTTGTACACGAACCAATGTAGCATATTAACCAGTGCTGATCTCCAGGCTCAGAAAGAGACCTTTCAACTCTCGGCTCTTGTGTCTATTCAATGTAGAAGCACAAATATTATAGAAGCCCCTCAACAACCTTTGTACATGAACCAATGTCGCATATTAGCCAAGAAACCCCTCAACCACCTTTGTACACGAACCAATGTAGCATATTAGCCAGTACTGATCTCCAGGCTCAGAAAGAGAGCTTTAACTCTCAGCTGTTGTGTCTATTCAATATAGCAGAACAAATATCCACATTTTGCACAGGCCATGAGAAACCTCCTCAATTCTAAGTCAAAGGTATCACACAATCAAACAAAGAGATGCAAGTTTTGTAATCACAATCCATGCCCTCTCTAACGTGCAATTACTACCATATGAACCAAGATGTAATAAGAGTTCATAAACTGGTATGCTATTTTCAAGGAACAAAGCTTAGCCAAGAGTAAATCTGCACAACCGGTTAATGCTTTATATACCAACTTGCATGAAATTTACATGGATCAGCAAAATTCATTGGGCCATTCAGGCCACAACTGAACTCACCTCAATATTTTTCTCGCAGTAAAATTGCATTTCACAACCCCTCGGTAAAGAATCTGTAAAGGACCTCTCTAGCCATTCAAAACGGCTTAAGTGTTATTACAATGAGCTTGCCTGGCCCACCATCCTCCGGTGGGGAAGGTATATACCAAGATAAAGAATTTACAGAATACAACTCACAAACGAGCAGTAAATAGGTATCACAACTACTGTGGCTTTTCTTTGAAGGCCAGTACAGTGACTCCTGAAGTCAAGGCCACCAAGAGCTCAGAAGATACTCAGCATAAACACCCAAAACAGACGGTGATGAAGCAGCCTGCAACATTTTCCTTCAAGTTCCCTTGGCACTGAAATGTATATAGAGGAATTCTCTCATGCGAGCTGCCATTAGGAGTGTTAAGTTTTAAGATAATCAAGGGCAAGTTACAGAAGCCAAGCCAAAATAATGACATCTGCAATGCAGGTTGCTGAAACATGCCATGCACCATGAAAAGGAGGGCATCAAGCACAGGGAGGGTAAGTATGCTTTCAGGCTTCTGCATCAGTTATAGATCTTGACAGGCTTCTCATAGGTATGGCGATTCTGCAGAGTTTTTGAAAAAAAGTTAGAAGGAAAGCACAAATAATAACCACCAAAAATTTCTGTCTGATTATCTGGATGGTCCACCTGATTTGCCTGGTGAGATCTCTTGGGAGTTGTGTCAGTGTGCTCCAGACCTAGGTAGTGGTCCCAGGCACCATATGTATCTCGTTTCTATCAAAACACAATCAAGTATAGCCATTTAGGACACCTCCAAAGCAAATAAACATGAGCTTTAAATAACAGTTTCAGCTTCACGATATAAGCACTACTGCAAGGGAATCTCTGCATGTAGAAACATTAAACCATCCTAAGTTTGAGCTACTTTAAGAAACCATTACACCCCTCCTAGAAGATAACAACTTGATTTCTGACACACTTTAACTTTAGCGACCTTTGAACTTGTTAAAAAGTTACCAAGCACAACAAGAAAAGGCCTCCCCACTTCTGTTGTGTCTATGTGTGGACACACGTGTGTTCACATGTTAGATTGCCTGTAGGGTCATTAATGGTAAGGATTACACTCTAAGTGGGCACATGGGTAGTATGAGTGGGTGCATAGGCGATGACTACACGTGCATGCATATGCTTCTATACTTGCCTCTTTTCATCTAGACCACTAAGTATAAATCTGTTTATGTCTCCAGCAATGGAATGTTTATGGACTAATAAGCATGTCACAATCAACACTGAAGAGATAGAGGAGAGAGACTCTGGTGGGAATCTCATCATCATCACACTGAGTGTCTAGGTGCAGTTGCATGGATGGCTTTATAGGGCCTTGGTAAACTGCCAACTCACCTCAGCATGGTCCAACCACCTGTCAACTTGCCAACCAAGCAGCCAATCGCCACACTACCATGTGGCTCTTCTGATGTGCCTAACCAAATTTGCTCTCTCCTAATGGTCAGTCCTTATCTGTTCACATGGCCTGTCACACACACTCATGCATCAAACTTTGCACCATTAGTCTGTCTCTTGATCACACACTGCCTACATGTCTAGCCTGTCACAAAGGTTGACTACCAAACCCCTCCAGACAGCCTGCCATGCCTAACTGTTGCACGAGGTATGTGACCAGCATTTCTCATCATCACATGCAGCCTGCACATCCAATCTGTTTATCTCCTACACATCCTTTCTGGACTCCACATATCCCATACATCTAGATCTATCATACAAGTTGACTACAAACCCCAAGTTGCACACCTGCCATGAGCGAGTCCACACTTTCCTCACATGCCACTTGCATGTCCCTTCCCTTCAGACCAGGTCTTTCACATACTTGTTTGAAGAGCCCTTGGTGACACGCCCTTTGTTCCTTGTAGCCCTTGGTTTCCACACAAGCTACTCACCAAGGCAGAATGTGTAGAAATTACATAGCACAACGGACGGAATCTGACCAAGGAGTAGAGAACACACAACAAATATGAGAAGAATAGAAACTGCTTTAATTTCAAACGGACTGATACGATGGTGGCTCTGTCCACCCATGTGCTTCCTCTATGAAGCTTAGATGGCGATACAGACAAATTATAAGCGAAGAGCTTCAAGGTAGCTGAAAGAACTCCGATTGGGTAAAAGATAGATTGACGATAGCTTTGGAGGGATCTTCCTTTTATAGCCTAAGAAGGCCATCTGGTCAACCTATCCAACCATATTATGAACCTTCCCTAGTCGCCCAAAGAATATTCCCTTTCTTGTCAAGCCAAGTGGACCCCCATCAGAGAGGTCACTAGCCCCCCTAAGACCCCTCAGCCAAAACCCCACACCACTGCAACTCAATACATTGTGCCTCGAGTTAACTATTAACATAACTACTCTATCTAACCCAAAGGCTAGATCTACAAAGGTCACCTTTTTGCCATCCAATCACATAGACCTCACCTGACATACAAGTCAAGACCCCAACCAAAGTTGTGCTCCCACATGGCTTCTCCTTATAATGGGGGCCTTACAACTTAGAGCACCATGGTCCATTGGTGGTACCTTAGTAGGGTGGGGCATTGAGCATATCTAACAAAATGATCAAAAATCTACTGCTGAAGTGACAAGGTATGAAGCAGACTAACACTTAGGCACACTAATGTTTCTGGTGTGTGCGTAAGCCACTGAATGCCATTACCCCATCCCAAAAGTCCCAAGTAATGGCTGCCGGTGAGTACATCTGCAATCTAGAACCAAAACCCAATGGTCTTCAATCTGGACACAGCAATCAGGGTCCAGGGAAAAAGAGCTAAAACAACCCAAAAGAGCACAAACCAACATTTTCCCACACACGTGAGACAGATGCCAACTTGGATGTTACGATTGCAGCAACTAATCATCAAAACTTAATACCTTTTAAAAATGAACACCAAAGAGCATTCTCCATGGCTTAGATCTCTGTGCTTATATAGCAGAAAAGCATGTGTACACACAATTTAAAAGTAAATGCTTAGGCTAATTGAGCATAAAAACATTTCTACTGGCTTGACCCCAGGTAAATGCTAGAATCACCACTATCAGTTCAATAGTGAATGTCTTATTGAGAATCATTGCAGTCTTGACACTTATAGCTACTTGTGTTTAACTATCCAATCTATAATTGAGGACGGAGTACTTTATCACTAACTTCTGAGAACTATGAAACTTCGCGTGCTACTATCCACTCAAGTGAGGATGGAGCACTTTATGAATAACTTCTGAGAACTATGAAAAGGACAAACAAGGCCTGTTGGAGCTTACCAAGAAACGAGAGGCAACCACATCAGAATCCGTTAGATATTCAGGTCGTCCCATAGAAAGAAAAGCGAATTTCCACTGTCCAGGACAGATAATAGCAGTATGAGGTGTTAAGATTCAACTTTCTAAATATAGAACTTTAAGAATGCAGAGTATGCTCAATTATTGTACACCAACGCACTTTTGAAAATTCTTCATCAGGTACTTGCAATTTCTTTTTTATACGCTCCTTCACTGTAACCAATGTCTCATCTTCATGCACCACTAAGAAGAAAGGCTCTCCAAAGTTTTGCACCTGCAGAAGTCAAATAAGAAAGCTAAAACACTGCAATTGACTATGTAAAGAAAGCAGGTAATAATCAAAAAACAAAGTACCATGTGATTCTGATTAGCATCTCGCATAAAGTGGTAGACATGTATGAGTCTACTGTGTGGACTAATTTGCCTTTCCTCCTCTGGAATCTAATGACAAGTAGACGTGAATTTTATTAACACAACCAGCAATACTACACATAACCTGCCTTCACCAAAAGATCCAGAAGAAAGAAATCATGAACCTCTTCTGCCCGTAGCGTCCAATATTGATCATTTATATTCTCTATTTTCTCACTCAAAGGAAAGACCTGTGGAACACTAACAATTAGCTTACAGACAACAAATGAGAAAAACTCGGATCTGAGACGGTGTTTTTTTGGTATTCACCTTGTAAATCTTGTGGTAGAAGACTTCAAGGATTCGTAATTCTGCCTTAGGATGGGATAGCTCAACCTTTATCAAAAAGGAAGAATTATTAGGCATGCACACAACTTCCCAAGTACCAGCTCACTTAACTTTTCAAAACCAATCCCACAAAACAACCTTCTCAGTTTTGGGTAGAAGTACACTACTATTATGTTAGAGCTTAACTCATCTGGGATGATAATCAGCTATTACACAGCATTTAAGAGTTAACTCTGCACAGATATAGTTCAGTTGGAAGTGTCCTCCCAACTTTTCTTTCAAATTTGACTAATTGACAAGGATAAAACATAGTATAATTGAGAAACCACTTCTTCAGTTCACACACTCCATTTAGGGTTTTGCACTGACAGCCCCAAAAAGGGCTGGTGTCCACATTTTGATCACTTTTTCAGTGGGCGCCCACACGATGGTGCACCACCCTAGACAGCTTATGCCTATAAATACGTAGTCACTTCATTCATTCTTCACTTCTACCACCCCACCACTCTTCAGTCATTCTTCACCCCTCTTCCTCCATCATCAAACACCCTTCCCTTCACCAGTCCCCCTCCACTATCCTCACACCCTTTCAAGAGGACATTGTGGTTCGTGGCTTATGGCTGCCTTCACCCTTCCTCTTCTACTTCAAACACCCTATTCCATCATCAGGCCTTGCAGTTGGGGCATCTTCCACCTGGCAACACTATCATCTACTTCACATCAACACCCTTCTCCATCAGGCTCCACCTTCACCTGCATTTTTCAGTGTGGAGATGGTCTTAGCATCCTAGCCTCTAGCAACAATCTCCATCACCAACCAGCAATGATTTCATCACTCCTCTATTACAAGGGCTGCTGGGACCTGCGTTTTTGTAGCATGGCTTCTCCTCCATTACTTGGCATTACTTGTCTATCACAAGGGCTACTAGGACCTATGTTTTTGCACCCTGGCTCCTCCTCCATCAACTAGCATCACTCGTCTATTACAGAGGCTGCTAGGACTTGCGCTTTGCAGCCTGGCTCATCCTCCATCATTTGGCATCATCACTATCCACCTGGCATCATCGTCTGGGCTGCTCTCCCTGCATTTGACAGCTCCGACACACTGGAACTTGCATTTTGCTGCCCAAGTCACTCCCCAGCATTAGAGGACGGCGGTTTTGCTCCCTCAATAACCAATGATCATCTTCCACATCTCTAACGGCATTAGAGGACTGAGTTCCCTCCCTTGACAACTGTCATTTATCTTCGAATGATTACTTTGATAGCCCAATGCCCAAAGGACTACATCTCACTCCCTTCACTATGCAAATTTTCCACAAGTGCTGCCGCCTGATTCAAACAAGATAGTTTAGTTATCTTTTGAGCTTTCGCTCCGTTGTATCAACTTTTCTTCTCATAGCATGATTCAGTGCATACTCACCCTATTCTTCTTGTGTTTTTGAGTTTCTCTTCTCTGTGTGTTTACCGTATATACTCCGTGTCACTCCCCGCAAAACCTATTGTCTCTTTGCACCGTTGCTTGTTTTGACATGGTATCAAAGCATATCCATGCAATCCATCCAAGATCCAAACGGCCCAAACACATCAAGAATCTAACTTTTCAAGTTGCTGGGACTGTAGGGTTGGGCTACTTCCTCCTTTGAAAGCACTTGTATTCCATCCTCAAGATCTCACCCCAAGCAAGCTCAACCCTCTAATCCTCAAGCTCTCAAGCTCCATCCTCCACCTTTCAAACAAGCTCCAAGCTCTTTCTCTTCCTCTCTCTAACTAACTCTTCCTCTCTTGTACCTCTCCAAACACCTCTTTCCGTACCTCTCTTACCACCTCCTCTCTAGAGTCTACCTCTTGCTCTTACCTCCTCTTCCTCCTCTACCCCTACCTCCAGCTCTAGCCTATCTATTCTCTTCTTTTACCCCTATCTATATTGATGGCGGACTTGCTAGAATCGAGACAAAGTACATGATAGCTCAATGCTCTTGTTGGCACATACATCCCTAATAAAATGATACTTCACATGCATGTGCTTTGTCTTTGCGTGAAAGACTGGATTTCATGCTAGCATGATAGCACTCTAACTGTCACAATGGCGGATAGAAACCTCTCTAATACCAAGCTCTCTCACTAGACGTGAAAGCCATACATCCCTCACTGGCAACCACATATTTTGCCTTTGTAGTAAACAATGTAGATGAAAAAGACTCTACAATCTATCCCCGAGTATACGCATGCTAAGAATGTGATTGGCCTCACCAAGATCCTTCATATCAAAGCTATTGTGTAAACTCTGCTTCAAGGAGTCCAAGGCATAAACATCCCTATCTCTAATCAGCATGTTGCCGAACTGTATTTTTGTAATCGTCCAATGTCGGAAAGCACAAGAGCTCTCAATTCACCACCAGCCACACTTCAAAAGGTGCCGGAAGACTCAAACGTGTCTCCTCCTGCCAGCCGTCAATTTCTAGCGAGTTATGCTAATTTATAACTCACTTATTTCCTAAGCCCCCTAAACCCCATATGGGCGCCCAAGGCCCTCAGACGGCGGTCATCTCTCATGCTGTTTCCCAATAAGTCCATAAGTCACATTCATTAATGTAACATTTCCTCCCCCTTAAGAATCGGATTCGTCCTCGAAAACGATACTTGGGAGGTCTAATTGTAAATTGGAAAACCTTTTTCTTAAAGTGCTTCCTCGCTCCCATGTTGAGCTTTCTTTTGAACAATCTCTCCATTTTACCAAACATTCTTGATAAATAGTATGCCTTGTTCGTCTATTACAAACATTTAAAATTCTTTCTGGTTCAGGTGGAATAGATTGGTCACTGAATAGCTCCTCAATCTTATCATTTAAGACTAGATTATCCACATCACCCAACTTTTTTCTCAGCTTACTTACATGGAAAACTGGATGTGTTTTACTACCCACAGGTAGTTGGAGCTTGTAGGCCTGTTTTCCCACCCTCTTAAGTATTGTGAAAGTACCACAATACCTGGGTGAAAGCTTTGGATATTGTCCCGTTTTCATGATTTTAATTTGTCCAAGCACTTTAAGATAGACCAATTCCCCTTCTTGAAAGGAGATGTCTCTTCGGTGAGGATCTGCATAAGCTCTAGCTCGGTCTTGAGCTTTCATAATATTTTCTTAAGCAAATTTTAACATACTATTCATATCCTCCAAAAAATCTTTTGCTGCCTGAACCTTTTCCTTCTGCAGTCCTATCGCATGAGGAGCTTTGGGCTAAAACCCATACATTAGCATAAATGGTCTATATCCAATGGAAGAGTGTTTGGCACTATTATATGCAAACTGTGCTAGTAGTAAATACTCTTCCCAATTAGTTTTCCTTTTACTTACATATGCTCTCAACATATCTTCAAGGATTTGGTTAACCTTTTCAGTTTGCCCATCAGTTTGCGGGTGCTCCGCAGTACTCATGCTAAGTTTAGTATCCAACTTTCTAAATACAGCACGCCAAAATTGACTATCAAATTTTCTATCCCAATCAAAAACTATATTTGCCGGAAAGCCATACAATCGGTATATGTTCGCTATGAACAATCTAGCCAATTCTGGTGTTTTAACATCAGTTGAAGTTGGAATAAACCTAGCCATTTTGGTTAATCTATCCACAATCACCCACACAGAGTCGTGCCCTCTCTGTATCCTGGGTAACGCGACAATAAAGTCCATGGAGATACTCTCCCATTTTCTCGAAGGAATCTCTAATGGGTGGAGAAGTCCTCCCATTTTCAATCTTTCAGCCTTATTAACCTAGCACTTATTACATTTGACCACATAGTCAAGGACGTCCTTATTCATTCCATGCCAATAGAATTGCTTTTTAATAAGACCACAAGTCTTATTAACTCTTGGATGTCCCGCACCAGGGGTATCATGACACTCAAAGAGTATCTGGTGCCTTATTTCTTTATCTTTCGCGACACATACCCTACCCTTGTAGAGTAAATAACCATTATCAATGGTAAAATTCTTCCATTTGAATCCCATTTAAGCAACCCCTGATGCTCCATTTCCTTGTTGAACATCCTCAAATGTTCCTTCCTCAGTGGAGGCCCTTCCATTTGGATCCTCACTTTCAATTGCTTCCCATATGTAGAAATATGCCGAATCAACCTGGCATTTCCCTTTTAAGGATTCAAGCAAATTGGAAGAGAATTGAGTAAAACTCAATTCATTTATGATGGCCATTCTGCTAAGTGCATCAACCACTATATTATACTTTCCTTTTCTATACCTTATCTCATAGTCGAACTCTTGAAGGAGTTCAGCCCATCTAGCTTTACGCCCTTGTAGATCCGATTGGTCATTAAGCCACTTAATGCTTTCATGATCTGACAAGATCAAAAGTTTGGCACTGTACAAATAGTGCCTCCATTTCTTCATTGCATGTACTATTGCATACAGCTCCCTCTCATAAACAGAATAATTCCGTTTTGCACTGCTAATTTCTTGCTTTCAAAAGCAACTGGTCGACCCTCTTGTAATAAGGCCGCGCCTACTGCCCTGTCACTGGCATCAGCTTCAACCACGAATGGTTTATTGGGATCCACAATTAATAGTACTGGAGCTATAGCAATAGCTATTCAAAACTTTCATTTTGGTCTATTCCCCAATTAAAGCTCTTCCCTTTCCCTTTAAGTTGGTCCATCATTGAAACAGCTATCTTAGCATAATCTTGAATGAATCTACGATAAAATCCAGATAACCCTAGGAAGATCTGTAGCCCTTCCACGTTCCTTGAAAATGGCCATTCAATAATTGCCCTTACTTTTTTTGGATCCATCTTGATTCCCTCTTTCGAGATGATATGCCCCAAATATTTGACCTCTTATACGAAGAATTTCACATTTAGTTTTCTTCGCATAAAGGAAATGGGTTCTTAACAATTGGAATATTAACCGTAAGTGTTCTAAATGTTTTTCTCTTGATTTACTAAAGATCAAGATATCATCCAAAAAGACTACTACCAAGGCCGTAACACACTATTCATCACCTTCATAAATGTAGCTGGTGCATTTGTGAGGCCAAAAGGCATCACCAAAAAATCATAATGCAAGTATCTAGTATGAAATGTCATCTTAGGAACATCCTGGGCCTTAATTCTTACTTGGTGATAGCCTGATCTTAAGTCAATCTTTGTGAAGAATTTTGCTCCTTGTAATTGATCAAAAAGATCTTCCATTTTGGACATAGGAAATTTATTCTTTACCATTATCTTATTAAGTGCTCTATAATCAACACAAAGTCGCATAGAACCATAATTGATGGGTTGTATAAACCCCTTATCAAGGTAATCCTTGATTTGTCTTTCGACTTCTTGGTGTTGTGTTTCACTTAGCCTATAAGGTGGTTTAGAAACAGGGCATGTATCCCTATCTATGTCAATTGGGTGATTTACATCACCCCTATTTGGAAGAAGGCCACTAGGTAAGTCAGATGGAAACACATCTTTAAATTCATCTAACAAACTACTTAGTTCATTATTTACATTCAACTCACAAGCATAAGAAAATTGTTGCTTTATATTACAAGAAAAAGTGTCTTGTACATGAAGGGACCATAACATGTATATCTCACAAGTTTCCTTCTTCATCAACTTCTGTATTTCAAGGAAACACATCAAAGGGTTATCAAATACTTCATGTTTACCTTGAATTACAAAACTCTTACCATCCCTTTCAAATTCCAGTGTATTATGATGATAACTACGCTTTAAAGATGGTTCCAATACCCATATCCACTCCCTCCCTAGAGTGATATTGGCCCTTTCCATATTCATAATTTGGAAATCACGCTTATCTTTATATCCTTGGATCTCGATTTCCAAATTGGATACCATTGTATCCCATATTTTGTTATCCTAACCTCGCATCATACGAACAATATAGTGATGCTCACTCTTTTGTTGGGGAAGTTTCAACTTTTTGATGAGTCCATAACTTATGAAATTGTGGATGGCAAAGTCATCAATCATAACTCTACTCTCTTCCCACCTATCGATCCATGCACTCTATGTAATCATGTGGCCCAAAGAAAGATTGCCACATGAAAGTTGACATACAACACCTGTGTTGTACATCCTTGTGCAAGACCTCTAAAGATTTATACCTTTCATGCCCCTTTAATTCCAAGGTCTACACTACATGGATTTGTTTCCCTTTTCCCTTGCCCCTGTCCTTATCCTTTCCTTTATCTTCCCCCTTCTTTCTTTGAGGGCAATTCCAAGCAGCATGGTTAGGGGATAGGCAATTGAAACACAACCTTTCTTTTTTGGCCTTATCAAAGTCATCTTGACTTGGCTTTGGCCGTACATATTGTCTCTTTTCAAAGGGTTGTTTCTTACCCTTAAGAAATGGCATTTTCCTTTTGGATTTGCATGTAAATTTTGAGGCCTCAAATTCCTTAGCCTTGGGCTCTATGTCTGTGGAACTAGTGAGTGCACCTAGATGCGTATTATCTTCGTTAATTAATGCAAATTTAATTGCGTCTTCAAGCGTCTTAAGTGAACTCCTTTTCACTTCGTTTTTACAAGCCTTATCTAGTTTCCTTATAAATCCTCTAGTCTTTTGAAATTCATTTATTCCTTCCAATTTGAGAATTATCTCACGATACTCCTCCAGATACGTCAGTAAAGATCTTCCCTTTTGTCTGACAAAATCCCAGTCTTCCCAATTTCTTTCCACTTCATTTTCAAAAAGAAATTCTTTCAAAAAGACCGATTCAAATTGAGCCCAAGTTTCAAGTATTTTATTTGCCTCCTTTAAAGTTCTCCACCATTTATATGCCTTTGGCCCCAAGGTTAAACTGGCCTCCACCACTTGGAGATGTGGTGTATTCTTTAATTTGTGAAAATCCTCCCATTTTTTAAGGAAGTTAAAGATAAGTGTCTTTGTTTCTATCTTTTTCCTCCCCATGAAACTGAGCGGGTTTCATGCCTTTTAGCACTGGGCTATCCCTTAGCTTTTGGTGGGGTTCCCTTGGGTCTCGCATAGTCACATCTACATCTTTCGATGAAGATGGAATATCTGAGGCCCCTGGCTTACCTTTATCCCTTTTAGCCCTTTCTAACAATGAGGCTAATTGGGATTTTATATCAGTGAGTGCCTGAGTTAACAACTCCATTTAAACCCCCTCTGCTTGCACACAAGCAATTAAATCATCAAATTGCTCTCGTGTAGCAAAAAAATATTCCCAGTGTTCTTGCATTTCAGTTTCATGGGGATCCACCATAAGGTGGTCCCCGGAACTGTTACCCCCTCTCTCTCTTTCCCCTCCATTAATACATTGAAATTGGAAAGAAAATATAAGAAATTTCCAGGCAAAGGTGGGGCACTTCCTTGTATTGCGTCCGTCTGCTTCCAGTTTTCAGCACGCTAGAAATTCCTGAAATTCGATGCAGTGTCCAAGGCTGTTTAAAAAAACTTCCACGGGCAAGCCGGTTGAAAATTCTTCTTCTTTCTGTTGCAAGATCGCAAGCGTCTGCGTTAGTCAATTGCTCCCGACAAAGTGGGTGTTAGGCTCCCACGATGTGGGGTCTCAGCCGCAGTGAGAATATACCCCTTTTCTCCGCGTCGGAAGTACAACCCTTTCAGGTCTGCATATATGTGGCCTAGATGTATTGTGACGCTTGTAACCCGAGAAGGAGGGAATGTATAGGTGGGCGGATGTCACCAACCACGTGTACTGAGATGCGGGGCCGAGCTTGGACATGGCCCTTAGCAACGGCGTCTGTCTCCAAGACGCGAGTGGAAGAGATCGTTGCCTCCCGTCTCCAGGTCGCGAGTGGCTATGATACCAATGTTACGGGACTGTATTTTTGCAATCACCCAATGTCCGAAAGCACAAGAGCTCTTGATTCACCACCCAACCACGCTTTAGAAGATGCCGGAAGACTCAAACATGTCTCCTCTTGCCAACCGTCAATTTCTAGCGAGTTATGCTAATTTATAACTCACTTACTTCCTAAGCCCCCTGAACACCATGCAAGCACCCAAGGCCCCCGGACGGTCATCTCTCGTGTTGTTTCCCAATAAGTCCATAAGTTACATTCATTAATGTAATAGCATGTCATCCACATACAAAACAAGAGAATAAGAATGTTATCTGCTACCTTCTTGGTGTATAAACAATGATCAACTTGAGAACAATGGAATCCCTAAGATTGCATAAATGTATCAAATTTAGGATATCATTCGTGTGGTGTCTATTTCAGCCCATACAAACTTTTGTTGAGTTTACATATCATGTGCTTTTTCCCCTTTGCAACAAAACACTCGCGCTGCTGCATATAGATCTCCTCATGCAGATCACCATGTAAGAAAGTTGTTTTTACATCCATCTGTATGAGTTTCATATCTTCAAATGCACCCAAGCCAAGATGGTTCACAAAGTAGTCATTTTGACTAGAGAAGAAAAGATATCATCAAAATCAATTCCATGTTCTTACTTGTACCCTTTAGCAACTAGTCATGCCTTGTACTTTGGCAAAGATTCAGAAGTGACTTTCATTTTGTAAACCCATTTGCATGGTAGCACTTTCTGCCTTTTAGACAAATGCACCAAATCCCAAGTGCCATTTTTCACAAGAGATTCCATCTCTAGCAGCATTGCCTTATGCCATTTCTTGTTGTCTTTTCTGTCATTGCTTCCTGGAAGCATAACGGCTCACCACAATTTGTCAACATGGCATAATCAGACACATAATTGGCACCACGAACAAACCTATTGAGCTGTCTTTGCACTCTGGTCGACCTACGAACCCAATGGTCAAGATTTGTTGGCTGCTCACCTTGCAAATTTGCATTAACAGCTTGCTGTTTTGCAGGTTCAGCATGTTGTACAACTGGTTTTGGTTGTTCCAAAGGCATCTATTTGTGCTGAATTTGTGGTACAAGATGGGCAAGATCTTGCTTATCATTTTCAACATTATTCCTTGCATTTTCAAGGATATTTACAACATGTATTTGCTGCTTTCTAACGGGCATTCTTTGTTATCCTATCGGTACATCCTCCCGAAATACATTCTGGCCTCCTCTATCTTTTCGGATTGTTTGTGCAAGCGACCTTCCCAAGAGATAACATCATTGCTGTGTACTACTTTTCTTTTCTTGAGATCCCACAATCGATATCCCATCTCACCTTCATCACCATATCCTAGGAAAATACATTTACAAAACTTTGGCTCAAGTTTGTTGTGTTCTTCCTTGTGAATGTGCACAAATGCCTCGCAGCCAAACATTCTCAAGTAAGCCTTTCTCTTCCTCAATTGAGAACACTCCTGTTTGTAGTGCCACTTCTTGCCACAACGATGGCATTCCACATTTTTGCCACGAGACTTGTTGTGTGCTCTATTTTCAAGACTGTCTTTTTGCTAAAATCTACCTCTAGTGTGCAATGCATTAGAAGACTTGTTTGCTGAATTATTTTGCATGTTAACAGCTAAGCATTTCAGTTACTCAAAGCTATCCTAAAAGTATCCCAACTTTCAAGCAAAGTGCATGGTCAAGAAAGTAGCCTTGAACTCATCATCAATATGGAAATCCAAAGCAATCAACTGACTAAAAATTGAGTTGAACTCATTCAAATGTACAGACATGGCTGTACCTTCCTTCATGCGAAAGTCCATTAACTTTTTCAGCCAATAAACTTTGTTGGCTGCACTTTTTTGGGCATACAATTCTTCAAGCCTTTGCCACATTGCATATGCTGAATTCAGCTTGTCAATGTTGAATGGTAGAGCGTGCAAGCTCATCCAAATCATCCCACTCTTCTTGTTGCATTTCTGTTGGTTTTATTCCCTTCGTTTTGATGGACTTCACTTGTTTCTTCTGCACCAAGACATTGTAGCATTGTTTTTGCCATATTGCAAAATTATGCGCACCCTCAAGCTTCTTGATGTGCAAAAGATTGTTGCTGTCAATGTTTCCAGCCATAATTTGCAGTACTAAATTAACTGGAGTCACAAACTGCGAGCCCAAATGTCATACAAGTAACCATGGTACATTGCAAGTACCAACCAGCAGTGAAAATCCAGAGATTGCAGAAATTTCAGAATGCAAATAGATTTCCAGAATTAGAGTGTGTGTTGCTGCACTCCACCAGCAATTACAGCCACATTTAGAGGCCAAGGCACCAAATACATGTGAAATCCCCAAATTTTGACTCCAATTTCTGCTCCAAAAGTATTCATGGGCAAAAATTTGACAATTTCAGTCAAAAGCCCCAAGTTTTCAGAAGGAAATCCATCCAGATTGAATCAATGCATGTACCGAACTGCATATACCAAGTAATTGTTGCACAGATTAAATAAATTTTGCAAACGCCCCAACTTTCTTGGGTCCAATGTGCACAAATTTCAGTGAAATTGAAGAAAGTTCACTAAAATGTGAAAATCCCCAATAATTTTCGGGCAAATGTGCACCACATGTGCAATTTCTGAGTCAAATTATCTTGCCCTGCATCAAAGTCCCCAAATTAAAGAAAAGCCCCAAATGTCTGGGTCAAAATTGCACATTGTGCTTGTGCATATGAACGCTCGGCAAAGGGGAGAAGGAAAATTTTCAAAAATTTAAGAAAAATGACAAAAAAGAGAACATCCGTCGAATTTGGGACTTGATGCATTGACCTGTCTGCGTGTGTCTACTACGTTGCCCGCGAGTGCCATCAGCTCACCCGGCGTTGAGCTGTGCAACACCTATCGCAGTCGAGTCCACTACGGACTGCTCCTAGTCACGTCACTGTCACCTCCAACCTGCATGCCCTTGCCTGCTCACCCAACCCGTCAGTTGCTTGCCTAGACTGTCGACTGCTGACACTTACCTGTAGTCTATGCAGATCTTGTCACTTGACTGTATGGTCGAGGCTGACCTCTGGACTATTGCTTGCCTTAGGAAGCATGCACTCCTTTGCCCGCTCTGATACCAATTTGATGGCGGACTTGCTAGGATCGAGATAGAGTACAAGATAGACTGAGTGCAGAGTTCAAAGTAGGAAGAGTGAGTTGAAAGAGTGAGAGCACAACACAATCCGTATTCGGTACAATGACAAGGTGTACCACTTTAGGTTTAGATAATATGTAAAATACAAGAGTGTAGGGGTGCGTTCACACCCGAACACTGTAAAAGGCACGGTGAACCTTTATTCCCAACATATATCTCCTCTTCTTTCCCTTCCCCGTCTCTACTTTCATCTATCTACTCTTTACCTCTCAATGCCTAAGTGTCTTCATGAAGGCTTTACATTGCACACCTTCCACTTTGAGGAAGCCACAAATAGAACAATGCCTATCAATGGACTTGCAAGTATTGTGGTGAGATCCAAACTACTAGTGTAACAAGACGTCTTATCCACTTGTCAAAGTTGGGTGGAAAATGTGGCCCAGAGCCAAACATGGATTAAGCAATGGCCGATGAGATAATTATAAAGCATCCTCGCATTTCAGAAGCATCCAACAAGGTCTCTACAAGCATTACCCAAGCTCAAGAGAAGATAATCTCACCTAACACATGTATACTCACGACAATCCCTTCCACTGCAAATACTATGAATAGATTCATAAACCGCTCCTATTAACATTTCACTTCTGCTACCTCCACTACAGCCACCATAGAGGCCGAAGAGACAAGCCAAACGTGTTGAGGCATTGGGTTGTGTTTTAGGCCCACTATTGTTCCTTAGGAAGTAGGAAAGGAAAGCAAATGCTAGAGATAAATATCACACATACTATTAGAGTGCAATCTCCCCTTCCACAATCTTAAAGTGGATAGATATTGCACACACTATTAGAGTGCAATCTCCCTTCCACAATCTTAGAGTGGATAGATGGAAAAGGATAGTGAAAGCCACAATCATTGTGGGACCATGCTAGGGATAACATGGACGTGCAAATAAAAAAGCTAGATAAGGACAATGAAAGAATCAAAAAGTCTAGTGAGCCCACTTGTATTGGTTAGGTATGGATCCAGCATCTTCTGTGGATGGAGTGATTGAAAGAAAAGGAGCATAATCAATATCCATCACTTGACCTCTTGGCACTTACTTTATGTCAGGCTATGGATGAAGGCCTCAAGGGGAAAATAGCAGTGCATGCATCCATCTACAAGCACATCTTGCAAGTATCATAGAGGTGAGTCTACAATTTCAAGCATCTATCAACTCTTTACCCCTAACTCTACCTCTATCACTACCTTTTCAATAAAGAGACCTGCTATGTATAAGTACATTGGTGCTCATACTATGAAGTCATCACCAACAATACTTGCAATTGTTGGGAAGCTAGAAAAATTGCTTGAGGCAAAATTCGCCTACATTGTATGAACACTTTGTGCCACTATATATGCAAAAACTCGCAAAGACCTTCAACTTTTAGGTGATGAAGTTCACAATCAAGTTTTCATCCACCACGATCTTCCTCATCCAAACTAATATGTCCAAGCCCTCAATAAGAAGGTTAAGGAAATGAGTGGCATGGAGCTAAGGAAGCCATCAAAGGATTGTTTTCACATCATATGGTTGCTTCTTAAGTGATTTTATGAAATGTCAAATAAGATCAAAAAATATATGGTGCTACAAGACTTCAAGGCTTTAATGGATGAGAAGCCACTTGCAACCACAAGAGTAAAGCCACTCCACATTTTTGCCTAAGAGAGTCATTTTGGAGTGTGTCACATGTGTAAGCCTTGGTCAAGGTGATTACCCTCTTAGATAGGGTTATTTGCAAAATGGATATAAAAGGTGCCACCATGGGGCTTCTCACTCATTTCATAACAGAGGTTAAGCTTACTATCAAGGCTTAACAGTAAATATTAGTAACTACATGTTTTATCATTTACACTTGAGCTTTGTATATATAGCTCCCATGGTTAAAGTTCAACTTTAAAGTCTCTAAATTCTAAGCAATTATAATGTATCGTACCTATTTTCATAACTTAGTGATAGTGATGATACCTTGGATGATTTTTTGAGCTGAATAACATCCTCTCTTACATCTCACATATAAGAGCCCCACTTTTCTAAATTCTAAGCAATCATAATGTCTCATGCCTCTTTTCCTAACTTAGTGATAGTGATGATACCTCGAATGATTTCCTGAGCTATGATAACATCCTCTCTTGCATCTCACATATAAGAGTCCCACTTTTCTTAGACCAAGATCTAGTCTCAAATAGGAATCTTTTATCTCCTGAAGGCTTTTGCATGAGAATGTCCAAGGAGCCTTTCTTCAAGCACTCATCAATTATGGCAATCAGAGAAAGACAGCCTTTTCTAACATAGTGGATTGAAAAAGGGACTCTTCGGTGAAACCTCTCTTTTGGTGAAAGTTTTGTGGATATCAGTTGCCCAATCTTCTAGGGTGCCTATTTAGGTAATTTTGGAGTATAATTGTTGCTTACATATGTTATAGCAAAGATACACTTTTTCTTTTTGTTACTTTCAAGTAGATTAAGATACACAATTAACTATTTTTCTAATTGGGTTAGGATTGTTCACATAGAGCATATATTCTATCTTATATATCAAGCTCTATCACAAACATAGCACTAGACAATTAAAATGATCAATATTGTTGTTCTAACTTACACATGTTATGCAATATACACAAGATACCTATGGCTAGACATATAAAGTGGTATATGAGTCCCATTTATAATCCATAAGCTTTAGCCTCTAATGATTCCTAAATAGAAAATTGAAATTAACCTATAATATCTAAACTTTTAATTTTCAAGTGAATGTGGATGATGTCAAGTTAACAAGAGCCACAATTAAAGTGTGTATAGACTCACATGATGCCTTATTTTGTCATATTTCAAGACCTCTATATGAAGCTAGAGAAGAATGACCGTTAAGTTTCACATACTTGTAGGGGGTAACAACCTACTTCTCAAGGTGTTGCAATTAGTGGCAATCAAGACTTGTATGAGGCATGGCTCTAAGAGCTCATTTGCACCAGTTACATATACTTGGGAAGATGCTTCTACTTGAGCACCAAAGTAATGGTGATTTTTTAGTGATGGACTTGAGAACTCATGATATGAACTCTAGGGTTTATTAACTACTCTATAAATTATGAGTCAATGACTCATTGGCATTCCACCTACCTCTCTTTTTTGTACTTGTAACTTGCCTAACTCTCTTTTGTATACGTGTCTTTACTCTTGAAATTTTTGAATGATCCTGGAACTTGAACCCATGTTTCACATTACTTGCCTTGTCACTCCAATTATATTTTGTCCAATCATGTTGAAGCAACAAGTTCAAAGTTAGTATCAAATAGATAATGCCTTGGTACTCTGTTTCACGAGTCAAAACCTATCATCTTGAAGGAACAAGTTTCAAGTTTATATTTAAAGGTTTAATCCTTAATTTCACTCGTATTTTTTCATGATCATACGAAACATTGTACTTTATCCAATATATTAATTCGTGCACATCTACCAGTGTACTAAGTCTATCAATTGTACAAATTCAACCAATCATACCTAACTACCTTGCTTATATGTTTTGATATATACTAACTCTCCTAAATGAAAGTGAGAACAAACAATAGGGGACATTTGGTCATAACATGGGTTCTCCAGTACCCACAAATGGATCCCATTATATAATCTTGAAGGCAGCTTTGTGCACAGCATGACTGTCAGAACTTTAAAGGTTTGTTTTACTTGTTCGAAACTAATCTTGAGTGAAGGCTCAACTGTTAGCCAAGTAACCGAAACTTTTTAAGGGACATTTCAATGGCCTCATGAGTTCCAAAGTGACATTTCTATGAAAAATATAAACTAGTTCAATGTCCAAAACCAGTTGCATGGACAAATGAAGTGTTTGTGTAGAATCTCAATAACCATTTGTATCATGAAAGCCAGTGTTGATATGCGGCACTTGAAAGAAGAACTAATATGACAAGCTTATTTGTATGTCTCTATAGAATCTGAATAACCAATTTAATATCTTGAAACCTGGTATTGATATTCAACACTTGAAACAAGAACTGATATGACAAGCTTTGAATAAGCAAGCAGCATTTAGAATGGGACTGCTCACCATTCCTTACCTTTCCCCTGAGCTCATTGATGACATCACCGATGGTGCTCTGTTTAGGAAGCCGTATACTGTGCACAGAAACCTGTATGACATATAGCCTGAATCAGCTTTGGCTAAAATAAAAATACCCACATTACATGTATAACATCTTATAAACTCTCCACAAACCTCTTCTGTGCGGTGGTTGTGAAATGCTACTTTAAGAGTTTTCAGACCCTGTAGCTCAGGCAGGGGAATATCAAGCACTTCAAAGTATAAAATATCCGAAACCTGAAATGACAGGAAATCTGCAATAAGATGCTACATTGAAACTGTACTGGTAAAGGGACAGACCCATGTTTCATTTAACACTCGAAGCTTATCAGCATATACTTAAGTCCCAATGTGCATCCAACATGATATAACCTCATCAAAAGGAACCTGCGTATAGTGTACAAGCATGTCACTAAGCCTGTCAACGCCTCTGTACTTAATTGGCTGTGGCTTTGGTTGTTGGGAATAGCAATTGTGAGTAGTCAGTCTAATTTTAGCAGGATCATCAACACCTAGCTCCAACGCAACTCTTTCCACCACATCATCGTAAGTATGTTGTTTTGACCTGAGAGAGGGGAAAGAGTCAGGACAAGTAACAGAAAGTTCAAGCATGCTATGTAAATCCTGTAAAATACTTACAACTCCAAAAAGAATCCTTCCTCCTTTGGTGCCTCCAGCCGACGGAAATGGACAATCTTCAAACCAGTGTCCAAGTAACACATAAGCTTTAAGACATAGTCTATATATAAACCTTCAACAGCATCAATTGTGTCTCACACATTGCTTCATCCAGGCCATTCAAATCTCACACACACAAAGCGGTGGGGGGGTGGGTGCGGGTTTGGGGGGGCGCTGGGCTGTTTACACTTTTTTCTCATAAGCACAGTCACATATATCCCAAACTCTAGATGCTAACTCCCACTATGTAGCCTATATGGAGCTGCTAGAATTCAGACACAATATGGCAAGACACTGTACAAGATGCACCTATATCTGCTCCAAAAGATGCTGTGCATTTGGTATGCTTGCTTTCTAAACAGGCATTCATCTCAGAATATTTGTAACTCAATAATGAAGCTGTAGGTCACCTGTCGATTATGCATGTACTCCAAAAACGATGGAACATCTGGAAAGCGGCATTGCTCTAGTACTTGCGGACTTGGAGCTTTTTGGAAACAAACAATGTCACCGTCTTCCAGCTACAACATTGTGGCAAAGCACAATCCTTTTAGCTTCATAATTTTTGTCATGAACTTATTCAAGTTTATAACAAGGAATACATGCAACAAGCACAAAACCAATCAACTTCACTACTGTCCTCGTTCATAATGCTTTTTTCAAACAAGAACACTGTAAATCTGAACAGACAGAAAAGTGTATAATCAAGGGCATACACAAAAAATAAATGGTAGAAGCGAACTATTCAACCTCAAGAAAACTGATGTACAAAGATCTAGCAGAATCTAAGAAGAACTATGGTACACAAACCTCCCAAGACAAGGCACCCTCCACTGAAAAAACACTAATTCTAGCAGAATCAGCATTCAAGACCTGTAGAATTAACATGCATTGCAATGTGCAACCTTCACCTCTACAGTCCATAATTTTAGCTAAAGACTAGTAATAATGCAATACTAAGCATCAGAATTACCAGACATTTAATGCCCAAGATTGCAGCTAGACAAAAAACCATGAAACACATAGTAAAGATTTCCAAAAAATACCTGGGAAGCTTTAAAAGTTGCATTTTTATCAATGTGTTCACACATCACATTTGGCTCAAACTTGATTTCCTGAGCACATAAATCACGAAGTGTTATATGCTCCATCAAGATCCAATGAAGTCAGCTGTGTGTTCAAATGTAAGCATATATTGCATTCAACTTTCTTCCTTGTCCTAATTCAATAGAGCATCAAATATGCTTTCAGCATATGAAAGTCCAAAACACCTTTCCTTTAAAAACATGTAAGTTGTGATTGAAATTTATATCCAAAACAAGCCAGAGCAAAAAGAGAGTAGCAATCTAACACAAGAACTGGTACACAATAACACTCATGGTTTTACACAGTGTGATCTGATGGCCAATTTTCCAGTTCTAAAACTAGAAAAATAGTACAGTATGTCAAGCATAACTATCATACAAAAGAATTTACAAACTTCAGAGCAGTTGCAATAATAGGTTGAAGGTGGTAGTATACTTTTTCTCGTCACTGACTTGGGTCCAACCGACAATACCCAATAACTCAAGACTTTAGCTTGTTCAGTCTCCTCACATGGAGAACTTTTTTGTACAAGCTAGTGGTTTATCCAAAAGGAAAAATTATAGCACATGACTCCATGATAAATTTTTGACTTCTGATCTCAATTCCAATGTAGACACTATTGTAAACCTTCAATACTGCTTTCCACCTTTTAATCATTGCTAGATTTAGCATTGCTTATTGCAATGTAAGGAGCTATATAATCAATTCAAAGAGACTCAATTAAGAAACATATACAAAAGTGACGCCATTAAGAAACATTTTCTCATTTGCTACTTATGAAGCTCCCTATAGCAATGTAAAGAGCTATATAATCAATTCAAAAGTAACTCCATTAAGAAACATACTCTCATTTGCAACTTATGAAGCTACCTATAACAATGCATACTTACATTATGCAAGGCTGCTGGTTGTTAAAATGTTAACTTTTAGGAAAGTAAAGATCAGACACACTCTACGTAATGAAGGGCTAAGTGATTTTCCGGCTTGTTTAATGTGTGCAACTCACAAGCTCGAGATTTTATTTGAGTTCAAAAAGCAAACCTCATAAAGCTCAATTTCTTCGTTTGATGCAAACCCAGCCATTTCATTCAGTTTCTCTAGAATTTCTCGAGGCCTTCCCATTGCTTTGACAAAGGTTCTGCCTACATATCTGAAAAAAGTAAAAGAAATCATCATAAGCACGAATAAAAATCAATAGCACACTATTAGTGAAGAGAACATCAACAAAAAATTACCGAAGCTCCTCCTTTACAGGATCATATAGCTTGAAAAAAAGTAAAATGTCTTCTCTCGTCCTGTCAGGAGGACGCTGAGGAATTCCTTGATCCTAATCACCAAAAAATAACAATAACAACGGCAGGAACATGACAAGCCAAACAAAAAAGAGAGCTCCCTGTCTCTCCCCTCTCAACTAGCGGACTGTGGGTAGGATCCAGTTGAAATGAAGACATTTACATTCCAGCTACTTAATACATACTGACTATTCTGCAAAAGTACAAAAGTAAAACCTTCTGATAACATCTGATGACAAAGGTTCACCAATTTGTTCATACCTTGCTTCTGTTAACCTCCAAGAAAAGCTTCAGCTCAGCATTATATGCTTTGTTTGAACTTTCCTTCAAGAAACCAACCTGCCACACTAAGAAATTAAAATTTTGTACCAAGCATAAATCCAGGAAATTCCAACATCATCCAAAAACCAATCATACAGATTGAGATTCCTCTGTTTCCGACAATGGCCGATTTGGGCGGTAAGTATGGTTTTGCCGTTTGGCCCAGATCCAAAATCTTTGACATTCTACAGGTACACCCAAGTCCTTTGCTATATCCTCCTGAAAGAAGCAGACACACATATATGCATATATATTAAAATTTAGAACCAAGTGCACCTGGCAAATGAAAGCTAGTTCTGACTATTGGATCCATACATATTACTAAAAGATAAACAAAGTAAAAAATCTACAGTGTTTCACTTAATAAGGTATTACAGCTTTTCAACTGTATACCTTAAATGCTTTGAAGGGTGTCTGCTTCTGAACCCGAAAACCCCTGACTTTATCATGGTCCACTAGGTCAAAAAAAATGTCTTTCCCAATTTGAGAAGCAAGGTCCTCATCGCATGCTACCTGAGATTCATGAAGTGGATCATAATGAGTAGGACGCTGTACCTCGCACAATGATTCCTAGGAACCCAACATGTCACAGATTGATCCAAATTAAACAACAATAAAATCGAACCTTAATCACTGTATACAAATGAGCTTCTGCCTTTTCCTTCCTTTTCCTTTCCTTCTCTTCCTGCTCTTTCTTCAATCTCACCTGACCAAAATTTTTGCTTCAAAGAATTAGGGAAAAGTGTTATTGCACTCTAAGTCCCAGAACTCTAGATTCAAAAACAGGGTATACCCTCAAATGTTCAGCGATATCCTTCTCATCCACATTGCAAATAACCTTCTCCTTGTCTGATTCTCTGATATAAACAAGCATGTATGCATTTGAATACTTGGTAAACCTGAAGGGTGTATTGTTCAACCCTGGGTTCATCTGAGGTAGCTAGGCAAGACAGATTAGCCAAGTTAGTTAGAGAAAGGCCGGAAACTAGGCATCTCAAACCAGAAAGTAGGTAGCAAGCAAGACAATGCTTACTTCTTCCTCTCCACCATACTGCTCCTCAAGTGCACGTTTAGCATCTTCTTTTGTGACACGTTCATCATCAAATTTGTACCTGCCAGAGCATATGGTTAAAGATTGAATCAGCTTTTACAAATTATAGCAGACCCCTACAATCTGCATGTGATGACTGCACTTCTGATACCATTGATCTGTGAGTGTTGGCCTAATGAAAGCATAGTAATGGCCACCATGAACTCCACCACTATGAACCAGCACACTGTTGTAAAAGAACGAGAGTTAAAAACCCACAGGCAGTTCCACAGTAACATGTGCAAGGTAAAAGAATCAATCCTTCACCTATGGAGTGTATACAAATTGCGTACACTTCGATCTGCTTCTGGTGCTAAATACTTGCGATTGTCTCTATCTAAGTCAAGTTGCAATGGAAACTCATAACGATCATTGATCTGCGAAATCAATAAGCAAATTCACTGATATAGTCAAGTTCGTGATCAATAAACAGCCATTCAAGTCAGGCAACATGAACAATCAAGATAATATTATGGTAGACTTGAAAGGTGATTCATGAACTTAGTAGAGTTTGAAACATTTTCTAGATGAGATTCTCCATTAAGCATAACAGTAAATCATGATTGCAGAACCTTCTTCCACCTCTCCAAAGACACAAACAAAGAAAAAGAGAATGACTTTTTAGCCCCTATGAGCATAGGTGCCAGACGCTTTAAAAAAGGGAGCTATGACACAAGTTTCACAGGTGTCCTATGAGTTTCATAAGATGTAAGCAACAGCTTTCTTCCAAGATAAAAATTACTGCTGTTTTATATACTGATAAATATATTTCAAGTTCCACAACAAAGCACGTGTTGACCATGATTCATCATTGTATACAAAATATAATTGAACATTCAACTGACCAACAACTTGCATGCACCATGTTCCACCATCCACATCCATGGCCAACAATAACCTTAAATAGAAGCAGCATATGACATAAATAAAAAAACAGCTCAAACATAGATTATAGCAATACACAGTGTGATCAACATCAAAACATTGATAATAATCCATGCCTTTCAACATGAGTCCACCTCACATGATAACAGCTAACAAACATGTTCAAATGACCATGCAATTCTAAAATCAACAACCCTAACTCTTAAGTCCTACAGAAGACTGGAGAATGAAGCCTCATCCACATCCAATCCTCCTCCGCATGCATCTCTTCATCTGCACATGCAATGTCATCCCTCAATGCCAGTGCCACCCCCAACAAACTCTAAAAATGTATCCTCGTCAAATGGTGGATGCAAAGTATTGGCACTAGCTGAAGCTCCTCTCTAAGATCGTGTGACACAATGATGAATAGTGATCTCGTACAAATTGCTCTCTCTCTCTCTCTCTCTCTCTCTCTCTCTCTCAAGAATATCTAGTATTTCTTTGCATTTTGTGATGTCTATCTTGTTACTCAATGGGATAGTCACTGGTCAATTTGCTCAAGCAATCATAGATGCAGTGACAAAAGACCAATCTCTCCAACAACTACATGGAGAGTTTGTTTCTCTTCTTGGTATTGAGAATGGCCCATGTACTCCAATTCCTCTCAAAAGGCCCTACGCTACAATCTTTCGAAAGAACTCCCATGGCAATGTCTCTTAAAGAAAACAAGATTAGAAACTAAATGGTTGTAATAATAATTTTAAAATGCTGTAGGGAGTTAAAAGTCTAATCTTTACTCTTACCAAGGTAGATGCCTTGGTGTCAAATTTTTCCCACCAAGATAGTAACTGCAATTGGGTCTCTTGTCACTCAAGAGTGCACAACCCAAAATGACCACTTCAATTGCATAATAGAATACATGTACCCTCCAACTTCAACAACACGTCGTCGTCTTCTTCCACAATCTTACCTATATATGATATCCATTCCCCCTCTAATTGTTTATTGACATAGTACTACTTGTTCCTCCATAGAAGATGAAGGATATGGACAAGGGCATGGATGAGAAGGGAGGTGAGCCCTGAAGTGGAAGCACAAGCGAAAGCAAGAGCTATGGTGGAAGAAACAAAAGCAAGAGAGAGACAAACACACAATGTGGAAACTACAACAGTCACAATGTGTGACCAACCTTCCCTTCATTCAAATGTCACTGAAAGAATAAAGAATGAAGTGATAGTGATGGGCGCCTGCAATGTGCAAGAGCAGGTACTGTCACTGCAGTAATACATGGATAGCTAGGCAGAGGCACCTTCACCCTCAACAACCGCCCACTTAAAGGCAAATCTGTATCGATGAGGAGTAAAAAGAAAAAAGAAAAGACAGTACAACATATACATAGATACAACAGGATGAGAAAAGATATCATCTCATCCAACACCCATCAACCTCCTAAGGAACGCAAAGCACTCTATAGAGAGGTTTTTTGTGAGCATGTCTGCAGGATTCTGGTCAGTTAAAATCTTGACAAGATCAATAGACATGTCCTCAATGACCTCACGAATGAAGTGATACCTCACCTCAATGTGTTTCGTTTTTGCATGGAAGACCGAATTCTTGGCTAATTGAATAGCACTCATAGAATCCGAACGCAGTGTAAGGATAGCATGCGCAATACCAAGGGTAGCAACCAAATAGCCTCCTTGCAAGCCTCAGTGGCTGCAACATACTCGGCCTCTATAGTAAAAATGGTCGTGCATTTCTGCACACTCAACAACCGTGAAACAACACCTCCAGCAAAAGTGAACACATAGCCAGAAGTGGACTTCCTACTATCTGCATGTCCTACATAGTCAGAGTCAATATATCCCACGATTCCTATATCCTGGCTACCATAGCATATGCACATATCAGTAGTGCCCTTCAAGTACCTTATGATATCCTTTACCGCCTCCCAATGCCTCTTGCCAAGTGTATACATAAAACATGCCACAACACCAACTGCAAATCCAATATCTGAACACGTGGCTATCATGGCATACATAAAACTACCCACTGCAAATGCATAAGGAAACTTGGCCATCTCGGTCCTCTGCTCATTTATCTGTGGACAATCGGCCTGTGATACCTTTACATGAGAAGGCAATGGACAGCCAATAGACTTCACATTCTGCATATGGAAGAGCTCAAAGACTTTATGGATATACTCCTATCACAGATAGAGTAGTCCCTGAGACCTGTCACGCGTAATGCGCATACCAAGTATATGAGAGACATGTCCCTGATCTTTCATTTCAAAGCTCTTCTTAAGCTGAGCCTTGAGAGCATCTAGCTCATCATGAGTTTTCCCTGCTAAAAGCATGACATCTACATAGAGTACCAAAATTAGTAATGAACCATCACGATCTTTCTTTATGTACAAGCATGGATCCATAGCACTACGACTGTAGCCCCGTGATTGCATGAATGCATCAAATTTGTGGTACCATTCCCTAGGTGTCTGCTTCAAGCCATAAAGACTCTTCCTCAATTTGTAAACTAGGTGTTCCTTGCCGTGCTTTGCAAAGCCCTTAAGCTGCTCCATGTATATTTTGTCATGCAAGTCCCCATGTAAGAAAGCTGTCTTGACATCCAACTGATACAAGTCCAAGTCAAGTTGTGCAGCCAAAGCCAAGACTAAGCGTAGGGTGATCATCTTAACCACAAGAGAGAAGACCTCATCAAAGTCAACACCATACTCCTGCTTAAAACCCTTTGCTACCAATTTGGCCTTGTATACTGGCCTAAGGTGTCCAGGGTTACTTTTCAACTTGTACACCCACTTACAAGTCAAAGCTCCCTTGCCACTAGGCAAGAAAACCAAATCCCACATACGATTCTTATGTAATGAGTCCATCTCAAACTGCATAGCCCTCTCCCAAGAGTAACTATCACCCTTGCGCATAGCCTCATCATAAGTGAGAGGCTCTCTTGCATCTGTAACCAAGACATAATTTATGGAGGGCTCATAACGGTCAAGAGGTCGTCTATCTCTAGTAGCACGCCTCAATGCAAGTTGAGCTACTTGTCCAACATCCTACCTAACATCCTGTCTAACATCCTAGCCATGAAGATCAGCTGCTAGTGTAAGTTGTCTAGCTGGCTATGCGGGAGAAAGGGGCTCCTTCTAAAAGATAATCCTATGTATCTCAACAACTTTCTCAGGTTGGCTATGCATTTTGTCCTCGTGGAACACAACATCATGGCTACAAATCACTTTTCGCACTTGCGGATCCCAAAGATGATATCTCATCTCACCTGCATCTCCATAGCCAAGGAAAATGCATTTCACACTTTAAGAATCTAGCTTATTCCGTTTGTCCTTGGGCTCATGGCAAAAAGCCTCACATCTAAAGACACACAAATGAGTATATGAGGGAGGCTTTCCTGTCCATACATCCTCTGCAACCTAAAAGACAATACCACTCTAAGGTGACCTGTTAATGAGATGCAAGCAGTAGAGATTGCCTCAGCCCAAAAATACTATGGCAAGCTTGCTTGGCTATAGCATACTACAGACCCCCTCTTGGATAATCATATTCATAGGCTCAACCATACCATTTTGGGGAGGGGTGTAAGGCGCAGTCAACTGACACTTAATACCCTCCTCGTCACAAAACTGCTTAAAGGCACGTGAAACATACTCACCCCCGTTATCGATCCTTAGGCATTTCAACATATACCTAGATTGATTCTCGGTGAGAGCAAGCCAATGCTAAAATACGGCCAAGATATCAAAATTCTGCTTTATGAGATAAGCCCAAATCTTACGTGAATAATCGTCAATAAATGTAACAAAGTATTCGCACCCCCTAATGACTGACAGGGCATGGGTCCACATACATCTAAATGCACAAGAGCCAAAGGCTCACCCATGCCTGGAATATCAGATTATGTGAACTCCTAGTCTATCTGCCATATAAACAATGAGCACATGACTCAAAATGCCAGTAGCCAAAAGACAGAAGATATTACAAAGCACTAAGCATGTTCATTCCTTTAAGACATATGCCCAATACGAGCATGCCAAAGAGATACATATGGGATAGAGCCCACTGATAAAACATGGTCAATAGTCCAAATATAACCAAGGGATAGAGGCTGCTAGACTTAGCATCTCTTGCAAAAATAAGCCCGCCACGAGTTATCTTCCATGTAGAATCACCAAAGCATATATGATAACCTACATCATCAAGCTGCCTAGAGTAGACATAAGGCTTTTAGTCAATGCGGGTACATGGCGTTCATTATGCAAAATGAAAGTGCTACCAAAGAGAGATTGTAGAGTGACATTACCAATGCCAACAATAGTAAGAGAGCGATCATCAACTAAACGCACAATACCAAATACACTGCGATAGATATGAAACCACTCATGATAGCGGGTCACATGAAAAGACGCACCCGAATCCAAGAACCAACACTATGCATACATAGACTAAGCCCCAATCAGCTGAGAGGCATCACATGAAAAGGCTACTAAGACTGTGACTGTATATATCCTGCTTTTCCAACGATAATGGCATGTAAGATCTAACTTACGTCCACGGGACTTACTGCATCCACGTGACTTAGATCGGGGCTTTTGAGAGCCCTTTCCATGACCATCATTATCTTTCTTGCCACTTTTGAATTGCAAGAAGCATCATTGTTTTTCTTGTCAATTTCTTCAGTCAAAAGAGCACTCTCTATATCTTTCAATTTCAGCCCATCAAGTTTATTGATACAAATCGCAGTGCGAAATGCATCCCAAGACTCAGGTAAAGTGCCAAGCAGAAACAAAGGATGCAGACTATCCTGAAACTCAATATCCTATTGAAGCATATTCTTCATGATAGAATGAAACTCGCTAAAGTGAGCAGACAATGGGTCCCCTCCTTCATGCAGAGATCCATTAACTATTTAAGCCAATACATCTATGAAGCAGCGCTCTGGTTTGCATAAAGTTTCTAAATCTTTTCCCATAGATTCCATGTACTTTGATCTTCATCTTCAATACCATTATTATGGACCTCTTCAAAGAGTGATAAAATGATAGTGGACTTGCATAGTGCATCTAAATCAACCTTGTCATTATCATCCATATTCTCAGGTTTAATACCTTTGTTTCTTAGAGGCTTAATCTGCAATTTCTGTACCAAAACCTGCCATATTTGAGACTTCCAATAGCCATTGTTTGTGCCATCCAACTTGGCAATGTTAAACAAAGCCGTATCTTTGAGATAACCAGCCATAATGAGTCAAACAGAGACAAACTATGCAAAAAACAGCCTGCTGTAAAAACAAGCTAAAACCACTGCCAAAACAAGCTGAAAATAAGAGAAACTGCTAAAATGACAAGCTATCCATAATGAGTCAAACAGAGGCGGACTATCCAAAAAACAGCTTGCTGTAATGAGTAGTGAACAGGCCAAAACCACTACCAAAACAAGCTGAAAATAAGAGAAACTGCTAAAATGACGAGGTGTCCACCAAATAGTACTAAAAGCACATCAGAACAATATAATTAAGCTCAATAAATACATCACAATCCATATAAAACAGCTTGTTGTAATAAATCACAACAATGAGAAAAAAAGAGCTAACAGTGATCCAAAGTCAAGTATGATTACCAGGTTAGATCCTACATGAAGCAAGCATGTAATAAACATTGTAGCAGCCAAGAACTATGAGCCAAACAACCAAAAATCTAACAAAGGTCAGTGTATGCTCAAAGAGAAGACGGATCAAATCAGCCCAAAAGCATCCAATGCAAACAAGTATCTATCAAGAGCATAGACATGTAAGAGATTCCAATCTCATCTACTCAAGAAGCTCAACTGCATAAACCACAAGCTCTGCAATATCCAGAGATGGCACGAAGCTCCCATTAGCAAAAAGATCGATGTCAATCGAGCAACCAAGCTCAAAGATAGCATGTGAATCCATAAGTGATCATGAAGCCAAGACCATATATCAACAGAGCATCTAGAGCAAGGGATCGGTCAAGCATCACCTATAACATCCAATACATCATGTAACAGTCAATGTCAAATCTTTGACCACCCAAATAAGCATCCAAGAGCTCCAAAGTATGCAAATGAACACCCAACTAAAGCTCCAAGTGGCAATCAAACATAGACAATGTAAAGAACGTGCATTTCTAACATATGCATCAAAGCATGTACTAAAGGGTTAAGCATAGACCACAGGCATAATGAATGTCACAAAGCATGCCATTGTAGACTGATGTCAATCAAATGCCAACCAAGATAGAGCTCAATCATAGCTCAAAAGGCATTCCGGAGCAATATAAGACATGTGCCAACCTCCATATACATCCACGTAGTCATATAAGTCACCCAAGAAGCACCTATTACCAATAAGTAGAGTATACACTGACCAAATAGGCTTCAGCCCTAGTTATTACAGCAATAAATTCACTGTCAAAACTGAGCAAATTAGTCCTCAAATGAAGCTCAAAGCCACCTCAAATCATGGGCATATGATATACCAATGTACTAGCATCAATAGTGCATATCAAGAGTGTATATAGAGCACCCGAATCATAGCCAAAAGCAATAGGCATATAAAATCCTTGTTAAGCAAGGTTCAGCCCAATAGGGAATACACTATCAAACCAAGCTATTTCAGTATCAAAATCAGCTGCAAAGCCAACCCATAACACAACCATAGCATTCCCATACATGTAGACATCACTTCAGCATAACCGAGTATCATAAGACCAACAAAGTTGACCATAGAAGCATCAAATAGAGGACTGCCCTGTATTTCCAACCAACGAACCTCAACCAAAACAGAGTAAATGAAGTGGTTAAATCAGTCCAAAATCAACTCCAAGCAATGACATAGCATCCCCAAACATATAAGCATCAACCAGGCATCATCCAACCAATGGCAATGAGTGTAGACATCAAAGAGAAGTGCTGCCCTGTTTTATGACAGTCTGTGGACTGTTGTAACAGTCCAAATCTGAAGCTTAGCACTCAAATGGAATGGATCAATGCCAAGCATCAAAACCAAGTGTGTAAGTGCTTGTATAGCTTCCCAATGAAGAAGATATGCTATAAGAGATGAAAAACGTGAGCCGCTACAAAAAAAGAGCTTGTTCCACACAACGTGATGCTGCACCAACAAGGTGAGGATTATGGGGCTTGCTCCAACTTACTCAAGAAGGCTCAAAGAGTACCCAAGAAGAATGCAACCGATAGGAAGCTCGAACGGAGTATTTTGACTAAGACCATGCATGCTCAATAGGCATGCTCAAGCTTCAATGGCTTGAGACTATCATACACATGTTTGGGTACACTTTTTAACAAGGGCCAATCCCAAAGCCCTTTATCCATCAAAAAAAGGGCTTCAACATGTGAGCCACGCCATAATGACGCTCTCCACATAACTTGCAAACCCATATTGATACCCCACTCCCGCCAAATCTTGCCATTTTCCTAATCGCCTTATCCGACAATCTAAAAAGCTTATAGAAGAGAGAGCAACAAATAAAGCATATTTACATTCAAGGTTCAACAATAAGCTTAAGGCTTGATGGCTACTCAAAATGCATTGGGCACAGTAGAATAGGAAAGAACAAAGAATAGGAATACAAGGAAGAGAATAGAAAAAGAAATAAGAGAATAATTTGCTATACTATGTAGCCTCTTTATAATCATCGCATAGAGGCAAAAGACTCTCTTTAAGTCACTTTTGCTAAAAAAAATGCAATTGCTTTTAGCCATCTCCTTCTAGAATTTCAATGCAAAGAACAAGGATAATCGCTATATTTCATTAGGTAAGAGGCTACAAGGACCTTTCTTTCACCAATGATGAACCATGTTTTGTACATCTAAAGCTGTCCTGGGCAAGAGGTGACCACCGATAGGACTTCTTTGAAAATACACCGAAGTAAGGCCGAATAAGCATGGACATCATACGAATCTCATGTAAGCACTACCCCTTCATGGTTGTCTTCATCAAAATCAAATGGAACAGGAGAAGACTATTGAGGACGTACCAGAGCTCCACCAACAATGTACCGTAACCACTTTAGGATAAACCAAGCATTCATCACCGCACTCCACATGTAATAATCAGGTCCATGGAGCTTGTAATCAATGGATGTGCATGGAGGAGCCATTTGTAGAGGATTTAGAAAAGAAGTAGAGAAAAGAAGGGAATTGGAGAGGCAACACAGCCAAAACACGAGCATAGACTTGCTTTTTCGTAGAGGATTTAGATAAAAAGTAGAGAAAAGAAGGGATTTGGAGAGGGAACACAGCCAAAACACGAGCACAAACAGCAAAAAGCAAGAGTTCACATACAGTATAACCCAAAATCTGCCCAAAAAAAGACAAAAGGTTATGTAAAAAGTCAAGAAATCAATCAAAAACTACCAAAAACAGTAAAAACGGCCTGATAATGCACGCATCCAACCACGAGGAGATGCAAAGGCATCAAATCGCAGGCTGAAACGGATGCACAGGCTGTACGGATGCTAACGTCATGAAAAAACACAAGTAAAACAGGTCGCCTAGTTGGAGCAGGCGCCACCTGATCAGCAAGGGTGAAAACAGTCTTAAAATCAGCAAAAAAACACAGCAAGAACACAAATCCTAAAATCCGATACCGTGTCAGAAGTGGTGCGGCAATGGAAGTATAAATATAAGCTGTAATAAATTGCTGAAACACAAGACAAAAGAGAAAGGTAAAGAAAATACACAATACAGATAAGAACTCAGGTGTATTCTCGGGAAATGGAATCCATATACCAAGACATCAAACAGTACAGAAGCAATGTGAGTCACCGGCTGTGAAGGCATTGGCACATGCTTCCTCTCTCCAAGAATTGTTAGGTGATGAAGAAATGTGGAGGAGGAAGCCTGAGAATATATAGGTCAAATAAATGCCAAAAATATGACTGGTCGGCCAGCATTAAATGCCGGTCGACTAGTTGCAAATAATGTCAAAACACAATAAATGTTGGCAAATAAAATGCCTAAAATATCTCTGTGCCCAGCCTATTGCACCACATGTACAGACTCAACCATGAACTGACTAATCTACTAACATAATGTGCATGCCATGTAGCCAAGCAATATTCAACCAGTGCAAGGACAAACATCATTTAGCTTACCACCAGCCGCACTGGCTCAACCTTTGATATGAGTCAATTAACACCCAAAAACTCTAGCACACATGTTATATTCTTTCTCTCAAGAAACCAACCACTTTGCAATAGCACACTTACAAAATATGAACTTTAAAAGAAACAACCCCCCAAAGAGATGGAGGAGAGTCAATAAACTAACCGATGATAAACCCCCCAACACCATGTTTGATATAGCCCAATAAACTAACCGATGATAAACCCCCCAACACCATGTTTGATATAGCCCACCACCACTTACATTCCAAACCTTACCACACACTGCTTTCACATAACTATAGACTCTAGTCAACTCTACGCAACTCGTCTTAGCCTTTAGCAATTAAAGAACATGCCAACTTAGCACATCAATACAATCCATACACCTACCTAAAAAGAAGCCAAATAAGAAAGAATACGTCCTACCTATTCCTAAAATACCAATTCCCACCATCAAGAGACCATCAAGCATCAAACTAATTATAATAGCCATTGGTTAAGCTCATGCTTGTGGGCATCAAGACTAAACCTACTATTGGTTGCAACCACTTGCCACCATCCACAACTTGGAGCCGCAAAAAGCGAAGTTTCGACAGGAGGCAAAAACCGCAAAACAAGAAAACGGATTTTGTCTATTTCTAATAATATTTTAATATTAGATATATTTGAAGGGGTAATACCATTTGTATCTTGAATCTTTAAACAAAAATACCTGAATCCCTCAACAATATAGAGTATACATGTAACATCAGAAAAGATTTAATGAGTATACATGATTCTACCAAAGTTTGTAAAATCACAATCCATAAGTTTCAAAAACCTTGAAGATTAGGATGTAGAACTCAATGTAAAATACCACAATATTCCATGAGTGATAATGTCAACAATGAACAATCATAGACTCATTTATGTCACAAACTCAAAAAGAAAAGTACTTATTAAATAATGACACAAAAAATAAATACATACAACATCATTCAAGTGCCAAATGATCCATGAACATAATCAATAAGTCTACAAAGTATAGTGTAGAATGCATTGCCAAAATGATGAGTATCTTGATTCTCAAATCTATCTAGTATAAATCATGATGTATCTACTATCATCTTTGATCTAAAAAGTCACTCAACATCATCCAAATTTGAGAGAAAACAATAGAAATGTGAGGAGAAAAGTTAAAACAGCTTCAAATAGTGTAGATAAGAAAGGGAAAGAATGAGGCAATGTAAGGATGAGGGGTTTAGGGTTTAGGGCTGCAGACAACAACAGATCTACGCAAGGAGGGAAGTCAACAACAGCAACAACTAAGGAGAGTGAGCAACAATAAAAGAGGGTGAAGAATAGAGAAAAACAGGTGTAATCTAAACACAAGAAAGTAGAATGACCCAAATTTGGGTTTTTTCCTCCCTATGCCAAAACAGGTTTTGAACAAGAAACTTTTTGGACCATTTTTGTTTCTGTTTTGAGCAACTATGCCACAACCACTACAACCAACTTTCAATCACAAACACCAACCTAGAGTCACCTAGGCATTTCTCATGACCACCTTGGAACCCAGTACCCACCATGGTTGGATATTTTATACCATATATAAGACCATGTGCGGTAAACTTTTGATGTCACAATTTCCACCCTAATAAACAAAAGTTGAGAGGCAATTCAAATGTCACAATGAGCCAAAACCTTTTCAAAGCAACTCTCACATCATTGGTGCATGATCCGAAAAGTTCTCAATGTGAAAAACAGCTCTAGAGTCCATATGGTTGCCTCCATGGTTAATAATTAAAGTTTAAAAGCTCACCCGACTCTATATTCTTAAATCTTCTTGACGATTTGCTCATCTTTAATAGCATGGCCAATTAGGACTTATTCTTCTTGGGGATCAAGCTTATCTTACAACTTAATCGAGGTATGTTACCTAAAGTCACTCTATATCTCAGTCCTCCAATTTAGCCTCCACAATCAAGCATTGATATATTGGCATGTACGAGTGTCTAGATTAGTGTATAACTATTTCAATTATATGCTGCCCAACCGCCCCATCACTCTCATTATCTCTCTCTTTATTGCATATTTTTAGATCAGCCATGCAACCTCCTCCATAGTTTTTTGTGTGATCGCACCCTAGCCACGTGGGAAGTATGGTACATTTGGCATCACAGCAGCTTTCAACATCAAACCTGCTCTTTGGCACTTCCAAACACTCCCACCTTTTCATGCAAGCTGGAAAGCACATCAGAGTTCTTTTCAATATTACAATTCCCAACTCTTACGCCCTCACATGCAAAGCTAGAGAACAAGGTGCTTCATTGACTCATAGGACAACCACCAGCATGCAACAGCTTTCCAGTTCTGGAAAGACCACATTTTGGAGTCTCCAACTATGGAAAGACTACATTTTGGAGTCTCCGGCTGGTGCTGCCATGACAGCAGTCTTCAACATCAAACCACTGCTGTCAACATCAAACCTGCCCTTTGGTACTTCCAAACACTCCCACCCTTTTGTGCAAGCTGGAGAGCACATACCACTGTAATTTCCAGCATTGCATTTCCCGACTCTCATGCCCTTACATGCAAAGCTAGAGATCAGGGTGCTTCATTCACTGATAGGACAATACTAACGTGCAGCAGCTTCCAATCTTAGAAAGACTACAGTTTCAAGTCTCCAGCTAGGGTTGAAATGATGGCACACCTTCCAGCCCTGCATTTTTCAAATCCAATTGTATGAAACAATCCACTTGATGCCTATGTTCTCAGTCCAACCTAGCTCATTAATAACTGCGGTCAACAGTTTCAAGTAGCTTGTGCAAGAGCTTGGCCATCAGCATCCTCTTGACTGATGGCACGAATGGCGAATGAGCATCCCATGAGGCCAGACCCATTCTGGCCTTCCAAGAATGGAGCAAGAACAAGTTTGTTTAAGAATGACCAATATTTGTCATCATGCACACCATATAGGAACATGGAACATAAATCAGAAGAGGCATTCCTGCCATTGCTAAGGCTCACAATGACAGTTTCTTGTTACTATATCCAAAATGCTGCTGTGAAACTTCCCTTCTTTGTGGACTGTGAAAATCAAACTCTAATAGCAGTAACCATCAGCAGGTTATGTGCCCCTGTTGCAAGGTTTGCTGACTATGCACAGGGCAATCACGAAAGGATCCAATTTCTAGCAAGTGGCTTACCAGGCGCCATAATTTGTTCGACCATACTTTTCCAGCTTTTGAAAGACTTTAATCCAACTTAATAGTTCATCCTACGTTCAGTATCAATTCCAGAAAAGGAACCAGCACTAAGCCTCAGCACAATAGAGAGCATACTATCACAAATCCATTCCACAAACGACCACCATTGAACCTTCAACTCAATGGAGGACTTATCAGGCCTTTCTGAATCAGCCTTAAAATTTAAAGAATTCTTTGGAGCTTCATACCCAATTTGGCAATCTTAGAGGAAAGAGTCTACCATAACTTTCCAGTAACAAATGGACAGCAAATGACCAACCAGCACCAGACACTTCCACCAATCATAACCTTTGTATTAAGATAAGAGTTCCACTTTCTAGTCTCAATAGTAAATGTCAACAATTCCAATAGGTGCCTTAGAGACTTGGTCAACAAATAGCAACTCAAACTGTGAGCCTTAATCAGGCATGCAACCACTTAAAAAGTTCTTGGCAAGATCCTGGACCCTTCCATGTGGGGACCTGGTAGTAGTATGCACCACTTGGACAGATCCTCGCCTTCAGCCCACCCACCCTCTGCATAACTGTCGACCTCTGCCATGTGGACAGAAGGATGATGGATCCCCATCCTCTCCAGCTCTGGTGCCTTCTATGCCAGTTAGACAGCCCTGCATGCTGTCCAGATCACCCCATAGCCCTCCTACATTTTTACTCCCGGACAACAGCCCAAGTACTCCTTCAACCCTCCCTGCTACTAACCAGCCCTCCCAGCCAGCAAAGCAGTCAATCCAGGTTCCAACCCTTGGGTAGTGCATATTTCTGCCATCACTACCAATGCCCAGTGGGTTCTCCATCAAGTGACCGCAAGGCGGCACCTCCTCCAACTCTACACCATCATCAATACTATCCACTGCTTTCTAAATAGATAAGTGAGGAACTTTGCAGAGAGTTCAAAGCTTGGATGGAATGTTGTTTCAACAAGTTTGGTTGATCTTGGAGCAGTCTCCTCAATCAGGAGATCCTTAACTGCCACTCCCCTTGTGGAGCCACATTTCAAGCCCAATAAGACCAGATACATCTAGCTCTTTTGAAGATTGGCACTTTTCACCCAAATTTTAGCTACCAGGACCACTGGCACTCATACACATGATATGACACCTCAAAGCACCACCATCCTAAAACGTTCAGTGACTTTTGACAACGTTCAGTGACTTTTGACAATCTCGTTAAGTTGAACAAAGAATTTGATCAGCATCCCATAGAGCCACTCGAGATAAATAACAAACAATGTAAATTATACTTACATTTGCAAGTAAATATTTGCAACTTGGGCTAGTATGTGCCACAATTGTCCTCTTTGTTGCCACCACCAGCTCAATGATCTCTCACGACAAAAACATATGAAACTTCTATCAGTATACCTATCGGAGCTCATAAAGAAGGGAGCATCAACCGTAGTCAAGACCAACGGTTCAGAGCAAGCTGATCGAGAAATACTAGGCTTTGGGCCAAATTTTTTTAATGGACAAGCAAAGGGCACAATACCATGTAAATATATGACAGGTGAAAACCACATATGAGGTTTTCAAGGACTTAACCTCAAGAAAGGCCCAATTTACTAGTTGTGAGACTCAATAGCCCTCAAAACAGATGCTAAATTATTCCAAAATCTGCCAATTGGGGGAAAAAAAAAACAGAACAAAACAAATTAGTGCACACTAGCATGCACTGGAGCATTGCCCTTCTGATTCAAAGAAGAACTCCTAGGACTACTTTACTTCCAAAAAGTAAGGGTGCTCTCATGAGTTTGCTGTAGAAAGAAAGAGAAAGTTTAGGTTAAAAAGTGGATTATGCTGAACTAGATCAGCTCTTAACAAGTCTAAAAGTAGGCCACTTAAATCAACTACGTCACTGTACCATTGTAATAGCATATGTCCTGATGGGCAATGCTAACAACCCAACCAACCAACAAACAGACAAAATCAAAGCAAGGTCCGAGCAGCTGCACATGATTATTGTCCAAGACTAAATAAAAGAGAGATCTCAGCAGCTGTACTTAATTATTATCCAATTTCCTTTCATGATGGCATTCAAACTCCTGATCACTTTATTGCATACGATCTGAATTATCGGACTAACATGCCAATAAGACCAGAGAGATATACACAAGGTAGGCAAGCTTTATCCATATAAAGCAAAAAAGAGGGTAGGCAAATAAATTTGTAAATGTAAGTGAAATGGCAATAGAAATGACAGGGGGAAGGCAGAATAAGTCAAGTAGAATATGGACAAACCACTAACCTTCACCATCACATCCCTTGCAAAATCGTATTCAAACCTCTTTAGCTGCAGCTGAAGAACAGGTGGAAAGTCGAGAAAAAGGACTCCCTTTTTTGCATCCTACAAAATTGGGTAGCATAGGTGACTTCAAATGCACATGGAAACCAAACCACTAATAAAGTCACACAGAAACTGAAGCATCAACAAAGCAATAATTTTTGTCAGCTTCTACCTGTAAACCATGCTGCTCGGCATGATACTTGTTATCACCCTCTAGCCTCTCCACCTCAACATATTTGTCAAATGAAGCATACACATCCTTACAGCCTTTGACATCTAGCTGTAAGTCTGAACAATCATAGAAACAATGTTCACTTTAACCTGAGAAAAGTCTATAATGACAGAAGTACACATCATGTTGATTTGGCCGCTATTCTTACCATAAAAGGATTCTTTTCGGGTTGACTTGTAATCAACATTGATACAAGCAATGTAGTTCATGTGATGTCCTTCGAACAACTGTTGAATAGTGCCTTCAACTGCTGTTCCCTGATTTGAATATGCAAGTAATGTTTTTCACGTGTTAGTTTTTGCCTTGTACTAATTTGTCTTGGGTTGCTGGCCCACTGCTGCTTCAAACAAGCCATACCTTCATTTTATCTTCAAGTTTTTCACAAAGGACACGATTTAACTCCTGCACATCATGTTGCATAAATGAATCGTATGTGTCCCAACCAAAGGACTTTGTGAGATCTTTTGTCGCAACACTAGTGTCACTATACTGGATTTTGTAAAACAGGCTCTGAAGAGCAAGTGGAATGCTATTGGAGGGTACATCATTTTCAGTAGTCGGCATATGGTACACTGCCTGTCCAAACAAAATGCATTAAGCAACACTTCCACTCTGCTACAAAATGAAATCTAGTTAGCAAATTGTTGACATGGATTTGGATATTGAGGCATAGAACCTTGCGGAAATAGGGTATATGATATAGAGTTTGAAGGAGCGAGTTCATGTAACACGTTGCCCCTTGATTCTTCAGACCAACAAATCCTGTCTCCTTCTTGGAGTCGTATGCCCAATAATCCATCATCTTCCTAACATTTACATCCGCCTCAACTGTTAAGGTGTCATTTACAAGATAGCCCCGTGTTGGGTCATAAAGATCATGTAGCGACATGAAAGATGTGAAACCCCAATCGCTTTCCCGAGCAGTGAACTGGTGTTGGGTATCTGAAAGAAGACCAGATTTAATGAATGTAAGACAGGTTGCAAGCTCCCATAGCCTTGCACACTCTATGTAAGCTGAGAATAACTCATAGTGACAAATTCACCATGCTTCCATACATCCTAAGTACAATGGTAACCTAAACCAACTCTCAAGCAATGCACTTGTCAGTTCTTGCTCTGTATCTGGGTAGGCACAGCCTGTGTATAGTAAACTATGTAGACAACCTTTTCTTATGGACATCTTGGGATCAAGATGATTGATGATAGCTAAACTGAAATGTGCAAATCTGCTCCAACCATATGGCAAAACAGCAGAGTCTGCCACATCCAGGTACATTGACAGATGTTCCACATTATTGCCTTTTGGAAAGACGAGGATGCGCCTGCATGATTGTCGAAACAATACAAGTAAATACATGAACAAGAGAGATCACGTCTTTTTGAATTACGGGCAGGGGTAGGGTTTGCCAGCGGTGGATAACTGCCGAGGCCTGATGCACGACAAGAGACTCACCATTTGTATCCTCCAACAACGAACGTGTCGGAGTAGTACTTGCGAGCGCTGAGCTTCGAGAAATTTTCCATGGTCCAGACATACTTGCCCTGGAGGGGATCCTCTGCAGGTTGGTTCTCGACAGTGGGGATGGGCTCGGGTTGGACTGGCAGGGCGTACGCGCAGGCAGAAAAAAAAATGTTACTTGATGATGAGAAAAAGCACAGAATACATGGAAATGGAAGATCAAAAGACCTCGATATCAGGCGCAAGGGATCGCCGTGGGAACGGAGAGGTTTTGCTTACCTTCCATCTGCTCGATATTGTCAGGGTAATCGGGAGGAGCAGAGAGCATCTCTTCGTCCTCCTGCTGCAGAAAATGAAGAAAATGGAAAACAAAGAAAAGAAGAAACGCACGCGATTGAGTCACACAACAAAATAAACAGGCGGCAGCTCAGATCGATCTGGGCCGCGGACACGATTAGGGTTTAAGGAGGAGAGAGACAGAAGCACAGAGAGACAGAGATGGCGGGCGAGGGCGTGATTGACTTACATCCAGCGCAGGAGCCATCATCGTCATTTCGAGAGAGAAGTGTTCATAGCGGTGTTTGTGTGTGTGTGTGCGTGTGGGTGCACTGAGAGAGAGAGAGAGAAAGAGAGAGAGAGAGAGGAGAAGGGGACGGGGAGGGGGAAGGGGGAATGGAAGTGAGTGTGAGAGAAAAATAAATGCTAAGGCGTATTGCTGATGTCTTGCATAACATTGTCCATGCAAGGTCACAATATTATTTTAGCTGATGTTTAACCTAATTATGTTTAGGCTTATTCCAACATTTCATTATTATGATTATGCCAACAGGGTTGTGGTATATTGGTCTGAATGTGGGTTGTCACATGTGTCATGAGTTCAAGTCTTGCAGCTCACTTCCCCAAGGCACGGCATATTAACCAATCTGTTCTTGCCTAATTTGTTATTCCTGCCAGAGGGTCAGATAGATGTCACATCATTGTGATGTCTACCATCATTACTATCATACAAGTCGCCTATATTGTGATCAAATCTTTTTACTTATCGTTATTACTAGTCATTTTGCATATCATCGCTCTGGGGCTCTCCTTTCTTAACCTTATTATAAAAGGAATAGGACCAACAACACTATTCGAGAGATGGTGAGATGTATTATTGATATTAAACCTTACTAGGTGCTCCACACCTACATTCTCTCTTAGCACTTTGCATCAATGTTCTCCTAGTACCTTGCACCAAGGTTCCAAGCATTGATGTCAGTAAAACAATTAGGACACTTCTAATCCTAATGCACGTTTCACTTACTTATGACCCATTGCCTCCACAAAGAGAGAGAGAGAGAGAGAGAGAGAGAGAGAGAGAGAGAGAGAGAGAGAGAGAGAGAGAGAGAGAGAGAGAGAGAGAGGGGGGGGGGGTGCAAGTGGCGAGCGGCTCTCTCTATGCTTGGACCACATGTATGAGTGAGAAGAGTGCAACCTTATGTTGCCTTTATAATGTGAGATGGGGCTGAGTGGGAGGAGGGATAGTAGGCTCTCATCCTCCATATTCATCATGACCACCTCCTTTATGAGAGAGAGATTGAGAGAGAGAGAGAGATTCCCGCATACCCACAACCCAAAGGGAGGAAAGTAGAAGAAGAAAAGAAATAGATGCTAGTCCGCAAGCTAAGAGACACAATGAGGAAAAAGAAGAGGAAGAGGCTACCACATGGCATTATAGGAGATGCATGTATAGTTGCCATATGGCAACCTCTTCAAAGTGCTTAGATTCTACTAGTGCTTTACACCAATGTCTGTACTAATTGGGGTACTTCATGTCCCAGCAATTACTAATGCCCCTAGTGCAAGTGAGGGGGTGCTTCTATGATTGCCAAGTGGCATACATTGTAGACCCCCTCCCAACCTTCTCTATTTTTCTCTATCTTCACACACACACACACACACTCTCTCTCTCTCTCTCTCTCTCTCTCTCTCTCTCATTGTGGGATTTGTGAGACTTCTAGAGGCATTCAAGACTTGATTAGCCTTTACTTTCCACTTCTGCTTCCTCTTCTCTTCTCTTTACACATGCATACACCCACACAATTGACACACACACATGTCCATAATTTATACACTAAAACACAATACACATTAATGTATAATATACATGTATTTGACATATGTAATATATAACATACTTAAAGTATAATTATATAAATGTATAAATGCATAATCATATTATTAACATCTAATTGACATGATACATAATATATTGTATGTATTATATATTATATCATATTATATATCATATGTATCATATTATTTGTATATTATATAATTATATAGTGCATATATGCATCGAGTCCGGCATCAAGCGACAATGAGAGAGAGAGAGAGAGAGAGAGAGAGGCAGCAAGAAGAGGTGAGGATGAGCTCGAAGGTGCCACATGGCATTGTTGCACAACTTTTCCAAGGGGCCAAATATGTGGCACATGGTCCCCCCAAAAAGCTTTCATTAGTAATATAGAAGATTGTGTTGTGTGAGAATGAAAATTAGATGCAATATCTTTTGTTGATGTTTAACCAGATTGTTAAAAACATCATTGCGAATAAAATTTACTCATCAATGCACCTATTATTGGTTATTAATGGTATTATAGGGACTATCATTATAGCTATTATTTATGTTGCATTATACCATTTTTGGGGCTTTCCTTTCTTAATGCTATTCTAAAAAGAGAGAAGCAATGAAATTGAATGAGATAAAATTTTATGATGAGTCTAATGTTTATGTTTAACCTTCTTTTTTTTCATAAACATCACTATTATCATGATCAAAAGTTTGGGGTTGTCACTACTTTATTGTCATCATCATCATTAGCTACTTTTATTGCTCTAGTTCCTTAACCATGTTCTCAAAGATAATAGGAGTGATGGAACTAATGTAGAGGCAAGGAAAATAGATGTAGAAGAGAAGGAATTAATGTGAATGCAAGGAAAATAGATGTAAGACCTCTTGTTAATGTCTCACCTTATCATTGTCATAAAATCAATATTATTTTGATCAAATTTTTGGTCTTATCATTATGATTATTATTACTAGTTAAATAAGTGAGAGAGAGAAAAAGAGATTGCAAGGCCTACTATTGTTAATGTCTAATCATATTATTGTTGTAAAAGAAGTGACCATTATTGTCATCAAAATTTTGAGCTTATTGTTCTAAATGCTTGCTTATTTTGAATTATAATAATCAATTGTGGAGTTCTCCTTCTTTAACCTTATTTTAAAAAGAAAATAGAACAGATGCAATGAAAGTGGGTGAGAGAAAAATAGATGTCAAGACATATTGTTGTTTATGTTTATCATAATGTTGTCATTACCACTATTGGTGAAAGATTTGGCTTGTCATTACAATTATTAAGCATTATCGTTTATACAGTTCTGCATTTTTGGAGGACTCCTTGCTTAAACTTGATTTAGGAAGAAAATAAGAGAGATGAATTGAAAGCGAGTGAGATAAAAATAGATGGGAAGATTGTTATTCATTTGTTATGGTTCATAGTTTTTGGCACTCTCCTTCCTTAAACCTACTTATAAAGAAAAATATAGATGAGATGAAAGTGAATGAATGAGAAACAAAGGTATACAAATAGATAAGAATATTTAAATTTCAATTTAAAAAATAGAAGTGAGACAAAAATGTATGGAAAGACTATAGTTGATGAGTAGCCTTGTTGAAAGAAAAATGAAAGTTTAACCCAACGAGAGAGAGAGAGAGAGAGAGAGAGAGAGAGAGAGAGAGAGAGAGAGAGAGAGAGAGAGAGAGAGAGAGAGAGAGAGAGAGAGAGAGAGAGAGAGAGAGAGAGAGAGAGAGAGAGAGAGAGAGAGAGATGAAAGTTTAGCTTATTAGAGAGTAGGAAGGCAGTTTAACCTATTAGAGAGAGAGAGAGAGAGAGGGATAAAATGAAAGTGGAAGCGAGAGTAAAAGAAATGGATAGACTTATCAATATTTAAACTTATTTTTATTTGAAGATAAATGAATTGAAATTGAGATAAAAACAAATGGAAATGCCTATTTTTTATGTTTAACCCAAGTTTTATAACATGTATTTATCGTTGTTAATTTTTTAAAATCATCACCAATGTCAATATGATATTTCTTCAATCGCGGTGCATAATTTTAACATAACAAGAGGGAAGAAATTACATTAAAGAAAAAATAAACACATAATTGAGTTTATTTATAAAATAAAATTACTATTGATAATTATTATTTTGTACATTATGTTATAGTCATTATCAATAATATTATGACCGTCATTTTTTTGGCTATTCTTTCTCAACCCCATTCTAAAAATAACTGAGAACTTGTTTTGGTGTTTGATTTGATTGTTATTTACCTTATCACTATTAGAATTAACTTTCTAACTTGTTATTAAACCCTTGATGGTGCTATTATTGTTGTAATACATCATTTTTGGACTCTTGTTCCTAGTTCTCAACTTTAAAAAATATATGTGGAAAAATGTTATCTTTATTATTGTCTATTTTCAAGGATGTTATTAACTTATGATTAATATCATTCCCCTTTTTTCGAGGCTCTTCTTCCTTAACGATAGTTTAAAAAGTATTGGAAATACTTATTGTTGATGTTTAATTAAACTCGTGTCATGTTTTACTTTATTTGGCTTCGCATTAACTTTTTGTTAGCATTGATAGATTTTTGGGGCTCTCATTCTTTAACCATATTTTAGGAAGTTGATGTTTAAGTTGACTAGTCTCACTTTTTATTATTTTCATGATCATTTCTTAGGCTTAGTATTAGCTCTTTAATAGCATTTACAAATGTTTTGGATTTTCATTCCTTATTTGTATTTTAGGAAAGCTTATTTGGATTTTTAAATGGATTTGTATAATCCTTATCTCTTATCATCTTCGTCTTTAGGCTTACTATCCTAACCAAGCACATATATGTTGCTACTAACATGTTAACATTTATCATTTTTGGGGCCTTATTACACCAAACCTAACCAATCACATATATGTTGCTACTATCATCTTTGTCTTTAGGCTTACTCTCCTAACCAATCACATATATGTTGCTACTAACATGTTAACATTTATCATTTTTGGGGCCTTATTACACGAAACCTATTTTAGATCTTTTATTTTTATTGGAACTATTATTGCATTTTTAATTGTAATTCATATTTTGCTTTGTTTTTAACATGTTATCACTTTTATTCTAATTATTGCATTTACACTTCTGAATCCACAATTAGTGTTGTTAGACTCCATCTAGTGTGGATGCCTTCCTCTAAAAAGAGCATGTTGCATGTCTTGTTTGAATCTAGAGTAAACCACCGCATGGTAGCAAAAAAAACATTTATCAAATGTCAATGATTAACCTAAGTTTTTTTAGCAAAGTACCCTTCACCTTAATACACGTCACCTACCTTTAAATCTTCCTATATGCTCTCCTCTATGATTTTTTCTACATTTCATTCTTTTCTTGGAGAAAAAGCCAAGGATCTTTGTTGAACAAAAGAAATGAAAATGGTTTTTGACTATGTCATATAAGTAATTCCATATCACCCAAAAAACATCTCATGAACTTTGCCATACAAGTGTTGAGCTTGTTTTGAGCAACTTTCTCTTGCATTCAATAAATTATGGAAAGTGGTGTGCAAAACCACATGAAACTAAGTCTTGGCTTCTTAAATGACTTGTGATGCTTTCAATTTTAATTTATGTCGTTTTCCGAACATTTAACAACTTGTGAAAACTTGATGTGTGGTGCTTACTCAAGATGAGACACGATTCCTTTTGATAAAGCACAATGAGACACTTGCACATCGTGTTCGCAAGGCAGCTCTTGATTTTAATAGTAGCACGTCTTAGAAAACACAAAAATGCTAGTGTGTAACTTTACTACTACATTTTAGACCACTTAAGCAAGACAATTTGCAATTCCTTTATTCACCAATAGTCAATTGTTACTCTATCCATAAATGCTTACAATCCCCAAGAGTAGGTGTTCAATTTGCAAATGGAGCATTGGATTTTACATATATATGTACATACGTACATATGCACATGCATATATGTGTGTCCACACACATACATATGAAAAGCAAAGGAAAAAAAAGAACATGAAAGAATTCAAAAATGTGTGTGTGTGTGTGCTTGTGTCTCATTCATACACACATGCACCCCCTACGCACACATTGATTATGTATTAATAATAAACTATTAAATATTATCATCGATACATATATGTATAGTTAATATTTGTGTTACATATTAATACTTAATTATTATGTATAATTATCGTTCATTTATTATCTAAGTCAAGTAATTTTTAATAAAAGATGTATACTTCTGTTTCAATTAATATTATACATATAATTATTTACATACGTTATTAATTATCAATATGAGAGATAGAGAGAGGAACAAGAAGAAAAAGAAGTAATTCTCAATATAGCTAATTATAAACTGGTTGTCAAATTTATGTGGTGTTATTGGCTCAATGTGTGACGATAATATGTATGCCATTATAGGCTCAATGTGAATAGAAATCACCACTAAATGTATTTGTCTTTGAAAAACTTCGAGAAATGGTCATAAGGTTATGTTGGAGATATAATTTAGGCTTCATTCACTCTATATACATTAGTGAGTACAACATCCCCATATATTACATTTTTGTGCATTCAACATTGTATTACTATAAGTTGCCAAAGCTTTCGGAGTTCATAATATATTTATTATATCAACCTCCCATGAATCTCTTGCCATATGAAACATGCTTTCAACCCCAAAAGAGTTGCATCGGGAGAACATTGATGCAAAGCGCTAGAAGAATCTAGGCACTATGGGAGGTCCCCCAGCTTCCCACTATCAGAGATTGGCAGTGGAAGCATCAGAGAAAGAGAGAATTAGAGACATGACGTAGAACAGAGAGGAACAATGAAAGAAGGCACGATTGATTGTATAAAAATGTTGGTTACATAAATAGCAACATGTTGTATGTTATGAAAGGGTGTAATGCCTTTTGGATACTTAAGCTTTCAAGTGTATTTAAACCAATACTCCCCCTCAGCTAAATGCTGAAACAAGATTTTATTACATTCCTTTGAGCCTATTGCAAGTGCATGTTTTGTGCCTATATGGAATGAGACTATGCTCTCTTTTTTTAATCCATCGAGTGATGGAAGTGCTGAAGGAAAAGGCTTTCAATCTGTAAATTTATAATTTTAGCTTATTGACTTTACAATGATTATCTTGGGTCAGTCATGAAGTGATGTGTGTTGAATGTCACGGTTGAACATGGATATGAATTCTTCAACTTAAATCTCACTCTTGAAGCTTCAACATTCATGAGCTCCATCCTGCACTTGAGATAGTCTTATTGAGGTCGATGTAGACTAACTGCCCCCCTTCAATCGAAACATGACACTATGATGTAAGTATTGGTTGCCATTGCAAGATAAACATTGTAGTGTTGGGGGTAAAGGCACCTATGCCTAGTCGCCCATGTATCAATTATATTGATAGTACCCACACCGTGTATTAGTTACCCGCACACATGTACATTGCAAGTGGCTGGCACACATCATTGTCACTTCATTCTTTATCCTTTCAATGACATTTGAATAAAGGGAAGGCCAGTCGTACATTTGTGATTGTTGGAGTTTCCACATCTTGTGTGTCTCTCTCTCTTACTCCTGCTTCTTCCACCACTGCTTTTGCTTCCGCTCCGTGCTTCCACTTTAAGGGCTCACTCCCTTCAACTAGTATCACAACCATCTTCCCCGAGAGCTCGAGCCGACATTGCTTCAGCTTTTGTGGATAATACCTTTAGGTCACAATTTTAATGGCAACCATGGCTTCTTCCATTCAAGGTGAGCTTTGATCTCCCACTTCCTCCAACTTGTATTGGCTTATTCCATGGCATAGATAGACTTATGTAAGTCCCCTAAAGTGCTTTCCCAACCCCGTTCCCATCAACAAGACTAGAAATAGGAGCAATAACAACTATGTGACTCCCTCAAGCATATGCTTTAGCTCTTAGCATTCCTCTCGGCACTTGGCAGCATTGAAGACTCTTCCTTAGCATCGGTCTTGTGATTCTAGGCATCATTTGAAGCTCCTAGGATCAACCATTGACTCAAGTTTGTGATAGTTTGCTATCATACAGTTTAGTACAACACTTACCTCATTATATTATCTGGAGATTACTTATGCTTCTTGAGATGTCTATTTGATGTCTGATCATTTGGGGATGCTATGCCAATGTATTGGAATGATTTGAGCACTCATTTGCATAGTTTTACAAAGGTTTTTTATTGTTGTAATAAGTAGGGTTGAATGCTATTTTGTCAGAGAAATTCGTGCCTATTGCTTATTGATGCTTACCGACTACTCGGGATGCTATACTAACATCTATGGTTGATGCTGCATACTTGGTTATGGTTTCAGAATGCTCTTGAGCTAAGATTGGAGCTTTCTCTCTTAATATTGGTTGTCATTAACTATATCTATAGTCTTTTGATGCTACAATAAGAGCTCTGTAAGTTACTTAGGTCGGATGCTCCCGAGTATGTACTACTTGGATCTAGGATGTATAGATGCCTTCCACGCGATGTTTTGAGCTTTGTTTGCCCATCTGGCATTTGACTGTTATTCCAGTGGGAGCTACTACTTGAATCTCAGATGTTACATTAAACATTTGGTTATGCAGTTGAGCTTGAGGGTCTTATAGTGAGATCGTGGGACTTGGTGACATGTACATGCTCTCATCATGCTTTATGTATGCAATTGATGCTTAATGGATTGATTTGACATTGCTAAAAGATCGGCACCTATCTTTGTCACACTAATGTCAATGATGTGCGTCTCTTGGTTGGCTATGTATTGAGCTTCTGTTACATTACTTAGTCCGTTGTGCCTTTGGTTGGTCTCTTCCATTACTCGTGAGACCTACTCTATGCATGATGGTTATGCCTATGGGATGAATCTCAGTCTAACACATTAATCCTTTGATAGTTCTTGGTCCCACTTGCATATTCACTCATTGCTAGTTGGAGCTATTCCTTGGCAGTTAAGTTTGTATTATATTAGTGATTGACCCTCTTTGGCATTGATTTCTTACTATTGTACTTCATTTTTAGCATGTTGTAATTGCAGTTTACTACATTGTTTATGTGAGCAATCACCTCCGTTTGACATTTTTTTGCATTGAGTTTGTGAATAGCTCATTACTTTGGCAATTCCCCTTGTTTTCAGCTTGATTTGATAGAGGTTTTGGGGTTGATTTGCAAGCTATTACATTAGCTTGTTTTGCCCTTTTGTGCATTTGCTTGGTCTCAGTATGGCTAGTGGTTGCAATGATAGTGCTTTCCTTAATCTTGACAAGTTGGATGGCACAAACTACAACTATTAGCCTTTCTAACATGTGGGTATCAAACCCAAATGTATTGATGCAGAGGATTGGGTTGAATTAGATGAGCTATGTAAGTCCACCATCATTTTGTCCCTCTCCAAGCATGTGGTTTATAATGTTGTCTCTGATGGGCAGTTGGTATGGGACTTATGGGATAAGATTTGCAATGCTATGATAAGTAGAGTCTCGCTTCTCAAATGTATTGGCTAAAGCACCTCATGGACCTTCGCATGAAGGAGGGCACTTCCATGTCAGTCCACTTAAATGAGTTTCATCCTATTCTCAACCATTTTTCTTTTGCAGGTGATTGAATTCAAGGGTAATCTTCCCCCTTTGTTCCTCTTGGTTGCACTACCTAAATCATGGGATACATTTAGTATTACTATGTGTGTAAATATGCCTATTGATGGGCTAAAGTTACAGGTTATAAAGGGAGCACTCTTGAATGAAGAGGTTAATAGAAAGAATGCCAATGTCTCCTGCACCTCTCATGCTTTGACAGTTGGAGGCTAATAGTAGGAATGATAATGACCACCGTGGGAGAGACTCAGTAGTCTGGTTCTTAGTCATGTGGACAGTCTCACAATAAGTCCCATGGCTGAAAGTCCTCATTGACTTGTCATTATTGTGGGAAAGCAAGACATATTCGGCCATGGTGCCATAAATGTGCAAGGACAAGTGTAAGGAAAAGGGCAATGATAAAGTATACGACAAAAATGATGATTGTAGCATTATCCTTAGGAAGTCTAGAGTTAAGATTAAAGAGATCAACATTGTGTAGACTAATTCTGATTATGATTTCATACTTTTAGCTTATTCTCTTAATACTTTCATAGCTAACTGATGCTATATCAACATATACTTAGTGTTGGTTGATAGATTTAGGGGCTTCATTTCACATGACCCCTCGTAGAGAGTGGTTTCAGTCCTATCGCAATATGACAGGATTTGTCCATTTGGGTAATGACATAGCATTAGAGATAATCAGTATTGGTGATGTCCAGCTACAATTTCGTTCAAGTAGCACATTTACTCTTCCTGATATACATTTAATCGATCCCCATGTATACTACTTTCGACTACTAGGTTGTAGAGGAGGTATGGTTTGGAAAATCTCCCTTATATACTTATTTGCATATCTTTGGTTGTGAGGCTTTTTGCCATGTTTCCAAAGACAGGTGCAATAAGCTGGATCTTAAGTTTAAGAAATGCATCCTTCTTAGTTATCGAGACCAGGTGAGATGGCCTATCGTCTATGGGATTTGTAGGCTCGAAAGATTATTTGCAGCCACAATATTGTATTCAATGAAAAGAAATTGCATAAGCAACTTGAGCATGTCATTGAGGTACAGAGGGTGATATTTCAGGAGGAGTCTCCTCATATCGTACAACTAGCTAGATAGCTTACAGTAGCAATTGATGCTCCAGTGGCCCGAGTCCTTGATGCTCCACATCGTGTACAAGCCCCATAGCCTATTTTCAGGCGGTCTCCTAGAGATAAATGATAGCTTGTGTAGTTTGAGCCATCTATGGATTATGTTATGGTGACAAATGCTAGTGAGTCTCTTGATGAGGCCATGCTCAAAAGTGATAGTCACTCTTAGGAGAGGGCCATGCAGTCAAAGTATGACTCGTTGCAAAAAAATCATACATGGGATTTGATTCCTTTGCCTAGTGAAAAGCATACTTTGCCATGTAAGTAGGTGTACAAGTTGAAAAGTACCCCTAGATGCCCCAAGCTAGCATACAAGGCTAGATTAGTTACCAAGGGCTTCAAGTAGGAACATGACGTGGACTTTGATGAAGTCTTTTCTCTTGTCATGAAGATAACTACCCTACGCTTGGTACCAGCTGCTCAACTTGACTTAGATCTCTATCAAATGGATGTTAAGATGGATTTTCTTCATGGGGACTTGCATGATGAGATTTGCATGGATCAGCTTAAGGGATTTGCAGAACTTGCCACGGACCACCTAGTGTGCAAATTAAGAAAGATCCTTTATGGCCTTATGTAGGTACTCACGGAATGGTACCAAAAGTCTGATACTTTTTTGCATTCACAGGGATATTCCTATAATGATATGAATTCATGTTTATACGCGAAGAAGGGTCGTGGTGGCAGCCTTGTGATTTTGATACTCTACATGGATGATATGTTGATTGTTGGGAGTGCTCATTGATGAGCTAGATGCTTGGGAAGGTCTACTTAAGAAGAGCTTTGAGATGAAGGACATGGGACATGCCTCACATATTCTCGGGATGTGCATTACACGAGATCACTCTAAGGGGCTTCTTTACTTGTCATCACAGAAGGAGTACATCTAGAAGGTCCTTGAGTGGTTTCATATATAGGATGTTAAGCCTATTGGCTATCCTTTATCTTCTCATGTGAAGATTAGTAGACAGCTTGATGATCAAAAGGCTAAGATTGCCAAGATCTTATGCATTTGTAGTGAGCAGTTTGATGTATGCTATGATAGCCACTTGCCCTGACATAGCATTTGTAGTGGGTGTATATATATGCTATATGGCTACATTGGTAGACAACATTGGGATGTTGTCAAGCGTATCATGAGATACCTAAAGGAAACAGTAGCTATGTGCATATGTTATGGTAGCTAGGATATAGGATTCATGGGGTACATTGACTCTAATTATATATGACATGCAAACAGTAGGAATTCCACCTTTGGCTATGTCTTTATCTTTGGTTTGAGGTGCTATTTCTTGGATGTCCAATGTATAGTCCTATCTACTAGAGAGGCAAAATATATTGCAGCCACCAAGGCTTGCAAGGGGGCCCTCTAGTTAGGCCATCTTACGGCAGACCTTGGCATTACCAATGAGATCCCTACATTGCATTCGGATTCTATGAGTACTTTTCAATTGGCCAAGAATCTAGTCTTCACATGTGAAGACGAAGCACATTGAGGTGTGTTACCACCATTAGAGAGGTTGTTGAGGACAAGTCCATTGAGCTTATCAAGATCTCAATCGACCAAAATCCTGCAGATATGGATAAAAATACACATTACAAATAACAATGTCTCCAAAATAATCAAATCCTATAAACACCAAAGTCTTCCCCCCTCGCCATTATGACACAAAGTACAAATAATGATGTCTCCTGAGTAATCAAAATCACACAAACGCCAATAGTAGAAGACCACCCCCTCCCACCATTAGATGGTGGAAGGAGAAGTAAGCACCCCCTCTCTTCTAAGATGTGGATATCAATGGAGGAAAAGAGAAAGAAGAAGAGTGAGAGGCATGTCCCTAGCTAAAGACATGTGAAATAGATGGCCCTTAAGGTTACTCGACCTCAAGAGGGAATGAGTCCTTGTTGGTCAAAAGCAGAAAGCCCTATTAAGGAAGGGTAACTAAGAAGTGCCAAATGATCCAAGTCTCTGCTTCAATCAATCGATAAGTCCTATAGGGGTTAGTGCCAACCTACACATGCTAGGAGAAAAAAATACTACAAAAGACCATAAAACACACATGCCTCAACTACAAAAACTGCTTGTGCATGCAATGGGTTGGGTTTGGAGATGATCCCTCCACCAAAAGGTAGGCATGTTGAAGATGTCAAAAAGTAATAGGAGGAATGTGCAGCAAAAAGGAGAAGCCAGGCTAGAGCATGTCTTGCAAGAATCAATAGATATGCAAGTGGGAGGTTTGGTAGGTCTATGATCAGTGTCGTTGACATCTACATTAGAAGAAGGCTCCATGATTTGGGAGCGCATTTGATGGAAACTCAAAAAGAGATAGGGACTCATGCAATCTATCCTCAAGCGAGGCAAGGAGTGCTTGAGAAACAAAGTCCATGGTAGTGGCATGGGCAAACCAATTGGATGACCCCTCTAGTGAAGCAAGGGTAGAGAATCCTACTGTCATGTGAGTAGTGGGTCTACCTTATTGAGATGGAGGAGGATGATCCCCTCTTGGCTATGGAGATGGGCATTTGGGGAGATTTGGACTCACATTTGGGCCTTTTTAGAGAGAGAAAACCTCTCATCCAATAAAGACAATGCTACTGATATGGTAAAAATGGGAGTTTCCGTTTTTAAAATGTTTATCTCACTTTTGAAAATTCCCAACATACAACATTTTCATGTATTAGTGGGGACAAATTCGTTGAGGCATAGAAAGAAAGAGGCTCCATAATAATTTAAGAGGCTAGATAGCAACATTTATTGTCAATCTCATACAACCTTGCATTTCACTTATCGTTTTGTTAAAATTATTGATTATTACATCAAAATATTCTCCCTCCATTCTAGTATCCCTATGTTTTTCTTGAAACTCTCTAGTATTCAATGAAATGCCACTTGTCTTGAAATTTTGCTCATGATTAGCTATTCTTTCTCCTGCTTTTCATTCAATGTCTTATTTTGCTTTGTCTCCTATGGAAACTATATATTTTTTGTATCTCTCCTATTGTGTCAATTATTTAAATCTAAATAACCAAACGTGGATGCCATCATGAGGGGGGCCTTCGGTTGGCACAATGAGAAGAGGGGCCCTTGAGATTGTTGGGGGGTTCCCCTCTATGTTCTACTGACCCAAGGTCCTCTCACTTTGTGTTGGACTAGGGCCAGTACAACTTGAGGGGGAGCCCACCATTGTGTTTGAAAAGGCCTTATCATGTTATGCCAGTCATCACAACCCAACTCCTCTATAATTGTTATTCTAATGTTCATTTTTTAGTGTTTTTTGACACCCTATGGTGCTTTGAGCCATTCTGGACACAAAAATCAATTGAAAGTTCCAAAAGTGACATTTTGGAATGATAATTGGGTAAAAAAAATGGTGCCATTGCATATAAAACATCTTCCTCATGTTGTGATGGTCCTCTTAGGTAGATTTTCTATTTCTCAATATCTTGGTCTCCTTATGTTTGTTTTGTGTTCTTTGACCCCAGACAAGAGTTTTCAATTGTTTCGATGCAATGGTACCATTGGTTTTGCCCAATTATCCACCCAAAATGTTGATATCGGAGGGGTAACACAATATGAGTGGGGGCCCACCAATTTTTCTAAGGGGGACCCTCGTACTATGCTGGTCCTCTCTTCATTTATTGGTCTCCTAGTATTCATTTTGAGTATTTTTTAACCCCAAACATGGATTTTGGGCCATTTCAGATGCAATAGTACCATCGATTTTCCCCAAATCTCTAGAAAATGTGAAATTTTGCAATATAATTGATATTTATATCTTGAATGGCCCAAAAGCCCCATGAGATGCCAAAAAAAATTGAAAGGAGCACTAGAAGAATAATCTCAAAAGGAGTTGGGCGGTAATGATTGACACAATATGATAAGAACTTTCCAAATATAGTGATGGGTCCCACTTGCATTGTGTGTGTGGCCCTAAATTCACCACACAACACGATTTTGAGAGAGAGAGAGAGAGAGAGAGAGAGAGAGAGAGAGAGAGAGAGAGAGAGAGAGAGAGAGAGAGAGAGAGAGAGAGAGAGAGAGAGAGAGAGAGAGAGAGAGAGAGAGAGAGAGAGAGAGAGAGAGAACTCAAAAATATCAAGGATTCCCCTCACATTGTGTGGATCCATGCTCACGTTGTGTAGGTCCTAGACCCACATAAAACGAGCAAGGGTGACTTGAAAATCTCAAGGGTCCCTTGTCAAGACCACGTTAATAGCTACCCCTCACATTATGTTGGGGCTGAAGGTCAATACAAGGTGCAAGGGTGTTGCATTGTCTTGATGATTAATATATGATTCTTGATGTGCATTTACATATGGATCTTATTGAGATAGAGGAAATTATCTCAACAAACTAGGAGATTGTTCCATGTCTTCTACCAGGTGGTATAGTATATGGCCATCCATAGGTGCCTTGGTATAGAATGGCATCTTTTGATAGTTTCAAATGTTGAGGATATTAACTTTCATTATAATATAAGGGCCTTCACATAAAGAAATCGTGATGTATCGTGTTATGAGATCGACTTTTTCACTGAGATAGAGTTTAAAACAATCTAGTGTAATTGAATATTTCTCATATGGGGAGATCACATGAGCATGAAGGTCAATGAACAAAGTATTCCAAAATGGAGTGATGATTTACTTATACTTGAGAAAAATTACAATATTTTGGTATAATGAATTGTATTGTGATTTTGGTATTTATGGTAGAATTAGTTATAAATGTTTTAGTATCCATGAAGCTTATGACAAGTTTAGAAGAGTTTTGGTACAATTAAATGTATTGTGATTTTGCATCTTATGATTTATGATGATACCTTTATTGGATATTTAATTGACAAATAAAAGGGAGGTTTAAGTACATGTATTACATTCCCACAATATATTAAGAATGTTTAATTATTATATTAGATTCGTGCTATGATTCCCTCATTGCGTGTCTCTTTGAATGTTACATTACTTTATTTTGGGTTGGCTCTATGGAATAAGCTTTCTCTGTGTTTACTAATATAATTCCTCCATAATATTAGCTTTCTGCACTCCATTGTATCTCATATGGCTAAATCATATCAATAATCTTGATACCATGGTCTCTCCATCCCATGAGTTGATCAAATTGATATTCATTTAGAAGTAAATCACTTTGAACTCAATAAATTTTAAATAAATCAATCAATTTGAAACCCAAGGTTATACTAATTAAGTGTATGTTACTCTTTGTTTGATATGAAGGATTTGTTAATTTGATAGTTTCAAAAATGTTTTGATATACACACTCAAATGTTTTTTAATTGAATGGATAGACCTATTTTTAAAAACGCATGGTCTATTTCAATAAACAAAAGGAAAATAATTTGAGATACATAAATAATAAGCATGCATATATGTTTTAGAAGACATATTGTTGCATGTATCCTCTTCTATATACCACTATCTTACAACTTCATATATTGCATATCTCAAATGTTTTTTTTCTATTACAAAACCTTGATATTTCTTTAGAAGCAAAAGACAAAAGGTAAGTTGGCGAAACATGAGAGGGGGCCCCCCATGGCCCGAGGGCAATAAGTCACAAACTGACTAAACGTGTTTAAAACTTAGGAAGCAAGGGAACGTTTAAAAGCTTTAAGCTTTAAAGTTTAAAGCTTTGAAGAAAAGAAGAAGATGATGACGAATAGGCCACTGCCCCCCACCCCCATTTTTTTAACGAAAGAAAAAACGACGCATAATTTCTCTCTTTTCTCCTAAAATTGGAGATGCTAAAAGCATGAATGAAAGCTTGAATTCAGAACAAGTCAGAGAATATAATAGGGTAGACATCACATGTATATGCAACTACATCATTTACTAAGGTATGTGGGCATTATAGTCATAAGTAAAAGCAATAAAGTAGATCCCAAGAATACATCTACATTCCAATGCATCAAGTATACTAGAGAGAAAAGGATAAGATCAATAGTATCTTCAAAGCTCACAGACCTATGCAAAAAAAATTTAAATGAGAATAGAATAGAGTACAATAGTAGGAACCTCCATCACCACATTGTAAACAAAGATAACTCTTCTCAGTTCGATGAGAGGCCTATATTGAAGCAAGATAATCTGAGAGCCAAGCGAATCAATCATGGCATCTTTGGTAGCCTCTCTAGACCTCGTAGATTAGATTGCCAGCATTCAGATTGCATCTTGAAAGCTTCCAAATTGTTGGATTGCCAAGATACCCTCCACAAAGAGCTCCTCTTCTTGGCCACAACCCTTCTTCTTCAATTTAACTATAAATATAAGGCATGAGGAGTCGTTGGGGGCAGCCTAAGCAAGAGAGGAGAGGCTTTTCTCAAGAGTATAGAGTAGGAGGGAGTGTGATAAGAGGAGCGCAATGATGGGAATTCTTGTCATGAAGACAAGGAGGATACTTCGCAGGCTCTTGGAATCGAATTCCCCATCCCTTTTACCACCTATTCCTTGTGGAATCAAGATTCTACTCGATTTTTCTAAATTCCTAGTACTTGCCATTCCCCATCAATCCAATTGTGACAACCCCCAAGCTCTCTTGCCAAAATCCCCTCTACAATCTCGTGATTAAAGACCATGGCTCCGAAGAAGAAAGTTATGAAGGTCGTGGAAGCAGGAGCTGCCAATAGTGCTACTGATATGACCACTACAAATGGAATGACGAGTACTAGGATCACAAATGAAGCTACGAATACCATCAACCAAGCACTCATCTCATAGATCCTCGGGTACTATATTTTGATATTAAAGGCAACTAGCAAGCCATCATTCCACGAGTTGGCAACAAAAAGCTGCATTCATAAAATAGGACTTTATTTATCTCTTACATAAAATCTTTTAAAGAAATTCTTAACCGTAAATTCCAAGGGGTAATTTGGGTTTGTACGAGATGTACCAAGGTGAAGTATAAGGAAGGTACTATGTTCCTAAAGAGACTTAATTTTTTAAAAATTTTTATTGATCTAACGGAACCTTTGATAATCATGGACACTAAATCTCGGTATATAAAAGACAGTGAGATGAAATTGTTAAAAGAATACTTTTCGTAATAAAACTAACCAATATCTTTTTTTAATCACAGGCAAGGACCCACGAAACTCCATTGAGAAAAGACTATCAAGGGAGTTGTTCTCAAAAATAGAATTCTTATTTAGATTCAATCCGGACTAGATCCCGAGAAGGGAGGGTAATCTGAGAAGATTATTAAAAGGTATTGCCACTCATGCTAAGTTTGCCTTGATATTATTATTTTTTGAAATAAAAGATTTATCTTGGAAATAAATTAGTTAAAAGTTATGTATAAGGCATCCGAAATAAGATGTTTGTGAGTGTAAGTTAGGTACTCATCTTTCCTAAAATCATTAAGCTACAAGATAGATAATCGAGTATAGATCCCTGATCGAGGCAGAATTCCGATGAGCATAGAACACCAACTGAGACAATGTTCTTTAATGGAATAAACCTACTCCAATGGGTTTTCTTTTTTGTTTTCGCATTAGTGAGTATAGACCAATTATGACGCAAAAGGTCTTATTGTAGGGAACTCTAGCTGGCAAGAGGAGGTGAGGATACCAGGGGGCTCTGGTCATAAACTCCTAGGCTCTTACAAATTGCCAATTGCCCTTCGAATTCTAGATAATACCTTTAGGATGACATCATTTCTAGCTAGAACAAAAAAACATTGTAATAAGTTATTTTTCTTAAAGGAACTATTGAGAAGGGATTGCTTTACTCTGTCCTTGTGTCATGAAATAAAGGTTTGTAACAAATTTGTATCAGGAGATAATTAAAGAAGCTATTTTTATATGTTGAATCTAAGGTGGTAGGTAATTAGGTAATTAAAAATACTCTCTTGAGGGAAGTGGGAGGATGGAACCCCAACGGATCCAAACCTATGGTTGGGTGGTCTTGGTAAGTTGAGAGCTTTCCTAAAAAAGAATAAAATTTACATTTCTTATAGACCATTAGAAATCAGAAAGTCTAACTTGCATCACTTTAGGACCATGGGCAGAAGGAATCGAAGTACCACACTCCCCTTTATTTCCCATTCTCTTTGAGCCAAACACAATGCAAGTCTGTTTCAGTCAGACAATTCTATAAGGAGTGGAAACTCAAACCACTGACACTAATCAACCATTAGTAGTTGATTTGACTCATAATTAGGAACCAAAAGACTCATGTCGATCCTCATGGGAATGACTAGAACTTCCATTGTGGGGTAGATTCGAGCGAGCCTAGTTAGCAAACTTCAAGGGTTTCATCAAATCCCATACGACATTTTCCAGGACATCTCTTGATGGTCTACTAAGAGTGTGCCGATGAGAAAGTGGCTTGGGTGGGCATGCTGCAATGACCATGAGCTCCAAGAGTTCAAAATAACCAAGAGAGATGATTTGATTGTCAAGTTGGCTCAGTATTGCAATTGCTCATTGAATTTTCCACCACTAGCTTATCCAAGTTAGCCATTGACGATCAAATCACTCTCTTAATGAATTCATTGCCATAAATATATTTCAATTTCATCCAACAAGTCAACTTACAATCGTAGTTATCCACTCTCTATGAATTTGATTGTTAGTTACTGTGTTACGATGTGCTATTCAATCAATTTCATAAGAAACCCCAATGTTTAGAGGGGGCCATAACTTCCTAGCCTACTCCTTGAGATACGAGAGTTCGAGCTCTAGTATTTCACATATTTAATAGTGTGTTTTTTGCATTGAGTATTGTATATATTTTCAATCTTCATTGTTAATTTATTATCTTCTTTAGTATTCCTTGTCTTTGAGTTACACTAATCCTCATTGTGTTCTTTATTAGTTTGTGCTTAGCTATCGTGTATAGACAAGTATTTATTTACATGGTATTAGAGTTAGGTACTCTTTGAAGAAACCTAGGTCCTTCATTAAAAATCTCATCATCACTAAAAAGTTCATGCAGGGAAGGTGACTTCAAAATAAATATAAAAGCACATCTAAAACCTTTGTAAAAGAGTGCCAGGCTCCCTCTTGTGCAATTTGTAACCATGAACAGGCGGTAGGACTAAGCTAGCAAGTTAGGGCAAAGGGAAAAAAGGGCCTACGGTTGGCCATGTAAAAAGGGGATGGATGCCAATGGGAGTTTAGGGCATGTATATAAAGTTAAAAAAGTAAATGAGAGCTCATTCTTTGGTGTGTGGCAAAGTGGACTCTTCTTCTTCTCTTCTTCTCTTCTCCTCTCTTTGCTTGCTTGTGTGTGCTTGAGAGGGGGAGTGTGAGAGTGTGAGGAAGTGAGTGTGTGTGGGTGAGGGATCAAGGAGGCGAAGCTCTCCACCATCTTCTCTTTCTTCTTCTCTTCTCTTCTCTTGTCCCACGTGCGGCTATGGAGGATGGAGTATGGAGGTGGAGGCTTGAGGATGCTTGAGCTTGCATCAAGAATCGTGGAGCTACTGGTGTGCTTGAGGGAGGAGGCAACTCATTTGGGTATCAAGGTAAGCTCACTACACTCGTAAAGAGGGATAGTGCATCAGCTATGTGAGAGGTAGCCATCAGTGCGCTCGCTTGAAACGCTTGAACAATAAGTAGTTCGTAGGTCTTGGGGTTTGAGCATGAGCTCCCTTTACAAGGATTCACAACCTACCCAATGAGGTTCTGATACTAGGGGAGAGACGTCTTATTACCATGGAGTCTACAAACCTTTTGAGATTTCACAAGCTAAGTATGACTTGATTCTCATACATCGAGCCTAACCAGCCATTGAAGATAAGCATGATATGTTTCGCATGAAATTGAAGATATTGTAGTACCAACAAAGTCTCCATTAGAGATGGGGTTCTCTTTCAGAGAAAGACATCTAGAGTATGTTCCATTGTTTCATCCTAATACATCCACTCTAGTGCAAGGTACACAAGTTTGGAGAAAAAGATCTAGAGTATGTTCCATTGTTTCAACCTAATACATCCACTCGAGTGCAAGGTACACAAGTTTCTACTTCTAACAATTCTTCTATTGCTTCTACATCCATGCAAGATCGAGGAATAGGTTACAAGGAAGATAGACTTTAGTTTTTTTACTGTGGAATAAGTCCCAAAGAGAACCAATTTCTATGTATCAACATGAGAATAAGTCTTATTTCTCAAATATAAAATGAAGTTGGTAATCATTTCGACCTTATCATCTAATTTTTTTATTTGTAATAAATGAATTTTTATTCATTAATATTCCATTTACATTATTATTTCCAAACCCACCCCATCCCACCCTTCTTGATTGCATTCATATCTACATTTGCACCATTTTCCAAATCACCATTCACCATTCCACTTGTACAACCACACCACATTGGGGGGATGTTCAAACATAGGCACATCTTATCACTTTAGGTTATTTGCTTTTGCACATCTAGGTGGTGGAGGTTTACCCTCAACCTAACCATCCATGGAGATTTATACGCATGGATATCCCACCCACGAATCTCAAAACCCACCCTATTCTTCCATCTCCTAGGTGGCCACAAAATTTACCAACATGACAATACCTATTGGCCCTTCATAAACCTTTTTGACACGTGGACCATCCACAAGTTACTCATCTCGTTTGGGTCAAGCATCTAGAGTCACCATGTCCCCTCTTCTTCAAGCCATCAATCCATATGCATCTACCATGCATGCATTTATGGACAAGACTCTTTTCAACGGGTTTAACTTTACCACTTGGTCAAATTTAATGTGGCATGACTTGGTCTCCCAAGGCTCGTGGAAACTTGTTCAAAGGCAAGAACCCAAATCAAACCCTTGTTGATTTTTGTATAAGCCAATTTACTCTTGGAAGAGTAGAAATGTTGTAGCAATAGTCGACTTGATGTAGGGTCTTATCCATGAAATTCACACCCAATTACAATACTTTGACCTTGCCTTTGAGTGTTGGGCACACCGCATCAACCACTGTGCAGTTCATGATGGTACCCTATAAATGGACCTTAACTATGAGCTCTAGGAGTTCAAAATCATCGAGAGAGATGATTTGAATGTCAAGTTGACTCAATATTGCAATTGCTTGTTGAATTTTCCACCACTAGCTTGTCCAAGTTAGTTGACATTAAAAAATCATTTGCTTCATGAACTCATTGCCACAAAGGTATTTCAAATTCATCAAGCAAGGCATCTCACAGCCCTAATTACCCACATATTTAGAATTTGAGTGACAACTACTACATTATGCTTGGCTATTTGATCAATTTTATAAGCAACCTCAATATTGAAAGGGGACCTTACCTTCCTAGAATGCTCATTCAGACATGTGAGTTCAAGGTCTAGTATTTCACTTTACTTAGTGTGTTTGCTACATTGAGCATCATATATACTCAACATTCATTGTTTATTCTTTACCTTCTTTAGTATCCATTATCTTTGAGTTACACTAATCCTCACTATGTTTTTTGTTAGTTTGCGCTTGGTTGTCGTACGTAGACAAGTATTTATTTACATGGTATTGAAGCTAGGTACGCTTTGAAAAAACCTAGGCCCTTCATTAGAAAGCTCATCTTCAAAAGCAAGTTTACATAGGAAAGATGACTTTGAGCACTACACCATTTCTATCTCCAGTATGTCATATGCTGAGAACTAAGCAAGAATGGGCTTCATAACTTGCCCAACGAGGTTCTAACACTAGTGGAGAGACTTCTTAACTATCATTGAGTCTACAAATCCTTGTGGTATTTCATGAGCTAAGTATGACTTGATTCTCATGCATTGAGCCTAGCAAGCCATCAAAGATAAATGTGACATTTTTCTTTTGGATGTTTCACATAAATTTAAAGATATTTTAGGATCATCAAAGCCTCCATTAGGGATGGGACCCTCTTTTAGAGAATAAGATCTAGAGTGTGTTCCATTGTAATACATCCACTTTAGTGCAAGGTATGTTGGGGGCAAAGGCACGCGTGCCTAGCTACTGTGTATTAGTTACATTGACAATACCTACACCTTGTATTAGTTACCTACATACCTATACATTGTAGGTGGTGGGTGCCCATCACTGTCACTTCATTCTTTATTCTTTCAGTGACATTTGTATAAAGGGAATTGTGACTATTGGAGTTCCCACATCTTATGTTGGGGGTAAAGGCACCTCCGCTTAGCCGTCCATGTATTACTACACTAATAGTAGTCATGCCTACACACTGTAGGTGGCAGGCACTCGTCACCATCACTTTATTCTTTATTCTTTTAATGACAGATGAATAAAGGGAAGGCCGGTCACACATTGCGACTGTTGGAGTTCCCATAGTGTGAGTCTCTCTCTCTTGCTCTTGCTCTCCCGCCCTAGCTATTTCGTGCAAGCTTCGATGCTTCTTTCTTTTCAACTAATATTAGAGTATGGTTGCTTGAGCATTCGAGCTTAGTCCGTGACTCCTTCAGCATTCATTCGAATCCATACACCATTAGTTCTCACTCTTGGCAGCATATCCGACTCCTTCAAGCTCAGATCGCTCCCCAACTTCCCGAGCACCTACCTGGCGCATTTGGGCACCCTCAGGGCATTCCTTCAGAGATATTAAAGCCCTCTTTTGTTATTTTATTTCAGTCCATAGGTTTTGTGAAGCAGGGTAGCCATGTCCTCTTGCTTCTTGTGATGCCTACTCTCTACCAACGACTTTGCCCTTCAAGAGGGAGCTCATGTGGATCCAACCTTGCCTTGATCTTGCCTAGCCCTTCCATAGGCCCCGAATCAGTTTGGGCAAGCTTGAAGACTTGCGTGCATTTTATGGCAATATCGTCTAATGTGACCCTGTTGCACACAATAATGCCATGTCAAAGAGGACTTATGATGATTGTGGGACTTATTATGTGATTTCCCCAAAGACTGAGACTTGGGTTGTGAGCTCTACCGATGTTATTATTTTCATTTCCATCATTTTTGTCTCTCACTATAAGAGCATGAGAAGTACAAGTTGCATCAATATTTTTTCTATTTAATACTCTCTACATCACTGCATGTAAAGTCATCTTTAGGAGGATTAGCACTCACAACAATATGAAATGTATCCCATGACTTTGGTAGTGTGACAAGCAAGAACAAAGACTTTATGTTATCCTCAAATTAAATGCCTTGTGAGGTAGGTTGGTTGAAAATAGAGTGGAACTCATTCACATGAGTAGATATAGGGGTGCTCTCCTTCATGCAAAGATCCACAAGCTTCTTCAACTAATACAACTAAGATACATGACTGTGCTTGTCAACATAAAGATCCCATATCTTCTTCCATAAATGATATGCATCAATATTAGATGAAGTAACATTGAAGTATACCTACTTAGACAAAGGCTATGATAGTAGACTTGCATAACTCATCAAGCTCAATCCAATCATCTTTATCCCAATTTTTGACTTTATACCCTTGGATTTCAATGGCATAATATTCTTCTTTTGAAGTAATACTAGCCATATTTGCATCTTTCAATACTAGAAGTTGTTAGCATCCAACTTCTCAATAGTGAAAATAACTTTACCACTAGATACATTTGAAGTACTTGCCATTATGTTTGCAATTGACTACAAAATATAAGAGTATGGGCTGCTATAATTATATAAAAATAGCCCCAAAATTGAGGCAAAAACAAGAGCAAACTATGGGAAACTAAAGAGTACACAGTGTCCACAAAGAATAGGCATTAGAGTGCTCAAACAAAGCATCTACTCTCAAAGGAACTGCTAAAAAATCATATTTAGCATTGTTGTCCATAAAACTAGAGTAAATTGCCATGCATTTGTAGAGAATTAACCAAAGAAATAAGCTCCCACTACTAGGAATATCTAGGTAGCAACCAGGATATATAAAATGCAACTAGTAGTGTAGCAATCAAGCACCAAGAACTTCAAAATGTACAAGGTATCTGATACATAGATGCATACAACAATGTGTATCAAGCATGTATCCACCATTGATAAACCCATTGATAGTGATAGGTATAGGGTATCCAAGCTCAAAATCAAATTAGCCCACAAACATGAATCTTTAATAAACATTGTATGCATAAACCAAGAGAGCATAAAGAGTCTCCTAGTGACTTAAAGACCAAGCTTTGCAATGTAAATTCAAATGGCTCCTACTAGAAGCAGACCTGGAATGCCCAAGAGCACAACAAATTCCAACACATTAAGTACATAGCATCTGAGTTTCCAAAGACCTAAATAAATACATTTGGGAGCATATATCGGCAATAGGCTTTTAACTTACAAGTGAAGAATCACTCTATTAATACGTTACTACTAGTTACAAAATCCCCCCCATAAGTATTATATGATCTCAAAGCATTCAAATACATTTTATCCATAGTGTATGTAGTAGTCTTGTACCAAATTCCCCCCATAAGTATTATATGATCTCAAAGCATTCAAATACATTTTATCCATAGTGTATGTAGTAGACTTGTACCAAATTGTGAGATAATGACTAAGCAAGGACTCGTTAATGGATCTCGAGATCAAGCCCTTTGATGTTGAGAAGATTGTCAATGATTTGCCAAGTAGTAAGGGGCCAAAGAATGACCAAGGGAGGAGCTGTCACAAACTAGAGACATGGACTGAAAATTCATGAAGAACATTTTAAGTGATATCAATTGGACAAAAATAGTGTCAAAATCATTAAGGTAATTAGATATCAAACCCCCCTTCTCATGCAGAGATTAATGAGTTTTTTCAACCAATAAGCCTGTAAGGCTACACTTTCTTTTTATATAAATCATTGAGCTCTTTCCATACACTATATGCACATGTTATGTCTTTCAGATTAAAATATATTTTAGAGTGTCAACATTAGAGTGGATTGTGCTGCCTCGTCCAATTCCTCCCATACATCTACATCCATGTCCTCATACTTAATCTCACTGCATTTAATTAGTTTTAGCTACTTCTTTTGGACTAATGTATTATATATTTGCTCTTTCCAATATATGAAAAGCTTGTTCCATTAAGCTTTTCAATATTTAACAATGCATTCTCTGAACTCCATGAAGTAAGCAAGATTATAAAAGTATTTTTGCAAATAAAAAATAGCAAGATGTGCCCAACTATAATCTTAAAATAAACCAACAAATTGCAAATGGAGTATCCCACAAGGTGAAGCAATGGCCATCAAAATATCAAAACCAGCATAAAATTGGCATTAAAATGATATTTTAGTGCTTCCAAAGGCATGCAAAGTTTTTGCAAGCTATCCTAAGTATTTGGGCTATCTTTGTAGTATAAAGTAGGCACTAGAGACCAAATACATGCAAACTATCTTCACAAATCAATTTTAGCCTACATAATCTTTACAAAATTAGCATAAACAAGTATGATAAATCTTTCAAGTCAAAAAATCTAATGAAATCTCAGTGTGTCAGGATCTAGATTTGAGCCTTGAGCCATTGAGCTTTGATTTAGGGTTACAAGTATCTGATTTGGTTGCATTTGGGTAGCCATTATGATGAAAAACAACTTATCTTTGGATAGTTAGAGAGATTGAGAAACATTGAAGCTTTCCATGAGACAAGGAAAGTGTAACGTGCTTCATTTTCAAAGAATGGTTTAATAAGAGCTATTCATAAATTACATGGTCTGTATACAATGATGTTTGTGGTCCAATATGAATAACATATTTTGGCAACTATCTATACTCCATGACTTTCATTATAACTACTCCAAGCATGAATGGGTAGATGGTTTGAAAGCTAAGTCTCAAGTATTTGTATGCTTCAAGCAAATTGTCAACATGGCCAAAAATTTGTCGAGATATAATGTGGACACTCTTCATTCAAATTGAGGGAGGAAGTGCATATCTAAGGAATTTAATACATATCTTACTAAACATGTGATAAAACACCAATGTGTAGTGTCGTACAATGGTATAACTGAGATGAAAAATAGATAACTCATGGAGATGGCATATTGCATGATTAAGATTTAAACTTTGCACATAGTTGTTGGTTTGAGGTTATTTTATGTGAAGTCTATTACTTAACAAGTGTCCTACTAAGACTTTCTAGCCTATCACTCCATATGAGGATTGGCATGGGCAAAAACCATATGTGGCTCACTTGCATGTTTTGGGTTACTTGGCCCATACATTAGTACTAGTAAAATAGTGCAAGAAGTTGGATGAAAATGCTTTAAAATGCATTTTTAATTAGAGATGATGATAAAGCAAAATTTATAAGTTAATACCATCCAAAAGTAAACATATTTTGGTCAACCATGATGTTGTCTTTGTGGAAAATACTATCCAACAGTTACTTTCACATGTATAAAATAGACAAATGTATGCTCGCAAGATATCTAAGATACTTTATTACCTCTTTCCAGTGGTACACAATCACATGTAGTGCCAAACGAGAAAAGTTTTCAATTTTACATTATAACACAAATCAATCCATTCTTTATACAAATGTGAATGATGCAATTCTTGATAAGAGAGCAAAGATTAATCAATCCACAACTATGTCAAAATGGTTGTACAAACATTTGTTAACCCCATCATGAGCAAGCAAAGAAAGAAGTAATATAGTGCCCACCATCAAAATGGAGGATTAAATTTGGATGAAATTTTTGTTTTTGATATAGAATCTCGATTTCATATGAGCAAATGTTTATGTGGCCTAGATAATGTAATCAATTGAAGTTAAGAGATGAGCTCACCCCTTGCAACTTGTAATATTTTTTATGTGTGGAGAAGAGTCCCATTTAGCTTCTAAACACTTGAATTGAAAAATCCGATCACAAGGCTATTTGAGTGGGTTGATTGCTCACATGGCCAAAAATTTGTGGAAACTCAAAAGCATGTATAAAAAGGAGAGAAGAGAATGAAGCAAGCCATTGATGAGGTATTATATGCCAATTCATGGAAGAAACACTTGGGAGACCCTCCCAAGACTAGCTTATTAAAACTATGTTTGTAGTATAGAACAACAAAAAGAACTAGCCTAGTGGATAGTCACTTGGCAATTAAGCGCACTTGGGTGACAACACTACCGGGAGATGGGTGACCTCTCGGGAAGTTTTTCCTACAAGCTAGTGAGAGCTTCTTGCGTGCAACCAACGGTGCCAACAAAGCCTTTGTAGCTTGTTGCCAAGTATGCCAAGGCCAAGATACCAAGGTCTATGTCTTGGTAGCCGCCTTAGTCCCTAAGTCTTAGAGTGACGGCCACCCGACGACATGCCACACGGTGCTTGCCCATATATTCATAAAAAATTTATCTTCATGCTACAAAAATGAAGCTCCCTCTTTGATGCCATCAAGGATGTCATTAGAACTGCTAAAAGAAAGCGTTTTCTCTTTGTCATCGATGATATCATTTAAAAAATGATAAAAAGTAAGTGTCCTCTCTTTTACCCCCTTGCAAAACTATAAATTGAGAGCTTGGGGGGGATGACCAGGAAGAGGGGACAAGAGCAATCTTGACAAGGATGAGACGCTGATCAAGGAGGAGGAGACTCTATTCCGCAAAAGAAGAAGAGACATCATTCCCATTCAACCCAAGGAAGGGGATACATTGAAGGTCTCTTATCCTCTTCTACTCTAATCAGAGAAGAGAAGACACTGAAGAACTTTATCCTATTATATTAATCCGGTTAGAAGTCATACCTCTACTCTCATCCCTATTCTGTCTACTAGAGAGAGAGAAGTATTGCTCTCCATGAGGCAAAAAGAACCATCCACGAGGCCTACATCATTGAATCTCGCAATAACCATCATCATCATCGAGAGTCTTGCACCCTTGCTAACCAGTATTACTACCATGTTTTTCTTCTTCTATGAGTTATATTTTCGTCATGGTCGCGAAGAAAAAGAATTCTAAAGCAAAAATCGTGAATGACCCTACTAACGTGGAAGCAATAGTTGGAGTTGCAAGCAAGGGAGTTACTTAATGGAGTCACGAGTGCAGATAACAACCCTTTATCAATTATGATACCACAGTTTTTTCTAAAATTTTCTATTTGAATTCAATAGAAATAAGATAAGTCTCTTGAGAAAAACTGTGATCTTAGAGTATTCACTTGGTAAATTATTAGAATATCTTATAGGCTAGAAACTGTTATGGGAACTATGAAAACCTAAAACTCAAAAGAAATCATGAGGAATTTGAATGTTAACCCTATAGAAAAGAAGACTAGCAAATTCAAGATGATTTTACTAAGAAGCTCTAATAGAAGTTTTTTTCTAAAAGGGAAATAACTCTAAGTTAAAGAAACCGACTTAAGACAAAGAAACTTGGTTACAAGAATAAACCTTAAACTGGAAGTTAGAGACCCCAAAATCTAGATACCCTTAGTTAAATTCCAAGGAAAAGAGTTCATTATGTGAAATTCAAGTATCAATTTCCACTAGATTAATAATTACTTGAAAGTTACATGATTGATTGAAGTCATAACTACTTGAAGACATCAATCTTGTTTGTGATTTTCTAGATTAGATCTTGATTGAATTAAGTATTGGAACACATCTAAATTGAGAAGCCATATACCTCCCCTAAGGATAGGTGCTAAATTCCCATACGAAGAGGTGATGTTTTTTTACCGCCATAGAAGCATGGACCGCCAGCTTCGATGGCAAGAGGTCTCCCAACAAGAATCGTATTAAGTAGGAGGTGGTTAAGGTGCCAGGGGGGCTTTGGCTAGTGAATCCTTTATGCACCTAGGAACTACTTGGTCCCCTGTATGGCCCGAGTTCTACTTGGGACACCTAAAAACACTAGTTATAGGTGAATTTGATCTTGGTGACATGCAAATGTGCCAGATGAGGCAACACATGAAATTGTAATTTTTACATACATACATACATACATACATACATACATACATACATACATACATACATACATATATATATATATATATATATATATATACATATATATATATATATATATATATATATATATATATATATATATATATATATATATATAACATACATACATACATACATACATACATACATACATACATACATATATATATATATATATATATGTATGTATGTATGTATGTATGTATGTATGTATGTATGTATGTATGTATGTATCATCAAATGAATGCTTGAACACAAATGATTGAGTTCACCTTGAGCAATAGTATTTGAGTAGGACAAGTATCCAAAAGTAGAACACAACTAAATTGATTGGGAAGGAGAGAGAGAGAGAGAGAGAGAGAGAGAGAGAGAGAGAGAAGACTAGTATAAAGAGCCTAAAACATCCATGTGAGATGTCACAATGCTGTTCATCCTTATGAAAGAACAAGAGAAGCTTAGCGAAGGCAAGAGAGACTCGAGGGTTTCAACAAAATACTTGGTCATTTAAATGCTTTGCTTGGCTCAAACTTGTTTAATTGCCTAACCCCTTGCCATTCAAACCATCATTAAGGCAACTTGAGAGCATCACCTTAAAATCTTATGGTCATTTGAATCAACTTTTAATCATTTGAAACAATTCATCCAATCCTTATAAGCATCGCCTTGAAAACATCAAGCTTGGGGACACTCGAACAAAATTTTTGTGCAACCATCTCAATCAAAGCATACAAACGACTCCTTTTTAGTTAAGAACTACAACTTGAAGACTTGCAAACAAAATTATCACAAATGACTTAAAACCTTCAAATTGAACCATTTGCATATGCATAATTCTCATTGCCAATTTCTCATGTGAGTGACTTAAATCAATTGTAACCCACATAAATGAAATCAAATGCATGGTAGAATTGAATGAATGCTTAGTCAAACGATGGTAGGGTTGAATACCTAGATGATTTCTAATTTTGGCCACTAGGAAATTAATCAAATTGCACCTTTGCATCAACATCAAACCAAAAACTTAGTATTCTTAACCTCAACACAATAAAAATGCAAAAAAAAGTGGAACTCATCACATGAAAAAGGGAAAAAAGTGAAAAAGCGCAAGTCAGGAGTTGAAAGAGGTGGCCCATAAGGAAATCGGACACAATGGAAGAAGTAGGAATGGAAAGGGTGAAAGTGCAATAGAGGCCTCAAAAGCCAAGTCAAAGGCAAAAGTACATTTGTGAATGCAAGGCGCCCCTAAAACTTTTTGTAAAAAAGCATAAGGCTCCCTTCTTTGCAATGGAATGAAGCTAGGAAGATAGGAGGACAATGGGAAAGAGGGCCTAAGCCACAGCTGGGCATGTAAAAAAGGGGATAAGGGAATGATCGCTAAAAAGGGATTTAGGGTTTTGTATATAAATTTGAAAAGTGAATGAGGAGCTCATTCTTGTATGTGGCCAAAAGTAGCTATCCTCTTCTTCTTCTTCTTCTTCTTTCTTGCTTGAGCTTGTGCTTGAGAGAGAGTGTGTGAGAGTGTGAGGGTGAGGAACCGTGGTGGAGAAGCTCTCCATCTTCTCCTCTCTTCTTCCCTTCTCTTCTCATCTCTTGTCTTGCTCATGGCAATGGAGCTTGGAGTGTGGAGCTTGAGGATCGAGCTTGCTTGAAGCTTACACTTGGATCGTGGAGCTACCGAAGTACTGGAGAGAGGAGGCAACTAGATCGGTCATAGAGGTAAGCTCACTACACTCGTGTAGAGAGATAGCGCATTGACTATGTGAGAGGTACGCATTAGTGCTCGGCTTAAAACACTTGAGAGAATAAGTGGTCCGTCGGTCTTGGCAGTTGAGCATGAGCTCGCCTCTACATTTTGATTCTGTTGGCCGGGACCAATGGATTCAAGCCTTGAGTGCTTGTGCGCTCCGAATCGAGCATTGAAGTAGGGTTTTCCTCGAACCAATGCTTGAGCTAGATATGTAGGAAGTGAGGGAGTTTGAAGAGGTATTTGATCTCCTTAACAAGTAAGTTTTTGGTTTTTTGGAGTTAGAAAAGTAGGTTGGAGTAGCGTAGGTGCTTACTTTGTGATTTGGATGCATTAGGTTAGGAAAAAACAAAGAGAAAAAGAAAAACATGCATTAGGGTTTATGCTGTCATAACAAGGCAATAGGGATTGATTTGCTTGCCGATTTGTATTTTGGAGTTTGTTTACTATTCCAAGTATATACAATCCTTCATTAGGGTCTATTCTTACATTCTAGAAGTTTATGTGACCCCTCATAACCAAAATCATTAGAATCGAGTCAATTTTTATCATCCTTGGAAACTTGTCCATACGAGTTAGGACACTATTTCCAGAATCGGACAATCGACCTGGTCGATTGCCCTAGGAGCAAATCAGCTCGTCTGATTCGGACGACTGAAAATCAAATGAGAAAATCGGACTGTCCGATTGGTGCCATCGGCCCACCAAGAATTTGCCATTGGGCCGTCCGATTTGATCGAGTCTGATTTTGAGAATTAGATAAACCAAAATCAGATGAAGCCCAAAACAAATCCAAAATCGACCAAAGTTTCCGTTTGATTCTGAGAATTGAACGATTGAGAATCAACTGCGAGGCTATATCCCAAAAAAAGAACCCACAACTAATTGACATTGTCAATTAATGCATAGATCGTAGCCCTAGACTGAGACTGTCGCCCAACTGAGTAGGATGACACAATAGAAATACTAGCTGATCCAAGAGTGGTCAGTAATCGCGCTTAGGGCCAAACTAGGCCAGGACGAAGAGAGCAGAGTGAATGTGATACCTGTTTCTTTACATTCACACACCACTTTGATATGAACACTTGAGATGCACTGAAGAAAGCTGAAAACATGATTTCGCATGGTATAGCACGCACACTAGAGCCCCAAGAGGAACACCAAGGAAAAGGGATTTCTACTGCAAGAAAATCTATCTTGTAACATCAACAAGCTTTTATTTCATTCTTTAGAGAACCACAATAAGGAAAAGAACAAATCTTCATGCAGCATCATAGTAGATATCTCCCACGGATGTAATAGAATCAACCATAATCTTCAACATCTTCATAGAATTCATCAATAGAACAAGAAATACAAAAGAATACACCATTTTTGAATGGAAATAATATCACATATGATTCATTTTCATTGTCTTCATAGTTTTTTCTCTCAATCTCTCATAGATAGATACAGTGTTTTTATAGAATTGGCTATCTCTAACTCTCTCTTTCTCTCTCAATCAATAGTACATCATCTCCTTACTAGAATACTCTATAATCACTCATAATAATCCTTCTTAGGTTGTGGATGCACCTCCCAAGAGGTATAGGAGGTATGAAAGGGCACCATAGCCACTACAGGGTCTCTTCATAGCTCACTACTGTCACTTCACTTCAGTCTTCTCTTCAATCTTCAACAGCTATTTCTTCCATTTGTTTTAGCTCTTTTGAGCTTAGATTCATCCTTTACAAAAGTTAGAAATTTTTTTCAAAGTCACATATACATTCCACAGAACACTTACAGAAGATCTATAGAACATAACAGAACAGAACATAGCAGAGATAGAGGCTCTACAGAAGGCCTATGAAAGATCAACAAAGGGTTACAAAAGGTCATCAGAGAACATAAGAACCTCATAACTCATACTAAAACCATCCCAAACGATCAAAAACTATTCAATAAGCTTTCAAAAGATTTCACCTGTCATCAATGATCAATCCATGCTTCATACAGAAGAAAATCAGAACAAAACATAATCTAAATAGAAGGTATCAGAATCAATCAAAACCTCAACAGAACCTATCAAAACATCACAGAGCCTCATATTTCTATTGAAAATCATCATGAGCTTCCAAAACATAATCAATATAATCCAAAATACTTCCAAAACAACCAATCATCACTCAAAATCCATCAAAAGTCAACCATTCATGCCTCAAAAACAACAAAAAATCCTAGTCATTTCAGCATTCAACACACACACACACACACACACACACACACACACACACACACACACACACACACACACACACACACACACACACACACACACACACACACACACACACACACACACACACACACACACACACATCGAGTGAGTTTAATTGAGGACTAGTAATAAGGAACTCACTCAAACCTAACAATCAGAACAAACCCATTAGTAGGAGAAGACCCTAAAACGTAATCAAGTGATCGAGAATCCCAAGTATAGGACCAAGCACAGACGCGACCCACAAGTCAGACGTTGCAAGGAGACACCATTAGAGGAGTGGATCTACCTGACTTGATCAATCTCATTGACAACCTAGTGAAGCACGAGACTGCGAATATGGTAGAGTCAAGCATTAACCACAGACATGGCGAAGAGCTTGACCTAGGCGGTTTCTTGACAGAAATCGAGCAGCTAGTCACTAATTACGACATACAGACCTGGACAAACCACCGTGGTAGGATGTCCGAGGATATCATAGTAGACCTCGAAGAGGAGAGGAGACTAGCGCAGGAAGTTTTACATGGCATAGTGACCTACAATCAAGAATAGCAAGCCAAAAGCTTGTGGCAAAGCATAGAAATGCGTGAGATTCAGTGAGTGCTAGACAACTCATCAGCAGAGTAGAGCGCCGCTGCAATGGAAACCTCGTTGCTTGCACGATTAGGACTTAACCAGGGCTCTAAGTGCCAATCAAGAATCCTTGTCATGGCTAAGTAGGTAGACAAGTACTAGCCAAACAATGACCCAAATAGTTTCGTAGAGCAGTTCGAGTAGGTATGTGAGGCCAACAGCCTCATCGATCATACTCTACGCTCACAAGCTTTTGGTATATGCTTAGGAGATAAGGCTAGAACCTAGTACATGAGTTTGGACGTTGCTGAAGCGAACTGACTTTAACAACCCCAGGAGTCTCTTCATCAAGAGATTCTCTGAGCCTGGGTACTCTGAAAATCTTCTAGTGTGACTGATGAATGTCAAGCAAAAAGACGAGGACATAAGAGACTACATCACCCACTTGCAGAGTCTCTACAAGAGGATCCCATCTCATGAATGACCTACCGAAAGGGCGGTCTTCATAGTCTTCATCAATGGGATACGAAGTGCACAACTCTACAAGGCCTTGGCAGGCAATTCAAGCTTGCAGCGAGATATGCTAGTTAGGGTCTTTGACGAGGCAATCAGAGTGGATGACCAGCTCAAAGAGAGAAGCTCCAAGAGCTTGACCCAAGAGGAGACAAATGCTAGAAACTTTGAGAGAGTTTCAACGTCAAGTGAAAGATGAGGTCCAAGTTCTCAAGATAAAGGAAAGGGCACAAATGCAAGTTAAGAGCTAACAAAGATGAAGACATAGCTAGCCAAGTTGCAAGAAATGATGAGATGACCAACACGCCCTCACATCCAATGCATGTATTGTGGCAAAAATCACCTGCCAGCCCTCGAGTGTCAGTAGGACCCAAGGTTCCAATGTTGTACCAATTACAGAAGGTTTGGTCATGATACCCTACATTGCAAGCTATCGAGGAGACTCCTGTATTCACAACCATACGGACAGCCTTACCTAGCGAATAGGACACAAAACTTCTTCCGAGGAAGGGGAGTTTCATTGGTTCTCTCAACACCTAATGATGCCAAAATGGGCATTCCTAGGATGGAGATAAACCCCACATGCATACCTAGACCACCTGGACCCTACGTAACCCATCCACTGAGTGATGCTCCAATCCACTACATGGAGGAGCCGAATGATAAAGGACCTTATGTGCATCCCTACACGTGTCGTATGATGAAGAGGGAAATGCAATCCTTATGGATTACTGACCTGTACCAATGATGGCATTAGGTAGAGGTAGAGGGCAGAGGCTTTGGAGGGAAGACCCAAGAACCGGGACTTGTGGACACCCAGGATGACATATCTCCTCATGCTGCCCTGAACGAGAGAAGGTTAATCGAGAAAAGGTCTGGGAAAAGGTCGATCTTAGATGTCCAGAGTGTGGAATCACTCACCTGTTTGCCAAATGCTCGAGACAAAGACCACCTTCTAGTGTGGCAAATGAGCCATCTATAGCATTGGGGCTGTTTAGTGTTGAGACATTCAACGGAGAGGACACACCCATCCCATTGCATGTCATGACCTGCGCACAAATAAAGCAGGCCGACATATCACTACCTGGACCTAGCAACTTAGGTGCAGCCTCAATCAAAAAGAAAAGTCGTAGGCAAAGGAGAAAGAAAGTTGATGCAAAGGTCACACTAAAAACTGAGTGTCACGATGCTACCTATCGAAAAAAAGGTGGCAGATATACAGAGGTACAAACATCAGCTCCAAAGATGGCCAAGAAGGGGAATGCAAAGGTCGGGGAGTTCCCCAACCTGAAGTGCCAACTCAAAACTATCAAAAAGGTCAAGGAGTGGGCAAAAGAAGCCTAACAACACCTAAAAGATGTTGAGCCTATCTTTGGAGGGTGATCTAGATGACCTCTCTAATGCAAGCATACCAGTTTCACCAATGCACTTAGGGACAAGAGATGATATTGCACCTCAAGCAGCTCATCTTAGGCAAAGCATGAGAACAACAAGGCAAAAAACTGGTCAAGGCCATTGGCTAGGAACGTAGAGTTAGGAGAGAGACAAGCGGCTAGCAACCCTCTTATGACACTAGTCAATACCCCTGTAACTATGAGCTTAGGAAGCTTGCTTCGGTAAAATTTGACACTATGGCAAGAGCTAAAGTAGTGGGTAGAAGGACCTATAGAGTCAAGAGCACTTGACTTACATGACAATGATGCAATCACGCAGATACCTAGTCTAACGCTGCACTTGGTGCCCAAATCCTTACACGTTAATGCTTTCTGGGAAGGCATAGAGATGCATGCTGTGTTACTAGTCTTGACACTAGGGGATGCCACGAGAAAGGGGATTGTAGACACATGGGCATGTGTAAGTGTGCTTAGCCAATGCAGTGCTCCAGGCTTGGGGTAACCCGCCTGTCGAGAATGCTAGATTCAACTTCACATTGGCCAACAGAATGAAGGTGAAACCATTTGGAGTGTTAAATAACTAGCCCTTGAAGATCATGGGAATCCAATTTTTTGTTGACTTTATAGTCATGAAGGGAGTGGACTATAACATCCTATTAGGCCGGCCTTAAATGCGCAATGCACGGATTGTAGAAGATTGGAGCAACGATTTAATATTCTTGGGAAATCGAATAGAAGCAATAAGAGTAGAGATGGAGACATGGAAGACCACACTAGTCAACTTGGATGCCATCTCCACCATGCTGAAGGGTGAAGCGTAGATTAGAAACTCCTACAGGCCACTCACAAAGTATATCCCTTGCCCAGAGGATGAGTGAGATTGGATGCATGTACTTGCTACAATCAATCTGCCATTCTCAAATAAGGAAGAGAAGTACAAGCAAGCTGTGGAGAAAGAGAGAATGCGTAAGAAGGAGCCTACAATGCCACTTTACATGATGGCCAGAAGCCCTTGCAGTCAATCCAAACCTGTCACATTCTATGTCCCTAGCAATAGGCCAAAAATCCAAGAGGTGTTGGAGTACCTAACGAGCAAGTTAGCCGACAACCCTGCTAGTAACTTGAAACCTCTCAATAATATCTTGGATGAACCCAAGTGGCGGTGGACTAAGGTGCACAACTTGAACTTAATGTACAATTGGGCCTTAGTCATCGATGAAAAGGAAACACCATGTCAAGACTTAGGAGGTGATGAGAAATCGGACGAGGGTAGTTCTCATCGACGAATACAAAAGACTGCTACTCCTTCAGCACCGAGGACTGCTACCCACAACACGAGCCTCCATTGCTAGAATCCCCTGTCAATATATGAGTGGCTACCATTATGACCATTGAAGATGAGGATGAGGAAGCCGTAGCTCCGGCTTTACCTCTGCATGACCATTACAGCCCATCAAACACATGTCATTGATGCATTGATTGATGAGGGCATTGACTTTAATATCTTGACTCACAATCATTGGACTCAAATTGGCAAACCATAGTTACAACCCACTGATGCCAAACTCAACCCATTTGGGAGCCAAGCATATGCACTTTTAGGAAAGTGCAAAGTTGCAGTCTCTATAGAGTCTAAAAGCTTGCCCATGGTCTTTTATGTGTTGCCAAACACGAAAGATGCAAGCACGAAATTACTATTAGGACAAACCTTTAAGAAGCATGCTCACTGTAATGTCGACTACCAGTCATAGTGTATTCACCTGGCCATTGACAATGTATGAATCATCATAGCCTTCAGCAAGGGCTACGTGACTCCATCACAGTCTACAAAGCCATCGATAGAGAAACCCACCACCAAGGCTAAGGAGGGGGGTCATGACTCGTCACACCCCACCAAACCTTAGTAGCACCAAAAGGCCCACCAAAAGGCTGACCACAAAGCTAAAACCCTTGAACACCAGTTCAAAGGAGACCAAAACATCCAAGACCGCCACCTAGGAATATCCACCAACCATGAACTCGCAAGGCTAGGAATCTTCCCTCGAAACTTAGGAGGCCCAAAAGAAACTACAGGCCTCAATGAATGGTCACCTCGTGATGGGTCCCCAGGACTTTGTTGTTGCAAGCGCAATGCTATTACGAGGGTAATACCTAGATTTGGGTACCTAAAGCCAAGATGACCGATGACACTACTCAAATGCCACCCTCAAACTTGACCACACGAAGCATCAAGATGAATCAAGCATCAGCATCACTCAAGCCTCTAGGTGTAGGGCCTAGTACCCTTCCAAAACCTAAACCCATCAAGATTCAACAACTCTATTAACCCAATTCGTAGCTCGCCACTTCTAAACCGCCTAAACCTTGCCCTACTAGTACCCCAACCATCACCCACACATCTAGTAGAGCACTACCCATGGCATTGGCCACGCCTAGTGCACCAAAGTCACAACCACAGCCAAAACTGCAACCAAAGTTGCACCCGACATCTATGAATCTATCAAGCCCAACCAAACCTAAGCCACCTGCTGTTAGACACTCTTACCAAAGGAGATCCATTTCAACGTCGGATGTAGACTTAGCTAAGAATACAGGCGACAACTTAATTGCTTGCCTTAGATGCTTGGATGCCACATTTACTATGCTTGCTAAAAGTTACAATCGACTGGGCTTGGGTCTTTTGGATGAGCCTTTAGCAACGGAAGTGCGCATGCTACCTTTCTCTTGGGAGAATTTATGAGTTCGTATTCATCTAAACTTCCCAGGAAGCCAAGGAACTCATTGACACTGAGCTTTCCATTGAAGAAGCATGCAAACAATGTCTGATCACATATTATGTCAAGAGCAAAGTCCTTGCCACATACTAGGAAATTGAGAAGTTGAAGCAGCTTGCTGCCAACGACTTCTCTTTCTTACATAAATGGTATGCTCTTCGACTTCAATGGGAACTAGAAGGATGCCAAGTGATGACAAACATTGAACAAAGACATGCGATCAAAACCACAGAGTATGACCTGACATATGTAGCTCCAACTTCCTATAGGATGTTGACAACCATTCGTAATCGACCCCTTGAGGACCACATCTAGGGGGTCCCTATTTAGATCAAATTCTCACAAAAGAGGAGCTCCATATTGCTAGCAAAATCGACTATGAGTGTTTCCTTCTCGATGTCCTTACCTACATCACACAAGTAGGTATCAGACCCTACCATATGGACCACTATACTCAAATGGAATACAACCCCAATTTTTATCCTTAGCTCATGCAAAAGTAAACACAGTAACCATGCGCAGAATGCCCTTAACCCCTAACCTTAATCCTAGGAAGAGGGGGTAAGGTGGAAATAAGAATGAAACCCAAAAACAAATGGAAACAAATCAAAACCAGTTCACGATTAAGAAAAAGGGTCATAAAATTTGGGATGTATGGACTGCTTGAGGGAGAAGTTTACTCCTATAATTAAGCATTTCAATTCCACAAAGTGTGTGATCTTTTCCCTCTACAAATAATTATTGTAAAAAGCACTAATAGTGAATATGGCTTCATGAGATAGGTACCCAACATGGCTGGCCAAGAAAAAGCCAGCAAGATGCCATTTTCTGAAGAAGAGCATGCAAAATATGGCCTTTCCATGGAAAAAAGGGCCTTTAACCCGTTCAAGTTCAGGCATGTCTTGAACTTGGAGGATGTCGCCATGAAGGAACGAACAATGAAGAAGATTGTTGAACAATGTCATCTGCAAAAGTACATGGAGGCAGTTGGCCAAGCTATTGGCTATGAGAAGTGTGCTGAGTTCCTCTAGACATTTGGTAGGAACTGTGGCACTTTCATCCTATAAGAAGAAGACGAAACCCACCGAGTCCAAATTGAGTTGACTCCAATGTTGGTGGAAAAAGCATTAGGCCTAGTTAATAAGGTGGAAAGGTAATCGAAGAATGTGTATGCCATGCTAGGAATGGACAAGGTAATGGTCCACACAAATGATGGCTTCATCTTGGTAGACATCGCCAACTCCGAGATCCAACTCCAGGCCAAAATGATGCATGCACTGTTCTCTAGCCATAGATACAACTCAACAATGAGCCAAATCAACGTGCCTATGCTGGAGAGCATTGCAGCAAGATCCTTTGATGAAGTGAACCTAAATGGCTTTGTGGGAAAGACCATTGAGTCTTCAGCAAAAGCACTGGCAACAGGAGAGTCCCCTACCACCAAGGCAAAAAGAAAAGCATAATCCTCAAAGGCCTCTACCATCGGCTTTGGTGGGGTCTTGATAGCCATAATAAGGGAAGCACTGGGAGAAGGACAAGGTGAAGGAGAAGGAGTTGGAGAAACACTAGAGAGGTCACCTCCTCACCATGAACAATAGCCACACTCCAGTAAAAGGATGGTGAGCGAGGATGAGGAAGAAGAATGAGAGATACCAAGGAGCCAACGAAAACCCAAAAAACCAAAGTAGAAGGACTAACAAGAGAAGGCTGAGGAGGAAAGCAAGAAAAAAGAAAAATCAAACTTAAACAAAAAGTCGAAAGAGAGTCTAAGAAGGAAGGGAAAGAGAGGAAGAACAAAGAAAAGGAGGAGTTGAAAAGAAAGGAAGAAGAAGACATAGCTCTAGCAACACGCTTGTCTATAGAGCAGTTATGCAGGCAAGACAAGTTGGGCACCATGAGCCTGTCTAGAGATGAGGGCATGAGCTCAAGCACACAAGCGCCAAAAATCACACCAACTCCAATAAAGAAAGGCAAGGGCAAGGCCCCGATCGATCCCACCTCTACCTTCATAGTATCGCTCCCACAATCATATCTGCACCGAGCTCCACAACCAAAGTGGATGCGAGGATACCCCCATAATAGGAACTAAAAGACTGGCGGTATTATAGATGCCGAGTCTAGGCAGGATCCCAAGAAGCAAAAGAGGAAAGCCTCCACAACCTCCATGCCCATGACAGAGCTGCCACTACAGATTATGATGAACACGTTAAGGAGCTTCTCTCGCAACTAGAGAAGGCAAAGGAAGATGAGAGGGTGGCAGTGGTGGCTAAACTAGAGGTAGAAAAAGAGGCCATGGCTGCGTCACAATTAGAGAAAACTCATCAAGTGGCCAGGTGCCAAAAGGTGATAAGTGAGCTAAAGGAGTAGCTGCGAACCAAGGACGAAGCAGAAATTGAGTGGTAGGCAAAGCTAAATGAAGAGACTCAAGCCCTAGTATGCCTGCGATGCCATAATGATTGACAAGCTTGTGAGGCTCTATGAAGACCTACAAGGGGAGATGGAAAAGGTCCATAAAACCATAGAAGAGTTGAGAAGGTGAGGGAAGAAAGGGCACGTGGATACCAAGAGGAGATCGAGAAATTGAAGCAAGAGGAAACCTCAAAGCAGAAGGGGCAACACAGGATGAAAAGAGAAATCAAAGATCAAGAGTAGAGGTTGATGATATTGGCTCAAAGGCAAGGAGAAAGCCTTGAGGAAATGGAGAAGAGAGCAGAGGACTAGGGGAATGGTAATGAGAGAAAAGTCAAAGCTTTGGAGTGCCATCTGGCTCAGGTGGAAAATGACAAAGTGCTAGCAGAGAGCATAGCAAATGCCGCACGGGTGACCTTGGAAGCCCAACAACGCACCTTCTTCTGCACTCTGTTCGATGCCACACGATCTGAGGAAGAGGAGATCGTTGAGTCATTAAAGAAAAAGCTAGAGATCACCCACAAGGCTCTAAGGCATGGGCTACACATCGAAACACAAATTGTAGGGCCCACAGAAGTAGAGCCACCAGAGCATAAGGGAGAAGAAAGGCGAAGGTTGCCTGAAGACGCAGGGCCAAGTTTTGAAAGAGGGCAGCAACCAATAGCTCCTTAGAGGAAGGGTTTTACGACAAGGATGTCCCCCACTACTCTTTTTGACCTCCAATGCCCGCCAAGATATCTATTCTATGGTTGGATCAATGTGTGGCCCAAATAATAAAAAAAGTAAAGCACATGCAAATCACAGTCACTACACCTAGGGATCCTCAAGTTAGGCACATCCCGATGGCCTTAGTCAGCCAACTCCGTCCCTAGCCCCTTAGCCCATTTTTGATTTTCTACATCACGCTTAGGGCACCTCAAGGGCAGGACTTCTAGACCTGTCTCCCTAAGCTGTGCACCGCACCTCTAACAACGCACGAATTGGGTCCTCAAGTGTGGGACAACACCCAAGTGGTTCGGACCTAGCTCCTAGTTCCATTAGCATGAGCACAATGCACCACACTGTAAGGTAAGGTAGACACACCCCAGGTAGTGCACCTTCTTTTCTTTTCACGTAAATATAAATGCTACAACCCACAACTTTGGAGGCCCCATCATCCAAGCAATGCGCTCCCAGCCTCCACCACCTTACTTGGTTGATCAATTTCTTCCCAAGACTAATCCCCCTGAGACCCCATCATCATTGACTCACATGACTGCATCCTTTTAAATCACTGAACCTTCATAAACTCAAAATCGCAAGTGTCCTAGAACTAGCACTCGTCTAGGAGGGGCGTAATGTTACATGACATGTCACCATGCAACCCAAACCCAATTGAGGAAGACCAAGGAAGCCCATGTCAAAAAGTGAATGAAGAAGCTCATTATGCTTTGGCAGGAACAATGGAGGAGAAGGCAAGCTCAAAAAAAATGTGGGAGAGCTCCGAGTCTTTTTGACGAGGTCTTATCAGGGAGGAAGGTGTCAGAAGTGGAGTAGCGGTGAAAGCATAAACATGTGCTGAAATAAACTGCTGAAACACAAGACAAAAAGAGAAAAGAAAAGAACATGATACAGATGAGAACTCAGATGTATGCACGGGAAATGGAATCCATATATCTGAATACGAGACAGTCACATACAATAGTGAGTCACTGGCTGCGTGGGCACTGGCACTGGCTCCTCTCTCTGCAGAGTCTGCAGATGGTGAAGATGATGTGTCTGACTGAGGAGGAACCACTGAGCATAAATAGGTTGAAAAAGTGGGGAGCAATAATGCTGGTTGGACAGCATTTAATGATGGCCGACTGGTGCATAAAATGCCCCAATGGCATAAAATGCCACACTAAAAAAATACCTAAAATACCTAATAAAAATGCCCAGCCCAGATCAAGCTCAGACTCACACATGAGCTAACAAATACTCTGCTAACACCCTCTCTCAGATCATGAGTGATCTGATACAATACAATAGTATAATGAAAAGGGATCAGAAACTATACAACATAGAACCACCAAGTAGAACCATGGATACCCAAGTAGTGGGTGATCAAGCCACCACCAAGGTGCCTCGGAGAGAACCTGATGTCGATGTCGATCGTACCAAACACCTGAAAATAGAGAAGATCATAGCATGTCTCTGTGTCCATCACCAATATCTCGCAGTAGCATACAAGACCATCCTGTCAAAAATGCCCCTGAACATAGGTGACCATGGATTCCCCGCCTTTGGCCAGACCGCCAAAGTGTCCCCTCATGTGAGCTCCAGACAAAAGCCTCCCGCTCTCTGTCAGCTAACCAGCTCATCATGAACCTGGATGTCAATCCCAGCTCCAGGATTTGATTCCGCCAGACTGAAGTCGATGCGTCAGGGACGTCCCTCTCTGGAACATGTGCACCTGTATAAAAGTATAGATGAGGCGCGACTGCCCCATCTGAACACCCGCTCACACTCCCTCTCTGGCACAAAAGAGTCGTGAGGGATGACCTCATCACCACCACTAGAAAGCAGCCGAGGAAGGGGCTACCAAGCCCTTCCCGCGATCCGAAGAAGAGGATCCCTTCCATGCCTTGGACTTCACCTTGGTCAGAGGATCTGAGACGGAGTCTGATGAAGGAGAGGACCCATCGGTAGAGTCAACATCCCGCTTCGTCTTCTGCTCCTTCTTCCTGGAAGCCGCTAATGTCTTGCAGTCCTTCCGCAAATGTCCCTTCTTGCCACAGTGGTAACACTGGGTCTTCGACTTCTTCTTCCTGTCACCCCTCTCTGAAGCTACATAAGCCTCGCCTCCATAATGTGCCAGAAGCCGCCCCTGTAATCTCAAGGATGTCTCATGCTCAAGAAGCATCGAGGTCATATGTGTAAAACTGACAGGAGTCGATGATGTCTGCGCCCGCAAAGCATTGGCCACTCCATCAAACTCCGGGGGGAGCTTGTAGAGGACCGTCCCAACGAGATGCGCCTCGGGAAGAGCAGATTGCATGTGTCGAAGCTGGTCCTGTACCTGTGTAACACGAAGAAGAAAAGACTGAATAGTATCTTTCGGCTCAAACTTCATCTGCTGGAGCTGGCCATAAAGTGTGACTGCCCGCATGGTGGAAGGTGCCTCGTACATCTGCTGCAACTTCTGCCATACTTCAGGAGATGTCCTACAGGAGGTAACCACCGGTAAGACCACTTTAGAAATACACAGAAGCAATGCCGAGTAAGCACGGGCATCGTCCGAGTCCCATGTGAGCACCGCTTCCTCATGGTTGTCCTCATCAAAGTCTTCAGGAAGAGGAAAAGGACGGAGAGGTTGAGCAATAGCTCCACAGACGATGTACCATAACCGCTTCTGCACAAACCAAGCTTTCATGACAGCACTCCATGTGAGATAATCAGGTCCATGTAGCTTATCATCAGTGGAAGTGCATGGAGGAGCCATATGGAGAGGATAAGAAGAGAAGTAGAGAAGAGATGGAATTGAGAGAGGAAACACAGCCAAAACACAAGCACAGAGTGCAGAAAATGAGAGTTCACATGCAATATAACCCAAAATTTGATCAATAGAAGACAAAATCTGCTGCAGAAAGTCAAAAAATCAGTCAGAAACTGCCAAAAACAGCAAAAACGGCCTGAATTAACAGCCAGCCAGCCACGAGAGATGCTGAATCAGCAAAACGCAAACTGTAAACTGGAGAAAAACAGGTAGAAAACTGTCGGCAGCAGTTGCAGATGAAAAATGCAGGCAGTAGAGGGTGCGCAGGCAGCAGGCGATGGTAAAAGTGCAAAAAACGCAGGCTGAAAACAGCCCCAAAACAGGTCGCCTGGCTGCAACAGCAGTTGTCTGCTCAGCAGGGGTACAAAACAGTCCTGAAATCAGCAAGAAAACACAGCAGAAACACACATCCTGAAAACTGATACCATGTCAGAAGTGGAGCAGCGGTGAAAGCATAAACATGTGCTGAAATAAACTGCTGAAACACAAGACAAAAAGAGAAAAGAAAAGAACACGATACAAATGAGAACTCAGATGTATGCACGGGAAATGGAATCCATATATCTGAATACGAGACAATCGCATACAACAGTGAGTCACTGGTTGCGTGGGCACTGGCACTGGCTCCTCTCTCCGCAGAGTCTGCAGATGGCGAAGATGATGTGTCTGACTGAGGAGGAACCACTGAGCATAAATAGGTTGAAAAAGTGGGGAGCAATAATGCTGGTCGGACAACATTTAATGCTGGCCGACTGGTGCATAAAATGCCCCAATGGCATAAAATGCCACACCAGAAAAATACCTAAAATACCTAATAAAAATGCCCAGCCCAGATCAAGTTCAAACTCACACATGAGCTAACAAATACTCTGCTAACAGAAGGATGCTCTGTCAAGGATAAAGGAAAGTATCAAATATTATAGCAAGGCTATCTCAAAGATGAAGGAGAGTCTCCCAGGAATCTCATAAGGAAAGTGCAAGGTGCAATGTAATTCATTTTATCAGCATGCCAAATAGACATCAATGAAGGGATAAGGCAACTTGAAGGGAATCCAGAAAAGCCATGCTAAGCTCATTGCATCATGACCTCGAAAGCGGGAGGGGGATCTATCCAACACCATCATGAATTTCAAAGATAGGTCCGCCCACAACCAATCATCCAGGGGGATCCATCCAACATCATCGTGAATTTCAAAGACAAATCCACCCACAGCCAATCTTCCAAGGAGATTCGTCCAACACCATCTTAAATTTCAACGAGATAGATCCGCCCACCATCAACATCAAGAAGGGATCAACCCCAACACCATATTCAATTTCAAGGGTTGATCCATCCGACACCATCCCCACAAGGGCTTGTATACAAACTCAAAAAAGCCATCTGGCTACACTCATCCCGCCTTCCAACTACTACCCATCAATGCCATGGGACTAGCACTAGGCTAGGAGAGGGGTAATGTTAACCTCAGGACAAGAAAAAGCAAAAAAAGTGAAAAAGTGCAAGTCGGGAGTTGAAAAAGGCAACCCAGAAGGAAATCAAACAGAATGGAAGAAGCAGGAAGGGAAACGACCAAAAGCGCAAGGGCGGCCCCAAAAGCTAAGTCAAAGGCAAAAATGCATTTGTAAATGCAAGGTGCCCCTAAAATTTTTTGTAAAAGAGCGCCAAGCTCCCTCCTGTGCAAATTGTAAAGGTAGATGGGCGATAGAAAGGAAGCTAGGAAGATAGGAGGGCAATGGGAAAAAGGGCCTAGGCCATGGCCAGCCATGTAAAAACGAGGATAATAAGGGGATGATTGCCCAAAAGGGATTTAGGGTTTTGTATATAAAGTTGAAAAGTGAACGAGGAGCTCATTCTTGTGTGTGGCCAAAAGTAGCTCTCCTCCTCCTCCTCCTCCTCCTCCTCTTCTTCTTCTTCTTGCTTGCTTGAGCTTGTTCTTGAGAGAGGGAGTGTGAGAGTGTGAGGGAATGAGTGTGTGAGGGTGAGGGACTGCGGTGGAGAAGCTCTCCATCTTCTCCTCTCTTCTTCTCTTCTCTTCTCATCTCTTGTCTTACTCACGGCAATAGATCTTGGAGCGTGGAGCTTGAGGATCAAGCTCGCTTGAAGCTTGTACTTGGATCGTGGAGCTACCAAAGTGCTCGAGAGAGGAGATGAATCAATTGGGCATGTAGGTAAGCTCACTACACTCGTAGAGAGAGATAGCGTGTCGGCTATATGAGAGGTAGCCCTAAGTGGTTCGTGGGTCTTGGTCGCTCGCCTCTACAAGTATCAAATCAAGAACAAAAGCCATAAAGAAGAATCGAATGCTTGTTTTTGTGGGAACGAGTGATGATAAGAATGAAACTTGCTTTTTGTGGATTTGAATGCCTTCTGCTTTGTATCGAACCCCTCATGCTCAAATCAAATGTGTCATGCTCAAATTGAACACCTTATGCTTTTCATCAAACACCTCATGCTCAAATCAAACACCTTATGCTTGAATGAAGCCCTACAAAAAGCAACATCATGTAGTAAACACCTTAATGGCTTCAATAAGCAACACCATGAATGAACACTTTGGATGAATCAAGTGCATGGAGTCAAAATGCCACGTGGAGGCTTCGCAAAGCAACACCACAAATCAAATGCTTTGAAGTGGGTGAGCAACAAGCATCTTGTGTTAAACTAACTACTTTCAAGAATCAAATGACTCTTGAAATTAGAACAATTGTTTTTTTTTTTCCTAGGCTCCTTTTGTGTCTTCCTTTCTCACTGTAGAACCAAGAACATTGAATCAATCATATGAGCTTCTTGATCAAATGCCTTGAATTGAACAAAGCCTTGGTGAGTCAAACATAGCCTCATAGAGAGATCTTGTTTTGAGGACAAGCACCTCATAGCATAACCTTGACTCTCGAGCCTTCAAAACCATAAGCAATTTTGCTCTTTGTAATCCTCATCTTGGCCTAGTAGAACTCATCAATTTTGGCTTGTTGCAATTAGATGAAGTGCTTGCACAAGGACAATAGGATCCTGAATGAATTATTCAAGTGAAAACAATAAAGAAAATCATGTCAAGGTGCTTCTCTCTCTTGTCAATTCTAAAGAAGTTTAAACTTTGAGAAACCTTGTTCCAAGAATTAATATATGAAAAAAAAGAAAATAATTTTGTTAGTTTTGTGAACTTGGATTGTTCACACTCACTACAAACTTTCATATTTGGCTTTTGCAACTAAAGCAACCTATCATTTAAGCCTTGCTTCTAGAATTAGCATTCAATTCAAAGCACTTTGACCCCGCATTAAAAATACCTTGTTGACACCTAGCTTGCACTTTTATTAGGCACCCAAATCTAGCTACACATTCAAGTCCACACACAAATCCACTATCATGATTACCTCTTGCATGCAAGGCACCCAAACTAGCATCTCAAAATCAGCACCCAAATAAGGGAGAGTACTAGTCAAGAGTAAGAGTCACAACCACTAGGAGACCATCTAGGCAATCCCATGCAAGTCTAGTCCTACGATTGGAAAACAAACCCTTGATCCAGATCCAAATCGCAATGTACATGCACATCTACACTTGAGAGTTAGCACTCTTGCAAAGTGCAATCCCTTACATCCACAAGAGCACTTTAGCCCCTCATTATTGAGCATGGGTCACTAGAGGTTGGACTTATGCATGCACTTCATGCTATGCTTCATGAGCCTTTGTAGTGTCTAAGGGAGTTTGGTTTACATTGTCACTTGAGCCAACAAGCATCAATTGCTCACCACTAGGATTGTGAAAATTTTGACTTCATTCTAAGGCAAAAATCTACTCAGTGGCATTCTATCTTGAGTTCCATAAACTTGTTGAGACGTGTGTCCCAAGGGACTACAATGAGAAGATTAAGCCATGATTCTCAACCTATTAGACATGACTCTAAGCATGGCCTGAACTGAATCAAGCACTTCTATTACCTTGTAACAATAGTCTCGAAGGACCACCTAGACATTGCAAAAATTACATGGTGCAATGAAAATAATGTAAGCAAGGTGTAGAGAATACACAAAAAACATGAGAAGAATAGAAACTTCTCTAATTCCAAGAAAAGTGATACAAAGATGGCTTTGCCCACCCATGCACTTCCACTGTGAAGCTTAGATGGTGATATTGATAAATGATAGTGAAGAACTTAAGGCTAGCTAGAAGAGCTATGACTAGTTGAAAGATAGATTCATTATGGCTTTTGGGGGGCTGGGGGGGAGGGGGCGGTCTTCATTTTATAGCCCAAGAAGGTAGTTGGATTGACATGTCCAACCATATTATAACCTTCCCTAGTTAGCCATGGAGAATCATTAACAAACGAGCATTCATAATTTCTCCTTGAGAGTAATCTAATGGGCAAAAATCTTCTGATGGTACAAAGAAGTAAGCATTGTCCACACTTTCGCTACTTTTCACAACCTATGCACATGCACTAGGTATAATGTCCCCATTACTTAGTTTATTTAAAAAAAAATTATGCGTATAAATTCCAAAGAAAATTGATTTATGTTGCACATCCACATATGGAAAAAAACTGTAGAATCTCTATAGGATTTATAGGAAGCAGGACTGGTTTACTAGAATAGTCGTAAATCTGTAGTATCATTTTTAGATGACTTAATTTCCACTTTAGATGGATCTAACTATATACTATGACTTATTTTGAAGGGAATAAGACATCCAAGACAAAAGATCGATAAAAATAATGGAATTTATGAAAGTCATTATTTTCACCTATTTTTGATAGATTTTCACAATTCTGCTAGCGTTGGCTTGTCGATCAGATACGTTACGATCGTTTTAAGTATTCAAACAACTATATTTGGAGTTCACATGATGAAGTTATGATCCAAACAAGTTGCAAGGCAGCAAAAACGAAATCTTTGCCATCAATGATGTCATAAAAAACGCCAAAAAGCAGGCGCCTTCTTTTTACCCCCCCTAATTACTATATAAACAAGGGTAGAGTGTCATGTCAAACACATGCAGACACACAACGACCCATGCAGATGTCTCTCAGCTATTGACGCGATGAAGCTCTACTACAATCAGTCGAGCCTCTCTTTCTCTCTCTCTCTCTCTCTCTCTCTCTCTCTCTCTCTCTCTCTCTCTCTCTCTCTCTCTCTCCACCCCTATGTGAAAGCATTGTCCGAACCCATCAAGCTTCTTCCATGGCTCCCAAGAGACGTCAAGATGCTGAGCGAGGTCACGCTCAGAGACCTCCCCAATACGAGGAAGTGGTCGTCTCTACTGTTGTTGGTAAAAAAACTCAACACGATGTTGAAGCACAAGAAGAAGTTAACCCCAAACCCATTCAAACTGAAGAACCAACCATCGCACAACAAATCAAGGTTGCGGCTATAAACCGTAGTCACGATGGATGGCCAAATGGAGATAATCAAGTTAGTACCTAAGATATGGATCACGATTAGTTAGAACTTACTTAGACTTGTAAAAGCATGTTAGTATTATCAAGTGTTTTTTAGAAAGGAACATGGAAATTGATGAAGAGGATAGATTCTATGCATCACAGTGACAAAACTGTGTTAAAATGTCTTATGGTTATGACTACTTTTGGATTTGTGAATGATGAATTATGGCTCTTATTATTCCGGGCTTGCATAGCAGCTGTACGAATTGTGGATTGTGGTGGTTTGGGACATTGGGGTCCCCAACCCAATGCTCCCTTACACTCTGCGGAGTGCGGAAAAACTCACCTGCTGCGGGTGGGGGTCCTACGTCCCCGAGGAGGTAGGTGTTTTTTATTTGATCGCTTGAGCATCTGAGAGGGCAAAGGGGCGAGTGGTAAGTGCCCCTATTATGTAGGACGACTCCTTAGGCTCAGGGAAGCTTAGAGGGGCTCTGAGCCAATAAATTTCCCTGTTGATCACAGACGGAGTACGATCACATACAATCTAATCCCAAGGGATGGGAAGATTCTATCTTAGGCTGAACGGTGTCTTTCTGCGAAAAGACGGTTTTGTATCACTTTGCGAAGTGATGGTGAAATAAAGTATATGATTTCTAAAATGTTTGTTATGTACTAAAGATTGAGTTTAACAAACCCAATTTAACAGAGTAATAAAAGGAAGTTGATTTTATATGTCCAAGCAGTGTGGTAGTATGCTATGCTAATTAGAAAACTAAGCAAACCCATCAAGGAAAGTGGGAGGCTTTGATCTTGACGATTGGATGCCTATGGCTAAGTGGACCTAATAAGTCTGGTAACTTTCCAACATTAGATAGAGCTGATTAAATTGTAACCCTCCAGATACCGGTAGGATTAGTTACCAGGTTTAACATTGTTTTAGGGGGCTAGAGTTGAGATTTTACCTTATGGGTAGGGGGATCGAGTTACACTCACTCCCCCCGTCTCTCATTCTCTTTGAACGAAGTGCGGTGTTAACCTCAGTCCTACTTTTGATTGATTACAAAGTGGTCTTTCTTAGGTGGGCCTTAGATTGTTGTTAGGGGTGACTTGTCCATGCTTCCCCTGTAAAGTAGAATTGAGATTCTCATGTTCAACTAAGTGCAAGGTTTCCCATGGGGAGACAGGATGGTATTGTGCATGAATATGAATTTCAGTCGACTACTACTAGAGGACTCCTCTGGGTCTATTGGAGGAGGCACCTCACACTAGGATAAAATCCTATAAGCTCATAAAAGAGGAAAGATCGGGCCCTTGAGTTGAGGCAATCCCATAAGGCCACACAATTCATCTGGGATCCTCCACTAGATGAGGAATGAAGTGGGTGATAAACTCCCGAAGATCAAAGGTATCAAGGATACACTTCACCATACATGACCAAAGCGAGTAGTTTAAACCATCAACTCAATCCTCTTTGAGTAAAGAAGAAAGTATGGACACCTTTATAGAGGGTGCCATGGATGGCATATGGAGGCCAGTAGAATAGGCCTTCTATGAGATATGGAGAGAATAGGGAGGTGAGGGCTCCCGAACAAAGAGGCTAGGTGACCTTCGTTCTTCATGATATGTGCGATAATCTCAGCACCTTTCAAAGGACTGCTAAGAAAGCTCCTCATCTGTATCATCAAAGCCGCGAAATTGGAGGTAAGATATCTTCAAAATCCTTCAAGAAACCCACAATAAAATTTCAGTTTGGTGGTAGAGGTCCCCAAAACAGGAGGAAATGTCTATAGGATCACAATGAATTCGATGTAGAGGGTTCGACTAGGGGAGAAGTATTGTCGCCTCTATATAAAGAAGTTATCGCCTTCAAGAAGAAAGCTACATTTTCAACAAAATGTAGGTGTGGATGGCCTCTCCTTTGTAAGAATCGGGGAGTTTGTGTTTGTCTTAGACAATGATACCATGCTCTGATACCATGTGAGAATGTTCAATGGAAAGGAACAAAAACACAGAGACAAAGAAACAAAGAAAGAGACTGCAAGGAAACAAGAATGAAATCTGTACTGAATAAGAAAGAATACTAATACAAATGGAAAAGTGAAAGGAGACTAATCAATCCATGCACATAGCCCACAGTGTTAGTGAGGGCACCAGATCAAGCTAATGATGATGGTAGCATCGGAGATGGAGAAAGATGACAAAGTCAAAGTGTGTACCTACCAAGGAAGAAGGAAGATGAGATGAATGATCTACCCAACTAAGTGAGAAAGGCTATTGAAAAAATAGCCAATTATCCCCAAAATTTTCCAACCTAAAATTCGGGGTCAAAAATATGGTCCACTAGTATTTGATAAAAATGCTAGAAATGCTTTAAAAAAATCCTAGAAGGAGTGGATGATGTCTACTAGGTGTTGACATATTGTGAAAAGCAATAACTGCCTAGGAAATGCACACAAAATCTTGACTAGAGAATAAAATCCATTGAAAGGCAATAAATTCTGTGCTCTAAAATGAGGTCCATCCTCCATCAAAACAAGTGATAGATAGGTTTGAGCTCCTAAAGTCCTTGTTCGACTCGGACTAAGGCTCACAAGCAAGAGATGACAAGTCATGACAAACATGACTGCTAAAACCCCCTCTCAAATCCTAGATGTGTTAAAAAGGCCAAGGAAAAAATGGATCCTGGGGTGGCAAGAGGAATGCCAATGTCGATGAAGTTTGTTGATGTAGATTGCCGATGAAGAAGCTCCTCACTCACGATCTTGGAAAATGCCCTCTAAAACAATAAGGGCCAAGGAATCCACAATTGCATCATTGATATCCTTGGCAAAGTGGTGCTGCATTAGCAGCCTTGCTTTTAGTAAGGTTACCATATTCCCAACCATTCTATCCCATGCACATGTAGCATGCAACTCAACTATGGAAGGGAAGATTCATTAGCATTGCTAGCACCTAACAAGCAAAGTGTGAGAGTGTGCAACCGAAAGGAATGGAGAGAGAGAGAGAGAGAGAGAGAGAGAGAGAGAGAGAGAGAGAGAGAGAGAGAGAGAGAGAGAGAGAGAGAGAGAGAGAGAGAGAGAGAGAGAGAGAGAGAGAGAGGAAAAAAGAATGAAATCTACATTGAACAAGAAAGAATGCTAGTACAAATGGAAAAGTGGAAGCAAACTAATCAGTCCTCCCTGCACATAGCCCATAGCATCAGAGGGCACCAAATTAGGTTGATGATGATGGCAACACCAGAGACGGAGGAAAATGACAATGTTGGAGTGTGCACTTCCCAGGGAAGGAGGAAGATAATAGGATTGATTTTTCGATTGAGTGGGGGAGGCTATAAATAGCCACATATCCCCAAATCTGGCCCACCTAAAATCTAGGGCCAAAAAATATGGTCAACCAACATTTGGTAAAAATGCCAGAAATACTAAAAAAATCCCAAAAAGGGTGGACAATGTGGGAGACTGTGGAAAGTAGTAATTGCATGAGAAATGCACACAAAATCTTGACTAGAGGAGAAAATGCACTGAAATGCAATAAACTAAGTGCTCTAGAATGAGCTACCTCCTCTATCAAAACAAAGTGACAAAAAGGTCAGAGCTCCTAAAGTCCTCATTTGACTCGTATTGAGGCTTACATGCACGAGATGACAAGGCATGACAAACATGACTACTAACACAAATGCCACAATCCCTAAGGCAAAAATCAATCTAATAAGAATACCTAATCTCATGGGCCCATCATCACTCATCCATCTAGTTACACCCTTGTACACCTCATGGACGAGCGATTGGATGAAGAAATGTATGTAAACCCTTATGTTTCTTATGAAGAAGGGTATCTAGACTTGATGGACGTTAGACCAATGCCATGCATGGTTTCGGGTAGGGGACGAGGTCAAGGTATGGGAGAAAACCTATCTTAGGAGCCTTTCACCTAGATTTGTGGCCACCCATGACACATTATCAAGGTGTCTAGAGAAGGAACAAAAAAACAAGGACAAAGAAAACTTGAGGTGTCAATGTCACACACTTATATATTGATTGCCCTAGGCAAAAACCTTCCACTACTTTGGCAAGCATACCATATATACCACTTGGAATCTTTAGTGTCAAGACACCTGATGATGATGCCACTTTGATTCCCTTGAATGTGATGAGTAGATCCCAAGTGAAGTAGGCTAGTATTTCAATGCCTAGGCCTAGTAATTTGGATGGATCATCCATAAGCAAAAGAACTAAAAGAAGAAAAAGAAAAGAGTCGAGGAAAATCTTAAACTTAAGATAAATAGTATCACAATGCTAATAACGAGAGGAAACAAGTCCATGATGTTGAGGTAGAACATTTTCCCCAAAAACAAAGGAAAAAGGAAGCGCAAAAATCAACAAACATATGGATCTAATACAACAACTAGAGATTCTAGATAAAGGCAAAAGTTGAGTAAGAGAGGTGCAAGTGCATCTTAAGGATGCTAAGCCAATCATAGAATATGAGTTTCACAAGTTCTCTAGCATGAGTCTACCCACCACCCATGTATGTCGACTCGAATAGAAACTGAATGCCACAAATACCACCTCAAGAGCCAAGCGACATAGCCATGGCAAATTAGCCAAGTCATGACCATTAGAAGTGGGATGCCAAAGGGCATGAGCAAGGAAAACCAAGCACTAGCCTACTTACCATACTAACTTCAATCCTTGTATCCTTGCCACTATGACAATAGTTGAAACAAAGCATTGCACTCTAGGGAGTACTAAAGAAGTGGGTTGAGGGACCAATATAGTTGAAAATAGCAACTACATAAGGCCATGACATTGATATGCATAAGAGGGAGAAAAATGCTTAGCTAAATGTTGGCACTTTGATAAAGGAGAACACAAAGGTGGGTTTGGTTGATAAGCAAGCAACTAAGGAGGATGATGGTGATGTTCCAACACCTTTGTGTTCTTCGTTCTCAAAGTGTCAACATCTAGCTAAGTAACTTTGACAGTGAGTGAAGTGCTTAGCTAGATGTTGACACTTTGAGAAGGGAGAACATAAGGCAGGTTCACTTGATAAGCAAGCAATTGAGGAGGAGGATGGTGATCTTCCACCAACTATGCTCCTCACCTTCCCTATTGGCGAAAGGCAATATGCTCTCTTAATTGATATTTGAGCCCTTTATAACACGAGGGAGGGCTATTGCATGTACACATTGTGTTTTGCACTTTCCTGGCTATGTTGTGGTGTGTTATTTCTTAATTTATCATTTTTTTGTCAATTGTTTGTTTCATAATCAACTTGCATGTGATACATTATTGAGCTTTAGAGAGGTTCTTATGTGTCTATTGTCACGTTCTTTTCACTATACTCTAGTTATTATTGATTCTTCTCTATGTGCTTTCCTTACTCCTTGAACTCTTCAAACTATTGTGAATCTGTATTCTTAGTACAACTCTATCCTTCAAGATCCCTTGCCTCAGTTCATCTTCTCATCTCCCTTGTCATGGTTCCTCTAGCATCTTCCACTGATTACTAGCATCATATAGAAATTATTTAGTCATCTATGAGTGTTATGTTTGAAACTTGCTATGTTCAAATTCAACTTTTTGATAAGGATGTTATCTCTTGGTGCTCTAGACATTCTAGTTTCCGAGAGGGGTGACATATAAGGGAAGAAGAAAAAGTCTCACTGATGTTGTTATGACAAGGAGGGACATCTCTAGAAGGACTATAGGACGTTAGCAACTTTGCAAAAGGAGGAGTGGAAAATAATGAAGGGTGATAACTTTATCATTGTTTCTTCATCATCTACATGTCAAGGTTCAAGCTTGAGACAATGGCCTTCTAGCTCACTACTATAGGTGCTACAAGTCATCCCTCACAACTCTCTAGCGTAAGAGAGGGAGTGTGATAGGGTGGTGAGGTGGAGCAATCAAGCCTTATCTATGCTCCTATGTAGGTGCATAAGATCCAGAGAGGGGTCTCCTTACATGTTGCTAGTAGGTTTGAAATCCTAGAGTTGGGGTTGACATCCAAGTTCATGATGAGCTATTTGAAAATGAGAGGAAATTGGCTCTCAATTTAAGCTCACATTAGGGGACACTTTGATGCTGGTGAAAGGTAGGGAATCCAGTCATTTATGCCATATGGCGTTGGTGTGAGGATGGTCACATGTGCTACATTAGTGACATTGTTGATAAACATAGAGAGCTACTATGACTACTTTTTGTTTTTGGGAGCTAGTGAGATTAACATCGATGTCAAGTTCTCTTTGCAGCATCTTGCCTAGTGTGTTGGCCACTCACTGCTTGGGTATCTATGGTTCTATTTTGATGGTCATTGTTATATGTACTTTGATGTGTCATATGTTGTATCTTGTATTCTACCAAATCACCCATGATTTGCGGGTGTTAGCAATTTAGGCAATTCTTGATTATTTTAATGCATTTTTTGGTTGGTTGACCTATATTTTGATGCCCCTAGATGCTAGCCAATATAATCCTCTTCTTTGCTTATTTTGTCCCACTTATTGTTGGGCTCCCTCCTCATCAAATTATTGTCTACATACTTTGTTACTTGCCAATCATATAATTAGAGAGAGAGCTAGTGCCAATGCCCACACAACAATTGGCAACCCACTGTTGTTTCTAGGTTGTCTCTAAGACTATTGACTTGTTTTCTATACAATCACACTTTCATGTACATCAACCCAATTTTATCCTACACTTTACCTTATCAACTTTTCATCTCACCAAAGACAACATCCTTACTAACTCAAAATTCATGTGTAATAGCATTACATCATTTGCATTCCTTGTGCTCAAGAGAAGATTGCACAAACACATGTTTTTGCTTTATGATCTAACTTGCTACACAACCATCATGAATATGCATGTAAGCAATATATTCAAGTACTTTTAGATGGGACAAATCTAGCCTTCTACCTGTATGTTACTCTTGAGGTGTCACATGATCTATAGTATTGAGGGGTGTCATGTTCATAATGTATATAGCAATGGCAACTACTTTGACTCAATAATAATGATGATAGTTTAATTCAAACATCAATGAATGAGCCACCTCTACAATATGTCTATTTTTTGTCATAGCAACTCCATTTTGCTATTATAGAAGTACATATATGTGTAAACTACCCCTCACTATCATTTTCTTTAAAACATTCAAAAAACTCAATAGAGAAGTATTCTCCCCCTCCATCTAACCCCTAGTATTTGATTTGCAACCATGTCTTATTCTCAATCAAAGCTTTAAAGCTTTTAAAATGAGTGAACACCTCACTTTCCTAATGATACACAAATTAAACCCATATTTTTCAAGTACAATCATCATGAAGGAGACATAATACTACATTTGTGCACTGTTGCGATCTTCGTGGAAACCCACACATCAAGATATATATGACTCAAGTGGTTTTGTAAATGTATCCTTGTGGAAATCCATGACTTGTTAGCTTTCTAAATTAACATATTGCACATGTTTCATGCATCCCATTGACTCTAAAGTTTCACAAGATGTCCATAATCTATTTTAATTGCTTTTTTTTTTGTCACTACACATTTATGTCACCAACTCACTTCTTCAAAAATTTAATATTGGCCATGAAACTTGTACCTTGTGTAAATATAGAAGCATTTATTTAAGATAGAATTATGTAAAGGGTAAAGAATCAATTAAGCATGCTTACCTTTTGCAGTCAACTTGAGACCATTTCCAATCTCCTTTACATAATAACCATCAAGCGTAAACTAATCCTGCAATCCCTATTCTAAATCTAACAAGCAAAAGGTAGATTGCTAGTTATACTAGATACAATGCAATACATTAGCAAATGTGAGTAATTAAGACTTTGGACTATCTATCCCTCTAAACCACTCTCCATGAGACAACAAGAAAAAAATGACAAAGTACAAATGCACATAAGTACAACGGGATGAGGAAAGGCATCATCTTATCCAATGCCCATCAACTTCCTAAGAAAGGAAAAATGCTCCACTGAGAGACTTTTAGTGAGTATATCTACAGGATTTTGATCAGTTTGAGATCTTGACAAGCTCAATGGACTTGATCTTAATGACATCTTGTATGAAGTGGTAATGCACCTCAATATGCCTTGTGTTCACATGGAATACTAGATTCTTGACCAACTGAATAGCACTCATAGAATCCGAATGCAGTGTAGGGACCACATCAATAATGCCAAGGTCTACCACCAAATGGGTTAGCCAGAGAGCCTCCTTGCAAGTCTCAATTGGCTGCAATATACTCTGCCTCTTTAGTGGATAGAGCCATGTATTTTTGCACCATGAACATCCAAGCAACAACACATTTAGCAAAATGAAGACATAGCCAGAGGTGGACCTCCTACTATCTACATGTTTTGCATAATCATAGTCAGTGTACCCCATGAATCCTATATCTTGGCCACCATAATATATGCCCATAGTTGTTGTGCCCTTCTTCAAGTACCTCATGATACCCTTGATGGCATCCCGATGGTGTTTGTCAGGTGTAGCTATATAGCATGCCACAACTCCCATTGCAAATGCTATGTCAGGAAGAGTGGGTATCATGGCATACATCAAATTACCCACTATGGATTTGTAAGGCATCTTGGTCATCTTGGCCTTTTGCTCATCAGACTGTAGAGAATCTGCTTGACTAACCTTCACGTGAGAGGGTAAAGGACATCCAATAAGCTTAAAATATTGTAGAAAAAATCTCTCCTCAAGGACCTTCTAGATGTACTTCTTCTGTGACAAATAGAGGAGCTTCTTAAAGCAATCGCATGTTTTGTGCATCCCAAGAATTTGTAAGGCCTCTGTCCCATGTCCTTCATCTCAAAGCTCTTCTTGAGCTTACCTTTCAAGGCATTCAACTCATCATGAGAACTCTCAGCAATCAACATATCATCCATATAGAGGATCAAAATCATAAGACTACTATCACAAGCCTTCTTCATGTATAAACATGGATCCATATCACTATGCGGGAATATCCTTGTGAGTGCATAAAACCATCAAACTTGTGGTACCCTTTCCTAGGTCCATGCATAAGGCCGTAAGTTGTTTGCCATGGTCTGCAAAGCCCTTAGGTTACTCCATATAAATCCCATCATGTAAGTCCCCATGAAGAAAAGTCAACTTGGCATCCATCTGATAAAGACCAAAGTCAAGTTGAGCATGAAGGCTAGTACCAAGCGTAGGGTAGTCATCTTCACAATAGGAGAAAAGACTTCATCAAAGTTCACACTATGTTCCTACTTGAAGCCCTTAGTAACCAATCTGGTCTTGTATCCTGGCTTGTTGGAGCATCTGGGGATACTTTTCAACTATCACCTCTGCACATGACCTCATCATAAGTAAGAGACTTACCATCATTTATCACCATAACATAATCCATAGAGGGCTCAAATCATGCAAGCTCGCATCTATCTCTAGTAGACCATCTCAAAGCTAGTTGTGGAGCCTATACATCCTGTGGAGCATTAGGGATCTAGGCCATTGGGACATTTGATTTCTAGTTTATGGGAAATCTAGGCCAAGACATTTGATTTCTACTTTATGGAAAATGCTAGACCTCATGCATGTAGTCATCAATGAAAGTAACGAAATACTTTCGCCATGTAATGAAGCAAATTAGCCACATTAGTTCACTTACCTTTACAAAAAAAACCACGTAAATACCTTAGACATGATAGTACTAGGGCTACTATAAAAAGGCAAGAAGTGCTAATGTAGGGAGCTTTTTGACACTTACACTATTTTCTTGAGATTTCTTGTTCATCACTATCTTGGGGTGAGTACCAAGCTTTGTTTTCTTGTATCTTGATTTTCGCTTCCATGGCTACGTTGTGCTATGGTATAATGGAAGATGTCTATGGCATGGCCATGATTGAAGCATTTCATGTTATTCCTTGTTAGTTTCTTAGTTCAGCTCATTAGTTTTCTTGTTGATTTCCATGGTAGAATAGACCTTCTTTACATTGATATCAGAGCATTAGTTTAGATCATATCAAAAGTCATTTTCATGCGTTAGATTTAGTTGCAGTGACTAGGGAGTGAAAACCACAGTTTAAATTTAGTCACAGGAGTTAGTTTCTTCCATAACCATGGTTAGACATGCAAATCTGTCATCACAAATTGTGACCAAGATGGAGGTTCTTAGCATGAACAAGTGGATAATGGCAAGCTCTAGCTAATTTAGCAAGTCGTCATCAGATTTTGGCTTATTTTGAAGGACATTTGTTAAAAGAAGAGCTATGGGAGACTAGAGGGGACTAAGGCTACCTCTAGTTTTTTGGAAGTAGGGTTCATATTCTTCGTCCTCATCTCTCTCAAGCTTTTCTATGAGCTTCAATGGTAGATTCCCTTGCATATCTTCTTTCTTTTACATCAATGACATGAATGCTTATCAAAGCCTCACTCTACTTGACACATGGAGTATGTTCATAACCATTCTTGGAGGGCTTAATGCAAAACTTGATCAACAAGATCAGATCAAAATGCACTAGTTGTGAAGCTCTATGAGATAAACATAGAAGGCCTTGCAGAAGGAAGGCCATCAGATCTCTACAAGAGCCTGACATCATTCCTACAAAGGGGCCAGGTATTACCATCTTCTTCTCTGCCAATGTACAATAAATGCATTTGCCCTTGCAATCCCTAGCAAAGGCTTAGTTGAGTTGGAAGTGAGCTTCTTCCAATGATTGGGATCCACAAGCTAAAGCAACAGTCAAGGAAAGAATGGAGAGTTTACAGCCAAAGTTTGATGATCAGAATGATGGGATTAGTAAACTGGAGAATCAAGTTACTCGTTAATGTTAACATTTGATGTTCTCTATGGTGGATTGAAGACCATGAACTCAATGTGCTATCGCTTTGGTTTGAAGTTTCTCCCTCCTCATCATCAAGTTTTGTGGATGAAGCTTCATCCTTTATATCAGTATCTGGTACTTTCAAAGCTTCATCACCACAAGAATTGTTTTGTTTTCAGGCTGCCAACAAAAGTTCAGTTGAGTTCGAAGCGAGCTTAGTAAACACAGAGAGGACCCACCCTCCTTCACCTTCATTTGAGTAAGTCGATCTTGTTCTCTATGTCTCATTTGATAGTACTAGTGAAAGACTTTGAGAGCCTATAGGCCAAATCCATTTGGGGTCACACACCCTAGGGAGCAAGTTATAGTTGAAAGAGAAGGCAAGTAGGAAATAGATGTGTTGAAAGAGAAAGCAAAAAAAAAAGAGAAAAATAATGGAAGCCTCGGATTGCATTGACAAAAGCACAACAAGAAGAGAAATCTGGCAGACTAGTCCTTGGATGCTCATAGTCCTCATTTATGCCCAAAGACTCTATGCCTACTATGGATGATCGAATCTCAAACGACAAGAGCATCAGACTTGCTTCCATTCAACGCATTTTGTGATGATTAGGATTGCAATTCATCATTTCTATATCTCCAATGGCACCTTCAACGGCCTTCTAATTTCTCATTCCCGTTTTATTTTGATCGTTCGGTGGTGGTGCATACACTGCAGCCCTTTCACAAGTATCTTGAGCTTGCATTTGAAAGCATGTTGGAAGCAAGGTCAAAGTGCCAGGAGAAGCGAGGATCGCTCACCACAGACATCGCCTTCTACTTTGGCAGCTTCATTATGTTGTCCCTCCTCTTCTTCTTCTTCTCCACAAGCCTCTTGCTTAATTCATCAAGCCCACTATGGAAAGTTATATCCAATTCTTTGTTACCATCTTTGGAATCCTTGATTTCTAAAGCACTAGATCCAAGATAGAGTGCATGATACTTATCTCTCAATCTTCTATTGATCAGTTCACTTTCTTCACCATCACTTCTTTTGGAAATTTCTTCAGCCCCTTTGCAAAACCTAAGCATTCATCCACTTATCGATTTGGTTGCCCTAACCATAACTCTGAAGAGTACATCATATCTGAAGGATCATCACACAAAGCACCAACATTGTGCAGTAAATGCTCCAACAGACTGAAGAATCCAAGATGATGCATTAAACATAATTGTTATTCAAGATGATGTATCAACAAAATCATCATTTAGCAAGACATCAACAACATCAAAATTGTCATTCAGCAATACATCAATAACATCAGGCCTTGCCTAATCTTGTTTCTACAACACATGTTCGTGAAAGAATATCATTTCACTACTTGTTGGTTCTCATCCATGAGGATCAAATTTGAGGTCGTAGGGACCTATTGAATCTATAGCTTCACCATCACTAAGATTGTAATCTTCAACATCCTCAACATTTGATGATGAGACATTGAATGCTAGATGTGATGCGGCCAAACTTTGGTAGAAATGAGTTCATGACAGGCAGCACTTCTACAACCTTTAAATTGTCCAAATCCATGTTGAGAAAGGGTAGTAGTTGAAGCACAGGAAAGGGCAAAGAGATTGCAGCAAAAAAAGTAGCAGTAACAATAGCAATAGTAACAAGTGTGAAGAAAGTTGCATCAACAGCAATTATATTGGATGATTGGACATTATTGTTTAATACTGGACCTGTGCCTATGGTAGAGAAAAAAGGAAGAATTAAAGGAAGAGAGTGACAAAGACACGGGGTTTAGCTTGTTTGATTAGACAAATTAAGAAGTCGTCAATGTAATTTGAAAGGTAAAGGATCCTGAAGCAGTAGTAGCTAAAAAGCTTCTCTTGTGCGAAAGAGCAAGGATGATATATCTTGCATTGCGGTCCAATTTCAATGATGTGGCCACTCCTTACCAAATCATTGTATGGTAAAAAAAATTTCTTGATGTTGAAAACAAATCTATGATGATATCTCCAAGATGCAAGAATTCATGGGAGACTATGAACTATTTAGTTGTACAACTGTAGATACAATGGAGAGAGAGAGAGAGAGAGAGAGCAAGCAAGTAGGATGGAGGTCAAACATGGATGTTGCTAGCCAACTTAATTGGAGAAGGTTGAAAAAGCTCACTATTATCAACATTTGTCTAAAATTTGGCTTGAGTGGTAGTTTAAGAACATCATACATTACTAAAATTGGTGCACTTTTAGCAAGGGCAAGAATCCATTAAGTTGGTGGAAGATGCTTGGTGGAAGATGCTATTTCTAAACTTGAGGAAGTTCAGAGAGTGAATCTAAGGACACTGAAGACACTTTGGTGTCTAGGGAATGTCTATTTATGTCAGGGCCTACTGATGCTTTGGCAATATAAGGCTAAGTAGTTGCACTCAAGGGTCATATTATAGGAGCATCAACCTCTTTGAAGTCGAGCTCAAGTATTTGTTGATGGTAGCAATAGCTTTGGAAGGCTTGGGTGGCATTCTCTTTACAATTAGAAGTAGCCTTGATGCCTATTTGGGTGGGATCTTTGTGGCAATAGCTAGCTTATGGTCAATATGCACAACCATATACACAACAACCTCCTACATATTCACAGCAGTCTTTACAAAATTCTCAACAAGGTTTAGCACAACAACAACATGCACGACAGCATATGATGGGAGGAACTTCCATGGTGAGTAGAGTGCTTGCACTTCAGCTGCATCTCTGCATCAAGCTTCAAGTGTTGGGTAGCATCCAACTTCTCAAGTCCAAGTGCAACAGCCTCAAGCTCAATCACTTTCAAGTGGACACTTGCCAACATCTAGGTTGCATGTGGTACAGTTAGTCTGCACCATAGCAGCAAGTTGCAATGCTTGGTGTACAGTAGCCGCAGCAGCAAGTAATACCTCAATCTGTTGTACAACAACAAAGCGTTCCTACATCTGATCAGTGGTATCAGCAACAGCAGTATCAGTGGTACTACTAGCAATATGAACAATATGAATAAATGTAGATTCAACACTAGCAAGCTTTTTAGTAGGTAGATGCCAAGTGCAACACTATAGTCATATTTACAAACTTCTCAGTCATTTCCTATGCAGGAACATGTTGTTCAACAACCCAATATGTAGCTCCATAGGCCTATAGTACAACAACCACATCCCCAACCCTTTCAACCAGAGTCTATGCCCCAGCCTCAACCCCATCCTCAACCTCAACATCCTCAACAGCACCTTATCCAACAACATTTCCAAGGATGGTTATCTCACTGCACATTGGAGGATCTCATGAATGGTCAGTCAGAAGTTCTTCATGTTGGATGTGGTTGCGATGATTGTGGATGTATCCTATTATAGGTGATCGACACTGTTGTTTGGACTACACTGAAGATGTAGGTTTTGATCTTTGTGGAACTTGTTTATGTATGGGTAGGAGTCTCCATGGCAAGTTTAACCAATAGCATAAATTTGGTCATAAGATGATGAAGATTTTGGATTAGAGCTCTTATTCCCAAAACATGAGCAACCATTTTTTTGTGCATTTGGCGAAGCTATGCAGGAACAAGAAGTATACTATGTAAACAAACAGCATATTATCATGAAGATTATGAAGAATATGTAAGGTATTGTGAGTATAATGAGAATTGGTATGACCAACAACATGCATATGATAGTGATATTGAGTTTCAACATGCAAGTGAGTATAATGAGATTTGGTATGACCAACAACATGCATATGATAGTGATGAGAACTCCATTGAGTTTCAACATGCAAGTGATGGTCATAATATTTTTTGGACAGCAACAACATGTCAATCATCATGTTTATGGTCATCCCCAAAAGCAAGGACACCCTTGTAGTCATTTTGGACACTCTTCCATGAATGGGAATCATGTGGAAAGGCCATAAGGATTTGAAAATGGTTTCAACTCTTTTGATATATATAAATAGACCATCGTATATGAATGGGTAGCAACATGTATATGATCATGATCATGGTGGATATGAGCAGCATTATACTAGTGAATATGGGCAGCATGTTGATCAATACTTCTATGATGATCAACCATTTCCTGGACATCAACATTATGGTAGTAGAAATGAACATGGTCATGACTATGGAAGACCATTTTATCATGAGAAGTATGATAGCCATAGTGGCCAGCATGATGTTATTCGAGGAAAACACTTGACTAGTGATGATATTAGAGGATTACATGCAAAAGGCCTATGTTATAGATGTACTGAACCAATATCTTCTAATCATAAAGATATATGCTGGAAAATGAGTGCTAAAGTGATGCTGGTTATAGAGTTTTTGGATAATGAAGAAGAAGCTAAAGAGGCTAGAGAGGAGGTGGATCATAAAGTCCAAGATGGAGAAACTTACAAATCCTTTGAATTTGATCGTGATGCCTATCAGCTTTCTAACCTACACCATGCTAATGACCAAGTGAATGCAATAATTGAAGAGGGACATGTAAAGGAGCTTAATGAAGCCATACACCAATCTATGGTTTCAAATTATATGTTCTCAATTGATGATGTTAACCCCAAGTCAAGAAGGCAGAAGAATGAATGAAAAAGCGGGAAGAGGATGGAAAAAGAGCAAAGACACGCAGGTGGCCTCTAAAGCTAAGCTGGGGCCAAAAGCGTAATTTTAAATGAAAGGCGCCTCAAAAAACTCCAAAAGTTCGTGTAAAAGAGTGCCAAGCTCCCTCCTGTGCCAATTGTAAAGTATTAAACGGGTGTAGGCTAGAGGCATAAGGCTAGAAGGGGAAAATAAACAAAGAACCTTGCCACAATGGTCGGTCATGTAAAAGAAAGGGATGGGTGCCTATGGGAATTTAGGGTTTTGTATATAAAGTTCAAAAAGTGAATGGAAGCTCATTATTTGGTGTGTGGCTAACGAGAGCTCTTCTCTTATTCTCTTATTCTCCTCTCCTTGCTTGTGTGTGCTCTTGAGAGAGGGAGTGTGAGAGTGTGAGAGAGTGAGTGTGTGGCAGTGAGGGATCAAGAGGGTGAATCTCTTCACCATATCCTCTTCTCTTCTTCTCTTCTCTTCTCTTGCGTGCACGGCTATGGTGGATGGAGCTTGGAGATGGAGGGGGCTTGAGGATGCTTGAGCTAGCATCTAGGATCGTGGAGCTACCGGTGTGTACAAGAGAGAAGGCAACTCATATCATCATCAAGGTATAAGCTCACTACACTCGTAGGATCGACGGTGCATCGGCTAGGTGAGAGATAGCCATTAGAGCTCTCTTGAAACGCTTGAAGCAATAAGCGATCCGTGGGTCTTGGTGATTGAGTGAAAGCTCCCACATTTTGGTTTCATTGCTGGGACCAACAGATTCAAGCTTGAGCGCTTACGCGCCTCATATCAAGCATCGAAGTAAGGGATTCATCCCCGAAACGGAGCTTGAGACTGGTAGGAAGGTTGGGTGTTTTGATCTTCAAAACAAGTAAGTATTTTGGGTTAGTTAGTTTGTTTGATGATTGGAATACATGGAGAAATCATTTCAGTTTGTTGCTTTCGATTCTTGTTGCATTTAGTGTAGGATAGGATTAGAAAATCGAATCGGGAAAGGGTAGGGTTTACAATTGCAAAAAAGGCAAAACAGGGCATGAATCATGCAAAAAATGGCAAAAGGCTTGCTTGGAATGCTTAATATCAGCAAGTGAGTGATTGGGAGCATCAAAAACCTTACCTGGGAGGGGGTTTAAGAGCCAAGAGGCCAAGGGAGAGCTCATTTGCAACCACTGCACAGAGAGAGAGAGAGAGAGAGAGAGAGAGAGAGAGAGAGAGAGCCCCCACAAAGATTCAATTTGATCTCGTCATCAGAAAGCCTATTGCTCACCTCAGGTACACCAATCACTTCCCTTAGTGCCTTAGTTGGGATCTAGAAGTTTGTGCTTGGAGTGATTGCCTAAATCGTGAGATTTGATCGAAATCATCGTCACGTGGCATTTGACCTGAGTGGCCGTTGTTAGGCCGAGTCCCAAACTTGGCCCTTGGCCCTTGGCCCTTGGCCCCTGCCATTCAACTGGCTCGACCCGAAAACCCTAATCGGCCCTCGGTCCAAGACCCGACTCGGCCCTCAACCCAACACCTGATCGGCCCGTTCGAGTGACGGCACTCAGACCTTGGCCTTCGAAAAGTTTTTGTCCTTGAACTAGTGTGATTCGGTCCATCCAAGTCACCCACTCGGCCCCTGCAATTCGAACCAGTTGGGCCGAGTGTGTATTTGCCTCAACTTTTCAGAAATTTGACCTGACCCAGCTGGAGCTCAGTAGCACAAACTATCACAAGCCCTCTTGATGCTCAAAACTTGATTCTGGCACGTGAAATAGACAAAATTGTAAGGCGCAACTGCTTAGTAGTTTGAGTGGGCTATCGTAAGACCTAGAAACCTAGAGACCTTGAGGCAACCTACTAAGCCATAAAACCCTAATTAGATCCAAAAGCGGGCAAGGTAATGTAACCGAAAAGCCCTAAATCCCGTCAAGACAGCCAGAGAATTGATCGACAAAGCCTATCGGGCCCAAAACGACGCGAGGGTGTGTAAGACACTTACGTGTTGTTTGTCGCACTCACCTTGAATTTCCGCACTTGAAGTACACTTAAGGAAAACTGAAAGCCTGATTGAGCACAAGTGCACTAGAAAGAACACACGCACTGAGTGGAGATAAATTGAGGACTATATTTAATAAGTCAAGGAACTCACTCAAATAAACCACTCAAGGAACCCACGAATAGGAGAGAACCCACAGACGAAGAGAAACCATCAACATGTGAAGTAGGACCAAGTAAGCGGCGCAAACGAAGTGGATTTGACAAACCTACTCAACCTGATCGATAGCTTGGTGGAGCACGAGAACTCGACTATGGTAGAAGAAAATTTAGACCGCAGGTCTAACGAGGAACTCGACTTAGGCATCTTCCCAGAGGCTATTCAAGAGCTGGTCAGCAGCTACAATGCGCACGCATGGTATGAGCATTGCGGCCAGACAGCAGATGCTATCATCGCAGACTTAGAAGAAGAGAGAAAGCTAGCCCACAAAGCATAGTCGAATACAATAGAGACCAATAGCCTAGGAGCCAAAGGCAAAGCACGGAGTTGCGTGAGGTGCAGCGAGTGCTAAACTTAGCCGGCAAAAACCAAACGGATCACGAGAGAGCCCTAGAAGGAGACTTAATACTGAGCGAGCTTCTTATGAAGCGATTGCTAAATAACACCGCAGCAGAGCAAAGTGTCGCAGCATTGGCGACCTCATTGCTGGCAGGATTAGGAGCAACCTAAGGCTCCAAGAGCCAATCTAAAATCCCAATAGTCACAAAGCAGCTCGACAAGTACCAACTCCATGACGATCCATACAGCTTTGTAGAGCAGTTCAAGCAAGTCTGCGAAGCCAACGACCTGACTCAGTGCTCTCAAGCACTTGAGCTCTGCTTAGGTGACAAGGGCGAGACTTGGTATACAAGCTTAGATGCCGCAGAGCAAGAAAATTTCAATAGCCTCAAGAATCTCTTGATCAAGAGATTTGTCGAGCCTGGATACTTCGACAATCTGCTAGTATGACTGATGAATGTCAAGCAGAAAGAAAAGGAGGACATTTGCGTAACCCACATGAGGAGTCTCTTCAAGAGAATCCCTATGGGCGAACAACCGACTGAAAGAGTAGTTTCAACTGTGTTGATCAGCAGAATTCGAAATGAGGAACTATAGGGTTTTTGAGGAAGCCATCAGAGTTGATGATCAACTGAAAGAGTGGATCTCGAGGAGCTCCAACTCAGAAGAAACCAACTCGCAAAGTTCAGAGAGAGCGTCAGCCTCTAGTGAATGACGAGCTCCATCATCCCAAGATAAGGGGAAAGCCACCGAGATGAACCAAGACTTGGCTGATATCAAGATGGAGATAGCCAAGCTACAAGACATGTGGAGACGACCAATGCACCCATACGTCTAATGTGTGTATTGTGGCGGAAACCATTTGCCGACCGAGTGTCAAGACCCTTAGTCGAGACCTTGCGCTAATTGCAGCAGGTTCGGTCACGACATCGTGTGTTGCATATTGCCCAAAAGACTTCCATACTCCCAACCATACGGCCAGCCTTACCTAGCGAACAGGCTGCAACCACTCTTCGGAAGGGGAGCCCCATTGGCCCTTCCTGCGCTTAACGACATTAAGTCGGCTGTCCCTAGGTTGGACATAAACCCTATAGGCATACCTAGACCGCCTGGTCCCTATGTGACCCATCCACCGAGTGATGCTCCAGTCCACTACGTGGAAGAGCCAAATGAGGAAGAGACTTACTTATACCCTTATGTCTCTCACAATGACGAGGGCAACACAGTTCTTATGGATTATTGACCAATATTGGTGATGGCGTTGGGGAGAGGACGAGGTAGATTCCTAGGAGGGCAGACGCAGGATCCAATCATATGTTGGACTTGTGGTCACCCAGGTCATGTCTCATCATGTTGCCCCAAGAAGGAGCAGCAGAACAGAGACAAAGCTGACCTAAGGTGCGTTGAGTGTGGAATCACCCATCTCTTCGTTGATTGCCCAAAGCGGAAACCTTCTTCAAGTTCAACCAACGTACCATCTATTCCATTGGGACTGTTTGGTGTCAAGAATCTCAATGGGGAGGCCACACCTATCCCATTGCGGGTCATGACCCATGCCCAGACGAAGCAGGCCGGCACATCACTACTAGGACCCAGCTACCTCGATGCAGCCTTGATAGGGAAGAAGAGCCACATGCGAAGGAAGAAGAGGTCGGAAGCTAAGATTGCACTGAAAACTGAGAGTGCTATGACTTTGCCTGTCAGAAAGAAAGTCATAGATGTAGAGGCAGAAACTTCAACCCCCAAGACAGCTGAAAAGGAAAGTGCCAAGGTAGGGGAATAGCAGCATTCGAAGCACCAACTCAAGGCCATAGAGAAAGTGAAGGACTGGGCGAAAGAGGCCCAAGAGCACTTAAGGGATGTTGAGCCCATCCTAGAGGACAAGATCGATGATCTCCCCAGCATGAGTGGGACGATCTCACCCCCTCGACCAAAGTTAGGAGATGCAACCGCACCGCAGATAGCACCGCTTAGGCCAAACCTTGATGCTGCAAGCCCGCAAATTAGTCACAGCGGTTGGCCAGGTGAATCCGATTTAGGAGAGAGACGAGTAGCCGATAGCCTCCTTACCATGTTAGTGACCACCCCTATGACGTTAAGCCTGGGAGACCTGCTTAAGCAGCATCCCACCCTATGGCAAGACTTCAAGCAGTGGATTGAGGGGTCACAAGAACAAGTTGAGGATCTGCATGATCATGATGCAGAAACACAAATACCGAGTCTAATGTTGCACTCTGTGCCAAAATCCTTGCACGTTAATGCTTTCTAGGAAGGCACCGAGATGCATGTAGTGTTACCAGTCCTAGCCTTAGGCAACACAATGAGAAAGGGGATCGTAGACACAAGAGCCGGGGTTAGTGTGCTGAGCCATGCAATACTATAGACCTGGGAAAACCCACCTGTCGAGACCGCTCAGTTTAATGTCACGTTAGCAAATGGCATGAGAGTGAAGCCATTCGGGGTACTTAAAAATTGGCTGGTGAAAATCGCTGGTGTCCAATTCTTTGTCGTCGACTTTATAGTCATGAAGGGGGTGGACTACGATATCCTATTAGGCCGACCCTGGATGCGCAATGCCAGAGCTATTGAAGTTTGGGGTAATGGCTTGATCTTCCTAGGAAATAGAATGGAAGCTGTGAGGGTAGAGATGGACACTTGGAAGACCTCACCAGTCGACTTGGATGCCATCTCCGCGATGCTCAAGGGTAACGCTCAAGTCAAGAAGTCTTATGGGCCCTTGACCAAGTATATCCCATGCCCAGAGGATGAGTGAGATTGGATGCATGTCCTTGCTACAGTTGACCTGCCGTTCTCGGATCAAGAGGTGTATAAGCAAGCCATCAAGATGATGGGCATGTCTGACGGCACACCCTCCATACTAGTTTGCATGATGGAAGGAACCCTTCTTGGGAGACCTAAGCCCATCACCTTCCAAGTGCCAAGCAACAAAAAAGAACTCTAGGAGGCTCTGGAACACTTAATGGACAAGCTACCTGACAATTCAGCAGCAAACTTCAAACCACTCCAGGATCTCTTAGGCGAATCCAAGTGGTAATGGACCAGGGTGCATGACTTGAACCTTATGTACAATTGGGCCCTAGTCCCTGATCAACAACAAGAGATATACCAAGCCCTAAAAGACGATGAGCAGTCTGCCCGTAGAGGCCTTTGATAACGAGTACGAAGACTACCAATCCTTCAATGATGAAAGTGAGGGTGAGATAGACACAGTAGAATATGACACTGAGGGACATGAAATAGAACAAATACGGGAGGACTCCAAGCCAGAGAAAAGGAGTGTCTACAGGATAGAGCGAGGGATCATGCACATGGATTGTGATCGCATTTAGTTAGAACACATAGGAGCCATAGACCTTGAGCAAGCAGACCTAGCCCAAGAGCGACACTAGTGCTTAGGACAGAATCACCATCTGAACTGCGACCACCAAGGTAGACCCCCTCTTCTAGAGAAGACGGCGAGTTCGACTCTGAGTCGGAGGTAAGCTCGGATAGCGACCCAAAAATACCTAGGCCGCCCAAGACTCGATGCACCAACGAGGACCTACTCGTCCACCTGAGGCGCAGACGATTGAAGCAGGAAAGGGCGAAACAACCCAGGAACACAAGAACAGACGAATAGCGAAAACCGCGGGACCTTCCTAAAAGATTTACGAAATTCAAGAAAGGAGATAGGGTAGTGATCCTGTTGGGTGCCAAACGGCAAGGGCAAACGAGCGAACCAATCGAGGGACCAGCCAAGGTCAAGGAGGTGAACCTAGCCTAGGAAGGGGAGACACCCCTACCAGCCTTCATTGCCGATGACTTGACTGAGGAAGAAGAAATGAGTCTTGTTGCTCTCTTGCAAGAGTACGTAGACGTATTCGCTGGGTCCTTGGAAGAGCTTAAAGGGGTAGATCTGAGTGTAATGACTCATAATATACCCATGACACCAAACGCAACGCCGGTGAAGCCGTGACCGTACCCAATGAATCCAAAGCACGCTCATGCTGTCAAGGAAGAGATTGATAAGCTTCTGAGAGTGGGAGTCATTTATAAAATTGAGCACATGGACTGGGTATAACCCATAGTCATCGTGATGAAGAAAAATGAAAAAATTAGAATGTATGTCAATTACAAGAAGGTGAACGCTGCTACTAAAAGGGAGAATTATCCATTGCCATACACCAAGCACATGCTTGAAAGAGTGACGGGCAAGGAGGCCTACAATTTTCTGGATGGTTTCTCAGGATACAATTAGGTGCAAGTGCATCCTGCCGACAGCAGGCATAAGACTGCCTTCGCCACCGAGTGGGGTGTCTTTGCTTACATAGTCATGCCTTTCGAGTTGACTAATGCCCCTGCCACCTTCCAACGCCTCATGTGCACCATATTTAAAGACATGCTTCGCAAGGAGTTGGAAGCCTTTATCGATGACCTCTACATTCACTCGACTTGGATGGAACACTTAGACAAACTCCAAGCAATCTTTGAGCGGTGTCGCCTATATCGTCTCTCCTTAAACCCCTTGAAATGCCAATTTTGGGTGAAGCATGGATGCATCCTAGGCCATGTGGTGTCGAAGAATGGCATTGCCACTGACTTCTCAAAAGTCAGGGTTATTGTCGACCTTTCACCCCCGACCAACTACAAGGGAGTCCAATGCTTCTTAGGCCATACGAGCTACTATCGGCGGTTTGTGCTGAATTACACATTGATAGCCAGACCTTTATACAAGCTATTGATTGTCTTTGAATGGACTGAAGCATGCCAACGAGCATATGAAGAATTGAAGAAGGCTCTAACCACAACACCAATTCTATGAGCCCCAAATTGGACCATTACCTTCCACGTGCATATCGATGCTTCTAAATTTGCTATGGGGGCAGTGTTGTGCCAACCTAGCGAGCACAACCTAGACTATCCAGTGAGCTTTGCTAGCAGACAACTCATTGAGGCAGAAATGAACTACTCGACAATAGAAAGAGAGGGCTTGGCCATGGTGTTTGCTGTAAAGAAGTTTCGGCATTATCTATTGGCTACACCCTTTACCTTTTTTGTGAACCATCAAGCCTTGCTATATCTAGTGAATAAACCTTGCACTACAGGATACATAGCTCGGTGGCTCCTTCTGCTTTTGGAGTTTGACTTCTCCATTGTTGTACGGAAGGAAAAATAGCACTACATGGCTGATCATATGTCACGCATCCCCACAGGAGAAGCTGCTAGAGAAGACATTACCGATGAATTGCCAGACGCCCACTTCTTTAACCTCTCCAACGAGAGAGATTTAGTCAAGGCCGATCTAACACCATATTGGGCAGATGACATAGTCCAAGTGCTTGAGCATAGACTGTCTAAATGACCGATAGAGATGGCAAGGCTGAGGCGACTCATTCTCAAAATCCAACCCTACCAGTTGATAGCAGGCTAGTTGTATCGCCTAGGGCAAGATGGATTGCTGCACAGATGCGTGTGCGAATTGCTGGTGGACACTTTAGCAGAGACATGACGGCCCACAAGGTGCTGTAGTCTCAACTGTGGTGGCCAACGCTGTTCCGTGATGCCGCACAATTTGTTAAGCATTGTGACGAGTGCGAGTGGGCAAAGGTCCCGATTCGTAAGGATCAAATGGAGTTGACCCCAATCATTACACGACAACCCTTCAAAAAATGGAGAATCAACTTCATAGGACCCATCAGCCCCATTGCACAGTATTCGCATGCCAAATACATCATTGTGGCCCCAGAGACTACCTAACAAAGTGGGCAGAGGTGAGAGCAACACGAAAGAACGATGCTCAAACGACTACCAAGTTCTTGTGGGAGCAGGTGATCTCACGATTTGGCTACCCCATCGAACTGGTCAGTGACCAGGGGACACACTTCATCAATGAAGTGATAGCGCGTCTCCTATCCACCTTCCTAATTATCCATCGGAAAGACTCTCCATACTATTCTCAAGCAAATGGCCAGGTAGAATCCACGAATAAGATTCTTGTCAACATCCTAACCAAGGTGGTCTCTGCCTCACGCAGTGACTGGGATAACAAGCTGATTAGCAGCCTTGTTGGCTAACCGCACAACTTATAAAATGGCTGTCGGCCAAATCTCCTTTATATTGACCTATGAAACAGAAGCAATTCTCCCTATAGAATTCTTTGTGCCTAGCCTGTGAAGCACACTTCAAGAGCGATGGGAAGGAAAGGAGGCATGGACGCAATGCCTAGTTGAAATCGAACGTCTCTCAGAGACTCGCCTTCTAGCCACTCATGCACTCATATGTGAGAAGGCACGACGCAAGAGCTGGTTTGACAAGCACGTCAAGCAACGCAACTTCGAACAGGGCGACTTAGTGCTCCTATACTCAGTTAAGGGGCATAAGCAAAAAATGAAGTTTAAGGGTCTTGGACCTTTCAAAGTCCGTACAATCAGCCGAACGGGCAATGTTGAGCTCGAGACTCTAGACGGTGAGGGACTAGGCTTCTTCAATGGCAGTCATGTCAAGAAGTACTATCCTCCCACACATCCTTTGCATGAGCCACCAATGTTGGAACCGCCTGTCAAAGTATGAGTAGCCACCATCACTGAAATCGATGATGAGAATGAGGAAACCATAGAGCCCGCATACCTGCACATCACAATCACTGCCAAGCAAACATGCATCTTCAATGCCTTGATCGATGAGGGAGTGGACTTCAATGTCTTGACTCATGATCATTGGATCCAACTTGGCAAACCACCACTACAACCCACTAACGCCAAATTAAGCCCATATGGGGGCCGCTCATACGCACTTCTCGGCAAGTGTAGGGCCGTCGTTTCTATCAAGTTTGAGACTATACCAATGATCTTCTACGTGTTTCTAGATGCTAAGGATGTAGGCACAGAGACACTGCTAGGGCGAACCTTTAAAACGCAAACTCGTTGCAACGTTGATTATGAGTTGCAGCGCATTCACCTCGCCATAGGCAACATCCGCATTGTTATAGCTTTCAGCAAGGGCTGCGCGACCTCACCACAGTCCGCACGGCCACCAGTAGAAGTATTAGTAGCCAAATCTAAGGAGAAGGGTAGTGCTCGGCCACCACCCACCACCTCTCAAGAACCGCTGCTCATGGCAGCAAAAGCTAAGGCCCAACAACCTAGGTTTCAATGGAAGCCTAAACAGCCACAACCGCCGCCTAGGAGTTGATGCACACATCCTCATAAGGCCCGAAGCTCTAAACCTAGGAAACCAAGGTGCAGTTATAGAAATCGGTGCATGATCAAGCCAAGGTGGGTCCCTAAAGCCCTCTTGCATACACAAGGCTACTATGAGGGGAATGGATGGATATGGATCCCTAAAGGCCACATGACCAAGGGCACCACTCGTACACCGCCCTCAAGCTTGATCACCCCAAGCCCCATAGAACCTCAAAACCATAAGCCGCAATGCTTCCTAGACCCACATCCATCAAGCTCATCCACGCACATGCCCAAGAGAGTCGAACAAGTCTATCAGCCCAAACGACAAAAATTGTCATAGGAGCCATCAACCGCTAGAGCCAATTCGACTACAATGATCCATTCTGAAGACAGCAATCCATCAGAAGTAGCTGCTACTTCCCCAGCCCTAAGCCAGGAGGTCCAACCGCAACCTCAAGAACACTCGCAACCACAACTATTCATTGTCAAAGGCTCTAGTGCTATCAAACCCCAACCACCAGCACGTCTTAAACCCTCATATGAGCAAAAATCATTTTTGACACTGGCCTCAGATCTAGCCGAAGATACGGAGGATGGCGTGGTTGATTGCATTAGACGACTAGATGTCACTTTCAGAGAGCTAGCTCTGAGCTACGACTGCTTGGACTTAGGCTTGTTGCCCGAGCCTTTTGCAACCAAAATCCGTACGATGCCTTGTTCTTGGGAGACGTTTGAACTTGCTTTCACAAAAGCAGCTAACTCCGCTATGCTGAATTGCTCAACAACGAGATCTCTAAAGAGCAAGCCCTCAAACAGCGCCTCATCACGTCATATGATCAACAAACCACTTATGCCATCACTGACCAAGAAATTGCAGAATTATCCAAACTTGCTGAGACTAAATCCCCGTTCTTGAGGCACTGGTACACTCTTAGGTTGCAATGGGAAGTAGAAGGGTGCCAAGTCGTGCCAACCTCGTATAGAGTGTTAATACTCTTCGTGGCCGACCCCTGGAAGAGCACATAAAGGGACACCCTTACCTCGATCCCCTACTGACTAAGGAAGAGCTACATATTGCTAGCGCGTCGCCTCCGGTGACTTTCTAACAGATGTTCTCACTTACATCACACACATGGGCACTCGACCTTTTGATCTAGACCATGAAGCTAAGCTAGAGTACAACCCCAATTTCTACACTTAGTTCCTACGCCAATAACTCCTAGACCCATTGCAGACTGTCCTCGACCTCCAAAACCTTCAATCCTAGGAAGGATTCTTCTCGAGCTAGGAGGGGAGGGGGTGAGGTGAATCAAATTAAAACTAAGAAAAATCAAGCAAAACGCATAAACACGTAAACAATGAGCGAGGTAGGAAAATGGGAAGAGAACTTGAAATAAAGGGCAAAAAGTTAAAGTCGAAAGGGAAGATTCTACATTAGATGGGATTTTAATGCTTTCATTCAATAAACATATAAAGTCTTTCTTTTTAATTATGACTTTTCTTGCGAATTGCTAATTTGGAAGCACTAATGGAAACTTGGGATTATGACGGGAACAAAAGATGTCGCAGCAAGACCGTGCCCACTGACTTCCGTTCACGAAGGAGGAAAGAGCGCAATATCGCATCACTCTTGAAAGCCGTGCCTACAACCAGCTCAAGTTCCAAACCATTCACAACGTAGGGGGTGTGGTGGCCAAGGAGGAAGCGGCCAAGAGAGTCATCGAGCAATGAAACCTCACCAAGTACCTCAAGAAATTTGTGCAAGAACCTAACCACACGAAGTGCGTGGAGTTTCTCAGGACATGCGACCCTGACAATGAGTGCGGCACCGTCATGGTAGGAAGGGAAGAAAATGCTAAACAAGTACAGGTTCACTTAAACCCTGCCTTGGTGGAGAAGGCATTGGGACTGGAGCCAAAGATAGACAAAAAGCAGAAGAGGGATGTGTATGCCATACTGAAAATGAAAAAGGAGGATGTGCTAACTAATGACAACATCAGCATCCAGGACATTTCGAATGTGGAATCTAGACTGCGAGCGAAGCTAGTACACGCGCTCTTCTCCAGCCAGTGCTACAACGCCTTAATGCATTGAATCAGCATGCCTGTGCTGGAGATTGTAGCAGCTCATACCTTGCATGAAGTCGACTGGAACGGATATGTACGCAAAATCATCGACCAAGTGGCTAAAGCACTAAGCTTAGAAAGTACACCAACAGGAGGGGAGTCCCGGCTTCCAAGGCCCCGGAAAGAAAGAAGGCCTTGTCCAAGGCCTCGTTTATTGCCTATGGAAGCATTTTGACTATGCTCATCCACCAGAAGGCAGTGAAGGAGACACAAGATGCAGAAGAAGGGAAAGGAGAAACGCCTGACAGGTCACCCCCTCACCAAGTCCAAGAGAGGTCCATCAACATGACCGAGAATGATAAGAAAGGGCATGAACAAGAAGAACAATCGGGCAAAAAGCAGGCCAAAAAACCCAAGAAGAAGACGACACAAAAGAAAAAGAAGCCGGATGAAGGCTGCAAGAACAAGAAGGAGGATTTGGAAAAGACAAAAAGAGAATCCCTCAAGGAGGTCGAGGAGAGGGAGAAAAAGAAGAAACGGGAAGAAGAAAAAGCAAACGAAGAAGTCAACAAGGCTAAAAAGGTGTCACAGGAGGCCAAGAAGAGGAAAAGAAAAGAACAGGAAGAAAAAGAGAAACTAGAGGAAGAGTACATGAAAACTGAAGAAGAAAGGTAAAGAAGAGCTGCTGAGGAAGAAGAGGAACTCAGAAGGAAGGAGGAGGAGGACTTGGCCGAAGCCACATGACGGTCCATTGAGCAACAGAGCAGGGTCGATGATCTGGGAGCCTAGAGCGCGCTGTGAGGGAAGAAGGGCCTAGTTCCAGCATGCAGGTGCCAGAAATCACGCCGCCCGCTGTCCTTGAAGGCAAAGGCAAGGCCCTTATCCATCCTATCCCCACCCTCATGGTGCCTCCCACTGAACCAACCACCCTTACCCCTAGCATCCCCACCAGCGTAGAGGTCTCCAACTTCGTGGCATGGATGCAAGATTTTATCAATAAAGAAATGGCCCAGGGAAAGAGCATGGAGACCACAGCCACGGGGCAAAAGAGACCAGCTGCGAATGCTGAGTCGAGACAGGACTAGAAATGTCAGAAAGTGGAAGCCTCGACCACTCCAATCCACACAACAGTGACGCCACCAGCCAATTACGACAAGTATGTCATCAAGTTACTCTCCCAATTAGAGAAGGCTAAGGAGGAAAAGAAGATGGTTGTGACTGAGTTGGTGGCAGAAAAGAAGTCGGTAGACACTTTCCAACTTGAAAAGACCCGCACAATAGCCATGCAGCAATGGCAGATCTTTGATCTCAAACAAGAATTAAAGGCCAAGGAGAACATGGATGAGAGCTACAAACAACGATTGGAGGATGTGAATCAGGAATTGGTGTAGATGCAGAGAGAGTATAAGCTCCTCCTCATGCAACATGGGGAATTGGAGGTGAAAATTGCCAACATCGAGCAAATGATGGAGGAATTGAATGCCAAAGAAGAGGAGAGAAAGCAGCAGCAAAAGGAGATCGAGTCTATGACCGCGAGTCTATGACCGATCAGCTACACTTGGGAAGGGAAGAGCAAGAGAACATCAGCAGGGAACTAAAAGCCCAAGAGCAAAAGCTCGTAACCCTGGTACAGAAGCAGGGAGAAAGCATGGAAGAAATGAACAAGAGAGCAGAGAAATGGGCAGCACAGAACGAAAAAAGGGTGAAGACACTGGCACAGTGCCTCGCTTTAGTGGAGAAGGAAAAAATCCTCGCAGAAAGTAAAGCAAAAGCCTCCCAGACAGCCTTCAATGCCCAGCAAATGGCCTTCATTAACACACTAATGGACACGACCTGCCCAGAGGAAAAGGATTCATTAGAGGTGGTACAAAAAAAACTGAGCATCGCACGCAGAGCTCTGCATGCAAGGCTGTAGATGCCACCCCAACCTGCGGAGGTTAGGCTGAGCCTAGAAGAGCAATGAAAATACCTGCTACTGGTTGGCCTAACCCCCCAGGAGATTGATGCAGTGGGCTTTTAAGAAGGAGCACAACAAGAAGACCGGCAGGGGGAGGAGGCTGAGCTTGAATTCGTTATGGGGAGATTCAGAGAAGAGGTGATCCCACAACCCCCCTCGTCGTGTGTCCAAGAACAGCAACAGGTTGATCCATCCACAGATATACAAGCCGCACTAAGGGAGAGACGAAGAAAGTTAGTTGAAGAAACCAGGAAGCAACTAAGAGCCAAATTGGTCGTGCAACCGTCTGTACCCCTCCCACCATGCCCCAATGACCTCCCTGTTGGATTCCATGCAGAGCTAGTGATTTGGGAGCGGCAGGAAAGAGAAAAAGACCCATTCACCTTCAGCTTCCTCATGCCCAATAGCCTGCAGAGGGTCCTACCACTCAAGATGATGGAGGAGGTGATCACGACTGGCAACCGACCAGGGCAGAAGTGGCTGGAAGAAAGGGAGAGGACCCCCACTCTGTGGGGAAAGGAAGAAGCAGAGTTTTAGCAAAACAAGGTGTTTGAAATACCACATGCTATACATGGATACAACTACCAACCCCTATGGAAGAGGCGAGTGTGCGACATCAACATGCTTGCCTGGATAGCTTTTTGCAACACCCTGCTCTATGAGAGGAATGATCCCACGTTCATGGCGTACCCTCGTAGGGCAGGTGTGGATTTTGTTGCCACCCTCCATGGAAATTATGATTTTCCTATCATCTACAACTCCAATGCTGTCTCCTTTGAGCATGCCCCCCTCTTTGACTCAGGAAGCCTAAATGATTCCATGATGCATTTCCTCGCGGATTTCTCTTCATGCCCCGATCCAGCCTTTGTAACTACTTGTAATTATCTTAGGTTACTTAAGTTACTACTCAAGCAAGACCCGACCCTACAAGAACATGGCCTGTCTCCCCTCTTTTTTGACCCTAATGCCATCGACAGCTGTGCGATGGCGCATTTAATGATGAGGGCTAGCCTTCTCCCCTCTTTTTGTCTAGCTCTCCTAGAGGATATGAGTGATAGCTAGTTCACTAGATGCAACCATCCTTTCCTCTCCACCACCTCCATCCACGTCCACATGAATCTCAAAGGATACATGCAAAGCCATCAATTTTTGAGCAAATCCATCCGACCCCCTTCTCCCCCTAAATCAAATGAGGAGAATTAGGCATAGGCTATCATTCTACTCGTGTAATGCTATTCCAAGAAAAAAAAAAAGAGAGAAGAAGAAGAAAATGAAAATGAAAATGAAAATGAACAAGTATCCAAGGAAGAACAAGAGGAACATTACGCATGGAATGGACAAAACAACTCACTTACAGAAGCACTTAGCACCACATAAAGCATAATCACTTTACCTAGGGGCCCTCACATTAGGCATGCCCGGTGGCTTCGGTCGAGTGGCCCCGCTCCTAACCCCCTCGCCCTTTTTGCTCCCCCACTTCACGCTTAGGGCACATCAAGGACAGGACATATCTAGGGGGTACCACTCGCCTATGGTTAGACTTGTCACCCTAAGCTACTTGCACTGCACCTCCCTTGCACAAATGGGGTCCTCAAGTGTGGGACATCACCCAGGCTAGCCTGTGGTTAAGACCCAACTCCCCATTCCACCACCACGAGCACAATACACTACACAATAAGATCGGCACCCCACCTTAGGTAGAGCACCGCACCTTTTCCTTCCAAAAAGCATCACAAAGGCGACAAACCACCGACTTCGGAGGCCCCCGTCAACCACTTGCTATCCATTTGGCTTCTCCAACCAACCTTATTACCAAGCTTTCACGAGCACCCAAGTGTACACGTGGCCCTACCCTTACATGACTACTTCGCCAATTGCCTCTTAAACCACAACAACAACCAAGAGTGCCATGGGATTAGCACCCATCTCGGAGGGAGCTAATGTTAACCCCAAGTCAAGAAGGTGGAAGAATAAATGAAAAAGCGGGAAGAGGATGGAAAAAGAGCAAAGACACGCAGGCGGCCTCTAAAGCTAAGCTAGGGCCAAAAGCGTAATTTTAAATGAAAGGCACCTCAAAAAACTCCAAAAGTTCGTGTAAAAGAGTGCCAAGCTCCCTTCTGTGCCAATTGTAAAGTATTAAATAGGTGTAGGCTAGAGGCATAAGGCTAAAAGGGGAAAATAGACAAAGGACCTTGCCACAATGGCCAGTCATGTAAAAGAAAGGGATAGGTGCCCATGGACCAGACAAACACATCTATGTACTCTCGCAAGAGAGCGACAAGACTCATTTCTTCTTTACCAGTCAAGTCGTCGGCAATGAACATTGGTCATGGTGTTTCCCCTTCCTGGGCTAAGTCTACCTCCTTGACTTTGGCTGGTCCCTCGATTGGTTCGCTCGTCTGCCCTTGACGTTTGGCACCTAACAGAACTACTACCCTATCCCCTTTTTTGAATTTCGTGAAGCGTTTAGGGAGGTCCTATGGCTTTCGCTCTTCTTTTGATCGTGTATCCCTGTGCCTTTTCCTACCTTAACCGTCTGCGCCTCAGGTGGACGGGTAGGTCCCCCTTGGTGCATTTGGTCATGGGCGGCCTAGGGATCTCTGGATCACTGTCCGAAGTAACTTCTGATTCAGAGTCAAACCCTCCATCTTCATTAGAAGAGGTGGTCTCCCCTGGTGGCCGCAATTCAAATGGTGATTCAGTCCTAAGTATTGACGTCGTTCCTGGCTGGGCTAGGCTTGCTTGCTCAAGGTCTACGGCTCCTATGCATTCCAACCAAGTGCGATCACATTCCATGCGCATGACTCCTCGCTCTATTCTAGGGGTCTGCCTTCCCTGCAGCTTGGCGTCTGCTCATATCTGCTCAATTTCGCGTCCTTTAGTGTCATATTCTATGGTATCTATTTCACCCTCGCTCTCTTCACTGAAGGATTGGCAGTCTTCGTATTCGTCCTATCGTTGTCATCCGACTGCTCAGGGCTTGGTACGCCTCGTGTCGTTGGTCAGGAACTAGGGCCCAGTTATACATGAGGTTCAAATCATGCACCCTGGTCCATTGCCACTTGGAATCCTCTAAGAGATCCTGGAGTGGTTTGAAATTCGCAGCTGGGTTGCCAGCTACCTAGTCTGTTAGGTATTCCAGTACCCCCTGGAGTTCCCTTTTGTTGGCTGGTACTTGGAAGGTGACAAGCTCTCACTGGCTTTCCCCGGCGGCTTCCTGCCATCATGCAAATTGGTGCAGAGAGTGCTTTGTTAGACTTGCCGATCGTTTTGATGGCCTGCTCATATGCCTCATGATCTAAGAATGGCAGGTCGATTGTAGCAAGAATGTGCATCTAATCCCGCTCATCCTCTGGGCATGGGATATACTTAGTCAAGGGCCCATAAGACTTATTGACCTAAGTGTTACCCTTGAGCACAGCAGAGATGGCGTCTACGTCGACTGGTGAGGTCTTCCAAGTGTCCATCTCTATCCTTACGGCATCCATTCCATTGCCAAGGAAGATCAAGCCATTACCCCAATCTTCGATGACTCTAGCATTGCGCATCCAGGGTCGGCCTAATAGGATGTCGTAGTCCACTCCCTTCATGACTATAAAGTCAACAGAGAACTGGACACCTGCAATCTTCACTGGCCAATTCTTCAGTACCCCAAATGGCTTCACTCTCATACCGTTTGCTAGTGTGACATTAAACCTAGCAGTTTCCACGGGTGGGTTTTCCCAAGTTTGGAGCACTGCGTGGCTAAGTACACTAACCCCAACTCCTGTGTCTACGATTCCCTTTCTTGTTGTGTCACCTAAGGCTAGGACCGCGTGCATCTCAGAGCCTTCCCAAAAGGCATTGACATGCAAGGATTTAAGTACGGGGTGTAGCATCAAACTTGGTAATTGTGGTTCTGCATCATGGTCTTGAGGGTCTACCGTGACCTGCTCTTGTGACCCTTCGACCCACTGCTTCAGATCTTGCCATAGGGTAGGATGCTGCTTAAGCAGATCTCCCAAGCTAAGTGTTATAGGGGTGGTCACTAGCGTGGTCAGGAGGTCATTGGATACTCGTCCTTCCCTTAGCCTAGATTATCCGTGCCAATGGCCGTGGCTGATCTGCGGCTCTGTCGTGTCAAGGCTTTGTCTTAGCGGCACTGCTTGTGGCATAGTTGCTTTTGCCAACTTAGGTTGAGGCAGTGATATTGGCGTGCTTACGCTAGAGAGATCATCGATCTCATCCTCTATGATGGGCTCAGCGACTTTGAGATGCTATTGAGCCTCCTTCACCCATTCCTTCACCTTTTCTATGGCCTCTAATTGTCGCTTCGGATGCGGGTATTCCCCTACCTTAGCACTTCCTTTTTCGGCTGTCTTAGGGGCTGAAGTCTCTGCCTCCGCGTCTGAAACCTTCTTTCCCGCAGGTAGAGTCGTAGCACTCTCGGTCTTTAGTGCGACCTTAGCTCTTTCGATCTCTTCTTTTTCCACCTACGGCTTTTCTTTCCTATCGAGGTTGCGTCAAGATTGCTAGGCCCTGGCAGAGAGATGCCAGCCTGCTTCATTTAGGCTCGGGTCATAACCCGCAATGGAATAGGTGTGGCCTTCCCATCAGGGTTTTCAACACCAAATAGCCCCAGTGGGACTGATGGCAAGTTGGCTGAGCTAGAGAATGGCTTTCGCTTTGGGCAATCTATGAAAAGATGGGTGATTCCGCACTCTGTTTTGCTGCTCTCTTTCAGGGCAGCGTGATAAAACTTGGGGAAAACCCACCCGTGACTGGAACAAGTGACTAGATCCTGCGGCTGCCCTCCTAGGCCTCTATCTCGTCCTTGTTCTAACGCCATCACCGGCACGGGTCGATAATCCATGAGGACCGTGTTGCCCTTGTCGTCGTGCGAGACATAAGGGTATATGTAGGTCTCTTCATCGTTCGGCTCCTCCACGTAGTGTACTGGAGCGTCGCTCGGTGAGTGGGTCACGTAAGGACCAGGCGGTCTAGGAATGCCTGTAGGATTTATGTCCATTCTAGGGGCAGCTGGTTTCATATCGTTAGGCACAGGAAGAGCCAATGGGGCTCCCCTTTCGAAGAATGGATGCGGCCTGTTTGCTAGGTAAGGCTAGCCATAGGGTTGCGAGTATGGAAGTCTTCTTGGTAATCTACAATGCGCGACATCATGGCCGAACCTCCCGCAGTTAGTGCAAGGTCTTGACCTAGGGTCTTGACACTCAGCCGGCAAGTGGTTTCTGCCACAGTACACGCATTGGACGTGCGGGCACGTTGGTCATCTCAACATGTCTTGTAACTTGGCTAATTCCATCTTAACCTCAGCCAAGCCTTGGTCTGTCTCGGTGGCCTTCCCCTTATCTTGGGATGATGGGATTGACCACTCACTAGAGGCTGACGTTCTCTCTGAGCTTCGCGAGTTGGGTTCTTCTAGATTTGAGCTCCTAGAGCTCTGCTCTTTCAATTGGTCATCAACTCTGATGGCTTCCTCAAACATTCTAGCCACCACGTCCTGATGCAAGCTTGAATTGCCTGCCAAAGCCTTATATAACTCCTTGTCTCGAATTCCGCTGATAAATATAGTCGAAACTGCTCTGTCAGTCGGTCGCTCGCCTAGAGGGATTCTCTTAAAGAGACTCCTCACATGGGTCACGTAGTCACGGATGTCCTCCTTCTCTTTCTGCTTGACGTTCATCAAGCGCACTAGCAGGTTATCGGAGTATTCGGGCTCAGCGAATCTCTTGACAAATAGATCCTTGAGATTATTGAAGTTGGCTCCCTCTACAGCATCCAGGCTTGTATACCACGTCCTACCCTTGTCGCCTAGGCAAAGCCCGAATGCTTGCGAACGTTGAGTTTGGTCATTGAGGCTGTTGGCTTCGCAGACTTGCTCAAACTGCTCAACAAAGCTGTATGGGTCGTCCTGAGGTTGGTACTTATCGAGTTGCTTGGCAACAATGGGTATTTTGGCTTGGCTTTTTTAGCCTTGGTTTGCCCCTAATCCTGTGAGCAGCGACATCGCTAGTGCGGTGGCACTCTGCTCTACTACGGTATTATCGAGCAGCCATTTCATGAGAAGCTCGCTCAACGTCAAGTCTCCCTCCAGTGCTCTCTCATGGTCTGTTAGGTTTCGACCAGCCAAGTTTAGCACTCGCTGCACCTCATGCAACTCCATGCTTTGCCTTTGGCTCCTGGCCTGCTAATCCCTATTGTACTTGGCTATGCCCTACAATGCCTTGCGGGCTAGCCTTCTCTCCTCTTCTAGATCTGTAATGATTCCATCTGCCGTCCTGCCGCGGTGCTCGTACCGGGCGTGCACATCGTAACTGCTCACGAGGCTGCTCGATAGCATCTGGAAATACATTCAAATCGAGCTCCCCATTAGGCCAATGGTCTAAGCTTTCTTCCGTCATGGTCGAATTCTTGCGCTCCACTACATTGTCGATCAGGTTGAATAGGCTTGATGGATCCTTGTCGTTGGCATTCCTTGCTTGGTCCTACTTTATGCTTTGATGGTTTGTCTATATCTTGGGTCCTCTCCTATTGGTGGGTTCCTTGAGTGTTTTATCTGAGTGAGTTCCTTTGGTTATTGAATACAGACCTCAATTTATGGTCACTCGGTGAGTGTGTTGTTTCTCGTGCACCTGTGCCCAATCAGGCTTTCAGCTTTCTTAAGTGTACTTCAAGTGCAGAGATTCAATGTGAGTGCCGCAAGTAATTCCTCAGTGTCTTACACACTCTCGCTTGTTTCGGGCTTGATAAGCTTCATTGCTCAAGTCCTGGCCGTTCTAGCGGGTTCTAGGGTCTGCCTGCTTCTTGATATTCACTAGGGGGATCGATCACAGGTCCTCCGATTGGATTTCCGTTCTCAACGCGTCAGGTCGTTGGGGAGTGCTCCAGCACTATCCCCCTGTCCCTTGGTCTTGACTCCTACGTCGGGAACTTCCTACAAGGCGTTCGCTATGTTGTCCTAGAGCGGGTTGTGCTTCCAGTCGATTGTGGGGGTCAATTTTTTATGTTTCCCCCTTTTTTTTTCTTTTTTTCTTTTAAAGGGTGTGTCCGATTCTGAGAATCGGACGTCCGATTTACCAGTGGTCCGATTCTAAGAATCGGACCAGGTGGGTCCGAGTTTGAGCCGCCATCCGAGTCTCAGAATCGGACCGGGGTCGAGTGTCCGATTTTCGAAAATTGGACAAGTGGTCCGATTGGACCAGGCGTGTGGTCCGATTGTTGCTGACGTGTCCTAATTCGTGAGTCTGATTTCCTTGATTGGACGATCGAACTAAGCATCCGATCGGGCGGGGTTGGTTCGAGTGTTCGAGTCCGAGTGGTTCGAGTCCGCAAATCGGACGGGTTGGTCCGATCGGATGGTTGTCCGAACGTCCGATTCTGAGAATCAGACATTGAATTGGGTGTCCGATTCCGCCGACCCGAACGCACTTTCGAGCATAAATTTGTCCAAAATCTTAAGATATTGATTATTATAGACTACAAGATTCACCAGGAATGATGTTGGAGTGATGGGGGAGAGATCTATATACCTAGGGATCGCCGATAACAACGTCACTCCTTGCCCTGATCGATTGAATGGGTTGCCCAAGCTCTCTCTCTCTCTCTCTCTCTCTCTCTCTCTCTCTCTCTCTCTCTCTCTCTCTCTCTCTCTCTCTCTCTCTCTCTCTCTCTCTCTCTCTCTCTCTCTCTCTCTCTCTCTCTCTCTCTCTCGCTCTCTCAGCTGGTTGCAAATGAGGATTCCCTTGCTCTTCAAGAACTTATAACCCTACTGGACATTACTCGGGTATTATCAATTGTCCTTGCGATTCCTACACATTCAAATGCGCATTTCCTCCATTTTCCACCTGTTTTTCCCGATTTCTCTCTGTTTTACAGCAGCAAACCCTATGCCTCTCGGGTGCGATTTCCTAATGTTAACCTACTCTAAATGCAACAAAAATCGAAATCAAAAAATTGAACTAATTTCTCCATGTTTTCCAATTATCAAACAACCAGAATATCCCAAAATACTTACCTGTTTTGAAGATAAAAAACACCCAAACTTCCTACGTACCTCAAGCTCCGTTTCGGGGATGAATACCCTACTTCGATGCTCGATATGAGGCGTGCAAGTGCTCAAACTTGAATCAGTTTGTCCCGGCAACGGAACCAAAATGTGGGAGCTTTCGCTCAGTCGCCAAGACCCACGGACCGCTTATTGTTTCAAGCGTTCCAAGCGAGCTCTAACGGCTATCTCTCACCTCGCCGATGCGCCATTGATCCTACGAATGTAGTGAGCTTACCTTGATGCTTGATCGAGTATCCTCCTCTCTCTTGCACTCCGGTAGCTCCATGATTCTTGATGCTAGTTCAAGCATCCTCAAGCCTCCTCCATCTCCAAGCTCCATCCTCCATAGCCGCACGCGCAAGAGAAGAGAAGAGAAGAAAAGAGAAGAGAAGATGAGAAGAGGAGATGGTGAAGAGCTTCACCCTCTTGATCCCTCACTCCCACACACACTCACTCCCTCACACTCTCACACTCCCTCTCTTAAGAGCACACACAAGCAAGAAGGAGAGAAGAAGAGAGGAAGAAGAAGACTCTTTTTGCCACACACCAAAGAATGAGCTTCTCATTCACTTTTCAACTTTATATACAAAACCCTAAATCCCTTTTTGGGCGGTCATCCCCTTTTCCCATTTTTTACATGCCCGGCCATAGCCTAGGCCCTTTTTCCCATTGTCCACCATTCTAATTTATCCTATTCCCAATTAATGTGTACACTTTGCACAGGAGCAATCCTAGCACTCTTTTACAAGGATTCAGGAGTGCTTTCACATTTTAATGGTGCACCTTTTGCTCTTTTGTTGTCTCGTGGCGACACTGGAGACTTTCTGAGGGTCGTGCCTGAACATTTAAATTTTTCAGGGTCTAGTTGCCAATCAAGGCGCCTTTTTCTGCTTTTATCCTGGGCCTTTTTTGCTATTTCCTTTTTTTCGTTTTTCGCTCCTCTGTGCTGCGGGAAACACGGTAACAGAAGGCAACTCATATCGTCATCAAGGTAAGCTCACTACACTCGTAGGATCGACGGCGCGTCGGCTAGGTGAGAGATAGCCATTAGAGCTTGCTTGAAGCGCTTGAAGCAATAAGCAGTCCGTAGGTCTTGGCAGTTGAGTGAAAGCTCCCATAGATGACCTTATCTTCCCATTTGATCTGGGGGATCATGAGGATGCTTCCCTATTTCCATTTGATTCGGGAGGCAATGATGGGATATATTTTTCTATAGAGGAAACTTATGGTTGTGCGATGATTATTTTGATGGCTATCCATTTGAACCTAGAGGCATATTGCACTTCAATGACTTTCACTGTTGGTGGGTCGTATAACACTTGCAATACTGATTCCTCAACATATTCAATCATCCTCTCTAGGGCTTCATGATTCCTTCAAAATAGTGGGATTATTGCAGTTATAGGAGGACAGTGGCTGCTTGTGTGAATTTTCTGTCAGGAATTAAATTTCCTTAACTACACCAAAAAGTGGTTTTGATGGTATAGGTTGATGCTTTAGGTTGTGTACTTCATTTTTATACCTCAAACACTCAATTTGGACATTCCAGTCAAAAGTTATGGTAGTTTTATGAAATTCAACCTTGTTTGGACAGCAAGTAGTCATTTCACTATTTTAGGTTCATTATGAGATTTCTTCATGGACAATGCTTCCACATTCTTCTAGATCTTCATTGACATGATTTGCTTCATTAGACTTGTCTATCACCCCATTATCTTCAGTTTTGAGAACAAACCCATATTTTGGAAGGGATGGTTTGTAATGAAGCAAATTAGCCACATTAGTCCACTTACCTTTACCAAAATAAACCATGTAAATACCTTAGACATGATAGTACTAGGGTTACTATAGCAAGGCAAGAAGTGCTAATGTAGGGAGATTTTTGACACTTACACTATTTTCTTGAGATTTCTTGTTCATCACCATCTTGGGGTGAGTACCAAGCTTTGTTTTCTTGTATCTTGATTTTAGCTTCCATGGCTACATTGTGCTATGGTATAATGGAAGATGTCTATATGGCATGGCCATGATTGAAGCATTTCACATTATTCCCTACTATTTTATTAGTTTAGTTCATTAGTTTTCTTGTTGATTTCCATGGTAGAATAGGCCTTCTTTACATGCCACCTGACAATTTGTAGGGCATGGGACCACATACATCTGAATGAACTCTTGAGCCAATGGCTCACCCATGCGTGTCATACCAAACTTTTTATACATAATACATGTTTGTCTACTATATAAACAATGATCACAAGACTCAAAGCACTTATAATCAAGGGACAGAAGATACTGCAAATGAGTAAGCATTTTCATTCCTTTCAAGGACATGTCCCCAAGGTGACGATGCTAAAGAGATGCATGTGGAATTGCATCCATTGCCAAAATATGGTCAACTGACCTAGTTATAAGCAAGGGGTAGAGAGAATATTGGACTTAGCACCATGTGCAATGATAAGATTCCCACGAGTAATCTTCCATGAGGAATCACCAAAAGAAACTACATAACATGCATCATTCAAAGTGCCAAAGCAGAGATAAGGCTCTTCATCAGAGCCAATACATGACATGCATCATGAAGAGTAAACATGCAACCTAAAGTAGATTGCAGCTCAACATTACCAATATCAATTATCTCAAGTGCTACCCAAACAAACAAATCTAGTCAAACTGCGATAGGAGTGAAACCACTCTCTATGAGGGATCACATGAAAGAAAACCCCTGAATCTATGAGCCAACACTGAGTATACCCTAATAAAGTATCAACCATCTTGTGAAGTACCAAGAAGAGAAGCTACAAGTATGAAATTATCATCAAAATCAATTTGTACAACATTAATCTCTTCAATCTTAACACTAGACTTGCTAGGAACAATACTGCGATCATCATTTTTGTCATGTGTTGCATCCTTGCCCTTTTCTTTTGCACTTGTCCTTGTGCATCTTATGGCATTGTGGCCAGATATACCTTGCTTTCCCACAATAATGACAAGTCAATGAGGACTTATAACCATGGGACTTATTGCAAAACTATCCAATGATTGAGAGTGAGATTGTTGAGAGTCTCCCATGGCAATCGCTTACTACTGCCCTTACCATTATTGCCTCTAATTGTCAAAGCATGAGAGGTGAGGGCAGCATCGATATTCTTTTTGTTAACCTCTCCAGTCAAGAGTGCATCCTCTATATCGTGCAATTGTAACCCATTAGTAGCTATGTTGGCACACATAGCAGTACGAAAGGTATCCCATGATTTAGGCAATGTGACTAAAAGGAACAAGGAAAGAATAATGCCCTTGAATTCAATCCCCTACAAAAACAAATGACTGATAATGGAATGAAACTCATTTAAGTGAGCTAACATAGAAGTGCCCTCCTTCATGTAAAGGTCCATGAGTTGCTTCAACCCCAATACATCTGAAAAATGGGGCTCATCATACACATTGCGAATCTTTTCTCAAAATTCCCATGTAGACTGCCCATTAGAGACAACATTATAGAACACTTTCTTAGAGAGGGATAATATGATGGTGGACTTATATATCTCATCTAATTCAGCCCAATCCTTTGCATCCATAAGTTTTTGCTTGACACCCTTATGTTTCAAAGGCCTAATCTGCATTTTTTGCACTAAAACTTACTAGCTTTGGGCCTTCTAGTAGCTGCAGTTGGTGCCATCCAACTTTTCAATATTAAAGATAGCACTATCACTCAAGCCACCAGTCATAAAATGAAGGCAAACAAGTGCACAAACAGTCAAAGCATGCTATTATAATTACTGCAAACAACCTTAAAACCATTGTCAGATCGAGTTGAAAACAAGGGGTACTGACCAAGTAATGAAATGTCCACAAACTCAATGCAAAGAGTTGTCAAATGAAGGTGACTACTCACATAAATAGTGTAGTAAATTGTAATTGCATCAAGTTGAAAATGGAGTATAACAGTAAGAAATCAATGCCAAAGATTGGCAATCACTGATATAAGACAAATTGTAATTGCCAGGGAATAGCTCCAACTAGTGGTGAATATGTGACTGATACCGAGAAGTATCCAGGATTTAGTGTGTTAGATTGGGATATAGCCTATAGGCATAACCATCATGCATAGAGTGGGTCTCATAGGTAATAGAAGAGACCAACCAAAGGCACACACATTGAGTAATGTAACAAAAGCTCATACCAACCAAGATGCATACATCACTGACAACATTATGATAGAGATAGGTGTTGACCCAAAAGCAATGTCAGATTAGCCCACTAAGCATCAAATGCGTACTTAAAGCATGACAAGAGCATGTACATGTCACCAAGTGCCACGGTCTCACTATAAGACCCTCAAGCTCAGTTGCGTAACCAAATGCTCAATGTAACATCTAAGTGTTAAGTAGTAGCTCCCACTGTAACAAAGATCAAATGCCAGATGAGCAAACAAAGCTCAAAACATCATGTGGAAGGCATCCATACATCCAAGATCCAAGTAGCATATATTAGGGAGCATAAAGCCCAATACATACTCTTCAAACCTGTAATACTAATGGAAGCTTTTTAAAAAATTCAAGGTGCCAAAAGCATCCAATGTGGCTCAAAATGGAGCCTCAAGGTCACCATAGACATGTCCAAGCCTATAGATTAGTGCCAAGTATGTATTTTGGCATTTTTCTGACCGGAGAAGCATATAAGTCTTCAATGCATACAGCTTTCAAGTAAAGCACTTGTTGTCCGCTGTATATTCAGCAAAGAACCTTGCTTCAATCTCAAGAAATGTACCAAGCATCCCAATGCATAGCTATATGAGCATCAGTGAAGCTCAAACAGTGAAGTAATGGTTGTCCTTGTTGTATGACAACATGTTCTCTTGTGAAAACAATGAATGGCTAAAGCATTCAAGCTCAAACCAATACTCCAAATTGAGTACCAATGTTGGGAAGGGAGGCAAATAGTGAATGAATGAAGCATTCAAGCTCAAATCAATACTCTAAACTGAGTACCAATGTTGGGGAGAAAGGCAAATAATATTTACTTAATGCCAAGTGTCACAAGAGCCAAGGTAGAGCTACCAATGCCCGAAGGAGAAGCAGGGAAGACCGGTCCAAGAACATGTGCGAATCACGCTAATGTTGATGCTGGACTTGCTAGTGTTGTTGGTGGTAATGATTGCCACCGAGTACTTTGTGAGGCTTGGGCAATGGTCTCGAAGCTCTGGAACAAGCCTCAAGTGGAGGGAGCAACCAAGAAAGAAGTGGGAGCAAGATTCATACCTTAGGAAGAAGAGGGTTGGTGGACTATCATGGAACCTTCAAGTTGAAGCTTTTCTCAAGCTGAAGTAAACTAACGGGAAAATGCTCCTCAATGCCAACGCAATGGCTCTAATACAAGTTGAAGGGAGTGCGCCTTCAAGTGAAAGCATGGAGTAGAAGTCACAATGTGTGACCAGCCCTCCCTTTATTCAAATGTCACTGCAATAATAAAGAATGAAGTAATAGTGATGGGTGCTTGCCACCTGCAATATACATGTGTGCAAGTATGCAAGTACTATCATTGTAACTAATACATGGGCGGCTAGGCACAGGCACCTTTACCCCCATCATCCTTGTTATCAGCAAAATTTTGGTATCCATTGGAACTTGTAGCTTGCCCTCTTTGGCTTCCCTTCCTCAAGGCTATCCTCTTTTAATTTTCTGTGTGGCATAACCTTGACTATGACCACCACCTTGGCCTCATCTACACCCTCTACCTCTATTAATATAGTGTAACACCTATTCAAATTTGCTATTTATTTGAGAAGAAGAAGAATCCATACAATATGCACAACATTATTATCATTAATTATTGCATTGGTAGACACAAGAGCTTCCATAATACTCTCAATCTTTAATTATTATCATTAATTATTGCATTGGTAGACAAAAGAGCTTCCATAATACTCTTGATCTTTACTACATAATCATTGATTGATAAATTTCATGTTTTAATTTGATTCAACTTTGACTTAAGTTGAAACTTTTCAGCCTTTTGTGATTAGATTAAATAGCGTTGCCAAATTCATCCATGCATTGGTGGAGGTTTTAGATTGTTGCAAAGAGTCTACCATGCTATTTTGACACCTAAGAGGGCTCATAAGTGATGGAAAGTTTTATCTTTTAACCTCATTTATCTTTGACTTAAGCTACAACTTTATGGCCTTTGTATTTACTCTAAATTGTTGGGGGTAAAGGCGCCTGTGGCTAGCCGCCCGTGTATTACTACGCCGACAATACCCGCACCACCTGCACACTATAGGCAATGAGCACCCATCACTGTCACTTCATTCTTTATTCTTTCAGTAACATTTGAATAAAGGGAAGGCTGGTCGCACATCGTGATTGTTGGAGTTCCCACATCTTGACTCTCTCTCTCTCTCTCTCTCTCTCTCTCTCTCTCTCTCTCTCTCTCTCTCTCTCTCTCTCTCTCTCTCTCTCTCTCTCTCTCTCCATCCACCATAGCTCACACCATTCTTACTTTCGCTTGCTCATGCTTCCACTTGGGCTTCTCCCTTCAACCGGTATTAGAGCCATGTTCTCTGTGCTCACACCTCTCTTACTTCCGCTTGCTCGTGCTTCCACTTGGGCTTCTCCCTTCAACTAGTATTAGAGCCATGTTCTTTGTGAGCTTGAGCTTCATTTGGCATTGCTTCAGCTCTCATTCGAGTTACCTATAGCAGGGTTTCACCATTGGCAACCATAACTCCACCTCTAGAGGTTCATATTGAGCTTTCATTGTTCTAGGACTTCTCATGACCTATTGGGGCTATATCAGGGCAATCTTAAGCCTACATTGAGCTTATTTTAGGGAGTTTTCATCTCAATAGTCATGGCTAAAAATATAAACACGTTTTTTCAACTGTGGCCACTTTCAAGCACTTGTGCTTGCTCAACCACTCCCCAGCATTGGACAAAGGCTTTGGCATTGTTTACCACTCCTCCCAGCATTGACCATTAACATTGAGCATTGGTTTTGAGTCATCGAGCTTTAGCTATTAATTTTACAAATAGGGCAACATGTTTTCATAAAACAAGGATAGCCATATCTTCAATGTTTGGAGCTCGTATATGCTTCTTAGGATGCCCATATACCTATGTTTTGATGCCAAATACTTGGGGGATCATATATCATTGGTTTGAGATGCTATTTGACTAATTTGAGCACTCTTTTAGCTTAATTTTCTCATAGATATCATTGCTATCATTTTTAGGGGCGAATGCTATTTATCTAGGAAATGTCATGCTCTTGGCTTCTTATGTGATGCTCCCGAGATGAGCATTGATGTTGGACACTTGGGGAATGTTTGGCCAATGTATTGGAAATCTTTTGGACTAAGTTGAGCCCATATTTAGCTCAATTTTATTGTCATTTTTATGGCTGTAATAAGCAAGGCTGAAAGTTATTTTATCAGTGAAAGCATATGCCTATTGCTTGTTGTTGATGCTTCCCGGCTACTTGGGATGATGCATTGATGTCTATGGTTGATGCCACATGCTTGGCTATGCTCCCAAAATGCTTTTGGGCTTTAATTGAGCTCACTTTTGCTCGGACTTGACTATCATTTTACCGATGTACATACAATGGACAACAAGCTTTTAATAGGGATAGTCTATACCTAATGCTCTTTCATGATATTCGGGCATTCTATTAGATGTATTAGTGCATGACATTGAAGCTCTATGCTTGGTTATGCTATTGAATGCATTTGATCTTTGATTTGAGCTTAATGACATTTGACATCTATTGTTAGTTACTTCATTGGATGTTTTCGAGGTCTATGACCTTACGAGCTTGAAGCTTTTATTGGGTCTTATGCTCCTGGCTATATACTTGATGTATCTTTGATGCTTTGGATGCCACTCACATAAGGGTTTGAGCTTTGTTTGCTCATCTGGCATATTTGGCTTTTGCTCCAATAGAAGCCACTTACTTGACATTTGGATGTTACATTGAGCTTTGAATTTTATTTGTAGTGAGCTTGAGTGTGATATACCTCATTTTTAGCATGCTATAATTGTAGACTGTTGTATTATTTATGAGAGAAGCCTCCTCCTTTTGATGCTATTTTGGTCATAGTTTGTGGAGAGCTTATTATTTGGTCTATATCTCTTGTTTTCAACTTGTTTTGGCTGTTGTTTTGGGGCTGTTTGTAGGCATTATAACAGCTTGTTTGGTTTGTGCTATGCCTATTTTTCTTGTAGCATGGCTAGTCATTCAAATGATAATGCCATCTTCAATATTGAAAAGTTGGATGGCAGCAATTATGGCTATTAGAAGACCCAAATCTGGTAGGTTTTGGTGCAAAAAACTCAAATTAGGCCGATCAAATGTAAAAGCATTAAGCCCAAATGTCTAAGATGTATGGGATGATAGATGAGCTTTGCAAGTCCACGATTATCTTGTTCCTCAACATCTAACCCTAGGGTAAACAAATGATGAGCCCAAACAATAAATCCAAAAACTCCAATACTAATCGTAACATATACAATGCCTAAATATCCAAGGTTTATTATAATGTTGTCACAAATGGGCAGTCTGCATGGGATCTTTGGGAGAAAATCCATATCTCTATGATAAGCAAAGCCCTTCTTCTCAGATGTATTGGCTAAAGCAACTTATGGACCTTCGTATGAAGGAAGGCACCAATGTTTCTCAACATTTGAGCAAGTTTTACGCTATCATTGGCCAGTTGTCATCTCAGGGTATTGACTTTAAGGACAATCTTCCACCTTTGTTCTTGTTGGTCACACTGCCTGAGTCTTGGGACACATTTGTACTACTGTGTGCAAATATACCTGAGAATGGGCTAAAATTGTCTAATGTAGAGGATGCACTCTTGATGTGACAGAGGAGATTAATAGGAAGAATGTGGATGCTTCTCATACTTCTCATGCTTTGACTGTTTGGGGTCACCATGATGGTAAGAGCAGGAATGACCTCTGTGGTAGAGACTTGCAGAGGTCTCATTCTAAGTCGCATGGATAGTCTTGCAATAAGTCCCATGGACTTAAGTCCGATTTGACACATTATTGTGGGAAAGCAGAATATATTAGACCGTAGTGCTATAAAATGTGCAATAACAAGCACAAGGAAAAGGGCAAAGGGAAAGCGCAGGACAAGTATGATGATCACAGCATTGTCCCTACTAAGTCTAGTGTTAAGATCGAAGAGATCAATGTAGTGCAGCAACCTAACTCTAATGATGATTACATACTTGTAGCTTCTTTTTTGGATGAGTCACAACTGTCTGATTCCTTGCCTAGTTTTACTCAATGTTGGTTGATGGATTCAGGGGCTTCCTTTCATGTGACACCTCATAGAGAGTGGTTCCACTCCTATCACAGTATGACTGGATCTGTCTGTTTGGGGAATGACTTGGCATTGTAGGTAGTTGGTATTGGTGATATTCAGCTATAGTTTGGTTCACGTAGTATGTTTAATTTGTATAATGTTTGACATGTACCGGCTCTCACAAAGATCTTATCTCTATTGCACACTGGATGATGAGGGTTACATTGTTTCCTTTGGGGATTCTTCTTGGAAGATCACATGTGGGAACCTTGTTTTGGCACATGGTGCCAAGTCTAGCACTTTATATCCCTTGGTTATATTTGAATCCATAGATCATGTTTTGTCTATGGCTGCAGTTCCACATGTATCTCTTTGGCATTATCACCTTAGGCACAATGAAAATTATTACTCATTTGTAGTATCTTCTTCCCCTTGACTATGTGATTTGAGTCATGTGATCATTGTTTGTATGGCAAGCAGACACGTAGTATGCATAAGAAGTGTTGCGCATGGGTGAGCCTTTGGCCCTTGTTCATTTTGATGTATGTGGACCTATGCCCTGTCAATCATTAGGAGGTGCAAAGCACTTTGTTACATTCATTGATAATTACTCACATAAGGTCTGGGCATATCCCATAAAGCTAAAATATGATGTTTTGGCTACCTTTTAGCATTGGCATGCATTTGTTGAGAACCAGTCTAGGTATAGGCTGAAATGCCTATAGTCAGATAATGGGGGTAAGTATGTCTCTAAAGCCTTTGAGCAATTTTGCAATGAAAGGAGTATTAAGTGCCAATTGATCATCTTGTACACCCCACCCCATAATGGTATGGCTGAGCACATGAATAGGAATATAGGAAAGGGTCCGTACTAGGCTTAGTAAGGTAGGCTTACCACAACAGTTTTGGGCCGAGGCAGTGACTACTACTGTACACTTCATCAATTGATCTCCTTGTAGTTCTATTAACTTTCAAGTTGCAAAGGAGTTGTGGTTTGGAGAACCTCCCTCGTATGATCATTTGTATGTCTTTGGTTGTGAGGCTTTCTGTCATGTACCCAAGTACAAGTGCACAAAGCTAGATCCTAAGTTTGTGAAATGCATATTTCTTGCTTATGGGGATGCAAGTGAGATGGGCTATTGTGTATGGGATCCACAAGCTCTCAAAGTCATCCACAACAATGATGTAGTTTTTCATGAGGAAAAGATGCATAAGTAGCCTAAACGAATAGTCAAGATACGCAGGGTTATCTTTCAAGAGGAGTCTCCTACTCCCACACAACTAACTAGATAGCCTGCAATAGCAACTAATGCTCCAGTAGCCCATGACCATGATGTTAGATAGAATGTACAGGCTCGTCAGCCTGCCTTGAGACACTTTACTAGACCTAGATGTCCTCTTGAGCAGTTTGAGCCCTCCGTTGGTTATGTGATGGTGACAGATGCAAGTGAACCTCTCACTTATGATAAGGCCATGCATTGTGGTGATATTCACTCTTGGCCATGTAGTTAGAGTTTGACTCTTATAGAAAAATCATATGTGGGAGTTGGTTTCTTTGCTTGGTGGAAAGCGTGTAATGCCATGCACGTGGGTGTACAAGTTGAAGAGCACCCTTGGATACCCCAAGCCTAGCTATAAGGCTAGATTGGTTGCTAAGGGTTTTAAACAGGAGCATGGTATTGACTTTGAGAAAGTCTTTTCTCCTGTGGTCAAGATGACTACCCTACACCCAGTACTAGCATTAGTTGCTCAGTTAAATTTGGACCTTTATCTAATGGATGTTAAGACAACTTTCTTAAATGGGCACTTGCATGAGGAGATTTATATGCAAGATCCTAAGGGCTTTGAGGAAATAGACAGGGAACATGTAGTGTGCAAATTGAGAAAGAGCCTTTATGGCCTTAAGCAGGCACCTAGGGAATGGTACCACAAGTTTGATGCTTTTATGCATTCATAGGGCTATACACGCAGTGATATGGATCCTTGTTTATACAAAAGAAGGCTCATGATGGTAGCCTTTTGATTTTGGCACTCTATGTGGATGACATTTTGATTACTGAGAGAGCTCTTGATGAGCTAGATACTTGAAAAAGTCAGCTCAAGAAGAGCTTTGAGATGAAAGGCATGGGACATGCCTCACATATTCAATGCGTAGTATACATGACTGCTCTTAGGGGCTTCTTACTTGTCACAAAAGGAGTGTATCCAAAAGGCCATTGAGCGGTTTCATATGTAGGATGTTAAGCCTATTAGTTGTCCTTTGCCTTCTCATATGAAGGTGATCTAGGCCGATTGTCTACAGTCTATGTCTACAGTTTGATGAGTAGAACGCTGAGATGGTTAAGATCCCTTATGCATCCACAATGGGCAATTTGATGTATGCCATGATAGCCACTCATCATAACATAGCTTTTGCAGTGGGAGTTGTGGCATGCTATTTGGCTACAGTTAATAAGTGGCATTGGGATGCCGTCAAGGGTATCATGAGGTACCTGAAGGGCACATTAGATATGTGCATATGTTATGGTGGCCAGGATACATGAGTCATGGGATACACCAACTTTGATTATGCAGAACATGTAGACAGTAGAAAATCCACCTCTAGCAATGTGTTTACCTTTGCTGGGGGGGAGGGGGGTGTTGTTTCTTGGATGTCTAGGGTGCAGAAATACACAGCACTCTCTACTAGTACAAAGGCCGAGTATATTGCAGCCACCGAGGCTTACAAGGAAGCTCTTTGGTTAGGCCATTTGGTGGCAGATCTTGGTATGACTAGCATGGTTCCTACACTGCATTCGGATTCTACGAGTGCTATACAATTAGTTAATAATCAATCTTCTATGTGAAGACCAAGCACATTGAGGTGTGGTACCACTTTATCAGAGAGGTCATTGAGGACAAGTCTATTGATATTGTCAAGATCTCAGCTGACCAAAATATTGTAGATCTACTTACCAAAAGTCTCTCAAAAGTGTGTCTTGCCTTCCTTAGGAAGTTGATGGGCGTTGGATGAGATGACCTCTATTTCTGATCATGTTGTACTCTATGTACACATTGTAATTTGTCACTTTTTTTTTCTTATTCCCTCTTCACTTGAGGCACATTTGCCTTTAAGTGGGAGGTTGTTGGGGGTAAAGGCACCTGTGCCTAGCCACCCGTGTATTACTACACTGACAGCACATGCACCTGCACACTACAGGCAATGGACGCCCATCACAATCACTTTATTCTTTAATTTTTAGTGACATTTGAATAAAGGGAAGGCCTATTACGCATTTGTGACTATTGGAGTTCCCACATCTTGATCTCTCTCTCTCTCTCTCTCTCTCTCTCTCTCTCTCTCTCCATTTGCCATTGCTCACACCTCTCTTGCTTCCGCTTGCTTGTGTTTCCACTTGGGCTTCTCCCTTCATAAATAGCTTGGCCATATTCTTCCATGCTTTAACAGAGATTTCATATTGTTGCCAATAGCCTATAATGCTATTTATGACACCCATGTGGGTTCATAAGTGAAAGCAATGCATCACACAATTGATGCATTGACTTCTACATGTTTTCATTCCACTTGAATTTTTTGTAGTTTTGTGTTATTGAAGCCCCTACACATTTTTTCATGGTATTTGATGTCTAAGGAAAAATAGCTCATAGACGATGAATACATTACTTTACTTTATGCTTGCTCCTAATCTTTCAATGCCTTTCTCTAATCTACAGTAGCATTGATTAGAGAAACTATAGGTGTCACTACATTTTCTCCTTCTATATTGTCCTAATAGCCTTTGATCTTCAAGAAAATTATCATCTTAAACTTCAATGTAGGATCATTGTTATTATTAATCTTCTCACTGAAAATTTGGTTGACACTACTAGACATTCTATTAAGCTAAAGAACCTTACAAAAAGTGCAATATATAGCTAAGACAATTTACCAAGGCAACACCAGATGCAGTGCAGTTAAGCATGTAGCCTTTCCCCTAATTGACGATAGTAATTACAATATGTAATCTTTAAAATCTTGATGGCAATAACTTTCAATATTGGAAGGCACAGATATGGCAACTCTTGGTGTTGAAGAGGCAAGTTATGCCTTTGAAGTTAGAGGGTATAAAGTGTGAGTTTTATGATGCTAAGGCATGGGCAAAGCTTTGATGAGCTATGCAAGTCCACTATCATTTTGTCATCATCAAAGCAAATGTATTTTAATGTCATTGACATTAAGGGGGGTGCTTATGCATTATAGAAAAAGATTTGTGATCTTTATGAAAAGCAAAGCCATGCATCTTAGCTGTAGAGCTGAAGAAGCTTATGGACTTTCGCATAAAGGAGGAAACAATAATGTCTACTCATTTGAATGAGTTCCATTCCATTTTCAACCAACTTATATCACAAGGCATTTAGTTTGAAGATAATAATATCTAGTATTTATTCTTGCTTGTTACACATATTGTGCCATGGGACACCTTTCATATTGCTATGGGCGGTTTTAAATGTAATGATATGGAGAGTGCTCTATTTATAGAAGAGGTCAATAAGAATAACATTGATGCATTGACTATTAGAGACAAAAATGATGGTAATCGTAATAATAACCATGGTACAGACTCACATCCCAACAAGGGCAAGTCTCATTCTTGTGGACATTCCAGTAAGTCCCACGAACATAAATCCTCCTTTTTGACATGTCATTATTGTGGGTAGCACGGACATATTAGGTCATAGAGCCATAAAATGCACAATGAGAAAGGCGAGAGGAAAGCGCAGAATAATGCAAAGTTTGATAATCATAACATTGTCCCTAATAAGTCTAGCATGAAGATTAAAGAGTTAAATGTAGTGCTGACGGAGTCTCATGATGATTATACCTTAGTTGCTTTGTCTTTTGGTGCTACTCAATCAACCAATGCTCCATCTACTTACTCTCAGTGTTAGCTACTTGATTTGGGCTACTTTCCATGTTACCCCACATCAGGATTGGTTTTATACCTATCATAGAATTACAAGTTCTGTGCAACTAGAAAATGATATTGCATTGGACATCATTGGCATTGGGGATATTAGACTACAATTTGATTCAAGGAGCTCTTTTGTTTTGCATAATGTACATCATGTAGTAGCTTTTATCAAAAGCTTGTCCTCTACTAGACAATTGGATGACACAAGATATCATGTCTCTTTTGGTGATTTTGCACAAAAGATCACTCATGGTTGCCTTGTTTTTGTTGAGAAGTAAGCATGGGAACTCTCCTTATATTGGAGAGGATAAGGGTAGCTAGGTATAAATGGACTGGAGGACAGGGGAGCAAGGGAAAACCCTAACCCTAACTTTACCAGAGACTATATAAATAGCCTAAAGTACACACTCACAGTTGAGGAGAGTGTACTAGTTGTACCTTGAACATTTGACTAAGCAATATCTTATTCTTGTACTTGAGCTCTCTCTCTCCCTCTTGTGCACACTCTCTCATGCTTCCAACTCTGATTTGCAACAGTTTTAACTCAAAAGTATTGGTTATTAGCAATTTTCCATGTATCTTTATGGCATCATCACCTTTCGCACGTCTTTTGAAAGGAATGAAAGTACTTACTCGTTTACAGTATCTTTTGCATATTGATTACTCGCATTTTGATTCATATGATCATTGTCTTTATGGTAGCAAACATGCAACGCTTATAAAAAGTTTGGCTCTACGTGCATGGTGAGTCTCTAGCTCATGCACATTCTGATATATATGGTCCCATGCCCTGTGAGTCATTGGGTGGTGAGAAATAGTTTGTGACATTTATTGATAATTGTTTTTGTAAGGTCTGGACTTATCCTATTAAGTAGAAATTGGTTGTTCTGTCTACATTTAAGTGCTTTATTGCTCTTGTTGAGAACCAATCTAGGTATAGGCTAGAATACCCAAGGTCTGACAATGGGGTAAATATGTCTCTAAGACATTTGAGCAATTTGCGAGGTATAAAGCATAAAATGATTGCTCCATACATCCTATCCCAAAATGGTATCGCAGAGGGCATGAACACAACTAGTTGAGAAAGAGTCCATAGTATGCTTAGTCATGCATGCTTATCATAGTACTTGTGGGCTAAGGTAATCACTACTGCCGTGCATCCCATTATTAGATCCCCATGCACTACTCTTGGTTATCAAGTTGCATGGGAGGTATGGTATGGAAAACCTCCATCATATGCTCATTTGAGGGTATTTGGATGTGAGGCTTTTTGCCATGTTCCCAAGGATAAGCACAACAAGCTAGATCCAAAGTAAATGTATATTTATTGGATATGGCGATGCAAGTAAGATGGGCCAATGCATTTGGGATTTGCATGCTCTGAAGGCTATCAAAAGCCATGACATTGTGTTTCATGAAGAGAGGATGCATAAGCAACCTGAGCAAGTAGTTGATGTATGCAACAGGGTGATCTTTCAAGAGGAGTTGCTTGTTACCATATTGCTAGCTAGAGAGTTTGCAATTGATTATGTCGCGGCCTAGGATCCGCTTGTTGTGCGGGATCATGTTGTTAGACAGAGAGGACATGCCATAGAGAATCCATAGTCAGCTTTAAGGCTCTTTGTTAGAGCTTCACATTCTCTTGATTGCTATGAGCCCCTTATGGATTATGTTATGGTGATAGACTTTGTTGAGCCCCTCACCTATGAGGAGGCTACGTGCATTTGTGATTCTCATTCTTGGGAGAGAGATATGTAGTCTGAGTTTGATTCGCTACAAAAGAATTGTCAATGGGACTTAGTTTCCTTGCTTGATGAGAAACATGCATTGCTATACAAGTAGGTGTAAACGCCCCGAACAACGTAGTATGCTTAACAATTATGATATTCGCTTGTTTTCGAGATTTAATATAAAAGAGAATGAACACTTAAAGCTGAAAATGAAAATTACTCACAAAATTACAGCCATGAAAATATAAAAGTAATGGAGACAAGATTGAGGGTTGAAGATGGGCAACACCCCCCCCCCCCCCCCGAAGGAATGCATTTCTGCTCAACCCAAGTCCCTTAGGGAAGAGCTCAGTTACAATCAACCTGAGAGTGAGAAGAAGTAATTCTCACTCTCATAAGATCATGCAAAGATGTACAAACACACATGCATTATCTATTATGCAATGATAAGAACTGATTTCTTTACAGTATGAGAGAAGAAAAAGGGAAATTCAGCCTTTCTCCATCATTGATCAGCAGTACATGGATAGGGCTTGCTTCTTGTAGCTAAAATGGAAGAAAAAGCTCGAGAAGGAGGTGTTGCAATGAATTTACAGGCTTGTTGTCCTGTAAACAACAGTGATAGAAGAGGGAATATGGAGGAATTTGATAATGAAGAAGTGGGGGATGATGATGGGGATGGATGGGGCCAGTTTCTGGCTATCTGTGGGTGCTGTACATGAGTTTACAGCAAAGAAAAATGATGATCAATGAAGAAAAACGAGCTCTTATTTGTAGGAGAGGGGAGAGCTAGTACAAAAGGGGAAAGTGGAGTAGCACAAGACAAGTGTCCAGCCACATGTCATGAGATGTGACAAGTGGTGGGACACTTGGAAACTTGTGTGACAAGTGTCTTGACACTTGTCTCTTCTCTATGGCCTTCCTTTTTGGGTTGAATACTGTCAAGAATAGAAACAGCCAAATTTAGTAAGCACAGTCAGAGTACAGAACTTACTATTTTTAGAATGACATCCCTATTTTTTAGGACTAGCATTTTTAGGCTAATTCGAGGCTCCTAAATTTTAGGGATCTCCTAAAATTTAGGGACCCTCCCAATATGGGTGTCATATGAAAGCTTTTTCCGTGTACATCGCAAAAATGGTATCCGAATCTTCATGTGACTTTCCTATGCAAAGAAATGTGCATTTCAAGCTTTCAGCCCACACATGCACATTATACAAGCATTTCATGATCATGCCATCTTGTTGATTGTAACTGTTTGTTCTGGTGGATCTAGCCCACACTTCAAGGCATCAATCCTTTCTGTGTGCGAGTCTAACCTTGATATGCGTGAGTTCTAGTCACAGGCGTTCAATCGGGTCATATAGGTGGAAGTGTGAACTATCTTTTCTCTAACCCACCGTGTGGGTCCACCATAACCTGTGACCACTCATCAGTGGCCAGCTCCAATGCACTTTTCTTTATATCTAATTAGTGCAAAGGAAATAAATTTAATAAATCATTATATAGACAAATTAATGAGAAAGGATACAAATTCTGTTTCTATAGAGTTGTGACAGTAGGTGTACAAGTTGAAGAGTACCCCTGGTCACCCCAAGCCAGTATATAAGGCTAAATTGGTTGCAAAGGGTTTTAAGCAAGAGCATGGTGTTGACTTCAATGAAGTCATTTCTCTTGGAGTTAAGATGATTATGGTCTGGTCTTAGTTGCTTAGTTGGATTTGGATGTTTATCAGATGGATGTTAAGACAACTTTCTTACATGGGGACTTGAATGATGAGATTTATATGCAATAGCCTAAGGGCTTTGCAAAGAAAGGCATGGAATGCCTAGTGTGAAAAATGAAGAAGAGTCTTTATGGGCTTAAGTAGGCACCTAGGAAGTGGTACCATAAGTTTGATGCTTTTATGCATTTGCAGGGGTATTTCCATAGCAATATGGACCCATGCTTATACATGAAGAAGGCTCGTGATAGTAGCGTTATTATCTTGGTCCTTTATGTTGATGATATGCTTATAGTTGGGCATGCTCATGCCAAGTTGGATGCTTTAAAGACTTAACTCAAGAAGAGCTTTGAGATGAAGGATATACATACTTGGTATGTGCAATATGCACAATCGCTCCAAGGGAAATCTTAGTATGCTTATGTCCCTTACATTTCATTTGAATTCTATGAGTGCCATTCAATTGGCTTGTAATTTGGACTTCCATGCGAAGACAAAGCACATTGAGATGCGCTATTACTTCATCAGGGAGGTAATAGAGGACAAGTCCATTGAGCTTCAAGATACCTATATATATGAATCCTACAGATTTGCTTACTAAAAGTCTCCCAATTGAATGATTGCCTTCCTTAGGAGATTGATGGGCATAGGATGAGATGTTGTCTTTCATCATCTTACTATGCTCTACGTACATGTTCTAAATTTTTATTTTTTTTTCCTTTTGCTCCTCACTAAGACACATTTGCCTTCAAGTAGGAGGTTGTAGGGGTAAAGGTGTAGGTACCTAGCTACCCATATTTGCTCACTGTACACTATACCTGCACACTTGTACATTGCAAGTGGCTGTTAATTCATTGATGCCCATAACTGTTAGTTCATTTTTTATTATTTCAATGATTATTGAATGAGAGAAGGTTGGTCACACGTTATGATTGTTGGAGTTCCCACATAGAGTGCCTATATCTCTTCCTCTCTTGCCCCATCCACTATAGCTCTTGATTTGTTCTTGCTTCTGTTTGTGTCGACTCGGGCTCTACCTTTTAGACTTGAGCTTCTTCTTATTTTTATTCTTTTGCACAAAAGAACTTAGTTTACATCATGATAAAAGATTGATATGAATGTACTAAAACATATGTACATATGGTCACTAAGTGTGAACCTACTAAGTATACATGAAGTGAGACAATGAACACGCCATAACTAAGAGTAGCCTATATGGATATAGTCCAATTGTAGAATCATTGGCATATCCTCTATATCAGTCACCTAATGTGCTAGTGAGTAAAATCCCACCACATCTCCAAGGTGTGTAGTGGATGCTAGCTCACATAGAGCTTGACATCTCAATAAGCAAGTGCATCTCAAGGCAACTTGGTTATATTATGTGATTGAAGATGAGATGTAGTTATTGTTTTGATAGGCAAATCCACTAATGCACAAGGTTGTGTATCCTATGCTTACCATTTACATTGTTATTCAATAGATGGCATGTCTAGTATAATAGTACTAGGACTCGTCTCATCCTTCATAAGGGCTTCAAAAGTACGAATTGTGATACTAGAGTCACGTTGTTTCTCAATACATAGACTAACTTTTCACACCCCTTTGGCAACTAATACATGTTTATGACCATAGTGGAAAGTTGGTCCCATCAAGCTTCTCATTTATAGGCATGAGACTATTGAATACACCATAACTCCTAGACATATTGATATCTCAAGCACACTAGTAGACTAGTCAATGCTCAATTGCGAAGTATTTTGAAATCACAATAGTATTATATACACTTCCAACATGAGAGTGACTAATATAGAGCTATTGTGCCTATGCTGTAGAGTGAAAAAAAGTTAGTGCAGTGCATGAAAAGGGCAAATTTGAGAGCAGTAGGATGGAAAATGCTAGAGTCAAAATCTATAAGTGCAACTTAGTGAAGGAATTGGATGTAGCAAAATGACAAAAAATTAGCAAATGCAATTAGTTGTAGGGGTTGCAAAAAAAATCCAAAAAATCAACTTGCTAAGACAAATACACACAAAATTTTCATAAACAAGCTACAAATTTGTGGTCTATGTAGTAGACCACACATCGCCTAAAGACCTAAGTCTAACCTTGAACAATGCAATGACTTGATAGCTTTGGCACCCATGTAAGAGATGCTTGTAGCAAGGATAGAGTAGAGGCTATGATACCAATTGTTGGAATCAATGGCAAAAGGAAAAAACAAGAATGCAAGTAATGATGGATAAGCAAGAAGGAGCAAGAGAAAGCTCACAACTCTACTATTCAAGATAATGAGAGAGAAGAAGATACAAAAGATAAGTATACAATCTTAAAATGGATTGATGTATGGTGTGTATACACGAGGGAAAACTCTTAGTAAGGAAGGGCGAAACCTAGGTCATCATAAGTGTGTTCACGCATCACTATGATAGTATATACAACAAGTTCTCCGTTGAATATTCATGTACACTTATCAATCCACATCCTTTTTTTTTGTAGCATATCTATCTTTTTGTTTCTTTTATTGGGCACTTTCTTTTGCTTTTAGCGGTGGGTTTCTAGACTAATGTCTATTCTCCTTAACAATACTAAATCAATGCCAACAAACAACTCTTTACTTGTGAATAGTAAGACTTTAAGGTTACTCTCTCGTGCACACATGAAACAAACCTGAAAAGACAAGCCCTGTCTGCTCCACAAAAGTGACATAAATAATCCATCCATGATAATCGAAAGAGTCTCGCCTTTCTTTAGCTCTATTTGACCCAATGCGAAGCTATATTTGTAACTTGGAAACAATGCTCGCATGTAACAATGCTTTGATCAAGCCTTTTGGATGAATATCTAAGAACAATAAAGAAATAGCAATATATAAATCCATCATCCTACCATCTTACTTCTTACTACTATATTATTTTCGTTGTAGGTTTGGAAAGCCCCAAACCTCCAAAGGGGTTCCCGAACCTACTCCCTTTTTCAATTAAAACCCTCTCTCTCTCTCTCTCTCTCTCTCAAATTAAAACCCCCTCCCCTCTCTCTCACTTATAATCTCTCTCTTTCTTTTCCCTCTCCCCTTTTTAATTAAATCTCTCCCCCTCTCTCTCTCTCTTATGTGTAAGGCCTAGGTTTTTTTTTCTCTCTCTCTCTGATTAAACTTTTAAATTTAAACTTTCCTTTTAATTAAATATTTTAAAAGTTTTTTAATTTAAAGTTTTTAATATAGTTTTTCACATACTTTGAGAGGGAGAAGAAGAAGAAAGAGAAAGAGATGGAGAGAGGGGGGAAAGAGAAAATAGAATAGTCTTTTTTAAATTAAACATTTTTAAATATATTTTTGACTTAGAGAGAGAAAGAGAGAGAGAAAATAGGGGGAGAGAAAGGAAAAAAGAGAAAAGAGAACAAGAGAAAAAAACTTGAAAGAGAAAGAGAGAGGAAAAGAAAAATAAGGAGAGAGAGAGCGTAAAAAAAGAGGAGAGAGAAGGAACAGAGAGAAAGAGAATTATAAAGAGAGGAAATATAAAATGAGAGAGAGAGAGAGAGAGAGAGAGAGAGAGAGAGAGAGAGAGAGAGAGAGAGAGAGAGAGAGTTATAGAGAGAGAAAAGATAACATTTAAAAGAAAGAGAAAATAAAAAAGTTTAAAGAGGGAATAAAGAGAGAGAATAAGAAAAAAGAGAAGGAGAGAGAAGGAAAAGGGAGAGAGAGAATATAAGAAGAAGGAAAAAGAGGAAAAGAGATGGAGAAAGAGAGGAAAGAGAAAAGTCTTTTTTAAATTTAAATCTTACTACTATATTATTTTTGTTGTAAGTTCAGAAAGCCCCAAACTTCCAAAGAGCTTCTCGAACTTACTCCCTTTTCCAAACCTCCATTTTTCAATTAAAACCCCCTCCCCTCCCCTCTCTCTCACCTGTAATCTCTCTTTTTCTCTTCCCCCTCTCCTTTTTAATTAAAAGCCTCTTTCCCCTCCTCCCCTCTCTCTCTCTCTTTCTCTCTCTCTCTTTTTAATTAAACCCCCTCCCCCTCTCTCTCACTTATAATCTCTCTCTTTATTTTCCCCCTCCCCTTTTTAATTAAATTCCTCCCCTCTCCCCCCTCCCCCCTTTCTCTCTCCGTGTAAGGCTTAGGCTCTCTCTCTCTCTCTCTCTCTCTCTCTCTCTCTCTCTCTCCTATGATTAAACTTCCCCTTTTCCCCCTTTCTCTCTCACACTCGAGTAGGGCCTACGTTTTTTTTTCTCTCTCTCTCTCTCAAATTAAACTTTTAAATTAATATTTAAAAAGTTTTTTTAATTTAAAGTTTTTAAAACAGTTTTTCACATACTTTGAGAGGGAGATAGAAGAAGAAAAAAAAGAATGAGAAAGAGACGGAGAGAGGGGGAAAAGAGAAATCAGAATAGTCATTTTTAAATTTAACATTTTTGAATATAGTTTTGGACACATAGAGAGAGAGAGAGAGAGAGAGAGAGAGAGAGAGAGAGAGAGAGAGAGAGAGAGAGAGAGAGAGAGAGAGAGAGAGAGAGAGAGAGAGAGAATAGGGGGAGAGAAAGGGAAAGAGAAAAATAAAGAGAAAAGAGCGAGAGAAAAAAACTTGAAAGAGAAAGTGAGAGGAAATGAAAAATAAGGAGAGAGAGAGAGAGAGAGAGAGAGAGAGAGAGAGAGAGAGAGAGAGAGAGAGAGAGAGAGAGAGAGAGAGAGAGAGAGAGAGAGAAAGAGAAGAGGAGAGAGGGGAAACATAGAGAAAGAGAATAATAAAGAGAGGAAATATAAAATTTGAGAGAGAGAGAGAGAGAGAGAGAGAGAGAGAGAGAGAGAGAGAGAGAGAGAGAGAAGAGAAGAAGAGAGAATTATAGAGAGAGGAAATATACAATTTAAAAGAAAGAGAAAAGAAAAATTTTTAAAGAGAGAATGAAGAGAGAGAATAAGAAAAAAGGAAAAAAGAGGAGAGAAGAAAAAAGAGAGGAGAGAGGGGAGAGAGAAAAAGAATAAGAAGAAGAGGAAAAGAGAAAGAGAGATTAGGAAAAAGAGGAAAGAGAAAAGTATTTTTTAAATTTAAATATTTCTCGAGAGAGAGGGAAGGGAGAGAGAAGGAGAGAGAGAGAGAAGATAAAATTTAAAACATAGAGAATAAAAAAAGAAAAATTGAGAGAGAGAGAGAGAGAGAGAGAGAGAGAGAGAGAGAGGGGGGGGGGAGAATTATAGAGGAAAAATATAAAATTTACATACCTTAAGAGAGAGAGAGAGAGAGAGAGAGAGAGAGAGAGAGAGAGAATATGGAGAGAGAATTTTAGAGAGAGAAAAGATAAAATTTAAAAAGAGAAGAAAAAATAGAGGAGAGAGAAAAGAAGAAGAGAGAATATAAAGAGAGAGAGAGAAGAAGAAAAAAAAGGAAAAAAAGAGGAGAGGGAGAGAGGAGAAAGGGGGGAGAATAAAAGGAGAGCGAGAGAGGGAGAGAAGAAGAAAAAAAAGGGAAAAAAAGGAGAGGGAGAAAAGAGAGGAGAGAGAGGGGAGAATAAAAGAAGAGAGAGAGAGAGAGAGATATATATATATATATAACCAGGAGATGAGAAAAAATAAACTAAAATAGAAGAGAGAGAGAGAGAGAGAGAGAGAGAGAGAGAGCAAATAAAAAAATTAGAAATAGAGAGGGAAAAGAGGAGAGGGAAAGATGAGACATAGTGGTGTGCGGAGCTCCAGTGCATGGAACGTTAGTCATATTAAAGTGATAAACGATGCATTTGAGGAGCTTAAAAACAAAGCAAATAGAGTTGATGTGAAGGAGATTGAAGAAACCTCAAGAAGTGTTTGAGAACTCATTGAGGAGGAGGAGAAATTGCAAAAGGAAGGCATGATCAATAGATATGCGGTTCTCCTCACCCAAGCTAAGTCAAATGTGCAATTTGCAATTCTACACAACTTGCCCAAGGCTGTTGGAGTCTAGGTTGACTGCATATATGTCGATCATTATATGTGTGTGTCTTCCAAATTCACTCTTTTGTCTCTTGGCCCTTTTGTACATATGTTTGGTTGCATGCTATTTCTATTAGTTCACCAGTAGTATGCGCTTTCACATCATGTACTCTTATGGATTCCTGTGATTTGATTATGTATACAATCATATTGTCTTTGAAAAAAAGAAAACAAATGATGGTAAATGATAGAGGTTTTAGATTTGCTTCCAAAGATGGCCTCTTTTTCTTTGAATTTGAAAGTAAATTGTTAGGCTAAAGCTTTACTCATTGATAGGGGCTTGTCGACATTCACAAAGTCACATTGCTTTGGATGGAAGGAATTGTCACATGTGAGTTGCTAATAAAGAGGCCAATGGGGGATCCATTGGGGTATCTCAATGCTTTTTATTATCAATTGAAGGGTTTGAGAGATTCAATGGTCCTGGATAATCAATAAAATATTTAATGGGAACATTGCCCCATTGCCCCACTATTGGGGGGGGGGGGGGGATAGCTAATAAAGGTAGTAGTCCCCTGCTAGGAATTATCAAACTTGCAAGCAAATTCCCCAGCTATAAGAACCTCATTAAACGTAGGAAGGAAGGTCCGAGCAGAGAGAGAGAGAGAGGAGGAGGAGAGAGACTCTGGCGAGTACCTGAGAGAGAGAGAGAGAGGAGGGGGACGTGTGTATTGACCCAAGACTTAAAAAGTTAACGCGTCTGCTGCTGCTGCTTCTGCTTTGCTTCCTCGTCTTCATTTTTTTGTCTGCTTTGTTTTGATTGGTTCCATCTTCCGGGCACTGGAGCTCCGCACACCACCATAGCCCGGAGCTCCAAGCATGCCATAGCCCTCCCTACCTCCTTCCCTCCCTTGCTTCTCATTCCCCAGCTGCAATTTTCAAACGTATTCAACCCCCCTGCCCGTGATTCGATTCGATCGCAATCCGATCCACTCTGACACCCCCCCCGGCATGCCTTGCCCGCCCCCATTGGCAGGCGACGCCTAGTCTCCCAGCGCAGAGACAACCCCAAAACCCTAGCTTCCTCCCATGGATGAGTTCGTCAACATCCTACAGCGGGACTATGGCCTCAAGCCGCAGGGCAAATCGGCACCCATGTCCGCTTCGCGGGGACCAGTCGATCCCATGTTCTCGGTCTCATCCCCTTCATCGATTCACCGGACCAGCTCCACCGGGAAGTCGAAAAATGGTTCCAATCGCGGTAGCCGGAGTTCAACCCCGGTGCTCTCAGACAGGCTCCAGGACGATCTTTTCGTCGGAGGCATGAATGGGACGAAAACCTCTTCTGCTGGAAGGAACACATTCGGATCTGTAGGCGGTGATCTGCTCGGAGACAGTGGTGGCGGTGGTGGAGGAGGAGGAGGAGGTGGACCTGTGGTGTATGATGATGTCTTTGGTGGGCCTCCCAAGTTTGCTCCTCCCTCTTACCCTTCACGCCCTGCTGCCCCTGTCTCTCCGAGCTATGATGACTTCTTTGGAATGCCGGCAGCCAAACAGTCATCCTCCACTAAGAGCTCATCATTACCAGTTTTTGATGCTCCATTATATGATGACGATATCTTTGGAGGCGTTCCTGGCATAAGAAGCACCAATGTTGCATATGATGATGTGTTTGGTGGGAGCTCTACAGTAAGCACAGGCCCTGCAGTTCTGGAAGATTTGCTTGGGGGATTTGGAAGTACCGAACTGAGAGATAAGGCATCAAATGCTGAGCAGGCAGCGACAGATTCTGGAACAGCTTCTACAACCCCGAGGGACACTACTTTTGATGAGCTGCTGCCAGGATTTGGTGGTGCTGAACCAGTCAAGCCAAGGTCTGTACAATGAGAATCTGCATTTTGATTTCTTTCCAAAGCGTTTGTGATTAATTGAGAGATAGCACGCATTTTAACCATGGACTTAAAAGGAACCGCAGTCACAAAATCACTCGAGCATGCTTGGTATATGAGAGCTAACAAAATCAACCCCCGTCCCCTCCTGCACTTGCTACTGCCATATTAAATGTGAAGGTATGAGCTGCAAGGGCAATCATCTTCAATCCAAACCCATGTAGATATGATACATGGTGACTGATCAGGTAGCCCCCTTGTAATCAGAGGGCTTTGTCAATCAATTACTAGTGCCTTTGGGAGTGGCAAAAATCAAAATTAAGCCAGGAGCATGATATTGGTTGCCTGGAGCACATTTGCACAACTGATGGGGAGTGATAGACAGCCAAGTGGTACTTTTGAGCAAACTCACAAGTGCATACATGCATGTGTTCATGTCTGTACGCATGTGTTATTCTATCTGGGTTGACTGTTCTAGAACATTTGATCCCACCGTCACCTCTAAGTATGCAGGAAAGGCATTTTGTGACCTAAATGTTTCTGTTTACATATAATTGAAACATTGCAGGTCCACTGCAGATGGAAAGCCTTCTCAATCTAAGCCATCTGGCCTGGTAGATGGCTCCACTGCGCTGGCTTCAGATGATAATTTCACCGCCAGTGGGTCGGACTCTGCAACTTCCAGTGCTCCTTTTGTTGCTGTCCCTGAGTTTGATTCACTGAAACCTTCCATACAGAATAAAGGTGTCAGCGTGCAAAAAGATGGAAATGAGGACGTTTCTGCAACTGAAAGCAGCACACCTTCAGAGTCAGTGATGCCAACTCCATCTAACAAGCCTGTTAATGTGGCTAGGAGTTCTGCAAGGAGAAAAGAGACAAGTAATAGCTCCCCAAAGCCAGCACGAATGAGAGATTCTTCAGAGGGTGATCACATTCGAAGAAATCATTTGCAGACTAAATCTTCTTCAAGTAGCCCGAAGCCCCATTTGGTGAGTAATACTGACCCTGCCAGTGCTGGTTCTCCATCAAGAAGGTCCCGACAGGTTTATGAGAAAGTGAATGACTCGTTGCAATCTTCAAAACCCACGAAAATCAAACAAGCGGATGAGTTCTGGATCTCAGTGGAGGATGTGAAATTAGTAACCCGGCCAACTGCTGCCCCTCCTCCATCTAGGCCACCTCCTCTTCCTGGATCAAAACAACCATCTAGGAAGGTACCTGTGTGGAAAGCAGAATCAAATAAAGCATCAGCAAATGAATGGCAAGACCTTCTTGGGTCTTCCAGGTCGTCCTCAAGAGGAAATGCCGAAGCCACTTCCACTAATTCAAGCAGCACAGTTGATGAGCTGGAAAACTTTGCTGCAGGTGGTTCAAAAGCACGGAAGGAGACAAAAAAAGACATGGCAGCTGCTCCAGTTTCAGAGGATGAAATGTTGGAAGGAAGTGCTGCTGCTTCTGCATCAGCTGTGGCTATGAAAGAGGCAATGGAAAGAGCCAGAAATAAGGCAAGGCTCGAAAAGGAAGAAAAAGAGTGGGAGGCTAGAGCTGCCAGAGTCCGAGAAGAACGAGAGCGAGCCCGCGAAGCAAGAGAGAGGGAGGAGGAAAGGTTACGTGAGAAGGAGGAGAAAGAGAGAGCTCGCGAACAGGAGGAGAAGGAGAGAGAAGCCCAGATTCGTGAAAGTGAAGAGAGAGAAAGAGAAGAGAGAGAGAAGGAAGCGAGAGAGAGACGGCGCAAGGAACGGGAGAAGGATAGAGAAAGAGAGAGGGAGAGAGAACGGGAGAGAGAAAGAGAAAAAGATCGAATAGCAGTTGAAAGGGCCACTCAAGAAGCTCGTGAAAGAGCTGAAAGGGCCGCTGTTGAAAGAGCCACAGCTGAGGCACGAGAAAGAGCTGCAGCAGAAGCACGGGAAAGGGCTGCTGCAGAAAGGGCTGCTGTTGAGAGAATCACAGCCGAAGCACGAGAACGAGCAGCTGCAGAGGCACGAGAGAGGGCTGCTGTAGAAAGAGCTACAGCAGAGGCTCGTGAAAGAGCAGCGACAGAAGCCAGAGAAAGGGCTGAAAGGGCTGCAGCTGAGAGAGCTGCAAGTGAGGCCAGAGCTAGGGCTGAGCGGGCCGCTGTGGAGAGGGCCAATGCAGAGGCTCGGGAGAGGGCGGCTGAACGGGCAGCAGCTGAAGCACGGGAAAGGGCAGAGAGGGCTGCAGCAGAAAAAGCAGCAGCAGCAGCAGCAAGAGAGCAGCAACGGAGAAACGACACTGACCTCGATGCCTTCTTTTCATCAAATTCAAGGCCTGGAAGTGCACCAAGGCAGAGGTCGCCAAGCTCAGTAAGTTTCCCTTTGCCTTTGATTTTGTTTGATGCTACTCCTTTTAGCTTGTGATGAAGGGTTTCCTTGAGGTTTGACCCGTTTGAGTGAATAAGGCCAAAGGTACAGCTTTTGATGTAAGTTGTTTTCATGGGCAGGATTCTTCTGCACAGCGGAAGGCCTCCTCTGCAGCAGCAAGTGTGAAGAAAGTTGCATCAGCAGCAACTATATCAGATGATTGGACATCCTTGTTCAGTAAGTTATTTGAGCAGCTCAAACCAGAATGATTTGTCAAATCTTTATTTGGTCCTCATGCCTAAGGTGGTTTTTTAAAATAACAATTATCAACATGGGCACTGAAGTTCATTTAGCCGTTAATGATTGTCCTCTTTTTTCCAAGACTATTTTTGCAAAGAGGTGGTTTTGGTTGGACACATAAAACTGTGAATCTTTGGATGTTTGATCTAGATACTGGACCGGCTCCTGGGGAGTTTCGAGAAATTGATGGTGAGTCAGCTGAGCGACGGAAGGCTAGATGGGATCAGCACCAGCGGACACTTACACGAGCTGTATGTTTCCCTCTCAAAGTTCTGTAACTGTGAAGGATTTAATTAGGCAGTTTGTCCCATCCAAAGGTTTGCCCCAAATTTTCATCAGATCCCTATTTAATGTGCACAACCTTAGTTAGCAAATTATGGGAGAAGGGCGTGTCTGGACACAGTTGATGCCCTGGAAAAATAGTGTCAAGGTCAGTGTTAGCTGCTGCAGTGGACTTAGGCTTGCCAAGCCAGACCTATTGCAAAGTTTATGAGAGTAAGCCATGTTTGAAAAACAGCCTTATTAAGTGGAGTGATAGCTGGGCATAAAACTGACATAATAGGTGGAGCTGCATCAGGAGCTTGCGTGTTAAGAAGCTTAACTCAGTGATCAAAATGCTTCAAGTAGTAGGTAATCAAGCCACCACCAAGGTGCCTCAGGGAGAACTTGATGTCAATGTCGATCATACTAGCTTTTGAAATATAGAGAGGAGTCATAAGAGATTTGTGTCTGTCAACAATGTCTCACAATAGCATACAAGACCGTCTTGTCAAAAATGCCTTTGAATATACATGATTATGGATTCCCTACCTTTGGCCAAGACTGCCAAAGTGTCCCCTCATGCGAGCTTGGACCAGGAGCCAATTCCGCTCTTTATCAACTAATAGCCCGTCATGAACCTAGATGTCAATCCCTGCTCCAAGATTTGAACTTGACAGACTTCAATCGATGTGTCAAGGAAGTACCTCTTTGAAATGTGTGTAGTTGTATATCTGTATAGATGAGGCTCACCTTGTGAGAGTGCACAACTTGTCCAATAGCAACATTTTCAGCTTGCTGTCCATCATTTGAGCCTTGTCCAAGAATAGGCATTGCATTTCTTTCTTCACCATGTGAAGGTTCATATTGAGAGCCATCATTACTGCTTTATTCCATCTCACTGTATGAAGATATCTTGCTGTAAATTCTCAGCTGAGCATGAAATCAGCACTAGCACAAAGCTTTGGCTTGCAATTAGGTGCCTCGGGTCCACCAATCCAAAGGATTGAGTGGTATTCCGGGAATAGAACCATGAAACCAGTCTTCCTTCTAGGAGAGGGTGGTAAAACCTAATCAAGCACTTAATTACAGCAATTAATAAATGAACATAAACTGAAATGCATACTTTACCATAACATTCTTGGACATTGGACACCTTGTTGGCTCCAAAATTGGTGCCCCTTCTCGTAGTATTTCTTTAATTTGTATTGCCATTGGATGGAGTACAATGGAGATTTCACTATCTCCTCTGTTGATCCAAAAGCCCCTTGCTGTCACAACCGATTAGCAAGCCATTCAGGCAAATTGCCCCATGATCTTTAACTAGGACTTTGTACAAATGGGACCACAAACTGGCCAATTGCTGCCCCAAATCAAATTGGATGGGTTGGCATTTGAAATCTAGAAGTAGGATTTACAACAGAATGTTCACTATTGTCCATCAAATTTTGATGATAAACTCTTCAATTGGCTGATGAATGCTGAGATACTCGGAGGATAGGTGAGAGAAGGTGCGAGAATACTGAGATGAGAGAGAAATTAGAGTTTCTTTGCAAGAAGTGCTTCCAATTTACCTGCTACTTGCTCCAACCAGCAATTAATGCAGCCATTTGTTGCTTGGAGACATGAAACCTACTATCGCTTGCATCAAATGCAACTGCTTGCTGTCCCTAAGGCCATAAATATTCTCACTTTGGTTCTCGAGGGCTCTTGGTAGCTGTTATCTGCAATCAATGGTCTCTTATGGCTCCCAAAATTGATTCGTAGTAGTTTTCTCCTCTCTCTCTCCCAAGCTGAATGCATTGAATGAGTCTCTCAGTCCCAAACAACCTTCTCTACCATTGCATGGGCATTTTTACCAAGTGGCAGCTTTATAATCCCATTTTTCAAAATAATTTAGTCAATAAATTAAAATTTAGAATTAATTAATTTTGAAAAATTAATTTTAGCCCTTTTGACCTTGCCTAAATTAAAAAATGCACATTCATAATTAAATTGGCCAAGCCATTTGCAACCAGAAGCGGTCCCTTGTTTTAATTGACACTTAGACCAGCGTTAATTAATTAATTAACTAATTAATGCCTAGTCTTTAGTGTCATCAGTGACATTTAATGCCCAATTAGTGGTCCTAGGGCCAAAACCAACACCAATTGACATTTGAAACCTAGCTGGCATAACTTGTCATAATGTTTGCCATTTTCACCTATCGCATCTCGGGATCCTTGGCTTGTTACCATGAAATAATTGCCATGTGCATCACGTGTGCTTACAACATTGCACATTTAATTATTAAATTTGTCAAATGTTACGAGGAAGAGGAAGCATCTCAAAAATTTCATGTCCTCATGAAAGTCACATCTTAAACTTGTATTAAAAGCCTTCATGGAGTTGGATTCACTAGTTCCCACCTTTGTGAGATGCTCATCATGCTCCAAGACAAGCAGTGAAAGCTCCTTCCAAAGAAGCGTATCTCGAGTCCTTGATGTTAGAAGGCTGGTGTAGAAACATCGTACTTAGGAAATGGTGACTAAGTTAGTAGAATCATGGCCATATTCTTCGAAGATATTATCCTCTCAAGGGACGCCAGCTCGTCTCGTATATCCTTTAGTTTATTGATGTGATCCTTTATAGAAGTAGTGTCATCGATACGGAGCATTGGAAGCTTCTTCAAGATCTTATGGACAAACGTCTTTTGATTGTAAAGAGATGCAAGCTTTTTCTACACTTGTGCCGCGGTCTTTAATCGACTCTCCTTCTACTGAAAACAAAATGCTATAGGATGGATTAATAAATTAGCCAATGTGAATACACTTAAAATCGAGTTTTAAAGAAATGCATACTCTAAATAAAGCTGTCTTCTTTGTCAAAACATGACATTCCAAGTGTTAGAGCTCCTAATATCCTATCTAACTCAGATTGAGACTCACGAGTAGGAGATGATTGTGCAAAACACCCATGACTACTAACAAGAGACAATGTGAGATTTGATTGCGAGAGTAGGGAGGCACGACTAAGGTAGGGAAGACCTTAGCCCTTTGCTCTCAGCTGCCTTTATGGACATAGAAGCAAATGAATGGTCAAGTGCATGTGAATATGTGAGTTGAAGGATGACTGTATGCAAGCACACGTTCGTGCAAGAAGGCAAAACAATTGCCCAATAGCAATTGGGTTTAGTTGTTGAGTATGAGTGTCAGAATTAGGTTGCTAGAGCATGACTATCCCACCAATCCTAAATGGAGGGAAGCATGTTCAACAAAAGACGACTAGTGTTGATTGTGATTTCTTAAATGGCTACCACATATTAACCTTATCCATGTCAAGTGACATTTTGTTGCTCCTAAAATAAGAATACATGTCCATTGGTTGAATGGGACCATTTGGTGAAAACACCAAAAAGGGATCGACTCTATTACAAGTTTTCCTTTGCATCCTTGTCATTACTCCGTGCCTTACGCTATATTATCCACGTGGCATCTGTCATGAGGATGTGAAATTTTATTGCTTTGCTTAGCATTTGATTAAAAGTCAATCAAATGTGCTAATGTGACTTGCACATGTGAGGTGCAAGTCAATTATTTCATATTGTGGGACCTAGGACCTTGAGATATCAATTAGTGCCAAAGGCAAAAGGTGTAATAAGTTATGTTTGATAGGTACTAGGTGGTACCTAGTGATAGATTTTGGCCTAGACCAATTTATTGGCCACTAATGTTGCCGGTGACATTACAGACTAGAGATTAACTAATTAATAGTGGTCTAAGGACTAATAATTGCTCAGGGATACTTGGAAGACAAATTGGCCTAGCCAATTTGATTATTGATTAGTGAAATAAAATTTTTGAGCACTAGAATAAATATTAAACTAATTTTTAGAATTAATATTCTAAAAATTAATTTAATAATACTGAAAAATGAGATTAGAAAGCTGCCACTTGGTAGAATTTTCCCATGCAAGTGAAAAAAACGTTTTTAGGGGATGATGGAAGTTTATTCCAACCATTGTGAGAGAGGAGGAGGCTATTAGATTAGAGAGCAAGAAGAGATTTGCTAGTGTGATTTGTAGCTACCAAGGATCAATCCTATAGCATGTAACAACAATTTGGAGTCCTCTAGGAGTAGGTGATAGCAGCCCAAGGTCTTTTTGGTGCAGATGATAGCATACAAGAGGGGGCAATAGTCTTTCTTGTGGTCCTCAGCTATAGATATGGTTGTTTGAGTAGGGTAGTAGTAGCTTTTCAGTGTTTCTCACGATGACACTCTGAAATTTCTCTTTTTGCAATATTCTGTCTCATCCCCTAGCCATCTCTCAAGTTATCTCAACATTTTTCAGTAGTTTGAGCCATCAAAGGAAGGGATTTCAGTGAATCCATGCTGTAAACCCTAATTTGTAGCAAAAATTAGGGTTTGACAATTGTGTTGGGATGCACGCTCAGAATTAAGAGCCTAGGACTTAACTTCCAGTAGCTGAAATTGAGGAATTTCAGGGAGATTCAAGAGGCTAGCCAACCAATATCAAATTTGGGGCTGAATTTGTCTTTTAAGGAGTAGGGTGAAGGTCAATCCCGAAGCAAACCAAGGGGTAAATTGGTTTGGAGGCTTGTTGGTCAATTTTGATAGCAAGAGGCACTTGGATTAACAGAGGAGATCAAAGGATCTTAATTGTGCTCTTTCCATTTGCAATATAAAATAAAGAAATAATGCAAGGGATGCTAGTTTTAGGGCCAACATGCTGTCCATTGTCCAAGATTAAAGTGGTAACATTTGCATTTTTAGTTTATCTGAATTTTATGCTTGTTGTAACTAGTGTTAAGTCAAGATAGTACCACCCTATTCGAGAAGAAACACTGGTTTCATTGTTCCATTGTCGGGATACCATCAATTCCCTCGAATTGGTGGACCAGAGGTACCTGATTGAAGGTTAGAAGCTTTGCTGTAGTGCTGAAATTGTATTCAACTGAGCATATTACAACAAAAATGTCTTTAGATAACATGGGCAGCAAGTTGAGAATGAGGGAATTGAACAAGAGGCGGGTCCTTCTAGATCGTGATGCTGATGACTAGCAAGAGGAAGAGGAATTTGATGACTAGTATAAAGGTTAGTTGAGGAAGTATCTAAAATGTTAATGCAATTGGCAAATGATTCTTAGTTCATACACTTTTTGATTCCCTTAAAGGAGCGCAACAAAGGGAATAAGAGAAAATTGTCTTTGAGAGCTTTCGGGACAATAAGATGCACTAAAGGAAGAGTCAATACAGCAATATGATGTTCTAAATGTAGGTATTGAGCATAAGAAAATGATGCTAGCGGTGCAATTGATGCATAGCAAGGCCAACTTGGAAGTGCCAATCCAATGCTTTTTGGACAGCAGGACATGCATGCAATTATGAGGCAACTAGGTTACTTTGGTGGTGGCACTGGTTTCCGTGCTATGGCGAGTCAAGGACCGTATCTGGGAATGTATGAGACAACTCATCATATGCAAGAACCAATGCATGGTGTGCAAGGTCCAATGTATTCGGGTATGGTTTATGAAATGCGTAACCCATCTATAACAATGTTAGCATGATGTTGGGGCACAAAGTGGCAAGTTTGGCAACACATTTATGTAGCCATTGTGTTTGGGACTCGTGTTATTAATGTTGGTCGTGCAAATGCTCCATATAATGTTGGTCGTGAGGAAAAATGTAGCTAGTAATGCATGTAATGTATGGGAAAATGTAGCTTGATATGGTTGGTAGTATGCAAATTTCCATGCACAGTCACATTGCAATGGTCTAGAGTATGCAAACAAGAATATTTCCTAATGCATCTAGTGCTCCTAGCATGTCAAGTACACACGAGTGGCTAGACAACTAGATCCAATGTTGCATATTAGCTAAGTTGGAATTGCAGCAATGTGAAAGTAGAAAGCATCACAATGCTTGAGGGGAAGAAAGACCTACAACCTAATGGAGGTTTTGATGCAGGTAAAGCTAGAGGTAAAGTTTCCATTTGCTTCTTGGTGAAGCTTCATCATTGTTTCACCAATAGATACAAAGTGGATGAAGAGGATGACTTGGTAGACCATCCTTAGTTGTTGCAACTTTACCGAGATGCCGTTCAGTTAAAGCTGACTTTGGTTTATGCTTAGGCAGGTTTAGCAAAGTAGGGGTCCTGATGCTCAAGGGGGAGGTAGCACTTCCCCTTTGCCAGTTGTGGACAACTCTCATATGTAGTGGATCTCGTATGTATTCAATATGCATCCAAGATAATGTGTTGACAGTATGTTTGCTTTGAGGTCACTACTTAGTGTATCAGTCACTGTGAGATGCATGCAAATGAGTATGAGTTTCACGTGAGCACTGAAACTATACTTTTGCATAAGTTTATGATCAACTTGGCGTGAGTTTTTGCCTTAGTTTTGAGACAAAAATTCAAGTTTCAGCTTAGTTTTTGATCAGTTGGAGAACCATTTGTGGTCTCTTTTGGGATTAGTTTTGCATTAGTTTTTGCATTAGTTGCAGATCAGTTTTTGCAATCAATTTGTGATCTATTTAGGATCACATTTGCAGCAGTTTGTGATCGGTTCTCAAATTAGGAAGTGATCAGTTTATACTCAATTTTCAATGGTCTATATTTGGTCCCAAAGACGACAACATATTAGTAGATGCCATTGACAATTTCAGCCATGGTTTATACTGAATTAATACTTTTCTATGGTGGATAGTCAAAACAATTGAGAAATAGGAGTTGTGGATGCATTCAATGGGTCTCTAGTAATAGTTCTAGACTAATTTTCAATTTTATGTTATGTACATGATGGGTAGAAATTTTCAGTAGGTTCGGGGCATATGGCATGGTTGGACAACAATGGTCAATGTTGTGACTGTGATGCCTTATGGAAATTCCAATGCAGTATGCTTTTCGTTTGGTACAATGTAATGCAATTGAGGACGATTGCAGAGATTTTAAGGGAGTAGTCTGTCACAAGAAGGTAAAATTTTTATTTCTTTGTTTAGCATTCAATTAAAAGTTAATCAAATGTGCTAATTTGACTTGTACATGTGAGGTGCAAGTTAATTATTTCATAGTATGGGACCTAGAATCTCGGGATATTAGTTGGTGTCAAAGGCAAAAGTTGTAATAAGTTATATTCGATAGGTACTAGGTGAAACCCGATATCAAATTTTGGTTTATACCAATTTATTAGCCACTAACGTCAGTGGTGATATTAGAGACTAGGTATTAATTAATTAAATTAATTAATGCTGATCTAAAGGTTAATAATTGCTCACGTATACTTGAAAAACAAATTGGCCTAGCCAATTTGATTTTTGATTGGTGAAATTAAAATTTTGAGCACTAAAGTAATTATTAAATTGATATCTAGAATTAGTATTGTAAAAATTAATTTAATTAGTTGAATAATATTGAAAAATGGGATTAGAAGGTTGCCACTTGGCAAAACTTACCCATGCAAAGTGGGAAAAACGTTTTTAGGGGCTGATGGAAGTTTGTTTTAGCCATTGTGAGAGAGGAGGTTGTTAGAGAGCAAGAAGAGGTTGCTGATGTGATTTATTAGTCATTGTCCTATAACATGTGACAGCAATTTTGGAGCTTTCCAAGAGTAGGTGATAGCAGCCCAAGGTGCTTCTAGTGCAGATGATAGCATACATGAGGGGGTAGTAGTCTTTTTGGTGGTTCTAAGCTATAGGTGATAGCTTTCATGGCTATTTGAGTAGGATAGTAGTAGCTTTTTGACGTTTCTTGCGGTGAAACTTGAAATTTCTCTTTCTATAGTATTCTTTCTCATCCCTTGGCCATCTCTTAAGTTATCTCAGCATTTTCCGGTTGTTTGAGCCATCAGTAGAAGAGATTTCAGTGAATCTGTGTTGTAAACCTTAATTGATAGCAGAAATTAGGGTTCGATAGTTGCATGGGGATGTGTGCTTGGAATTGAGAGCCTAGGACTTGATTTCTAGTAGCTAAAATTGAGAACTATCAAGGAGATTTAAGAGGCTAGCTAGCCAATATCAAATTTGGGGTTGAATTTGGTCAGTTTTGACAACAAGAGGCACTTGGTTTAGCGGAGAAGATCAAAGGATCTTAGTTGTACTCCTCCCATTTGCAATATAAGATAAAGAAATATCGCAAGGGGTGTCAGTTTTGGGGCCAATAGGTTGTCCATTGTCTAAGATTAAAGCGGTAACATTTGCATTTTTAGTTTATGTGAATTTTATGCTTGCTGTAATTAGTGTTAAATTAGGTTAGTACCACCCTATCTGAGAAGGAAGGCTGGTCCCCGCATATTTGTCCATTGGTAGGGCCTTAGCCGGCTACAAAAAGCAATGAAAGGAGTCACCTAGTCCAAAAGCATAGTTGCCATGAGTCAACTAGATCACACAAGTGACACATGACTTTTTCCTTACCCTTTTTTACCCATGCTGATGTACCCTTGGGGTCTCATGAAACCAGCCTTGGGGAGTAGATCCTTGATTTATAAATGATTACAGCAAGCAAATTTAACATAAAGTAAACAAATTCTGCACATAACCAACCTTGGGCTAGATTACCCACATGAGAATAGGTAAGCCAATACTAATTGGCCCCAAACCTTGGTGCCCCTTGTGGTATTTGTCTTTCATTTATTCTTGAAGATGCTGAGTTACAATAGAGAAGGGCCAAAGCTTAAAAATAGAACCAAGCTACGGACATGAAATCCCTCCAAGTTTCTTCAACTGAAATCTCCCCCAATTCTAGGAAATTCAATCCTCGACTATTCTAAAATGTTTTGCTGTTTGAACCACCAACAACTCTAGTCCTCAATTTGACACTTGATTTGAGAGCTTAAGGAGCCAAATTTGTCGAGTAAAAGCGGAAGCGCAACACACAGAGAGAGAGAGAGAGAGAGAGAGAGAGAGAGAGAGAGAGAGAGAGAGAGCATGCACATTAATCGAGTGTCACGAGATGTGCATGCTAGATACATGTGGTAAGGCTAAGGATAGGGCACTCGAGGGATCTATATGTTGAGCCTTTGCAAGACTTTTAGCGAGAACATGTGTAGGGTTATCCTGTGATTTGATCTTAGTTAGAGTGACTAGACCGTCATCCAGAACCTGTCTGATAAAACGATACCGAACATCAATATGTTTGGTACATGCATGGAACATGGCATTCTTAGCCAAGCATATAGCGCTCACTCAGCAGTGAATCTACTGCAAATTTCACTGTCGAGTCTCAAATCGACTCAAAATATATCACTAATGTAAAACGCCCCATTTTGCAATGAATCTAGTCCAATTGCATTAGTACATCTTCCCGAGCATCAAGTATGCGGAAATATTGCAGAAATTTCACGAATTCTGCAAAAGCCCCAAATTTTGGGGTCCAAGAGTGCACAATTTCAAAGAAATTGGCTCAAACAAGCAAAAATTTCACTTGCATGTGAAAATCCCCAAAATTTCCAAGACCTGTGCACTCAATGTCTGCAATTTGTGGATCAATAGTCACTGAAACTTGTATTCGACTCCAACTTTGGGAAAAGCCCCAAATTTTAAGGAGCAAAATTGCACAGATTCGTGTTCTGTGCTTGCTCGCGCGAACACCTGGAAGAGGGAAAATAAAATGAATTGAAAATTTCTGAATTTTAAAAAGGAAAAAGGGGATGTTGACCTGCCCGTTTGACGGATGTTAGTCCGTGCAATCCCTGTGTCTTCAGTCCGTGCAGCGTGCAGCCCCCGCGTCGCGTGACCCTAGTTGGCTGCCCGTCACGCTCGAGTGCCACCTGCTCTCGTTGGTCTGTTAGCCCGTCACGCCTACGCGTTTGATATGTAGGTGCTCGTCAGTCTCGCTAGACTCTATCAACAGTCTACTCGCCCCATGTGTTGATTGTTTGCCCGTCAACAGGTTGCCAGTTGGTCTTATCATGCCGTCCGTTTGACCTGCTCCTCGTATCCCGCTAGTCTATTATGCCTGTAGCAGGCGCTATCAACGTTGTCGCTGTCACACTCTGGTAAACAGTATTGTTGCCTCTACTACTTGGCATGACGACTCTGCTACCCGGCGTGACAACTGTTGATCATAGCTAGTGCCTGTGCACCGACTGTGATTGTTGACTATAGCTCGTGACTATTGTCTATCATTGTTGGTGTTGCGGCCGCTTGCGTGAACCATGCTCTGATACCAGTTTGTCGAGAAGTGGAAGCACAGAGAGAGAGAGAGAGAGAGAGAGAGAGAGAGAGCATGCACATTAATCGAGGTGCTCAATAGTACTGAACAATGAGTGAGAGAGAGAGTCGACAGATAGGTGTGTACCAGTGTGGTACCCACAAAGAATAAAAGAATGTATTTATACTTAGGGTACGGTACACTTACACCCGCTAGGGTGAGTTCACGTTTGTGTAGTAATATATACATGGGAGAGGGTAAAGGGCCTTTACACCCAACAAAATTGAGTCTTCTTTTGTTGCATGCAACACAGCCCTGCTTTAGACCTCAAAATGTGTTTCAATATTTTATCAATTAACTGAATTTACAACAGCCATGCATGCATGCATCTTGATGTAGTCATGCAAACCTTAAATCTTGTTGGTTGCAGTTCCTGAAGATGCTCAAATGCAATAGAGAAGCGTTGAAAATAGGAGACCAAGTCGACGATTTGAAATCCCTTCAAGTTTCTTCAACTGAAATCTCCCCTGATTCCAGCAAATCGAGTTTCAATCCTTGACTAATTTAAAACCTTTTGCCGTCCATAGCAACCAGCAATTCTGATCCTGAATTTGCCGCTTGAATCTTGATTTGAGAGCTCGAGGAGCAAATTAAGTTTCCTTTTGCTGCAAGCAATGCACCTTGCTTTAGAAAACAAAATGTCTCCCAATCTTTTAACAATTGGCCGAATTTACACCAACAACCTTGACAATTGATTGGGACATGCATGCATGCATGCATCCCGATGCAGCCATAAAGACCCTAATAGTTGCTGGTTGCAGTTTCTAAAGATGCTTGGTTACAATAGAGAAGGGTCGAAGCTTGGAGAATAGGAGACCAAGTTGACAACTTGTAATCCCTCCAAGTTTCTTCAAGTGAAATCTCCCTCGATTCCAGCAAATCAAGGCTTAATCATTGACTAATCAGAAACAATTTGCTGTCTGTAGCAACCAGCAACCCTAATCCTCAATTTGCTCCTTGATTTGAGAGATAGGTAGCCGAATTTAGGCTTATCTTGTTGCAAGCGACTCAACCATGTTGTAGACCACAAAATGCTTTCCAAATTTTTGTCAATTGATGGAATTTGCAGTAGCAATCTTCACAATTGATTGGGACATGCATGCATTGTTACATGGATGTGAACTTTAACTTACTCTTTTGGAATAATCAAGTTGTTCACATGTGAGATGCACATGTAAATGTTAGTTACATTGTGGACAAGATGACATGCAAACCCTAGCTTGGGAGTGGGTAGAATTTGTGCTGGGCAGGTGTAGCAGGTGCTTGATGTCGATCTTGGCTCGAGACATTAAATGTGCCCTTAGAAATGAGTTTTGGTGTCATGGGGGTTAGAGAATTAAAACATTTAATTCCAAGGATTAAGGTAAATGAAACTTGGAATAGTCCAAAGGGCTCAAGTTTTTATAGGTGGATGGGTAATGGTCAATTGTTGGGCAGTGCCAAGGAATTTTTAGCTTCCACAAATGATTTGCTGAAAATTCAGGCTGAGAATGCATGGGCAGGCTTGCCAGTTGGCACAAGGAGAGCAAACATGCCTAGCAAGGCTGGGGCAACCTGAAGGGAAGATTCTAGTCTTGGCTGCAGGACAGAGGAGGTGCATTGTGGTGAGACAAGTGTTGCTGCTAGGGTTTCCACAGATGGGGAGACCATTTATCAGTAGGCGACAGCATTCTGGGCCACTTTGGCAGCAAGCAACAACACCTTGAGCTTTTGGGACAGCAGATGACTGTTGGTTTCTGCTCTCTCTCAGCTTGGACGCAAAGAGATCTCTCTCTACTGCTGCTTTTCATTCTCAACAAATCTGAAGAATCTCAGTATTGATTTACTGTTTTAGACCTAATTACAGCAGTAATTAGGGTTTGTCAGTTGCCTTGGGATGTGTGCCAACAAAATTCTCAGCCACATGTGAAGGAATTTACTGATAAGCTGAAGATTTATAGCAGATCTAAGGAGAATTGCTCATCTACAGCAATGGTGACTTGCATGCAATGAAGAGGATGCAAGTCGATACCCTGGACACACCAAATCAAGGGGCAAATTAAGGGAATTTGTTGCTGGTTGTACAGATCGGCCCAATGTTCCAGTTTTTGTATGAGAATTGGCTTGGTCAATAGAAGTGGAGACTGGAGGGCATCTCCTTTGAGTTTGTGGCAAGGCCTTCCATCTTCTTGGGGATTCGATCTTTTTCTTTGTCACACAACAAGATCTTGGAATACGTCTCAAAGAAATATTGCAAGGGGCAGTGGCTTTATTGCTTCTTGTAATTTGTTGGTTAATCAAGTACTAGCGTTCCGCGCGCGTTTCGCGCGCAAAGAACGCTAGGCCGCTTCGCGGCAGCCTCGAAGCGGTAAGCGAAGTTGCCATGCTATTGTACGGCAACTTCGCTCAACAATCCATTTCTCATCTTTCTCTCTCCTTTTTTTTCCTATCTCTCTCTCTCCCCCAAATTCCCTATGTCTATTTTCTCTCTCTCTCTCTCTCTCTTTGCCTTCTATTTTAGTTTATTTTTCTTTTCTCTTGATTCTCTCTCTCTCTCTCTCTCTCTCTCTCTCTTTTCTCTCCCTGCTTTTCTCTCTCTCTCTCTCTCTCTCTCTCCTTTTATTCTCCCCCCTCTCCTCTCTTTTCCTTCTCTCTCACTCTTTCTCTCCTATTTTTTTCTTTTTTTTCTTCTTTTTCTCTCTTAATTCTCTTTTTAAATTTTTTCTTTTCTCTCTCTCATTTTCTTCTCTTTGCGCTTTTCTTCTCTCTCTCTCTCTCTCTCTCTCCCCTCTTTATTTTCTTTCTCTTTCTCCTCTATTTTTTATTCTCTCTTTTTTTAAATTTTATCTTTTCTCTCTCTATAATTCTCTCTGTATGTTCTCTCTCTCTTTTTCTTCTTCTTTCACTTTCTTTCCCTCCCTCCTTAATCTCTCTTAAAGTATGTAAATTTTATCTTTTCCCTATATATAATTCTCTCTTTATGTTTATATTCTCTTTTTTTCTCCTCTCTCTCTCTCTCTCTCTACTCCCTTTTCTTCTTCTTCCCTTTCTCCTAATTTTCCTTTTTTTTCTCTCTCCCTTTTAAATTTTATCTTTTTTCTCTCTCCGCTCTCTTTTAAATTTTATCTTCTCTCTCTCTCTCTCTCTCTCTCTCTTTCTTTCCCTCTCTCTTCTTTCTCCCTTCCTTTCTCTATTAAAAAATGTTTAAATTTTAAAAAGAATTTTCTCTTTTCTCTTTTTTCCCATCTCTCTTTCTCTTTTCCTTTTTCTTATTCTCTTTCTCTCTCTCCCCTCCCCTCTCCTTTCCTTCTCTCTCATTTTTTTTCTTCTCTTTAAATTTTTTTCTTTCTTTCTTTTAAATTTTATCTTTACTCTCTCTATAATTCTCTTTGTGTTCAAATTCTCTCTTCTTATTATTTTCTCTCTCTTGTTTTCTTCTCTCTGTCTTTGTTCCCCCTCTCTCTTTTCTTTTTTGTTTTTCTTTTTCTCTTTCTTTCTCTCTTAAATTTTATATTTCCTCTCTCTATAATTCTTTCTCTTTGTTCACTCTCTCCTCTTCTTTCTTTTTTGCTTTTTGTATATTTCTCTATCTCTTTCTCTCTCTCTTTCTCTATATTTTAATTAAAAAGAAAGTATCTTTTTTTTCTCTTTCTTTTAAATTTTAATTTAATTTTATTTTTTATAATTCTATCTCTATGTTCAAATTCTTTCTCTATAATTCTTCTTCTTATTTTCTCTCTCGTTTTCTTCTCTCTGTCTATCTCCTCCTCTCTTTCCTCTTTTTTTCTTTTTTCTTTTCTTCTATTTTTTTCTCTTAAATTTTATATTTGCTCTCTCTATAATTCTTTCTTTCTTTTAAATTTTATATTTTCTCTCTCTCTATAATTCTCTCACTGTGTTCAAATTCTTTCTCTTCTTCTTCTTATTTTCTCTCTCATTTTCTTCTCTCTGTCTCTCTCCCCCCCTCTCTCCTCTCTTTTCCTTTTTTCTTTTTCTCTTTCTCTTAAATTTTATATTCTCTCTCTATAATTCTTTCTCTCTATTCCCCCTCTCCCTCTCCCTTTCTTTTTTTTGCTATTTCTCTCTTTCTCTCTCTCTCTCTCTCCCTTTCTTTTTTTTTTGCTCTTTCTCTCATCAAAATGGATATCATCCAGACAGATACAGCCAGGACATGGGTGACCCCCATGTAGGAACTAGGAACCAAGAAGGCTTTCTACCGAGAGCACTTCCTGCATATCTCTCCGGATGGCTTCATCACCCGCCCAAGCTACATGGACACACACCTGTCTCACGGGGTCAGAAGTGCCATCGGACAAATCCGCATGTCCTCACACCAACTATGGGTCGAAACGGGCAGATACGGGGCCAACCCCCTCCCCCCAGAAGACCGAATCTGTTAGCTTTGCCATCTCGAGCCAGGGACAGAGGAACACTATATCTGTAGATGCCCAGTGTACTACGAAATCCGGGGACGCTTCCATTGCCTATTCAGCAAAGGATTCAGACCACTCTCCAAGGTGATGGAATTCAAAGACCAGAGATGCTTGGGGCTCTTTCTACTGGAAATACAACAGAGACCACCTCCTACGAACCACGGAGCAAAGACAAGGAGTCACCAACCAACGCACACTCAACGAATTCTACCAAATACCAGCTGCCCTCCCCACCACCGAGCCCCCACCAGCCCAACCGGTTGGGGGGACCACCTTAGAAATAGCCACAGCGAGAGGCAAAGCCCGGCGCCCAAGCCCCGCCGGCCCTCGTCCCCGCAGAAGATACATGTCGAAGATACAAGGGATACTACGCCGCCATCGGAGGGCCCTGCCCCGCCAGTTTAGTCTCTCCATGTTAGACCGACCCATGCGGGACATCCTAGGATGAACACTCCAGGAGCAGTTCCACACCGCACTGGGAGTACCTCTAGATTGTATCTAGTCTAGATATCATTTTGTACCTACTCAATTTAGTTCAACATAGCATAAACGTTAGCTTCACTAGGAATTTTGAAATCTCCCAGACATTTTGTATGCAACATTTTGGTCTCATGGGTCAACTTGGCCTGTTGTAGACGTTAATATAACTTTCTTTCTTTCTTTCTTTTTTCTTTCTCTCCTTATTTTAATTAAACAAAAATGTTTACATTAAAAAGTTTAATCTAACACACAGAGAGAGAGAGAGAGAGAGAGAGAGAGAGAGAGAGAGAGAGAGAGAACCTAGGCCCTACGCATGAGAGAGAGAGGGGAGGGGGAGAAGAAAAATGTTTAATTAAAAAAGACTATTCTCTTTTCTCTTTCTCCCCCTTCTCTCTCCGTCTTCTTCTTTTTATCATTTTTCTTCGTCTCTCTCTCTCTGTGTGCCTTTTATTCTATCTCCTTTTCAAAGTGTGTTGAAAAATTATGTTCGAAAAATTTTAAATTAAAAAAATCTTTTAAAATGTTTAATTAAAGAAAATTTTAAATTAAAAAGTTTTATCTAACTGTGAGAGAAAGAGAGAGAAACTTTTGATTTAAAAAGAAGTTTGATTTAATTAAAGGAGAGAGAGAGAGAGAGAGAGAGAGAGAGAGAGAGAGAGAAAATCTAGGCCCTATACATGAGAGAGAGAGGGGAAAGGGGGGAAGAATTTAATTAAAAAGGGGATGGATGAAAAAAGGGAAGGGGAAGAGAAAATGATATATTGCACGTGAGAAAGAGAGGAGGGGAAGGGGTTTTAATTGAAAAAGGGAGGTTTGGAAAAGGGGCTAGGTTCGGGAAGCCCTCTGGAGGTTCGGGGCTTTTCAAACCTATAGCTAAAATAATATAGTAGTAAGATAACACCGCCCTCTTTGCCACACAAGTCTGGTTTCATGCACGCATCCCAAGGCGGGCATGCTAAGTGGAATTGTTGTTGGTTGCATTTCCAAAGATTGGTTCAGATGCACAATTGAGGCTCCAATTGGTATGGAGAGAGAGAGAGAGAGAGAGGGGCAATAGGGGTGAGAAAATTCAAGCTCCGGGAAATATGTTCTCTATGCCCTCTTTGAGTTCGGATTGTTCCTGCCTATTTCATTTCCTTAGATGGACAGCCTTGTGGCATATATGGCATACTCTCAATGGCCCTATTTTTGATTTAGCATTGGGTATCCATGGGCATGTGGCCGGTGTGCATGGAATAGTGTTATGGCTAATCTCCTCTATGATGTCAGCGAACCTGGTTCTTTCAGATATTGTTGCTCCTTGCCTGGCCATTGTTCGCTCTACTCCAGCTGTTCCTTCTGTGTGATCTATTAGTACTGCTCGTGTAATAGGTTGTTTTGAGAGCCTGCAGGCCTCATGTAAATATTAGTTACACAGAGAGAGAGAGAGAGACAGCGTATGCTGTCTTGATGGTCTGATGTAATAGAGAGTAAGAGATACAGAGAGAATGTTGACCTGATGGTCTGATGTAAATATTCACTATCTAATTCAATTATCTTTACGAAAAAAAATAATTCAGGCTCTGCTGACCCAAAACAGTGCTTAGCAGCAATTGCCAGTGTAGAAGAGCCCTAGATGAGGTTGCTTGCCCTAGGCGATGGTTTAGCTGCCGTTGCTGGCTCCAGAGGTCCCCAGCTGCCATCTGGGGTCTTTTACAGGCCTTCCCTTACCCCATGGCTATAGCCTTCATCGTGGAACTTCTGACTTGGAAAGGGGAATATACTACATGGACCATTGTTTATAGTTTTTGCAAGGGAATCTATTTCCTGCAAGTAATGTTTTGGAAAGCATTATTTTAGAATTTGGAACTGAGGAGAGTCTCTCTCCCTCCTGACTCCCCCTTCCTTTTTGCCTCAAATAATGTAGTTGACTGTATGGTTCCTAGTCACCATTCTGAAATGACATTAACTTAGGGTCTCTAAAATATGGAACTCATTATGCACAACTATTGAAGGTGCCTGCCTTTTACTCATGCACTTGTCAATGCATCATCCATGGGATTGTTGGCTGAGCAACAATGACAATTTTTAGCTTGGGTGTTTCCAATTCATGATTTTCAGTTCCAATACATATTGTTTGGGAGCTGGTCAACATTAATTGTGCCCTTGATGCACCACTAGTGCTACAGCAATGTGATTGAAATTGTTTCCATTGCCAGTGGCTGATTAAGACATCCAACAACAGTACCTACTCCTTATAGAAATACTATATTGAATGTTTAATTATCAGATGAAAGTGCTCGTGCACCATGTCTGTGCTTTTTTTATGGCTGCTGTATTTCAAGAGTCTAAAATGTTAGTTGGCATGTGCATCCATTTACTCACGTTATGCTATGAGATGTGCAGGCAAAGGCTTTGGAAGAGAAAAAACAGCGTGATCTACAAAGCCAGAGAGAACAAGCAGAGAGACAGGTGATTCCATTGAACGGTTTAAGTTTTGTAGGCGGTTATTTAAGTACAGCATACTTTTCCTTATAGCCTGGTACGTTCTGGAGAAAGCAATGCATGAATGACAAGTATATCGTGGCATATGGTCAACAGAGGGCAGGTGAAACTCTTGATGCTGAGATAAAGCGCTGGGCGGCTGGCAAGGAAGGGAACCTTCGGGCACTGCTCTCAACACTCCAATATGTACGTAACGGTTTGGTAGTCTGTGTAACCATTGTTCTGAAGTGATTAATTTATTCTCCCTTTAAATCTTTTAAAGATGATATTGCAACTGCATGACGATATCCATTTCATATCTATTCTGCTGTTGAGACATGTTCTGGTGAAGTCTTAAGTGGCCAAGCAAAGTGATCGTATTTTTAAAGGCGAAGCAGTTAAATATGGGGCAAATCATGTGGCTTATGTTTTACAGGTTCTTTGGCCAGAGTGTGGTTGGCAGCCAGTGTCATTGACAGATCTTATTACTGCAGCAGCTGTAAAGAAAGTGTACAGAAAGGCAACCTTATGTGTCCATCCAGATAAGGTCCAGCAAAAAGGTGCTACGATTCCACAGAAGTATATTGCAGAAAAAGTCTTTGATCTCTTAAAGGTAAGTGCCACTCAAAGGTGGTCACGAATTGTTCTTAGCTAGTTAATGTGAAGGTGTTTTCTGAGCTGTTCCAAGCTAGTTAATGTGAAGAGGTGTTTTCTGAGAACACCTTTTCCATTTTGAGGTGGTTTTTCTGAGGGCATTTGCTTCATCTTACAGGAGGCATGGAACAAATTCAACTCAGAGGAGCTCTTTTGATACCAGCACTATCCTTTGCACACATGAAGTGGGGGATAGGAGTCCTGTTTCTTTCATGGTCAATGGCATGATACCATGGGTGATAAAGACTTAAAGAGTATGGAAACACTCTGCCATGCCTCGTCACACCAAGACATTTGTGGTGACAATGCCTTGTGACTGTCCTGGTCACTTATTTTCATATATACGAGTTTTGGGCATGATGGAACATCCTTCTGGACGTTATGGTAATCTGACCCTCAGGATGGGGTTGAGAGTCGTCAGGCATATACTCGTTGGAATTCCCTTATGCTGAGGATCAAAATCACAAGTCTTTTCAGGCTTGGCGATAAGTGGTACATACCTTATAATGGTTAATTTTTTTGGGATGTTCCTTTAATTTGTTGGGACATCTCTATATATCTCACACAAATAAAATTGTATCTCTTGACTTTCTCTATAAAGCATGCAGATGTGTAAAGAATTACTGAAGGTGCTGAAGGTGCTTGCTGTAAGCATTATATCTTGTTCCTATGACTTCTCTGTCTCACTTCTACATTTGTTACACTTGGGCTCTGATGCATTTTATTTGCTATGTATAAAGGATTTTACTCGAATATGGGCTTTGAAAGTGTACTTTACACAGTGCCACTGCCCTTGCACAATTGCTCTAGAATATAGTAACTGTTAAACCTCTTATTGAGTTAGCATTCAGAGTAATTGAAGGCGGCAGTAGTATAAGTCGAGCGATTCATGAAGCGAGTTTTGAGGGCTTGAAGTAGTGCAGTCTGTTGATCCGTATGCACAAGCACATTGCAACAAAAGAAGTTTCTGTATAGATGAAAGCTTCCTGAATGTATTATGTCAGTCTGCGATGGCTAATTAGATATGCCAATTAGGCTTTTGTAGTCGTTCGTTAGCTCTCATGGTTCTGTAAAGAATGTAATGGTGCCGTTGTCTCTTTGAAGTGTCTTTATCCCCATGGGGCTGTGAGTGGATCGTGAGCCCATGGTAGCTTGTGGTTTATTGGTGGTGGCGGTGTGTTCTGTGCTGGCGGCTGCCTCGTAGTGGTTACTTGTGTGGCTATGACCAGCCACATACAGATGGGTTCTAGGCTTGGCACTGCTAGGTTTTAAATTTTTAGGCTGAAAGGAGGGAATGATTTGATTTGAAGAGGCTTTTTACCTGTGCTGTGGGTGGCTGATAATGTTGGGAGCGTGGTGGGCTGAAGAGGTTTTCTTTTTTGAGAGAGAGAGAGAGAGAGAGAGAGAGAGAGAGAGAGAGAGAGCTTGCTTACAACACCACAAGACCATGCTCTTGTAACAAAGCAATGTAAAGCATAAACAATAGTAAGATATATAAAGCTCAAACTTGAAAAAATAGTACGAACAGTTAGATAACTTTTTAGGAGATCCAAGGTGTATAAAGTAGGTGGAACCATGATTAACGTTTCAATAATAGGTAATAACTAATTTTCATTTATTCATTTTCTTCGCAAAACTTGATAGAAGGTTAAAGAGATTGGAAATAGAATCGAAGTTCTCGTCTTCACATCAATTAGTTTTACAAGAGGTTTTGGAGAAAATTGCAAAGAGTCGTGCAATAAATTATGTCGAGGGAAAGTAGAACTAGGTAGATTCTATGATGTCGATCTGCACCAATTGGATGTGAAGCATCAAGCTTGGAGAGAGTTCTCAATTTGTCAAGTTTTTCTAATTTGTTTTGGGTTTGAATTAATGATAATGTGGCAATGGCTAAATGACATCTTGGTTAAATCAAGGATTGCTTACAATAATGATTTGATAGAAAAATATAGTATAGAAAGACTAGGTAGGGAAGGAAATCAAGATAAAGAAAACTTGATTCAATTCAATGTTGAATCCATTTGTTTGACTGGAAAAGATTTAGTAAAAAGTCAATGTAAAGCATAAACAAGAGTAACGAATGGAAAGCAATTTAATAATAATGGGGATCACGCAAGTTAATTGAAGCAAGCCACTAGGAACACTTGTGATTTGGAGCCAAGGGTGAAGCACCGACCAAGAGTGAGTGGACAATGAGTGTAGCATCGATGTGTAGGTTACAAGAGGGACAAAACTCAAGAGGATGAGACCCAAGAGAAGTCACTATGATCGTCTTGGGAGACACCCTAGCAACACACACATACTTCCAACACTCTTTAACAAACATTATAGTAACGAGAGATTACAATGATATAAAGTGGTAAACAAAATGCTAGAACCATGGATGCCATAGTTCTATGCATAGATTGGATTTGCTTCATAGATAGCACGAAGAGTCCTCAAGTATGAAGCATGGAATGAAGAAACAACTCTTGTTATGTGGTAGCTCATCAATGTACATGAGAGTCTAAGCAAGATCTACTCTGCTCCAAGAAGACTAGCCAATAGTAAATAACCATATGTAGTGCGAAAGCCCCCACAATGGCGAAGAAGCTAAATCTACAATTGATCATGACAAGGACTAAACTCAAGAATTACCTCCCAAGAACTAGTATTGGATTGCAACAATTTAGTGAAATCAAATGTACACCCAAGAGGTGCCAATCACAAAGCACTACTCAAGGTGAGTGTTAGGTATTTATAGGGGAGTGCACATGTTTTCCCCTCTCAAACACAACAGGTGCCAATCACAATGCACTACTCAAGGTAAGTGTTAGGTATTTATAGGGGAGGACACTTTTTTCCCCCTCTCAAGCACCACTTTCCATATGCCTCTCCCTTTGACTAGACCATGATGATTAAAATGAAGCTTTGGATAAGGTTGGATTTTATTGTGAGGACAATCTCAAGTAAGTTCCCCCTTCTTTCCACAAACCCAATTGGTTTTGCTTTCTTTCATTATGAGAAGCATTAATGGTAGATATCCCCTTTCCAACTTTGCTTGCACTTGCATTGATAATTCTCTTCAAATATTCAAGCACCAACTTCTTGAAAGATAATGAATCTTTATTGTAGTGAATTGCTTTTGCCAATGTAGTAGATTCATGTGGAAGATTGCTCAAAACCAAAGCAATAATAGTCCTCATACATGTCCTAATCGTTTGCAATTGATCTCCTAAGCTCTTCACCTCATGATAAAGGTTTGGGCATGTTCCCCATGTTTGTAAGGGAGGTTATAAAGTTGAGTTTGAAGGGTAGTGGCATGAGCATAACAACTCCATTTGTAAAGTTGCTATGATACCCCCCAAATTGCATAAAATGCTTCCAAAGTTCCAAGATTAGAGGTTATCTTTGAAGTATGGCTCATGACCAAGGTGGCAAAAGCCTTGCTCTCCCTCTTCTCCCACTCATCAAGTGACTCCACAAATTCCTCTTCTTGGCTCTTCATCATTCATTTGGAGTGTTCTAGCTTAGGTTTTTGAAATGGTGCTCCACAATTTCCTGTGTACAAGCCATGACTTCACTTTTAGCTTGTGACAATGATAGTTAGTGCCATCAAGCATGTCTTTAGGATTTTGACACAAACGATCCATGATAGAGACGTAACACCAATTCCCATGATGGAGATGTAACACCAATCCTTGAAAGAAAATGAGTCACTCGGCTCAAATAGATGAAATTCAATGTCAAATTGTTGACTCCAAGGTGTAATTGCCTCCAACTAAGGTATATAGTCATTTACTTTTGTGTTGACAACCTTGTGTCAATATTTAATACTAGTACAAACATACAACATAGCTGATGAGGAGTCAATGATGGTGGCAATTGTAGTCACAAGCAAGAGGATCTAATTGATGATAGCCACAACCACTTGTTAGAATGGCCACAACCTTTTGTCGTTCATGCATCGTAAAGCATGTCTTCAAAAGGTAAGCATCGACAACAAAAATACTATGCTCAAAGTCCAAGTTTCCATCCAATTGCAAGTCCACGGGATCAAGAACCCAAATGTCAAAAGATCAAATAGCTTATGTACAACCATGAAAAATCCAAATGTGGGCTCAAGAGAAAGAGAGAGAGTGTGTGTGCTTGTTTGCAACAACACAAGATTATGCACTTAGTAAGAGGACCATGTAAAGCATAAACCAAAGTAATGAGGACAAATGGAAAGAAATTGAAAACAAGAGCAATGAGGACAAGCAACTCAACAATGATGGAGACCACAGAAGAGTCACCATAAGCAATCCACCAAGAACACTTCAAACCATGTAGGAAATATTGCAATTGGGCAGCTACGGGGATAGGAATAGAGGTGTCCAACTTACGGAAAACCTCTTTTATTTTCTTCGCATACGCACGAATATCCTCTTGTGGTTCTTGGCGGGTCACGTTGAGTACATGCAACCAATATTGCCCACCCCTTTCAGGGGAAAACTCCCTTCGAAAAGCTCCATAAAATGAATCAATATTCAATATGGTTCCGGCTTCTAAACCATGATACCATATAGCGGCTCTTCCTTTGAGAGTCATATTGAAGAACATCATTAAATGTCCTTCTTCTTGAATGGGGGCCACAAGCAGTAAGTTAGGAGAAGGTGGAAGCTCTGGTGCTCCCCTTCCTTCCATAAGCCAGTCTACATCAAGTGCGGGAGGTGTAACCCCACCGCCCCCTATTCCTAGTGCAAATCCAATCCTCGCCATGGCGCAGCCTATTGCAATTCCAGCAGGAACGACGGATTTGCCGGCTCTAGGTTACCTGATCATTTTTAATGGGTTAGTTGAGGAAGATGCGGAACTCCACATTAGGGAGTTTCAAAAGCTGATGTTTAACTATCAAAAAGGCCAATGTGTCTAGGGAGTAAAAACAAAGAAAAGAAAAGAAAAAAGACAAGGTGAGGAATCATAACATCTCACCCAACGCCCAATTGGAAAGTGAGTTGTGCAAGAAGTGTCGGGAACCTCTGCAGAAGAAGAGTCAAGCATCCTCGAGTCCATGACATCCAGGAGATAAGCGATCTTGTAGCTCCATACAACGGAGAAATCCAAGAATGCTTCTCATGAAGCAAGCACAGCTCATCAGTGCACGACTATAAAGCATCAGAGTCACGCATAGCACTAGCGTGGCATATATAAGACAGGGGAGAGAGTCAATCACTGAAAGAGGGCCAACATTCCAGACACTCGTCAACGGGGTCTCAAGACTAGATGTGGCCTCAGCGAAGCGGAAGACTGACATATGGCTGGCTGTCTAGCCTGCAAAACTACAAGAAAATGGCTCTCATGAGCCTGCAAGGGGTCTAGCAACTGACCACCAACATCTTGACTCTGACTGCTAGCTACGTCATCTGGGCCAATAAGTGCCTCATTTTCAGCATAAACAACTTGCTGTAATGGCACTGTAGCTGCTGTAAAATCAGTCATAAAGCGTACTGAACACTCATCAAGAGGGCTAAGAGGTGTCTGCGTCTCATAGAAGACAACATGATGGCTGCGTATGACCTGCTAGGCATCCAAATCCCATAATTTGTAGGCCTTAAAGTCACCATCTCCATAACCAAGGAGGATACATCTACGTGACATAGGCTCATGTGGCATATGTATAGATGCTTGGCAGCCAAACATCCTCAAGTAATCATAGGAGGGTTGTATGCCACCCCATGCCTCATGGGGTATAATACCATCCAAGGTCAAGCACGACGTCCTGTTAACCAAATAGACTGCTGTCATAAGGGCCTCAGCCCAAAAGCCATAAGACAACCCAGTTGTGGTAAGCATAGAAGCAACCTTTGCTTGTAAGGTCAAACACATGCCATGAGCAATCCCATAATACCGTGGGCACAAGAAATCAATGCCATACTGCTGATAAGAGGTCCGAAAGCTGGGAGAGAGAGCATGACTCTCATAATCCATCTGTAAGCACCTAGGCCTGCTACCAGCAGAATCCATAAACCTATCAAGCATAACTACAACATCCTCAATCTGCACCAAGGGAAAAGCCCAAACACGATGGGTAGCATGATCAACAAAGGTCACAAAGTACGACGCTCCACCAAGTGACTGGGAAGGCATAGGTCCATATACTACACAATCGACAAGATCTAGAGGAGCATACCTCATACGATCACCATAAGCCAAGGGGGCTCTACAAGGACCAAGAGTACAATTAAGGCAAGCATCAAGATCTGTAAGTGACATAGGAGACATCAATGAGTCTGAACGAGACAAGATCTCCATCTCTCTGTGGTGCATATGGCCTAGGCGATAATGCCATAACAATGCATGTGGTATCCGGATAACTACAACCATAGAATCTCCCCCATGAGAGACATGCACTGGGTAATGAGAACCAACTCGAGAACCTCTGGCTAAAACCAAGCAACCATGACAGATCTTCCATGACCTATCCTGAAGAGAAACAGAGTAACCTGCATCGTGCAACTGACTGATAGAAATCAGGCTCTTACTGAGCATGGGAACATCCCTGAGCATAAGAGAAGTCCCATTAGGCAAAGCTAGGTGTATGTTCCATGTACCAACAATAGCATAAGTCTGCTCAAGGCCCAAATCAATACATCCATCAACCTCCCTATAAGAAGAGAACAATGCTCTATGAGGGGTAACATGACAAGATGCCATAGAGTCGAAAAGCCAATCAAAGGCATGGGCCTGATCATTGAGCAAGTAAGCTGTAGGGAAACTAGATGACAGGAGGACATGCTCAATTGCATCATCATGGGTAACTGCATGTGCCTCACCACTAGAAAGAGTGGTAATACCTGCTGCATCGCTGACTCTCTGCTCATGTCGAGTCCGTCTCTATCTCTGTTGCTCTCTAATCCGTCTAAAGCATTTTCTTTGAACATGCCCAAGCTTCCCACAATGGAAGCAAACAACATCTGAAGTAGAAGAACCTGTAGAAGATGACAAGGAATCCAAGTCATCATGAATAGGGCTATCCATAGCATCCACGGAGCTCAAGCAGTCGAGGGCTGTCCCAACATAGGGAACTTGCTCATAAAGACAATCATCTACTAGTACATCAGTGGTAGAAGCATGCTGCAAATGCTCATGAAACCTCAATGGATGGGAGGACATAAAGGCATCAATCAAGGATGCAAAAGCTCCCACATGAAGAAGAGTCGTAGCCAACTGCATGACATAACCAACCATAGTATTATAAAGCATAAGACATCTGTCATAAGAGCATATGATATTCAACCATGAAATCAGCCCATAACCATATGCATACGCATAGCTCTGCAGTACATCATGCCACCAAGGAACATCCAAGTCAAGTAAAGACTGACAAGTGGCAAAGCATCCTGCAAGAGTCAAGCTCCAGGTGAAGCCCAAACATCTATACAACAACATCCAAATAAGTGGCTCTGTAAGGTATACAATAGTAGACCATGTGCATAGACATGTAAGCATACATAGCATCTGCTCTCTAACATGGACGGGTAACAGGAGCCCAACTAGCATAGAAGTTAGACAACAGAGGAGCAAGAAAGTAATAACTGTAAATCCCAAGCACTATCCAAGTCCACTGTTCAGTAAGTATCCCGCATATCAAATGCAAACGAGCAATCACAGCTCAATAGGCAACTGCCAAAACAAGGGAGCAGTTCACTGTTCAATACGTGTAAGTGCATCCAAGTAATAGCCGTAACGGAAAAAGCCAAGTCGTAACGGAAAAAGCCAAGTCAATGTCAATGTCCAACTGCTCAAGGGAATACTCAAGTGAATATCGAGACAAGCTCAAATAACTGCCATCCATAGCCAAATCCCATATAGCATCCAAGGTTGTAACAGAAAAAGCCAAGTCGTAACGGAAAAAGCCAAGTCAATGTCCAACTGCTCAAGGGAATACTCAAATGAATGTCGAGACAAGCTCAAATAACTACTATCCCATAGCCAAAGCATAAAGCATTCACGAAGACATCATAACCCATACTGGGTAGCCTAGGCATAAACCATGTCATAGATGAAATGCCAACTGCAAAGAAGTGATAGTCAAACCCAAACCGAGATCTAATCTCAGCTCAAAAGCATTCCGGAGCATAAACAAGACATGTGGTATAGTCCAAATACATCATGACATCATACCGAGTAGTCGGGAGCACCCTGTGACCAATAGGCATAACCCAACTATAGCATAAATAGCTTCAGTCCTGAATTTTCCAACAGCATATAAACTCTATAAACTGAGAAAATCAGCGCTCAATCCAAGCTCAAATCCATAGTCAAACCATAGGCATACATTCCTGTATGTATAGGCACCAACCGGGTATAATCGGGCATCAAATGCCAAGACCTGTAAGCATAAAATTGAAGTAACAGGTGGCTGCCTTGTTTTGGACAGATCTGGGATTTTTCAAAACAGTCAATGGCTGAGCTAAATCAGCTCCAAATGCGTCTCACATAAGAGGCATAACATCCACAAGTGATCTGGTATCAATAGACATCAGTAGAAGCATCACATAAGCCATAGGCATACAAATACATGCTGTCTCAAACTTGAAATCTGTTGCAGAATATTCTGTCATCAGAATTTGGCAAATCCGACATCATCATTGCGTCCAGAGTGTGCCAAAACCCCAACTTAGACTCTTACCTTGCCTGAATCGGGTTTTGAATGCCCAAGATATGACAAAAAGAGTGATTTTTGGGCCAGATTTTGAAACAGGCGCAAAAAAAACGTGAGCTGGCTCGGGGGGTCTGCTGTCCCATGTGTCAACAATGGGGCCTAAAGGGGGCACAAATGGGGGCCAAAGAAGGCCTACACCAAGCCTTAGCAAGCCTTGATAGGCTGGAAGTAAGATCCAGGTAAAGGAAGCTCCAAGAGGTGTGAGCTATGGTTGCCCACAACCTGTGAAAACCCTGTTGAGCTAAGAATGAAGATCTCATACCTCGTGTGGAAGGCCGGGATGAGCTCTTGAAGACCCGCTCTGATACCAGTTGAAGGGGATGCAATGGCAGTGGAGAAGGAGAAGAGGAAGATGCGGGAGAGAAGAGTACACACAATGTAGGTGCTGTCCAACTGAACTGACAGCCTTATTGCACTATCATATTATATATGAATAAAGAATGGGCGGTCACTGTATACACGGGTAGGCCCAGAGGCCTTTTACCCCAACAACAAGAATGTAGCCATTCCTAAGAGCTAGAAGTGTTGACATATACTTGCCATATGCTAAACAAGATGTGTAGGGATTCCAAGGAAAATTGAAAAATACACTAATAGAAATACGAATATAAGAGTGAGAAGTTCACTCATCTTGAGAATGAAGGCAAAAAATATTTGGAAAGAATTGATTTCTTGAAAGCTATATGTTGAAGAGAAGGGTCATCGTAATAAGACATAGTTTTCAAATCAAGTACCTTTAATGTTGTATATATAGTTCATCGATTTATAGTTATAAACATTATGCATAGTTGATTATTTATCTAGCTTAAACTTATTACAAATTTCATGAGAGATAATATTAAAGATACACAATCTTTGCAAGATTGATAAGTGCAACTAATAATGGTGGAAGGAAAACTATTACTTTAGAGACATCAATGAAGCCATGTGATTTTTCTCTTGGTCTTTTGCAACTAGGTCAGAATAATGCAACAATGAATAGTCTCAATTTGCCTTGAATGTCCATATTAAAGGTTTTAATGAAGGCCCGTGTATAAAATGACAAGCATATGAAACAATCTTCCAACCTATTCATCAATGCTTGAAGGAAAAAGGCATAACCACAAACTTTTCTCTTGGGCCAATAATCAGTTTAGTGAGGTATGCAAGTAATGAAGATGCCAATGGACTAGTCAAGGAGTACACATACATGGAAGGTAATGGTCATTTTCTAATGTATAGTGGCTTGATTTTACAACAATATATATCTTGAGCTTAGTTTTTGTGAAGTGGCAAAGAATGGTTTACATAATCATAATCATTGGAGTGTTGGATCATGCAAAGCATCCAAACATTAGGGAAACATTTAAGTGTCAACTTGAATAAGGAGAAGTGGTGGTTGGATTCATTTGAGTTTGTATCCATGGTGGAATATTTATTAATACTTATTACAGGTGTATGAATGAATAAGACTTCTTCGACACTTTTTTTCCAATTGTTGCAATGTTGGTGGCAAAGGAACTCTATCAATGCAAGTGTCCTTGGTTCAAGAAAGGTTTCTCTTGTGAAAGACTTAGATACTAGTAGATGAAAGAAGGTTTATTAATGAAATATTTGTTACTAAGCTATAGCCAAGAATCATTCCTAATTGTGGATTTCACAAGATCTTAGTTTGGATCATATTGTTCCCATTGATCTAGAGTATGTGCATGTAATATATGTATCATTATCAACATTAAAGGGAAGGGTGTCGTTGCTCTAGTCTAAATATCTACATATATGGTAGCTAAGCACCTATCATGAATAAAACCATCTTGAATAATTACGGTTTTTGACATTTGTATTTTTCTTTATTCTCCTACATATATGATGAGATCATGGGAATCAATGAGAGCATTAGTGTAAATGCTTTGTAATTAGGGATTAATTGAATAATCAATAATATATTGTAGGACTAATGATTATGCTATTATCGAAGAAATGATGCTTGACTTAATACACAATATGCCCATGAGAATATTTAGGTTAAATATTTAATGGTACTAATGATACATGAACATACTAAGACTCTTCATTTCGAGTCATCTAGGGGTTGGGCTACGTGCTTTTGATTAAAACTAAACCTTAGCTTTGGATGCTTAAGCTCTGCTTCTGTTGATCTTATCTTTTCCCCTCTAGTATTCTTGGTGAAACTTATCTTTGCATATCTAGTATAATTAGTGAAGTAGTCAAGTGAAATCTTAAATAAACATGCTTAGGCTCTTATTCTTGAGTTATCTTTGTTTACAATGTGGTGATGGAGGTTCCTACTATTGTACTCTATTCTATTCTCATTTAATTTTTTTTTGCATAGGTTTGTGAGCTTTGAAGATACTATTGATCTTATCCTTTTCTCTCTAGTATACTTGATGCATTGGAATGTAGATGTATTCTTGGGATCTACTTTATTGCTTTTACTTATGACTATAATGCCCACATACCCTAGTAAATGATGTAGTTGCATATACATGTGATGTCTACCCTAATATATTCTCTAATTGCATTTGATAATTCTTCCCTAATGTGATTTGACGAACTCTCTCCTAATTGTATTTGGCATTTCTCTCTTGACCACTCTGAATAGCTCTCTCCTAACAAATAATAGTAATTAACAATGCAGACTATGGCTCATTGATACTTTAATATATTGTTCATAGGATGTATCCTAATCTCTATAGTTCCCTTTCTTTACTTTAAGATTTCATAATGATAGTTGATGTTGGTCTAGGTAGTGGCTATAGTAAAACTTTTTAGAACACTCAAAATAGTAAACATATAAGAGTAATTTGTGGTGCAAGTAATAGTTTTGAGGGATGAACAAAAGGGTTAACCTTGGTGATACTACAAAGGCTAGATGTCAATTGGCTTATACCTTTATTATTTACTCTCTCATGGAGAGTATTCGTAATTGGTTAACCATTTTTTTCCATGTTTTCTTTCTTGTTAAATTGTGATAAATGCCTTGCATAGTGTTAAGAAGTTTGATATCAATCAATAGTAGAATACTAAGGTTTAAATGTTGGTTGATTACATAGTAGTTCTATTTATTTTGGAACATTAGCAATGAATGAGTAATTTTGAATTGATAATTATGTCGCTATAAAGCAAGCAACTACGGATGGCAAGGGTGGAAATAAAGACCTCTAAAATGGGTGGATTCATATCATGTGCACTAAGCATAGGAACTATGTTGTGGCTAGTGTCAAATTGATCAGTTTTAAGTTTGGAATTGGTTGGCTAACGAGTGATACATCATTACCTTAATGGAATATACATTCGTGTATAAGAAAATGATGTATTAAATGTGATGCTGCTAGTCTTACAAAAGTCTTCATCTCGGTAGCTACCCTTAATAATATTTACTCTAGGTGAAAGAAATTATTATCTTTATTTTATATGAATTGGAGGGTTGTTTAAATATTAAGGGTCTAATATATTTGATAGATAGATATATTAGGATATTTTTAAGCAACCTTTGTAGTATATTGACTTGGGCATTAAAGTTGATGTTTAGGAAATGTTGTTTATAATTGTATTGTACATTCTAATTTTGCAATTACTCTTTTGTGTAAACTTTCATAGTGAAAGTGTAGGTCGATATCAGAGATTCTTACTATGGTTACTATGCTATTTACGCTGCAATTACTATTTTGTGCAATTTATATATTTGATAGATAACTAGATTAGGATATTTTCAAGTAGCCTCTGTAGTATATTGACTTGCGCATTAAAGTTGATGTTAAGGAAATGTTGTTTATGGTGGTATTGTAAAGTCTACTTTTGCAATTATTGTTTTGTATAAACTTTCATAGTGAAGAGTGTACTTGGATATTAGAGATGCTTACTATGGTTACCATCAATCAAGAGTAAAACACTCCAATATAAATGCTTGCTATTTATATTACACTACTGAATGAATCATTGCAATACTAACAATCATGTCGCTATAAAGCAAACAAGTAACAACCTAGTATGTGATATATTATAATGAGACATTCAGATAATGCAAGGTTTTAAAGTTCTTAGACATAACTTGGACCGTACATATAATATAACAAAGTACGACTATAGGCCTCTAACTTGTAAAATATGTTATGATATTTATTATAGATCCCTCTTATTGCTCCATACTACATATCTTCAATATATGAAATGGAGCTCCTAGGACTTACTCATTTACTTGCTTTCACATTCTTTTTGAGTCATGATGAAAACACACACACACACACACACACACACACACACACACACACACACACACACACACACACACACACACACACACACACACACACACACACACACACACACACACACACACACACACACACACACACACACACACACACACACACACACACACACACACACACACACACACACACACACACACACACACACACACACACACACACACACACACACACACACACACACACACACACACACACACACACACACACACGTGCATTGTGAGGCATCCATAGATGGACTACATAACACATGTCATACTTTAATTGCATTGCATTCTTTTTTTGTGATTATTGTGATGTTATGGTGTGTACAATGTTGTGTTTCTCTTTTTTTTCTTCTAATTTCAGATCGCTTTAATGTGTATTGCAATAACTCTCTCTCTCTCTCTCTCTCTCTCTCTCTCTCTCTCTCTCTCTCTCTCTCTCTCTCTCTCTCTCTCTCTCTCTCTCTCTCTCTCTCATATTACATGTTTATACGGATAGTTATCTTATTGTCCTTATGTTAGCTTTAATATGGCATATTAATTAAGAATTCCAACTTTATGTATTGATTTTGTTATGTGTATATAATTGTATGCTTTCCTCCCTTATATTTCATAATGATTGCTTTAATGCCTTAATTTATGATCCATTAATTGCATTGTGTGTGTACAATTGTATGTTTCCCTCTCTTTTCTTTTCATAATATTGCTCTAATGTATGATGCATTTACTATATGTGTGTGTATGCATGCATGTGTATTTCATTTCTTTTTTAGTTCCCTTATTGTTTTGTGTGTGAATATCTAGCAATGGAAAATATAGGATATTCTAGTATTAAGGATGTTAATGGGGTTCCAAATGACCTTGTATGCTTTGAGTAAGCATATAAAAAATGCACATAGGATTTTGGACATCCACAATAGAGGGGCTATTAAAAGCTGGCATTGTTGAGTTAGGTTTGCTTTGCATGGCTATGACAAGTATCTTGATTATTTGAAGCACTTAAAATCTCTTAAAAATATTATAAGTCCTTGATAAATGATTGTGGAAACTTGAATGCTTATGTGGAGACTATATTTAATATGTGGTCTTTTAAAGTCAAGCAAGAGGTGAAGGCCCCATAGATCACTACTATGAAAACCAATTTCTTTTTGCACATATCATCTTCAATTACATGTGGAAGGTCCTCTGGGGGCACCTAAGTCAGGCCTTCTCAATAGGTCTTTCGGTTAGTCCGTGCTCTAGTACTTGGACTATGTTATCTACCCAATACGATGTCAATTCGTTAAACAGGTCCTTTTCGCTAGATAGGTTGAAAAGATGTGCATCTGGTAAGTCGTCCACTATAGCAACTTCTCTCGTGGGTATGTGGGACATGTGATCAGTCATGTAATGCTTCTTCCCTTTGTGTACAACCATAGAGAAGTCGAATTCTAGAACCACCTCATGTCTACCTTCCTAATCATCCATAAGAAATATTCACCCTAGCTAACGGCCAGGCTAAATCCACAAACAAGATCTTAGTGGATGACTTGATGACCAAAGTAGTCTCTGCTTCTCGCAGCAACTACTGGTGAGAAAACAAGCTGATAGCAACTTTATGGGCCTATCGAATAGCCTATAAAATGGCTATGGGGTAGACTCCCTTTAAGCTGACCTACAAAATTGAAGCCATTTTACAAGTAGAATTCTTTGTTCCTAGCTTGAGAGTGGCCATCCAAGAGAGATGGGATGGAAAGGAGACTGGACAGAACGCCTAGTTGAACTAGAATGCCTATCATTAGATACTCCAACTTCTAGCAACCCATGCGCTGATTTGCGAAAAGGTACAATGTAAGAGATAGTTTGACAAGCACATCAAGCAGCAAGTCTTCAACTAGGGCGACCTAATGTTATTATACTCAGTGAAAGGCCATAAACAAAAGATGAAGTTTAGGGGATTAGGGCCTTTCAGAGTCTGCTGCACCATCATCCAAACAACAATGTGGAGCTTGAGACCCTAGACGAAAAGGGCATATGCTTCTTTAACGATAGCCACATAAAGATGTACTACCCTCCCACACATCCATTGCACAAGCTGCCAATGCTAGAGTTCCTCGCAAATGTGCGAGTTGCCACAAGCACACAGATTGAGGACAAAGATGTGGAAGCAATAGCACCTCCTTACCTATGCCTAACAGTCATTGCCCAAGAGACATATACCTTCAATGCCTTGATTGATGAGGGATCCAACTCTAATATCTTAACTCACGATGATTGGACTCTAATTGGTCAACCACAACTACAACCCACAAATGCTAAACTCAGTCCATTTAGGGGTCAATCATATGTGCTTTTGGAAAAGTGCAAAGTCATAGTCTCTATCGAGTCTGAGAGCATACCCATGGTCTTTTATGTGTTGCTAAACACAAAGGATGCCGGTAAGGAATCGCTATTAGGACATGCATTTAAGAAGCAAACAAATTGCAATGTAGATTATGAGTCATAGTGCATTCACCTTGACATTGGTAATCTATGCATCATGATAGCTTTCAGTAAGGGCAGCATAGTGACACCAGAGCCCACAAAGCCATCGATAGAGAAACCCACAACCAAGTCTAAGGAGGGGGGTTGTGACTCATGACAACCCACCAAGCCTCAACGCCAACACATGACCGAGAGTGCAACCAAAGCCAATGAGCCCAAATTCAAATGGATACCTAAACACCAAAGACCGCCACCTAGAAATGCGCATACGTGATTCCATAATGCTAGAAACTCATACTCAAGACCTAGGAGGCAAAGAAGGCACTACAGGCATCAACGCACGGACAAGCCGCTATGGGTTCCCAAAACCCTATTGCAAGCACAAGGCTATTATGAAGACAATACCTAGATATGGATGCCTAAAGCTAAGACCACTAAGGGTACTACTCAAGCGCAACCCTCAAACTTGCCTACCCAGGAGACATCACAACAGTTAAGGAGCTAAAGCCACAAAAGACTCAAGATACGAAGCCCATAGAGCCTAAACCCACTAAGTCTACAGAGCCTCAACAAGTCTGCCAACCGAACATGCAGCTTGTTGCTCCTCCCAAAATACCTCAACCTAGCACTGTTAGCATTTCAAGGGCCTCACAAGCATCTAACAACACAACAACAAAATTGCAAGCCACACCTATCGCTCAAGAATCTAAACTGACATGTCCCAATCCTTAGAAGCTGCTGACATTAGCTTGTTGAGCTATCTAGCCACCCCAACCTCCTGATGTTGTAGGCCTTAAACCCTCTTATGAGCGGTGATGTATCCTTACCTTGGCCTTGGACTTAGCTATAAATACATGGGATGACTTGGTCACTTGCATTCTATGCTTAGATGCTACATTCACCATGCTTACTAAAAGCTATGGCCAATTAGACTTAGGTCTTTTAGATGAGCCTTTAGCAATTGAAGTGCACATGCTACCTTGCTCATGGGAGGAATTTGAACTTGTATTTGTTAAGGCTCCCACAATAGCTAAAGACAGTCAAAAATGAAGTCTTCGGCAAGCAAGCACGCAAATGATGTCTCATCATATCTTATGGCATGCGCACGATCTTTGCCACAACCCAGAAAATCGAAGCATTAAAAGCCCTAATCAACACTGAGTCTGCATTCTTGCGTAAAGAATATGCTTTGTGACTCCAATGGGAACAAGAGGGCTGTCGCATCATGACCAACATCGAGCAAAGACATGCAATCAAAACCTCTCCTATCATGCTTGAATCTTGTAGCTGTCTTTCTTCAAAAGAAAAGAGGGGTTGTAGTGTGCAATGTGGGCTATAGTATGCAAGAGCATGTTCAAGTTTCTTCTTATAAGTATTCCTCCTTATATCATGTAACCCTAGAGGAAAAGAGGGATTACAACATGTGATAGGAACCTGAAACTTTTTTAATGTTCCACCTCACATGCTCTAGCCATTGTTTTTATTCATGGCTACAACATATTGTAGTTCCAATTCAAATAAGGGCCTACATCATCTTATACATTATTAAGAATGTTCCCTTTTGTATACCTAATGGAAAAGAAGATTAAAAATGAGTAAATAGAGTTGTGAGCACACAAGAGAGCTTTTAGATCCACCTTGCATGTATAATGGAGAACTAGGATCCACAAGATTTCCCAAATTGGGTGCATGAAACATCATTTGAGAGTAACACATCAAGGGTCTTTGTGAGACATACACACACTCACACATACATCAATTCCAAAAGTGGGTACGTAGAACATCCTTTTAGAGTAACACATCAAGGGTCTTTGTCTCTCTCTCACACACACACACACACACACACACACACACACACACACACACACACACACACACACACACACACACACACACACACACACACACACACACACACACACACACACACACACACACACACACACACACACACACACACACACACACACACACACACACACACACACACACACACACACACACACACACACACACACACACACACACACACACACACACACACACACACATCAATGATACTTCATTTGACTAACTTGGTGAACTTGGATATACATGCTAGATCTAGCATCAAGTTTCAAGCACGTGAAAAATAAGAAATTGCAACATCTTAATATGGCCTAGATAGGGAGGTCTTGCCAAATTGTGGAGAAAGGAATGTGCCCCAACCATCTTGAATCAAAGATATCGTGTGAGCTCATACAAATAGATACAATGGTGGTATTCTTCATACTTTGCATGATTATTGTAGAATATGAGGAGAAATGGGACACAACCAATATGGTAACCAAGTGGCAAGTTGAAGATGGAGATGATGTCCAATGCTCTGATGATGAAACCATATATAAAAAAGGTGACAATGGGAACAACAAACTTTGGGCAATGTCTAGTGCAATTGAGCCATTAGCATCGTTCCTTACCCCCTCGATACCAAGAAGGAGGAGATAATGATGTCCAAATATACCCCATGTTGTATGATATTTGTAATGTTGATGAGGAGTAATACCTACTATTCAATATATGAAAGTGTTCAATCAAAGGGAGGATGAAGCATTCTTGAGCAAGTCCTCAATAACAACATCATTATCCCCTACCTCTAAGCATGTTTATGTTGAAAGGTGAGAAGGATCGAAGCTTGATTAGTAGAGCTATGGCATGAGAGCAAGAGCAAGAAAGAGATACACAAAATCGGAACTCCAACAGTCACAATGTGTGACTGGGCCTTCCTTTATTCAAATTGTCACTAAAAGAATAAAAAATAAAGTGACGGTGACGAGTGCCCGCCACCTGTAGTGTGTAGTGACAGATACTATCATTGTAGTAATGCACAAGCAGCTAGACAGAGGCACCTTTACCCCCAACAACCTCCCACTTAAAGGTGAATCTACCCCAGTGAGGAGTGAAAAGAAAAAAAGAAAAGGCAATACAATGTACACATGTACAACAGGATGAGGAAAAATTTCATCTCATCCAACACCCATTAATCTCCCGAGGAAGGCAAAGTGCTTAGTAGTGAGGATTTTTGTGAGCAGATCTACATGATTTTTGTTAGTGGAGATCTTGACAAGGTCAACAGACCTATCCTCCATGACCCCACGTATGAAGTGATACCTCACCTCAATGTATTTCATCTTCACATGGAAGACCGGATTCTTGGCTAGTTGAATAGCACTCATAGAATCTGAATGCAGTATAGATACAACATCAATCCCAAGGTCATGAATCAAACAGCCTAACCATATGGCCTCCTTGCAGGCCTTGGTGGCTGCAACATTCTCGGCCTCAGTGATAGATAGAGCCGTACACTTCTAAACCTTGGACATCCAAGAGACAACACCTCCAGAATAGGTGAATACATAGCCAGAAGTGGACTTCCTACTATCTACATGTCCTACATAATCAAAGTCTATGTATCCCACAACTCTTGTATCCTAGCTACCATTGTAAATACACATATTTGTTGTGCCCTTCACGCGAAGCTGCCAAGCAATCTGTGCTTCCTCAATCACATTGTAATGCACTTGTTTAGTGAGAGATAAGATGAGGGTAGACTTGCATAACTCATCAAGCTCCATCCATTCGTCATCACTCATAGTTTCAGGCTGCTCTCCACTCAACCTTAGTGGCTTTATCTGCGATTTTTGCACCAATACTTGCCAAACTTGGCTCTTCTAATAGGAATAATGCGTACCATCAAGCTTAGTGATGTTGAAGATAGCACTGTCAGTGGAAGAAGATGCCATACTGCAAGCTAAAACAGTGCAGACAGTTCAAAACTGCTTACTATAGACTGTTGTAAACAGCCAAAATACCACCAAAAACAAGAAAAAATAACCATGAATTGATAGCTAATGATGCTACCCACCAAGTACTATCAGTAAAACATCAAATCAGGATTATTCAACATGAAAATTCCACATTAGTCTGTACATAAATGCTTGCTATAATAAATTACAGAACTGTGAAAATGAGAGCTAACAGTTCCAAAAGCAAATCCCAAGTCAATCAAATACTGCCAAGTCCAAAACCAGCATCATGCGGGCATAGCATAGACATATGACAGTCGATAATCATGAAACCAATACCCAAACATGTCATACAAACATCTACCAGTGAGTCGGTACACGCCCAATCAAAACGGAGCAAAATGTACCTGCCACCACAAATGGACCCAAGTCAACTCATAAGCAAGTATAGTGGACCAAATAGTAGAAGCCAAGCATCATCCAAAGTGAAGATCCCAGTCTCAAGTATCTGAATGCTCAAGTAGCATAAACCCACCTGCTCTATGTCCAGCAAGCATATCAAGATGCTCCCACTGGCACAAAAGTCATAAATGTCAAGGAAGAAAGCTCGAACAAAGCATGTAACAGTGCACCAATGACAAGTGTCCAAGATCAAGCTTCAATGAGACATCCGGAGCATGTAGGTCATGTAGCATCCATAATAGCATACATAGACATCAAGTACATCCAAACTGTAACTCTGGAAAGCCAAGAAATAACCAAAGTAAAAGCTCTGGGCAATCAAATGTCAACCCCAAGTAAGCCGCAATAGCCAAGAAATAGCCAAAGTAAAAGCTCTAGGTAATCAAATGTCAAGCCCAAGTAAGCCGCAGTAGCAATCAACTCCAAGACAATGTAACTAGCATGTATAGAGATGGCATAAGCCAAGCATGTCAAGAACGGTCAAACATAAGCAAAATACATGCCATAAATACATCAAAGATGGAGATCCAAATGCTATGCAAAGAGAGCTCA